>NC_080585.1:6283333-6911666 GCF_029962835.1 Magnolia sinica | reverse complement strand
GTGGTGATTGATGGGATTGATGAGATTGATTTGATTAGAGATTCTCTTGGGATTTGTAATTCCCGGCGTTTTCCTCGAACTGAACGCTGGCCCAGATCTCCTGCCTTAGGTATTGCCTCGGGGCGCGAGACGTGACATCGGAATCGCGACGACAGCACAGTCACACTGGTACAAGTCTCGAGTCAAGCCAACTCTGATATACAGGACATAACTCAGGATCGCGTGCAAACGCCGATAACAAATCGTGGGTTGCCGAAATTCGACCGGGAGGACTGCGAAGGCCTACAGGGTCTTACAGCACCAGCGCGCGCGTGAGCACACACACACACACACACACACACACACACATATATATATATATATAAATCATACACAAGTTGAGCGGAATTTGAACTTGAGCTTTGAGTTAAGTTGAGTTGAGCTCCATTCTGCTTGACCTTCACTCGTTTTCAAATGAGTTGAGTCATGAAAAATTGAATCACCTCAAGTCATGATCTAAGTCAAGTTGCCTCAAGTCACCGTTCTAAGTCAAGTTAAATTGAATTAGATAGAGCCCACGCTTGTTACAACGCTAGATTCATGTCTTACGAGGACCATGCCAAAGGAAAACAACGGTCATGGAACACACAATCCAACTTGTTGAGTACGTCACATAGAACTGGATGAAGGGAAAACACAAATATGAGCTTGTTCCAAAACATTTGTGGAACCTCACCCGTGTTTCCTATGTTGTGGTCCACTTAAGATTTTGATTTGATTCAATTTTGAGCTCGTTCCTTTAGAATAAGTTGGAAAATGGATGGAGAGGTGTGGATAAAATACATATCATGGTGGAGCCCCGAAGCACCGTCGGTAGGGACTCCCCTGCCACCAGTCCCGTGGTTGGTGGTCGGTGATCTGTGGGCCCTACCATGATGTATGTGTTTCATCCATCTTTACAGATCACTTCAGGACTTGATCCAAAAAATGAGAGGGATATAAATGTCAGGTGGACCACACCACAGGAAAACAATAGCGATTGGATATCCACCATTAAAATCCTCCTAAGGCCCACTGTACTG
Organism: Magnolia sinica; assembly: GCF_029962835.1. Classification (NCBI taxonomy): domain Eukaryota; kingdom Viridiplantae; phylum Streptophyta; class Magnoliopsida; order Magnoliales; family Magnoliaceae; genus Magnolia; species Magnolia sinica. The sequence continues at coordinate 6,910,605 of NC_080585.1, read as the reverse complement.
TTTATTTGACATCCAATCTGTTGATTAGGTCATACAGGCCCAGATAAAGGGAAAAAACAAAGATGAGCTTGATCCAAAACTTTTCTAGCCCCTAAAAAGTTTTTAATGGTAGACACTCATTTAACACTTTTTCTTGTAACGTGGTCAACTTGAGATTTTGATATACCTCATTTTTGTCTCATACCATAAAATGATCTGGAAAAATAGATGGACGGCATGGATGGAACACATACGTCATGATAGGGCCCACAGAGCACCGACCACCAGCCATCGGCTGGTGTAAGGGGGAGTAGCCAATCCGTTTCCCAGGACTTGATACTGGCAGCGTCGGTATGGAATTCACGTCTCTTCAAATCACTGGACCGGTCCCCCGCATAAAAAAGCGGATTGCCTGGTGTACCACACACCACCGATCTGGCCGGTGTGGGTACGTGTCTCTCTAAGACAAGTGCTGCTGCTACTAAGCTCCCAGTTGCACGAACGGTTCAAAGGAGATCAAAGTTATATGACCCCCCAAATGATGTATTTATTATACCCATATCGTTCATCTATTTTGCAAGACTATCTTAGAACATGATCTAAAAAATAAAAACAATTATAGGGTTCACATAATGTTTATATTCTATCCAAGCTGTTCCTAAGGTCACACATACATGGAAGAAATGAAAAACAAATATTATATTGATCAAAAACTTCTCAAATATTATATTGATCAAAAACTTTTCTTACCCATGAAGGTTTCAATGGTAGATATTAAATCCCCAACTGCTTTTTGCAGTGTGGTCCACTTATTCTTTTGAAATGTCTTATTTTTTGGCTCGATCCTCGCCAAAGGGAAGGACAATTGAGATATAACACAGCTCATTATGCGATCCACACTTCAACACACCAGCCACATCGGTGGTGGGTGGTACACCAGCCAATCTGCTTCCCCGTGCAGACTGGCTCCCGGATCGCGACAGAGGCAAAATGAACTTGCTTTACCCTTCCAAAGACAGCTGCGAGTGAAATGACCACGATCGAAGGTTCTGTTGCAACTATCTATTTTCACGTTGCCAGAGCTCCTGGAAATCGAATTATGGGATACAGTACGCACCTTTACTTGGATTTATTTAATCTCTTTCTGTATTTCTATTTCTGTTATTTCCCCCCCTTTTAGCTATAGCGGTTTATGTGAATTGGGTGTGTTGGCTATGTCATCTATATTGTGTTTTTAGAGATTGGTCCGTCTAAGGCAGGTTTTGAGATTGAATCATAGTCGCCTGTTTGTTTGTTTGGTATAAATGGCGATTTTTTATTTATTTATTTTTGTTAAGTGGGTATGTTTTCGTTTTAATGGTCTATGCGTTGGATCATTGGCAGGTAGATCAGCAATTTAATTTCGCTCGTTCTTAGCCATTTGTTAGTTCTATAGAAACGGTGATTGTTTTTGTGAGTTGGGGATGTTTGGATCTTAATGATTAATTTGTTGGAGTCATCGGTAGGTAGACCAGCAACTTAATTTCAGCTCGTACTTGCCCATTCATTAATTTGGTATAAATAGCAAGCTTTTTCGCGATTTGGGTCTGTTTGGATTCTAATAACCAATTTGTTTTAATCATGGGTAGCTTGATAGCAACTTTTTTTTTTTTTATAAAATTTTTTAATTTCCTTTCTTAAATAGTAATTACCTGCTTTTAAATTGGTAACCATGTTTTGAATTATTGAATAAAAAAAAAACGAGGAAAAAAGCTTGGGCAGTGGAGAATGTGATATTTGCTTATTACTGTCTGTAAATTCTACCTGTTCTTCAGTTCCATCTGAACTCATATAGAGTCAATCAATATGAATAGCATTCGGGTAATCATTACCCCAGGCTCTTGTTGGATAGTAAACCATTAGGGTGTCTTTGGATGCAAAGTTTATCTTTGCAATTGAATTAGATTGTGCATACAAGCATACCCTTGGCGATTCATAACTTTGGGGATTTTAATGGTGCTCACAAGTGCTAGTTGATTGGTTTCATTCCTGGAGGTGAGACACATGAATGCCCTTAAATTGCGCATTGGGTGGCGACTGCCAAGGGTAGCTATAGTGATTCCTAAGCGGTGCATGGGGCAAAACATTTATGAGTGCAAGGGGTCTAGTCTAAGTGGAAGTAATTGGAGCTGAAGTGAGAAATCCACCAAATTCAGTGAATGTTTCCATATAGTGAGCTTTATTTCTCATGGAGCTTACATTCATGGTGGGAAGCAAATAGTTCTGTGGAAAATCTCTAGTTGGAAATTATACACAACCATAACCTTGTCCATAGTTTCGATGAAAATCTCTCATGACAAACATCATCGTTATTGTCATCGTCATCATCATCATCATCATAACCTTGTCCCAATTATTTGGAATAAGACGTACATGTCCAATTTTGCCAATCATTCATATTTAAGGGGCTATTCGGATGCTCACAAAGCTGTGTACTAGACATGTTGTTTTGAATAAAATATGCAAGTCTTGTAATGTTAGACTACTTATATTGTATCCTGTTTATCAAGTGCTTAAAACATGGAGTGGTGGAACATGTGGGGAACTTAAGATGGTTGGTAACAAATGCAGCATTATAGTGCGTTTGCACATTAATTAACATGTGTGCCATATGCAAGGTGCTTGAAGAATGCTGGTGGCACATGTTGCACATGTGGTTGATCAAACATAGATGATTGAACATGTAGAACATTTGGCTCATGTAATGCTTGTGCACGGAACATTATGTTCTTGCATGCACCGTACAAGGCTTTTATTATGTATAATCTAACCCAGTTATCAAGGATAAACTACCCTTGCTTAGATGTCATATAATGAATATGTAATGTACTCATTTTTTTTAAAATTTTTTTTGTGCAAAAGGGAGCAGACCATGTTGATGTTGCCTTACTAGTACAATATGTGCTATACATGGCTTTAAGCATCCAAAGAACCCCTAATGCCCTATCCTTTGTAAGTATACAAGCTATCGTATTTGTTCTTGCCACCTCAATCCAGATGATTTTTTAATTCTTATTTAAAAAATCTTCGGGGGGGGGGGGGGGGGTGTTTCTTATGGCAATCTTAAGAAAACGAGGAAGCCTACTAGGTTCAGGGTTGTAGCCTGCAAGTCAATGCTTTTTGTGATGATGCGAGTTTGGCCTATAAGTAAGATCTTTATATTTTCTTACTTGTCTAAATTCCTTACTCTATTTGGTGCAAGAATGCTGGTCAAAAGATATTTGGAGGCCGTTTGAATGCTCACAAAGTAGTGCACCTTGCATGCTGTATTGGCTAAACATGTACATGACTTGTCAAACTCCCTTTTGCACACAAAATGAGGAAAACAGAGTACATCATGTACTCTAAAAATGTCTGTGAAGCAAATTTGTCCATCCTTTTTAAAAGGGTAAAATTGACTATACTTGTTTCAAGTCTTGAAAGGTACATGTAGAATTATAATGTTTCTTTCACATGTATCGCATGTGCCAAATGTTCTATATGTGCAACCATTCATGTTTAAGCAACTACACGTGCCATAATCAATTCTCAAGTGGCTCACATTCGCTACATGTGTCAATTAATGTGCACATGCGCCATAATGATGCTTGTGTTACCAACCTTCCTAAGCTCCCCACATGTTCCACGACTCATATTTCATGGTGCTTGACAAACAAGGTACAATGTAGGTAGTCCAACATTGCATGACTTGCATAGTTTATTCAAAATCGGATGTGAAGTACACAACTTTGTGAGTCCAAATGATGCCTTGGGGTTTTTATAGTTCCCAAGCCAAGATAACTAGTTTCATCAATACTTGCAGGTTGCTTTGTTTGGAATAATTTTAGCCATACAGTTCCTTTTTTTTATTACATCATGCATTTGATACTGTTTTCCTAGTCGATGTTGTATGTTGTATGATATATTCCGAGGTACTATTGTAAGTACACAAATGTGGGTATCTCAATATGCATATTCTCTTGTGGATGTATTTATGCAGATTGGTGTATATATTTTGGCAATGGTTGCCATATTTGTTTATTGGGAAGATATTCCAATGCATGTAGAGGCATGTAGTTTTTGTGCTTCCATATCATATACTATACACGTGGCACATTTGTGTGATATTCGAACCATGTCGTAAATATACCATTAATTGGCCACTAACCAAAAACTGCCTTGATTATCTTGACCAAGGTATCCCAAAATGGTTATGTAATGGCTGTAATGGTTGCTCGAGATGAGAGAGGGCTCGAGAGAGGATCTTGTCATTATGAGAGAGAACTGAAGAAAGGCGTGAAGATTGGGAGCTGGTCAGGAATTGAGGAAATCGCTAGTGAGGGTGATCAAGAGGTCAGACAAGAAGGAATTTGGGTTTGAGGATGGAAATCGGGGGGACCAAAGGTCTATCAAAAAGGTGGTGGAAGCTCGTCGGTAATGGCATCGACAATATTCCAAGGAGATGAGGGAGAGTGCTTTGGGAGGGGGGATGCGTGGCACAATCTTGTTCATCTCTTGGCTATGAGAGAGGCGTTCATCTCTTGGCTATGAGAGAGGCGTCGATGGCAACACATGGACACGTGGCAGATCTAGGCCTTCATCAAGGGCTGAGATGTGATATGCATGGTGGTTCTAGTCAGTATCTCGGGCAAGAGTTTCTACGGAAAGGAGGTTTGGAGAGCCGGGAGGTTTGGGAGCCTGGACCACTACCTTGGGAGCACGAACCATTGCGGGAGCCACGCGTTATCTCGGATAGTACAGTGGTAGGCTTGAGTGTCTCATCATTTGGTCCAGTGAGATTAAGTAAAAAATTGAAGTTGTTGAAGAGGAGAACTGTAGAATGGAAAGGGTGATATTGGGTAGAAGAGGGGGAAATGAAGGAAATCCTAAGTAAGATCCTTGAACTAGACATTAAAGATGAGGATGTGGTTTTCTTGACGAAGAGGGGAATGTACAGGGGGGAAGAGTGTGATAAGGGGAGGTCGGGAGAAATGTTGAAGGGGGAGAGATTTGGTGATAGGGAGAGAGGATAAGGGTGGGGTAGTGAGGGTTGGGATTTCATTTAGGGATATAATAGTGAGGGGGAATCTAAGAAACGAAAAGGGGATGTATAGGGGGAGGGGGAAACAGGGTATTTAGACAGTTAATGGTTAGAGAGGAAAGGGGAAGGGGAGATGGCTCTGGAAGGAGGTGGATAGTGAACCAGTGGTGAGAATTCACCCGACAGTCATTGAGAATGCATGGAGGGGCTTTTGAGAGAAGATTGGTGCTGCAGTTGAGGTTAGGGCTTTGATGGTGGAGGCGAAAAACTGGATGATTGAAAGTGCGGGAGTCAAAGAATCGTGTTTGCTCTTAAGCTCCTATTAGAGAGGGAGGTTTGGGTCTCTTGAGTTAGGAGGTGGCAATAGATAGCGTGTTGATGGTTATTGCCCCGTTTCGGGATGGGCTTGTGGCGAGCTTGTGTAGATGGGTTGATAGCCATGTTGTCAAAAGCAATCGCAGAATTGCATAATGCCATCCATATGGCATATGTGATGGTCGCATATGCCATATGGATGGTATGCGATCGCATATCACATAAAGTGATTGCATATGCCATTATGTGGTCACATAATGACATGTGATCGCATACTTTCCATTTTATTTTATTTTATTTTTATTTTAATTTTTTTAAATTTTTTGCAATCGCATAAACAATCACATAGGATCACTTATGCCAATCTGACAACATTGGTTGATAGGTCAACTTTTGGTTGGGACTTGGGAGGATGTCTAATTTTAGCTTTGGAATTTGCCCATTGAATTGTGATTTGTGGAAGACTTCTTGATCATCGGCTCCTACTAGGTCAAGTGTTGGCGGTGGACCCGGCTATGGAATCAGGGGAGATGCGATGGGTGAGATTTTGCATGATGAATAGAAGGTTAGTGTTGGTGCTAGAAAGGATTGTAGTGGTGGTTAGGGTGGTGCTGTGATAAGAGTGTACCCAGCTTGGACGAGGGGTGGTGGAGGCTTGCTAGTAATGGCATCAACATTGTTGTAAGGGGATGAGGGAGCACAGTTCCAATGCTATGTCAGAGTACTTCTTGGGGGTAGGGGATGGCATATATGGGCCTTCATTAAGGGCTGAGATGTCATATGAGTGGCGGTTTTGGTTAGTATCGGGAGCACGAACCACTGCCTTGGGAGCCATGTGCTGGCTTGGATAGTACGATGACAAGCTCGAGAGTCTCATTGTTGGGTTCGGTGATAGGGGGGGGGGGGGGGTTGATGGCGACACGTGAACAATGGCATATATGGGCCTTGATTAAGGGCTGAGATGTCATATGAGTGGCGGTTCTGGTTAGTATTGGGAGCACGAACCACTGCCTTGGGAGCCATGTGCTGGCTTGGATAGTACGATGGCAAGCTCGAGAGTCTCATTGTTGGGTTCGGTGATAGGGGGTATATGTTGGTATTTAAAGAATAAGTAAGCTGTTGCTAAGTCACAATCCCAAAATCAAATTGTTTGAACGATTTTAACCATTAACTTGTTGATACTTATTTTTTGAAATAAGACCATTAGATATTTTCATTCTTAACTGTCCGATCAAGGTCCACCAATCCATTGGTGGGATAAATGGCAATAAATTGGATGAATTTGAGGCCAATTTCGGGCATCGAGTGGTCCAACAAATCAGCCCCAAATTGACAGCGTTATACATTCCAATTTAATTTCCCTTTTTTCTTAAGATTTTTTGGGAGAAATGATATCAAATTGTTAGATAGAGAAATTACATAATAGGACACAAAGGTCTTTGGAGTCAATATGTTGAAATGAAATGTATATGAGTCGCGACTCACAAGGTATGTAATATAAAACGTGCAAATGTGAGATGTTTTGGTATTACATTTATTCTAATAAATTTATCATTGATATTATATAATTAAAAAATTAAATATAAAATGTTCATAGTCAACCCTAGGTTGTCTAGTTCATAAATTCATCAGACAACCCGATACAACATTCTCAACAAAGAGTGGACCAGCACACTACTATAAACATGTTCAAAACTAAAAATGAATGTATATTTGGAACATTTACATTATTATGGATTTTCTGCATGTTTTTCCAAAATTTGTTGAGCAAATTTTATTTTTATTTTTATTTTTATTTCTTTCAACCAATACGTAGGCATATTGCCTGTTACACCCCCCACATCAACCGTTATACTGATTCTCCATATCGGTAACGGTGGTGACCGTTTCGGCCACTGTTCCCAATTCGGAAAGCCTTGCTCTCTAGGCCACTCATAATGTGGGACACATTGTGGATGGATCATGCATCTGACATCACACTGATAAACCAAATTTAACCATCTGACTCATAGCCATCAAACAGATGGCTGGAAATAAAATGGTGACTGGTTCAAATTACATGGGCAAAATCAGATGGTGTAATTTATGTGGTATGGTCCATCCACAAGTGGATTGTGGATTTTGTCGGTCTGGAATCCCGTAAAATGTTGCCAAGTGTATATACTCATGAGTCACTACCTTTTTTAAAATAATAGGGCTCTAGCTCTTGAAAATATAACCAGATACTGTGGCAGAGCATGGTGGTTGATATGCAGGCACACATAAGTAACTCAAATTAAATTGTCCAAATTGCAGGAACCAATGTAGATTGTTCATTATCTAAAATCCAGAGTGATTGCATGATCCTAACATCTGATTAATCAGCAGTTTTTTGTTGAGTTTGATCTCTGACTGTTTGTTATTTCCACCATCCATCGAATTTCCACCAATACAAAAATGTGTAATCAAATCAGTGTAGGTTTCCATATACAGTCCATCTAAGATGGGAGTGGGACCCATGATTTGGACGGGTAATTTAAGCTATAATGTATGCCATGTGTGTGATTTCCAAGTACCTGCATATCGATTATCCCAGTTACAAAAGTATCAAAGTTTTCCCTCTTTCTTCTCTCCCCCCCATTTCTCTCCATTGCAAAACCCTATACCCTCGTCACTGTCTCTCTCACTGTTGTCTCTCTCATCTCTCTCTCCTGGTCTGCAGGAAGAAGAATCAGGTTCTTTTTGGGTCTTTTTCATCACATCTATGTCATCAATTCAGACCGTTGATTTTCATATTGGACCCTCCATAGTCCATGGTATGGCTGGCCCACTGCAGGTCCATTGCAGTAGTCTAGATTGCTAAAATGGCCCCCATTAAATAGATAGAAATTAGGATTTCTTTTGTTTGAATGTAGACCATTGGTTTCCATCCCTTCATGATGTAGAGCCCCAGCTGGTGATCGGTTAGCCTGGTTTTGGGTCACGCCTAATAAATGAATAGCTCACATCCTGAAACTTAGTCGGTGAACAGGCTGGGCTAGGCTAGGCATAATCATCTTGGCAGTTGGCACCAACTCAGGAATGTCTGTTTTGGCCTGTCACTGACCCAGGCTGCGCTTGAGCCTACATTTTACTTTGCAGGCTGGCCTTGGATACACCTCGGCCCGGATTGGACCCAGCCCATTGACAACCTACTCCCCTTCCACTAGCAAACATGCAATGATCCCACAACCACAAAGATTCATTTCTGGTCTTATATGGCCTTGAAACCCTGCTTGAAATACACTGGGTACGGGATAGGAATGACATGAGCTGATGTTCTTGTTTCTCGTCTCCCTTCTAGTTTGCCAATCAAGAAATGATCTTGTAACTTGTTGCCGATGGTTTGGGAAACACCAGCAATCTACGTCATTGAATTCAATTCACGACCTGAACAGATCTATTTCCCACTTACAATCATCTATGGAGAAGAACCTTTTGATCCACACCCACGGTCAACTCAGAAAAGTCTCCTCCGATAATTATCTCCAAACCTGAACAAGGCCAATCTCTTCCTGCTAGCAGGTTACTTCTGTAATTACATGCATCCATAAGGTTAGATTTGCCACCTATTAACTCTTGTTTCTCTAGTGTCTTGAACCCCATGTGGCCCACTTTGTATTGACCCGTCTTATGTTTCTGTTTCTGTCTTGGCATATGCTATGATTCTGTCTAATAGTCAGAAGTCAGAAGTATATAGTTCGATTATCTTCAATATCTATTTTCCTGTACTCTGCTATTGTTTCTCGTTATTTAACAAGTCTTGGTTCCAATGCATCTGAATAGATGATTCTTTAAGAGTGGCATAGTTCATTTTCTGAATGATCTCTCTTCTGAAGTTACTTTTTCCTCTTTTGATTATTTTTTTTTATTTTGTAAACATTCCTACTTTGAATTTTACAGTCACCATTTGATCCTTACAAGTTGAAGGGCAAGGTGAATCATCTGTAACCATTGCTGCAGAGTGTAGGATGCAGAAATTAGCTAAAAACTAATGAACATGCTGGAAGATGTCGGCAACAAGATGTTAGACTAATCTAGAAAAACATTTAAACAAAATTCTGTGTGAAAATTTCATTTAGTTATTGTTCTTTGGGTTGAAGCTTTTTGTAACAAGGAAATATATGATTCTGGATAGAGCAAGTTGCTTGGTCAAACAAACTGCACATGGGCCCACCTTGTGGTGGTCCAAACTGTTAATATGCTAGCCCTGATCGTGGATGAGAGAGACCAATTTCCCCCCACCAGATGATGTAACAGTCCAATTGGACCTGCCATTAAATTGGACCACTGTCTGTAACTGTCCATTCACAAGCCACCATTCAGATGGTTGAGATCATCTGATAGGATAGATATTGTGAGTCTGTGACATGGCCTATGCCATGACGGGTCCCTCTTCCCCCTAGATGAATTGACTTGGATTATGGAAAAACCAGTCCCACCTGCACCATTGCCTATCATTATAGACAATCCCATCCATATTCTCTATGGAATTCGAACCTGAACGCTATTCATGATTCATTATTTCTATCTCATTGGCTGTTGTTCCTTATTTCAGGATATTGATTTCCACCTATTCTTGTTTTATACCTTTTCGTGGATGTGATTCCCCTGGCGTAGGTCTAATTGTTGTTAATGGATTGGTAAGAGTATTGTTCCGATAAATAACTCTTCGATAGAGTTCATTAATATCCAAACTCATTGGTTTACCCCCATCTATCTAAATGATTGGTCTCAACTCGGGAGGAAGAACTGGTAATAGCATATGGCTTTCTGGATGTATATGATATCTAGATAGACAGATCTTATATGAATCGTATGATGAAGTACCACATGAGTGGATGTATAGGAATCCAAATCTGCCGAATGACTTATGTTATGATCTTATACATCCTAGGTCTCCCCGTTCTGTCATCTGGTTGCGGGACTTAACCCAACACCTTATGGCACGAGCTGATGACAGCCACGCACCACTTTTGTCCGCGTTCCCGCAGGCACCCCTCTCTTTCAAGAGGATTCACGGCATGTCAAGCCCTGGTAAGGTTCTTCGCTTTGTATCGTCATGGATCAACTAAGCCCTCCCTCTTGGGGGCTTGCTTAAGAATAAGAAAGAGGAATCTCATGGAAACACCATGGAATAAGGTTTGATCCTATTCATGGGGGTCAGGCAAAAATACTTTCCAACAAGAACCCATAATGGCTCTTTTCTAACTCAGGCTTGCTTGTGGTGTGCAGAAACTGAAGTTCATGCTTGGGATAATAGAGACGTAGGAATTGTCATAATTGTATATGTTGTCTGCCTTCTTGTTTCAACGAACTTCACTTTTCTTTTGTTATGCTAACTTAATCTGTCACAGGTTCACACCATCTCTGTCATATTGCCATCATTTTTCCATGAAACCCTATTATCATTATAATCAATAACAGCGTGTTTGAATATGTGGATTCCTTGGATATCATAATGATTACCCAACGATTAATTCTCTCTCTCTCTCTCTCTCTCTCTCTCTCTCTAAAAAACCAATGACTCCAGAAATGGCGTGGCTCTTTGGAAAGCAAGTCGAATCCTCAAATTCATTAGACAACAATAACCTCGTTTCTTGTGCCAAAGAATTCTCACCATGGATTAGAGTAATGATTACTGTGTGGAATCTATGCATCCAAACAGCATAACTGTTTTGTCAGTGGAAAACAATTTTCATTTCCATGTGGATTCCGTGTATCCAAAAATGCCCAAAGTTTAATTATTATTATTATTGTTTATTTATCTCAGATGCTCTAAATCAACATCATTTTGCAAGATACATGCACAGAAGGAGCAGACGACCTTTAACATCCTTTCTGCCTAGAGAGGATTGCATGTATTCAAGAGTCCTGACAGGCAGCAGCTTCCTGATGAGGTTTTCTCCCTTCATAACCAACCTTACTCAACAGACCCTCTGAGAAGGCGGTTTTTCTTCAACTCCAAGATAATCAGAACCTTTCAATAGTCTTCTTAATAGGCGATTATGTAGTGAAACACCTGATTGATCACTTGAAATTCACAGTTGTTTGTTAAGCTGTGCATCAGTTATAACGAGGGTGGCTTTGGCGTCCTTCAATTGAATTTTTGGAAAACCTTTATCTGATCTCTCAACTTTCTTTTGTATAGGAAATCAACCACAACCAGTATTTCTAGTTTTCAAATTGAGTTTGCTACTATTATCTTCTACCACTTACAAGGTAAGCATCTCCTTTTGTTACTCTTAACAAGTAGAGAGTGATTCGAAAGGCCTGTGACAGATTCTGATGAACAACTCCCTCGGTAAAGGAAGCAGTTAGCGGGTTGGGTTCATTGTGCATCTATTCTGTTTTGTCTTACTGGAGGTCGACATCTCAACAGATTGAGATTGACGTGGGGAGATTTTGTCATTTTCAGGTGCACAAAACCCTTCAAATGAGCAAAGAATCAGGGATCTTCACATGAGGTTTTGATTCTTGATAATATATATTTGGTTAAGGATGTTTTCTAATTCCATGTGCAAATGTGGCTTTAAATAGCCACATGCAGCCTGTTTTCGACATGTCACGAGTGGGTCCCACCAATCAAAAGGAGATTTGAAAAGTTTGACCAAGTGTGAATTGTATCTCCAACGCAGGGCTCCAGAAGAAGCTGTTTGATGGAATGGCTGTGGCAGAGGATACAGGCGAGAAAAAAGGAAAGAAGAAGAAGAAGAACGAGACAGCTTGTAATTTTTCTTTTTTCTTTATGAAGTTTTGCAAGCCATCACGTGTGGAGCCCTGCCCATTTTGGCCAGAAAATCAGGCCGTTCCACTCAGATGGAGCTAGTCAGTGTGGCCCACCTGATGGAAAGCTCAGATCTTGCACCTGTTCCTGAACATGTGATGCTATATTGGCATGTGCGTCAATGATGGCTGATGTGTGGGCTGGACTGTTCAGCATGGATCAAGGATAGGTAAAGCCTTTTTTTCTTTTTTTCTTTTTAAATATTTTTTACTGGTGAAAGGAAAAGAATTGCGTCAATTTGAAATTTGAGGGTTGAAATCCCTATTCCTGTGGGTTAGACAAGGGTGATAGTTCACCACCATTTTGGAAATGGCAGTGACACATTCACCACGCACATGTTCAATGATCTGAATTCAATGGGTGAAATCAGATGGTTAAAGATGGCTGGATCATCATACATGCGTCACCATGCACAGTGGATGAATCACCACCATTTTAAAGAGTTGTTGAACTATCAACGCAGTCTAGCCTCTTTGTTTTATTGATTAAGATTTTATAAATTACTCTTTTACATAAATAGAAGTGCTAAGCATGAGAGATTAGAGCTTTCCATAAGGCGGCTCCACTTTTAGTTATTTTATCCAGAAAATCAGGCATTTCAGTCCTCAGGTGCACCACACTGAAAAAGAAATGGATGTCTTGGAGAAATTGCCATAGCCATCTGCTTGTTTTGCAACATTGTGGGCCACCTGAGGAGCAAAGCAATCTGATTATGAGGCCAGAAGATTTCAGTGAGGCCTACTTAATGGAGAGCTTGGATCTGGCAAATGTGTGCAATATTGGCACGTTGCACAGCTATCTGTTTATTTTGCAACATCAAGGCCCCCTTGAGGAGTTAAATGGCTAGATCTTCTGGCCAGAAGATCTAAACAGTGTAGGCCACCTGATGGAAAGTTTAGATCTCGCTATGTGCCATTTTCATATGTGTCACTGTGGATGGCCAGCTGTCCATTTGTTTTGCAACATCATGGCACTAGAGGGGTTAAAGGGCCTAATCTTTAGGCCAGACAATCTAAACAGCATGGTCAGCCTGATGGAAAGCTTGGATCTCGTTCACATGTGACATATTGGCACCTGTGGCTGCATGTGGATGGGCAGGGCTCCACACACATGTGGGCTTAGAGAACCAACTAAAAAAAATTACAGGTGGACATTCAACTCAAACTTCGTCAAACTTTTCAAACCCCTTTTTGACATGTTGGATCCACTAACAACATGCCAACCACGGGCTACATGTCACTACTTTAGGCCGCAAGCGTATGTGGAGTTGGCACTCTTTGGTTGAGATAACACCTCTTTGGGGCTGAAATTATTCAGTAATATGTGAAGGATCCTGCCACATCCCCTACATGCAACTATGATGCCTTTTGCAGTTTTTTTTTTTTCCCTCCATAATCATCATCATCATCATCATCATCATCATCATCTAAGCTTATCCCGACTAATTGGGGTTAGCTGCATGCTTGTTCCGCTATACAAAGAAAGGGAGATGGTTCTTGGGGGAGAGGTGCGGGCTACACATAGAGATAGAAAGATGCGGGGCGTAAGTGGGTAAAATCCCAGATGTAGGTTGATGGGTGTGCACGGATATGAATGATGTAAATACCCTCTATGTTCCAAATTCCTTTAAATCTTAGAAGGTTTGCAACTTTTCTAGGTCTAATTGTGTGGGTAAATGTCTAAAGCTACCTGCGTTATATATAGTAGCTTTCTTGGAATACTATATATATATATATATATATATATATATATATATTTATGTATTAGCTTTCTTGGACTTGAGGTCTGTAAATCTGACTGTGATAATGTCATAATGAGCTGATAATCTGAAAAATCTCACGATGAAAAGTTTGTTGACGCCCCATAAAAGCTAAATGCAAAATATTCCTAGTAAAATGATAACTCAGTTGCAGACCTGACTCTGTTCAGGCTTCTACTTTGGAGCAATCTGGTTGACTATGATCTTTCTTGATATATATTTTCTTCTTGATCTTTCTTAATATTTCACATGCGGGCATCGTGCGCAAGTTTTTTTCAGTTCCTTGGCAACTCTAAATAATGATAGTACATCATGTTGTTCACCATATTGAGGGATGCATGGATCTTCATCTCTTCCCTTTTCTCCATCTCACTTGGAATGTTTTCTGTATGCTGGGCCCACTTGGAAGGTTTCTAACTAAAATATTAATAATCCATGAAAAACTATAAGATATTGAATATTAACCATTTTTAGGACTCGTTCTTTGAAAAAACCCAAAAATCCCTCACACTAATACATGCTTTCCAAAAATGTTATAAGCTTGCAGGTTGTACACAATTGTTTGAGGGAAGGTAAGAGTAGGGTTTGAGCCCGTAGCTAAATTGCACCCATTCTTTGCTTCAACATTGAGATCTTGTCTTCCAACCACAGCTCACCCACCAAAAGATGAGATGAACTTAAAGCAGTCATGACACCTGCGTCATGGGAACAGAACTCATCTGAATAGGCCTGTTTATGCTTAGATTCAAACAGTAGTAAACTTATTATGATTTTGTTTCGTTTTGTTTTTCTTTATTTTTTGAGAAACTGCAGAGTCAATGACTTTGGATAATTTAGAGAATAACAGCACTCGCGTCGATACTTGAAGATGGCAGGATTACTTTTTGAAAAACCTTCAGCTGATGGAAACCAGAAGTAGAACTTCCATATTTCCAAGGGTTCACTTGTTCTTTCCTTTGGCTGACTACTACATTTCATTGACTCCATGACCCAATTGGAATCTCCTCTACAGATCGTTTTTTTTTTTTTTTTTTCTTTATTGGGTGGCCTTGCCTATAGATCCCTAGATGCCGTCTACTGAAAATTCTACAACCTTATCTCTTAGTATCATCACTTACTTTCCTTGATTTTGTTTTCTTTTTCTGATTTTTTAACATTTCGGGATTCATGATAAAAGTTGTGGCGAAGTTTGATACTGGCTGCCAATCTTACCCAACCCTCCTTTCTTATCCGGGCTTGGGACTATCCAATCCCGAGTACTTGGGATAGGTCTCAGATGATGATGATTTTTTTAGCATTCTCACCTGAGTAGACTCACTCCAAGGACAGGGTGAGTTCGGAGTTGGTTCCATTAATGTGTCTCAAGTGTAATCTTTCGCGTTTCAATTGATAAATGCTTAAAAGTATGTGTTTTCATTAGTAATGAACAAGGTAGCAGCTGGAACCATATCTAACATAAATGTGCTGCTTGAGTAGTAAAAAAGTAACCTAAACCTAGTAATAAGATCCAGGAACTTTGGGTCGCCATCAAGTACATAATCGAGTCAGTTTCTCACCAATGGCTGCACATGTGAAATTGCATGCCTAGGAAAGATAGTGTACATCTTATACAAGCCCATGTGCATTGATTTTGTGAGAAATGTACCATAAATACTATCATGCTGTCCAACTTGTATAATGTACTTCTGTATATTACACCATTGATTATCTCATTCTAGTACTCAATTCAAGCACACACACACACACCAACATGTCTGTTGATTGATTTTTCCTGCCTGGAATTTCCAACTGACAGTTGAATGTGGTGATCAAATGGCATGTGAGATTCACATGCTTGCACATACATACAATACCTGGCAACACTTCTATTTGCTTGCATTAGGTGTGTAGACACAGCCAGCAACATGCTATTTTGTTGTCAGAATTAGAAGCTTAGGCAAAGGAGGTGGGTGGATTTTTTTAGTTTATCAAGAGAAAAAAATTCAGACTAGTCAATGTCTTCAAGCATTGCCTTGTTGCTTTTGCAGGGTGATCATGGCTTTTTATCATTTTATACTTTCTTGAAGTATCTCAGTGATCTGTCATGGCCATAAAAAAGTGATGTAACAATGATTTTGTATCCCTTCCCTACCAGTGAAACTTCCATGCCCTGACCATCTGCTGTTATGATTTCAAGCCTCGAACCATGCAATGATATAATGCAGTCATGTTGGTCTCATTAGTTGTATTGGGTGTTGATGATACTGTCTGGACACACTGAGAAAAAGGTTCTTTGCAGGGATAAGGCTTACTTTGTGGAACTTTTTACGAGGAGCATCGAACATGCCGGCCATAAAGATGTATCAAAAGTTCTGATGATCATTTCCAACCTCTCATATCAACATACAACAGCTTTTCTCTGTACTACCACCTTTTTTTTATGAGGGCGTCAATTGACCTGCCACATGGCATCTACTGTAGGCTTTATGTAGGTGCGCTTCACACACCCACAGATTTTAATGGGCCATTACCAGAACCACCCGTTTTTTTGACAAATTGATTGAAATGCTGTATATCTTGAATTGACCAAATCACCCTGAAATCATCAAAACGTTCTCCACTTATTATTATTATTATTTGATATTTTTATCTTTCCTTTCTAGAAAGCTTGTTGTCTCTGACAAGGACGTATAGGGGACTACGGTCCTTATATTCTACATGTCTGATGTCAATTGATTGGAAATGAGGTTGATTTCCATAATTTCTCATTTTGTAGGAGGAATGAGCAGATATTTTTTCTCCATCCATTTAAAACCATCAGATCTCACATATTGGGACCATCTAAACCCGATCAAGCGCGGAGCCCACCACCCCACATGTGGCTTACTGCGGCGCAGTTATTCCTTTCTTGGAAGATCAGATATTCGTCATGCAACAATTGTGAGAAAAGAAAAAAAAAAATCGTTGGTTATTCGGTTTCCTCTTTTTGTCTTGCTCAGTTAATGCTATTGGTGTGTGCTGTGTTATCTCTGGGAAGAAGATGGGCTTGTTAAGTGCGTCCATCTCATGAATTTCAGTACAACGTGCGGATCTGACATCAGTTACAGCACATCTCATGTTCCAATGGATCTTGTCTGCCATTTTCAGATATGATGAAGCATTGTCATGGTACTTGGAAAAATGAATTCCATCATCTCTCCGAAAACCTGTTACTCGTGAACTGGAATGCGGCTGAGTGCCTTGTTAGCTATTTCCACTAAATGTGTGAAAATGCATTTTTATACGGACGCCACAGTTATTATATTATTATTAAATTGATATAAGCTCTAAAAGATGACATGAATGGAGATTATATGTACATCAATGCTGCAACTGAAACTTAGCGGCATTAGATCAAGCTGCTCTGTCGAAGAGTACCTTCGATATGTGATAGTTGAAGGTGGACAGTGGACAGTGAGCAGCATAGTAGAAGCTCTTGGCAACCGTGAGGAACGTTTGCTTGATGTAGCTGTCGATGCCGTCGGAGCTCTGGAGCACGCATTGCATGAGCTCTTGCATTTCGGATTCTATGGGCTTGGTGTCGAGTCCACTGCTGGTGATTGCATCGTTGCCATTTGCTCTCTGTTCCTGGTCACATGCATTTAGAAAATGTTAGTTATCAATTAAAATTTGGTGTTTTAAATAGAATTTTTTGGGAAATGATTTAATGGGCCAAATATCATATCGCCTCCACCAACATGGGCCATTCATAAAATGGGGTCCACGAGGAATGGTTCACAGCACAATAATTTACAAGATCAAAGATTCCTATCATTTTGGTCTCAATGGTCCCAGGACCATTGGATGAACCGTCTTGAGGGCCGTACATAGCAGTAGTCGGAGATGGGCCGCACATTGTTCCGCAGCATCACACGTGTCAGCATGGCACATTTGCTTGAGATCCAAGCCGTCCATCTAGTGGGTCCCATCGTTCCAATGCTTCCTCACAAAAAATCAGGCCAGTATGCTCACCACGTGGGATACATTTTACAAGAGAAAAAACAAAAGAAAAACGGGCGGATGATAAAACTTTGTTCAGGTTCTTCTAAGCCGTCCGCTTATTTGTAACACTGGGTCCCACCTGAAAACCACACCCGCCTGATTTCCGAGATCCAAAGGACCTACATGGTGGGACCCACGTGATGGACAACTCGGATCTCAAGGCAATGTGGCCAAACGCACGTGTGATTGGGTGCACTTGAAAACCGCCTTATACACGCGTATTGTCTTTCGCCATACTCCAAATGAAATCTTCACAACCTCCATCGACCGTCCACAGACCAGTGCGATTCCCGAGCTATGTAGGGCCCATCCAAGAGTCCACAGACGGCCGGATTAGTTCATTACGCTATTTCCCAACAAGCTCCAAGATGATTTAGCATACGTCACCCAAAGGACAGGGAAAGCACATACACCGGAGTTACAGCATATATTCTCCCGGCGAGGAAATCCTTCCTCGTTCCCAAAGTCGGGTTTTGTTCCTTCTAACAGTACCATAAGAAGCCGACAAAAAGAAAAATCATATGCAAGCGTGCAGGTGGAGAAAAAAAGATTCCAAACGCGAGAGTTATTACCTTGAGCTTCCGCACGCGACGAAGTCGGTCGCAGATCCCGTTCGTGCGCCGGGCGAGGCGCACGTACTGAGGGTGGGACAGGAGGTTTTCGGAGACGGAGCGGCCAGCGCATAGATTTATCGTGCGCACTAGGAGCTCCGCCTCCGCGCCGCGCCGCTGGTGGTGGCTGCTGTCTCCATCACCCTGCCACGTCAGCAGCCAGGTCTCCCACTGCATGTGGAAAACGACGTGGTGCGGATGAGTACACCTTGTTCGCAAAGGCAGTACGGAGTTTGGGTGTAGTGAAAGAAAACTTACAGCGCTTAGTAAGTTGCAGTGGACGTCGCTACCGTGCACCACGAGGGCATCGAGGGAGAGATGGCGCAGGGTTTCAAGCAGGGACCCGACGAGTCCCTTTCTCGTTCTCTTCGAACCCGAACTACAATGAGCACTTTTAAAGGGTTATTATTGTTCTCGGTACCAGTCACAGCAAAACCAGGAATCAACTAACCCGACAAAATCAAGTACTGTTACGGTCACGCATGGGGGCTTGGTGGAAAAAGAAAGGCTTTGGTACTTGGTAGAGTGTGATGGATGATAGGCAGACCAGAAATTCAATAAATTCTTATTTTCGTATTGAAACTTCGGTACATGGTTTCCTAATTTGGACGGTTTAATTTGTGTTATTATATTCCACGTTTAGTGTTTCTAAGTGCTGCATACGTAGCCCTGAAGGAAAAATAAAGATTACAAGGAGAAGATGATTCTGACTTATCTGGCTTCTTGAGAAATGACCATCTACAGGCACTTGTACCACAACTTGTGGTAGAGTGACATCTTCCCCATCGGCACGACACTTGTGTAGGACATCAATGCCATTAAAATAGTGGGCCTCACCAGAAAGATCTCCTGGGACAAAAATCAGGCCCGTCAACTCAGGTGGGCATATTGTCGGAAATGAAAGGTTTGATTCCACGTGTACCCTTGTCCCACGTATCATTTCCATTGCACTGATGTCCCAAAAAGGTTGCATGTTAGCAGGAAAGATGTGGACGCGTATTTCCTGCGAAAGCCTTTCGCAGGAAGTTCCTGCGCGAGGATGCTGGGTGGGGCCCCCACCATGTTTGTGGGAAATATACTCCGTTCATCCGTTTGGCTAGCTCATTTTAGGACAAGCGACCAAAAATAATGTGGATCCAAGACTCAAGTGGGCCACACAAGAGGAAACAGTGGGGATTCAGTGAGAACCGTTGAAACATTTTTATGACCATTAAAGCTTTGTTTCAAGCTAAATTTTTTGTATTTTCACTTCATTCCAGTGGTAATGATCTTATAAACGGTTTGGATGGCATATAAACATCAAAGTGGAGCCCAGAAAGGTTTCGACGGTAGGTATTTCTTACCCCAATTTTTACTCTGGTGTGGCCCACTTTAGTTTTAGATCCACCACATTTTTAGTCGCTTGTCCTAACATGAGCTCGCCAAACGGATGAACGGAGTATATTTCCCACAAACATAGTGGTGGGTCCCACCCAGCATCCTTGCGCAGGAACTTCTTGCGAAAGGCTTTCGCAGGAAATCCGCGTCCAAAAGATGTCATTATTGGTTCTGCTCCTTTTCTCCTTTAGAATTTGGACCACTTATTATTTTACTTTTAATCATCCTTTTGATGGGCATCAGTCAGATGGCTAGGATTGCTCCGTCAGTTAGATTTTAGAGAGATGCTCTATCAACACAGATGATGTGAAAAGCCCAAGCAACGTCTTTATCAGGCAACAAGATAATCTTATTGGGACAGCCAAATAAAAACAAGAGAAAAGCCAAGCTATTTTAGATACAAATAAAACTAGAATATTCTACTTCGTCGGTTGGCATAGGGCTCTATTTTATTTTATTTTTATGTTAGGTAAGTAACGTCCACATCAAATGCAATGATGATTGAAAGTAAATGTTGTATTCCTGTGCATCTTTGGTCACTTAAAAAATGCTGATGTAGTTATTTTCGATAAGGAACTGTTGTTTTGGTTAGGCGTGGATTGTGTGCTGACCTCTACGGTACGTTGACATGGCAAAGTTCTGTTGGCCCACCATAATATATGTGTTATATATATACCGTCCATCCATTTCATGAGATCATTTTAGGGCATGAACCCAAAATTAGTGACTCAAAGTATAGGGAGACGACGTGAAAGAAAGAAGTGGGGACAATGATACCCGGTTGAAATTTTCCTAGGGCCCATTATAATGCTTATCTTTAATACAACCTGTTAATAAGGTCACATAGACGTGAACCATGGGAAAACATAAATTTTATCTTGATTCAAAACTTTTATGGCTTCAGGAAGTTTTTAACAGTGGGTGTTTAGTCGCCGTTGCTTCCTGTGCTGTAATCTACTTGAGCTTTAGATTTACCCAATTTTTGTGCTAACATCTTAAAATAATTTCCTAAAATAACAAATAATATGAATGTAACACATAGATCAACGCACCACCTGCGTCCGTTCTTGGTTACAACGAAGAAGAGACCCGGTACCGACAAGTTCTAACGTCCGCGTGAAAATAGCACTAATACTCCGGAAGAGTACCGCATATCAAACAGATTCAGTACACGTGACAGGGAAAGTACCTCATAGATTGTGCACGTGTTGCCACTAATTTACAAGAGGAAAGCATTGATACTCAGGCAGGGTTTGATGAATGATCCGCACGAACTTAGTAATTGCATATTTTTTTTGATTTTTTGGTTAGCTAGTTAGTACACACCCATGTCAGTACACACACTCCATGTTAGCCATCCCCGCTGGGGATCGATACCAAGACCTATGGTGTTGAAACGAGGTATCTCCACTCAGTCTGCCAGTTGGGCTATGGATCTGGGTGTTGATCCGCACGAACTTAGTAATTGCATACTTTGGCATAACGTGTGGTCCGGTGCCAACATGTACCTCAGATGCTCGTCCATGAACGAAAAGGCTGTAACGGTTTGATACAAGCAGTTACAGGCGAGACAAGGTGATCAGACCCGAAGTAGACGATTTGGATATCATGATTTAATTGTCGGACTATTGGATAGGTGGACACTTATCCGACGGTTTTAAAGTAAAAAAAATATCCAATGGTCCCACCTCTCCTAATCAGAAGTTAGTATTATTCAACTAATCTGATTTTGGTGATGTGACTTAGCCACAGTGGGTTTCACAATTTAGACAGTCTAATTTGAGTTAACGTATGCCACGTGTATAATTACTAAGTGCATGCGTGTCAAACCTCATAGGATGCCAGAGAATCAAATTGAGTCCAAATTTCACAAACCTTTGGTCATTGAAATCTTGGAGAAAGGCTCTCCTCTTCTCGGATGAACACGCCGAGGTGCCAAAATACGAGGAGATCGCGTCCATCAGCACTGCGGTTTGGGCCCAAGCGAGCCGCTCTGTGGACTTTTCGGGCTCGAATATACTCACAGCTGCCAGAAAGTAAGCTTGCAGCACTGTATTTTCGCTCAGCCCCAGATTCATCAAAACGCTCTCAACGTACCACCTGCACACGTGCACGAACAAAGAGAATTCCGTCATTCCATTGAATGCAGTGGCATTCTGGTAATTCTCATCACTCGGTACTTACTTTTCGATCTCGCGCCACTCGAGCTGGTGCAGCGCTTGGCACTGATTGAAATCCAGCTTGGCAAGCTCGAGATAGACGTTGTTGTTCACGTAGGGCATCCTGCGAATAAGTTAGCGCAAGTTAGCAACCTACCGGTGGTTAGGGAGACCCGCAGGCACCTACATTCCATTCCATACACACGCGATAAATCATTGCCAATGAAGCAGATGAACGCGAGATCCAAGTCATCTAGCTCATGGGCCCAACGGTATTATTTTATGCTGCCTGGTTTAAAACTCGCCACATTCATTCATAAGGTGGATCACATATGAAATACTTTTAGCCAGGGAGGGCCGCCACTCACCTCGGGACCCTAAACATTGAATTTGAGATCTTTTGAATGATCCAAACCGTTTATTTGATTAGATTCCCCTTGGATGAGGGATGTCCAAAAAATTAAAAAAACAAAAAAAAAAAACAATAATGATATTAGATTAAAATTTTCAACCCTTAGATTATAGACAGGTCATGTTGACCCGTCCTCTTCAAAGCAAAGCTAAATTACGGACGAGTTGAAATAATCCAAAAAAGAGATTTTGTTTGCTGAATATCTACCGTACTATCATGCAACTTGTCACAAAAGCGAAAGTCGCAATATACGGTATTAATACGTCCAGATGTGTTCAATCAAACATTGTATTCGTAACACCCAGATCCATATCTCAACTCACAGACTGAGAGAGATACCTCGTTTCAACGCTCGAGGTCTTGGTATCGATTCCTAGCGGGTGGCTAACACGGAGTGTGCGTACTGACATGGGTGTGTACTAACAAGCTCACCTTACAAAAAAAGAAAAAGAAAGAGCATTCTATTCGTACACGATACGTAAAAAGAGTATTCAGAGGACGCGAGATGCTTTGCCACCGCAGGCACGAAATTCCTGTGGTCTATGTGGGGTCCACAAATTTCCATGAGAAATCCATTCGGTCTATCAGTTTCTTAA
The DNA here is from genome assembly GCF_029962835.1 of Magnolia sinica. Classification (NCBI taxonomy): domain Eukaryota; kingdom Viridiplantae; phylum Streptophyta; class Magnoliopsida; order Magnoliales; family Magnoliaceae; genus Magnolia; species Magnolia sinica. Next base: position 6,887,513 of record NC_080585.1, on the reverse strand, counting down.
TATCACAATAGTATAAAAGACCAAAAACCCGACATGCTAAAATCCGGATGAAAAGGTAAACCGTCGAAGCCTTTCCCAGAGCCGACCAATATATTTATATGCCATCTAAACCGTTTATAATGTTATTACCATTGGAATAAACTGTAAGCTAGTATCATCATGGTCCACCCGAGTTTTGGGTCTACCTTACTTTTAAACTCCTGTCCTATTGCGAGCTTGAGAAACTGATGAACGGAGTAAATTTCTCACGGGCATCTCTGTGGGCCCCACATAGCTCGTGTGTGCGGGGCGAAATCCTGGCGACCAAATAACCAAAGCGCGTGCCGGCGTGGCGGAGGATAAAAGGTTGTTCCGAGAAAGTAAAAAAAACAAACAAACCTATAGAGCGTCTTGCCAATCCAAACGTCGTCTTCCCCGCCGTACTGCTCTAAGTAGAATCTCGTCTCTATACGAGGAAGGCTCGTATACCAGGGAAAGTCCAATGCATACCCCACCTGTATACATATATATATATATTTTTAATGATTTTTCCGTATAATTACGGTAATAGCCGTTTCTTAGTATTTATTTTAAAATTTAGTACTTACCTCCCCAGGCAGGTCTTTGGTTATAATCCATTTATCTAGAAGCTGCTTGGAGGCTTGCTTCTCTCTCAGGAACTTGTCTGAGAAGGATTTTGCTTCTTCTAGAATCTTCTCTCCTGGAAACGAGATCTGAGAGGCCCTGTTCAAGTTGAATATTCCGGTGACTGCCTGGTTCGATTGTCCGGAGAAGCAGAAGAACTCGCCTCCGTTCTCAAAATGCCGAAACGCATCTGCAATGGAGCAGTTCGTATGTACATTCATAAGTAGGCTATAGTAATTGTAAATACAAGTATAGCAAGGAGTAGAATTTAGGTATTTATTTACCGGCAGAGACATCATAACCATGTAACCTGAGGATCCTGAACCCCATAGCTGTGTCATCCACATCCCGCACTCGTGAGTTTCTAGCCCAACAGATTCCGTCTTCGGTCCAGTATCTGAAATTTCATTGAATTATATTTCTAAGATGGTCCGCCAATCAGTAAAAAAGGAAGATAAGAGCTTTAGAGATTATTGGTAATACCTGTACACATAATCTAGGCAATCTTTGATTTCCGCCTCGAAGTATCTAGAGATCCCCAGCCGTTCCAAGCGATCGACAGCCCAGATATGTTCAAACAGATCCACCGGGTACACGTTTGGTACTGAAGAACAGAAATGTAAAAAATCAGTGCTGCTATAACATATGATTGAAGTAAATATGCTGCTTTTTCTTGAAACTGCGGAGCATTTCACCTCCTCCATTGAAATTTTCAACTGCCTTTTGGAGATATTTCAGGCACTTCTCGTCTTTGGTCTGCTTGAGTGCGAAGGCTGTAGATGATGGCGAAAATAGGAATGATCCATCTGCGCTTTGTAGCTTGAGAAGCTTTTCCCAATCCAAATCATGCATTCCTTCCAAGCTATGAAGTAGTGTTGTAGGCACCTTGTGCATAATTTCCTTTGGTATCCTACTCACAGGCAAAAAAGGGCATTTCCGTAATCAGGTGAATTTCGGGCCATCCAAGGGATGGACCATCAATCGAATGGTCCTACTTGAAGGACAAGCGCACCGATTGGACGCTATAGATGTTTTACAACCTAGTAAAACATATATAGTTCATAAAAAGAAGGATTAGATTTTCATCAGAAGATTCGTATTTAAAGTAATTTTATACCTCTTGAGTTTGAAATTTCTCATAGCATAGATGTCTTGCAGAAGTGGAGAATCATAAGGAAATTCCAAGTCTAAGCTTCGAGCAATTTCTATCAGAGACGGGAAGGCGACTTCGAAGCCTATGGGCATGTGCTCGGCATTTTCATCTTGGAGCTTCTTCAGGTTCTCTCGAAGAAATGACAGTCCTATCAAACAGAAAATCGAACTTAGCTCGACAACTGCATTCGTTCAATTCATGAAAATGAAGCTCTACTACATACAGGATTTTTTAGTACCACTTATACATCTCTTGGGGTAAATATTCCACGACTTCAAGGCGATCACACAAGCCAATGTATTAAGTATCCGATCATGAGCAGAAAATATTCGCTCATCGCCCCACGATCCATCTGGCAGCTGATTTTCTACAATCCACTGGAGGCTGGTAGGGAACTGGGGCTCGCCGCTGCCATGCATGTCATCGACTAGAGCGACCCACGCCGTATCATATGCCGACACGCTTATTTCTCCATCGTCCATCGACCGCAACATCTCTTTGATCGCATCGATTCTCTGAGTTATCTCATTCGATTCCGGTACCTTGAAACATACCATAACAAAATATCAATACCCCAATTTTCACATGATACTTAAAACCATTCAACTATAACGAAATCCAAGTATAGTTAACCTTTGTAAGAGCTTTGCCGTCATCAGTGTCTGGAAGCGTCTCCGGCCATTTGATCACCGATGTGTTATTCTGAAGTATATCTGTGGATAGCGCGAGAATCGTCGTTAGAAGCCATGTGTTTATATCAATGGATGCATGTACATATATGGTTTTCTTGTTACCATGCATGACACGAGGTTTGGATACGGCGTTGCATCTCGAAGAAGGAACGGCGACGTATGCTGGCTTCCATCCAACTCCGAAAGAACAGACTGCCGGTCAAAAGAACAGGCATTTCGGGAAGAGTTAGAGGTAGTAAAGATGAAAAACAAAAGACCAAGATACTTTAGTTTACCACCACTTATAAAACACAGTGGCTTCTCCACCATATATACGTGGCATAGTTACGCAATAACTACCTAGCTGGGACATGAATCCTGTCGATGAAAACCCAAAAATCACACCTTTCAGAGACTGCTTCACCTTCTTTACTTTTACCATACAGGTGTAATGAATTTTCCATCGGTGTGATTTCAAAACATGGCCCATGTACAGTCTAATAAGTGATTCGGTAGGGCTGGATGGCTGTACATGTGCATCGTATGCACTAAAGCGGTGGCGAACTTCCACCAGAGTATTGTCCCGATCGAAAATGCCACTGCTCTGTGATTCTCGAAAAGGCCGAAATTTACGATCGTGCCATTACTTGATGTTACGATAGTATCATCTACCTTCTCGTGAAAACCCAAAGGACGCGAGCTTTCCACGGATAAAGATAAGATTTCTTGCTTTTTACTGACGCCGTCTGATTATCTCGCTGGAAAACTGAAATCCGTCATAAAATTCAAAATTTCTGGCGGAGTGACCGGATTTTTCCACCGGAGATCACTTCCGATACGATAAAACCCAAATCCTCACCGGAAAACGAGCATTATGCGAAAAAATAAAATCCAAAACCTCGAAAAAACAGAATTCTTGTGGATAAATCACACACTTCAAGCAAGAAAAGATCCGCAGATTACTGAAAATCGAAAAAAAAAAACGTTCTCTCCACCTAAGAATCAAGCATTATCATCTGGAAGATTCCATCTTCTTCGTATTGGGTTCTGAAAATAGCAGAAAATAGAGGCGAAGAACGTACCGGAGAAGGGTTCCGTCGGATCAGCGAGGGTCGGAAAAGATAGTGATCCGTAACGGAAGGCGGGGAACGAAAGGGGGAAATGGAGGAGAGCTGTTGGCAAAGTCATTTTCAGTGGCCGGAGATACTGCGGTGACGACGAGAGGGTGGGGGAGCTTGGGATTTTAAAGTAGGAGGGAGAAGGGAAGCGACAGAACGGGTTCGTGAGAGATTCCCGCGAACAGATGCATGGGATCCTTTCTAATGCGTGATTTGCGATTATATGCCATTTGTCTTCAATTTCTCGTTTTCCCGATAACTCCTTTCGTCTTTGAATTTCTCGGCCGGTTTATTTCCTTTCTGCCACTATATTTTGTAAGCTACGGTCAGAATGTCCGAACCTCGTGAATGAATTTCCGTTTTTTAACTCTTTCCAGAACAATCGGATACCTTCGAACGTATGTAATCACCGTACGTTCGAGCTTGTAGGCAATGGAGGAGATTGTAGAGTGGCACGCCCGCCGTAGAAATGTCCAGCTGAATGTGAAGTCCACCGTGTTTTCTATATGCCATCCAACCCATTCATCACGGGATAGCCCACCAGATGAAGGGATACACCAAAAGTCAGATGCGACAGGCTACCGGACGCGGATTGCGTCCTACCCCCGCCAGTCTCTAGCTACGAACGGGCAGTTCTGTGGGCCGGCCTGTTGTGATGTATCTATTTATCTACACCGTTGATTCCTTTTTTCAGATCATTTTAAAATATGTGCACAAAAATGAGGCAGATCCAACACTTAAGTGGTGTGGACTACACCAAATATTACAACCAAGCTTATTATTTGGTGTGGTCCATTTGACTGTTGGATCTGCCTCATTTTTGTGTATATGAATTAAAATTATGTGAGAAAAGGGATGGACGGTATGGATATACGGAGAAATCAAGGTGGACCTGCCTACAGAGGTGGGGGCAGGACGCCCATCCAGGCTACCCGAAAATATAGATTTTAGCTAGGCGTGACCGTGTCCGGACTCGGTTTGGGCGGTGACCCCAACACCGCCCAGCTAGTTGTTGGAAGAGCCCTATAAGGCCACACCATGATGCATGTATTTTATCCCCCCATGTTCATCTATGTTTTTCAGCTTAATTTTAAGGAACGAGCCTAAAAAAGAGATGCATTCGAAGTTCAAGTGGATCAAGCACAAGAAATAGTGGAAATTGAATGCCTACCATTGAAAATTTCTTCATAGGCATTCAAAATTTCTTCAGAGGCGAGTAATAAGTTTTGGATTAAGTCTATATTTGTGTCATCATTTAGGTTTACATTATTTTATAAACAAGATGGATGGCAAATAAACATCGAATTAGGCTCCCAAATAGTTTTCAATAGTAAGGATTTAATCTCCATGGTTCATGTGGTATGGTCGACTCGAGCTTTAGATCTGTCTCATTTTTAATTTTTAATTTTATCTTATGTCTCTTATAGTTGGCAAAATGAATGAATAGCATGGATAAAACATATACACCCACAGTGCTTTTCCACAACCTAGCCCAGTGGCGTTGGGCTCATCACCCAAGCCACCCAAGCCCCTTCTATGGTGCCCCACCTGAGTTGTGGATCAAATGATTCTTTGTCACACAAGGAAGACCATCCAACTCATGGTTTTGAGTCAAAATGCTCATCAACCTAGCTGGAAAGTGTGGTAGTTACCCTGCATCCGAACGGATGTGATGATTCCCCTTTAGCGGCTGTTCCCTTTACAACAGAACACTCGATGGAGGGAACGTAGTAGGTGCGGATCCGTCCTCACCCAACACGGTGCGGGACGATCTTGGGGTCCACCTTGGTGTATTTATTCTATATCTATATCAACGTCCTCTATTTTGCTAGCTCAATTTTGGGATGCCTCCTAGACATGGAGCGGACTTAAAGCATACTCAAATCTTAGGTGAACCGCACCAAACATTGGTGATTTACTGTTAAAACTTCCCGTGGGTCCCAAAAGTTTTTGTTGTCACCGGATTTTAGCTGACGTATACACTTAATGTAGAAGTAGGCCCTCCGAAGAACCTACAAAGATAAGGGAGATATATACAATGGGGGTGCCATGGCTGACTATAAATCCTTCGATGCACTAGTTAGACTAGTCGACTTTGATTAAAGGTAAATGTTAGGGTTTTTGGACTTACCTCTCTTCGTTGGGTTGGGTCGGGTCGCGTTGGTGCTCAACCCTAGCCCAAACCCAAGGTTCCTACACCTCAACCTTAGCCCAACCCAAGTTTCCTATACATCAACCCCGAGTTGGAAAATTTAAACCCAAGCCCAACCCAAGTGGGTTCAGCAGGTTGGTTAAGTGAATATATGCTAATATTTTCATTATTACATTAGTCTATTATATTTTAATACACGTCTTATTTTTTATACCTATATATGATTTTATTAATTATACATGTAGTTATTTATAGTAAAGAACTTCATTTTTTCTATAAAAAATATGCTAAAATATAGGACAACTATTCCTTTAAAAGTCGTGTGGTGTAGCACGCAATCTATTTGGGAGAGAAATCCAGCGTATGTTATTAGTTTGAGTCATCGAAAATGACGTGGATCAATAAGACTTGATGACCCTGGAATTTTCTGTGCCTTCAACACAGACGATCAATAATTTATATATCGATTAGGTTCGAGTTGGGTCGGGCAACCCGAGCTCGACCCAAGTTTTAACTGGTTCTTTGTATAGCCCAAGTTCGAGATTGAAATCGATACATCTTGCCCGAACCCAACCCAATGTCAAGTCGGTCAGGTTGAACCCGCACGACTTTCAACCCTAATTAATGGGATACGTTGGAGGGTCTTTGTTCTGATGGGAAACTGCCTTTGAAAATGTTGTTGAGCCTGACTCGGTCAGTGTAATGTTCGGTCGAAATCAGGCTCGGCCTTCTTCCTTCAGGTTTGGGGCGTAACCCCCTTTGGGTTACTCGTACCGCACTGACAGTAATCAGCTTGGTCAACTCGGAAGGTAGGAGAGCTCAGATCTCAAGCTCCTTCCCTTACATGTACCTTACATGCGTTCCAGATATTCCTGGTGAGATAAGTCCACTCCCACTGAGCTCTGTCCTCGGATAGCTCAGATTGGGGGCTCACCTCTGTGTCAGGGGAATAGCTCGTCCTATCTCCAAGCCCCATGCTTTGACAGCTCGGCTCGGTGACCTGTCGATGGCCCTTTTGTCTGGACCTCTCTCACCCCAGCTCGGGGTCTACCTCAGCTTGGAGGCACATCACTTGTAATTAAACAGTCATTCTTTTCAGGTGAGGGAATAGTTTGGTTTTCTCCACAACAGTTGCCCCCCACTTTTGAGTTAATCTTGTACAAACTCGGAAATGAGATCTCAAATTGGTTTAGAAGTGCAGGCATTCAAATTTCAAAATTTGAACAGCTCAGTTCTATTTCAAATTTTACACTTAGTCCGAATTTGTTATTATTAAAGGCGGGAGCTAAAAGGTCGACAAAAGGCACAAAAGTCAAGGAGTCATCATCATTAGTTGTAACAAAATGAAGAGGCATGCATTAATTGCATATTGTTTCTTTAATTCTAAGGGAATCAAAGGCTAATAATTGTTAGCCGAGTAGTTGTGCTTTTCCTTAGGCGAACCCCAAGCTGCCATGTGGAGAGATGTGGACGGAAGTGCCATTGACGAGTTGTCGAACCGAGTTATTAGAGCACAGGACTCGTAGACTGGACAAGTAGTTTGCCTGACGCAGAGATGAACCCCCTGAGTTAAGCTTTCCGTGGACAGAGCTCCTTGGGAGAGGACTTGTCTCATGGGGAATATCTATAATGCAAGTAAGGAACTTGTAAGGGAACGAGCTCGAGATCCGAGCTCCCCTGCATTTCAAGCTGACTAGGCTGACCATCGCTAAAGTGGTACAAGTAACCCGGAAGGAATTATGTTCCTAACTTGGAGGAAGAGGGCCTAACTTGATCTCGGCCGAAGATTACACCGATGGAAGCTAGCTCGATGACATCTTCAAAAGTATTTGCCTATCAGAACAGAGACTCTCCAGCGTATCCTATTAATACACGATAGTTTTAGAACTACTTGAGAACCCTATATATAGGACTGCCTTAAATGAAGAGAGGTAACTCTAAAAATCCAAATTTCACATTTGATCAAAATCGACTACCCTAACTTAGGCATCGGATGGTCTACAACTGGCCACCGGCACCCCCATTGTCCATATTTCTCTTCTCCTTTAAAGGTTCATTAGAGGGCATAGTTTCACGTTAACTGTATCGGTTGGCCAAAATACATAAGATCAACCAAGTACTAATGCGCTAAGAAAATCAAGTGGATGCCATGTTGAATTATGCAGATTTTGAAGATCTTGATGAAGCCACCTAAGCACACACCCACTTTTTAGTGACCATGTGGTGGCCTCATTTATAAAGTGAGCTAAACCAGTATCAATTAAAATATCTCCATCCATACATCCTCAAGTCTAGGGATCTGACAGAGCTAGTGTAATCGTAAGCTTCTTCCAATTTGCACGATGGGTTACCCAGACTAATTACTTGTAAGTGATGCTGCCACTTAAAGTGATTAAAGGCCTCATTTAGGGAACCATTCGAAGACACACTTACACACTCATGTAGGGTAAGTGAAGGCACACCAACACTGAATCAGCCTGATGGTGTAAACTGTGCATCTTAACACTAAGTCAGTCACCTCATACAAGATGAATAATCTAAATAATAAGAGCATACTCAAGAATCTACATGGTCATACCCCCAAATGACTTAAATTCATAAATCACAACTCCTCTAGCCATAACTAGATCATTATGTCCAATCTTAAGGTACCTAAGGACAACCTACAAATCTTTATAAATAGACCTCTTTCACACATAATAACTAGATCAATGAATAAATGAATAATCTATACATAAAAGTCCAAAAATCCTGTAAGCAATCAAATATTAATTTTCTAAGGCACAATACCAACCTGGATAACCCGAGGTCACTGTTAATTTGCATCCAGCTAAAATTAGTGAGAAAGTATGGACGCAATGTCTAATTATGTAAAATGAACTTAAAGTTGTATTGGGTTACGTAGGTATTAGATTGCTGGGTGTTTATTAGATGGCAAAAACTGAAAAATATCCAACAGTCTTATTTTAAAGAAAATGTACCCACGAATAAAGGCTAAGATTAGTCAACCATTTGGAATTTGGGGGGTAAGTTACGAATAAGTGGTTCCACAATTTAATTGGTTTAAGAGTTAATATATAACACATTTATGATTTTCAAGTGCCAGCTTGTCAAGCGTCATGCACAGCCAGAGTATGAAGTAAATGAAATTGGATTACTTACTGAGTTACTCTGGTATACTTTATCGCAGTGAGTAAACTTTAATGGGCCCACCATGAATGTATGTTGTTTATCCATGCTGTCCATTCATTTTTCAAAGATCATTTTAGGGGTTGAGCCCAAAATTGAAGCATATCCAAAGCTCAAGTGGACTACACCATAGGAAACAATGGAAAAATTTATTTCCACCATCGAAACCTTCCTATGGCCTACAATAATGTTTATTTGTCATCTAACATTTTTATAAGATCACGTAGATATATATGAAGGGAAAACACAAATATCACCTTAATGCAAAAACATGTGGCCTTAAGAATTTTTAAACGGCAGACGTTCAATTCACTCTGTTTCAGGTGGTGTAGTGATATGCTTCAATTTTGGTCTTAGGTGATATGCTTCAATTTTAGTCTCAAGCCCTAATTTTTTTTTGATAAAATGGATGGACAAATGGATGAAATACATAAATCATGGTGGCCCCACAAAGTTTACTCAATACCCTATTCACTTCCAAAGTATATTCTCCGTTTCCATTTTTGTCAACCGTGACTGAAAATTGGCTGTCTGGATTTGGTAATGTTTGTTTGTCCCGTGGTGGTGATTGAACATTGGGCCTATAGTAATGTTTATTTGCTCGCGAACTTGTTAATAAGGTCACATAAACCTGAATGAAGAGAAAAATAAATATCAGCTTGATTCAAAACTTTTGTAGCTCATTACAAGTTATTAATGGACAGTCACCCCTGTTTCCTATGCTATAGTTGACTTATGATTTCAATCTACTATAATTTTTGGACTCATGCTCTAAAATAATACGAAAAAATGAATTTACTACGTGGATACAGAATACATGCATCAGGTGCGTACAAAGACCACGGTGCGACTTACACTATTCATCTGTTTTGTACAAGCAGGACCTACCGGACATTTACCTGCATGACTTTTTGCCAGGCCATCAACACGGTTGGTCCAACCCCAAGACGCATCTCAGAGTAAACGGATTGGCTACTCCCCCTGGCTGGTGGTTGGTGCTATGTGGGCCCACCATGATGTATGTGTTTCGTCCATTCCGTTTATTCATTTTTAGAGATAATTTTAGTGCTTTATTTTAAAAATGAGAGCGAAATAAATCTCAGGTGGACCACACCACAGGAAAACAATAGTGATTAGATATCCACCATTAAAATCTTCCTAAGCCCACTGTACTGTTTATTTGACATCCAATCTGTTGATTAAGTCATATAGACACAGATGAATGGAAAAAATACATATCAGCTTGATCCAAAAATTTTATGGCCCCCAAAAAGTTTTTAATGGTCGACATTCATTTAACACTGTTTCCTGTAATGTGGTCCAGTTGAGATTGGGATATACCTCATTTTTGGTCTCATACCATAAAATGACCTAAAAAATAGATGGATGGCATGGATGAAACACAGACATCATGGTGGGGCACACAGAGCACAGACCATCAGCCATTGGCTGCTGGCAGGGAGTAGCCAATCCGTTTCCATCTCAGATGCCTACAAATGTACCAGTTTGGCATTTCTATCGAGTTCACTGACGATTCCTCTTACCTCTTTGTTGTCCGGAAGGTCACAAAGGAGACTCGAATTGCGGGGTGCGGATGAGGTGTTACTTACCCTTACCATGTGGGGCCCAACTTGATGATATATATATATATATATATATATATATATATATATTGTATAGTCACTGTCTATCTGTTGTCCCATGTCATTTTAAGCACCCGAACCTAAACATTAACCAGATTCCACCTGGAAAACAGAGGTTAATGACAGTTAAAAACTTCTTGTGGGCCACAAAATTTTAGATTAAGATGATATTTATATTTTCCCTTCATCTAAGTTTGGTTGACTTCATCAATGGGTTGGATGGAAAGGTAATGCCCTAAGAAGTTTTTAATGGTGAATGTTCAATCACTACTGTTTCCTGTGATATGGTCCACCTGAGATTTGGATCTGCTTAATTTTTTGGGTACATGGTTTAAAATAGGCTGGACAAATGAATGAACTACGTGGATATACAACACATCATTAAGGTGGGCCCCACATTACTGGGGTTTTTCCTGGGTAACACCTAATCAGGTCTCAGGTGCAGACTTGGATAATGTATGGTCATGGAAAGGCTTCACAGTGACAATCCTGATGTATGTGTTTTATCCATGTAGTTCATCTGCTTTTGAGATCAACTTAGCACGTGTTCCCAAGACTCAAGTGGCCTATTATGGTTTTTTTTGTGGTGATTAAATGTTCATTATTAAAATCTTTTTAAGGCCAGTTTGGAACATTGGATTAGAGTGGATTAGACAGGATGGGATTAGATTTAAGGTAATGAGAGGCCTGTCAATGGTTGCCTAGGACTTTCGGTATGGATTGGAAAAGCCTGGAATGATTTGGGTTTTCTGTTTGGATGGGTGATGGGATTCGGCCATCCTCTTGTAAACTGGTGAGAGTATTTGGAAATGCAAAGTATATTGTAATACATCATGCGTTTTTCAACCGTGGGTGTTCTTAGCATCGCTACTTCCTATGGTGTGGTCCACTGCAGCCTTAGATCTACCTTTGTTTTGGTTTAGTTCTCTGTATAGAATGGACCTTACATACAGACGGTGTGAATTGAAGTTATATATCACAATGGGCCGCCTACAAGGCTGCCTATGGTCCCATACCGTATCCCATGCTGTATTGAAGGATGGGTGAAAATCTGAAGGAGGGATTTCATGAATCCCTTGGGCGGCCGGTGCATACCGTTGAATGGAGATATGGATCAAATCTCACTTAATACCATCCAGTTCCGCCCAGTAAGTCAGGCCAAACGCACCCATAAGGTCTATTATAATGTTTTTCTACCGGAAAACCCGTTGATTAAGTTGGACAGACATGTACAAAGGGAAAATACAAATACCACTTTGAATCAAAACTTTTATACTGGCGGGCATTCAACATTCAATCACCACGGTCTCCTATGGTATGGTCTACCTCCTACGATTTAGATTTGCTTGATTAGGCTCACGCCCTTAGCCCTAAAATGATTTGAAAAAAATAAATGGATAATGTTGGATCGTGGGGCTGTGGAGTTTTTTCTGCACTTCTGCGTGGGGCTCATCATGATATTTGTGAGAAATACTCTGTTCATACATTTTGACAGCTCGTTTTAGAAAACGAGACAAAAATGAGGTGGGTTCAAAACTCAAGTGAAAAGAAATGGCTACGCCGTCCAAACAATCTATAATGCGATTGAATAAAGTGAAAACATAAAAAAGAAAGAAAGAAAATTAGCACGATAAAAATGGTTTCTGAAAATAAAATAAAATAAAATAAAATACGTGCACATTTCTGCACCGTCCATTGACGGTGGGGAACAGCGCACACTGACGCGGGGAACAGCAAACAATCCCAACGTTTGTAGATCTATACGGTCCTCTTTCCGAGAATGTCAGAAGTATACAGAAGCATATTGTAGTTTTCGGGTTGTACAAGACTAGAGGGGAATCACAATTTTTTTTTTTTTACTTTAAAAAAAAAAAAAAAAAATTTATTGAGGTGAACCACATGCTTCATTGATCAGATGATTGTTCTGTTGGGTTCTATCGTAGATGGACCCTGCTCCAAAATTCATAGAGATCGAACGATCTTGGCCGGCTATGTTGGGTCTATTTTCAGTTGAGCGTGGACGTGGTTGCTTGTTCTCTTCTTGAATGTGTATTTTCAGGTCATATATGGTAGGATTGCCCTATTTAGGACAGTTCATGGTCCCTCCACAGTGGGTCCACCATATCAATGGTATGGATCACTGAACCATCGCTCCCTATTTGTACCAAAATTAAAAACAGTGTATATTTCGCGTTTCCTCCCACGAAGCATCATACAAGTCCTTGAACTCGACGCCGATTGTATACAGGGAAGCGGATTGGCTGATCTACCACCGACGTCGTTGGTGTGTTGACGTCACCAAGATCTGTGGGCCCTACCATGAGGTATGTGTTATATCGAAACTGGCCATCCATTTGGCGACCAGATCGCTTTAAGGCTTGTGTCCAAAAATAAGACATTTAAAGATAAGTTGGATCATTGAAACCTTATTAAGCGTCACATAAGATCAATCTGATATTTGTTTTTCCTTTTCATCCAAGACGGTAATAATAAAGATTATTTGGGCCCCACGAATATTTTAATAAAATAGTGAGAATCATTATTCAAGGCTATTTGTGGTGTCTTCCACTTAAACTTTGGATATGATTCATTTTTAAGATCATGTAATAAAATGATCTCTCCAAATTGATGAAGGGCATGAATATAATAAATACATTATTGTGGGGCCTACCTAACTTTGATCTCCTTCTAAACTTAGTGCATTTTGTAGCTCTACTTTCGAGTGCTCCTCTTTTCCAGCGCCACGTACACACATCAGCTAATCTGCTTCCCTACGGACGCGGATTAGCTACCGAACCGGACTGAACGTCACCACCTTCCGTGAACCTACCAAGATGTATGTGTCATATCCACACCGTCCATTTATTTGGAGATATCATTTTAGAGTATGAGTGAAAGATTAAGGTTTGATCAAAAGCTCAAATTGACCTGACAAAGAAAATAGTAGGGACAGTGACGCTCACCATTGAAACTTTCTTTGGGACCTCCATGATATTTATTTGAGATCCTACTTGTTTATAAGTTAACACAAGCACGAGGAATAAGGGAAAACACAAATATTAGCTTGATCAAAAACTTGTGGCCTCAATAAGGTTGTCAGGGGTAGTTATTCAATCCTCACTTTTTCTAGGGTGAGGTTCACTTAAGATTTAGATTTACCTCATTCTTTATCTCGTGCTCTAAAACAATCTTTCCAAATGGACAGAACACTCACCATTAAAAACTTATCAGAGGCCACTAAAGTTTTAAACTCATTCACTTAAAATGATTTGTCAATACAGGCTGAAGATATGGATAAAACACATGTATCATGATGGATCAGCCTTTATGTCAATTTTGCTCCATTTAAGGAATGGTGATGTGTCACCCTCCTCAAATGCGGCCATCTAGACCATCCAAATTGCAGGTTACATTGCCGATAGAGCATATCTCTACGATCACACTGTTGAATCGATCCCAATCGTCCAATTAATTGATATCAAATAGATAGTTAAAAATAAAATAACGTCCAATTTACCTAAAGTGGGATAAATCAGATGGTTAATAATTATTGACGTACTATCATGCTGACCGGTAGAAGAGTTGGGCTGTCAACAGGCTGGGCCTGGGTTTGATTTGGCTTGGATTTTGAACTGTTTTGGGCGGGCCAGGCCCACAACTATTTCAAAATTCTGATTTTACAGGCCCTAGCCCGGCCCATTGACGCCCCTAAGCTCCATCGTTGGTGCACTGGCATACAAATTAACCCGATGGATACGGACGTTCGTTTTACTCAGGCAAAAACAACGAGCGCGGATTGCGTCCAGCTCCTACTGTCTAGCAGATATGTGGAGGGGTATGTAGCGTATATGTTTATCCATGCTGTCTATTCTTTTTCTCAGATCATCTTAATGTATGAGCCCAAGAATGAGTAGATCCAACGTTCAACTGGACCACACCAAATGGTAAGCTTGGATTGTATTAAATGCTGAAAGCATTAAATGCAAAAGTCACATGTGGTACTGTCCCCTTGAGCGTTGGATCTGCCTCATTCTAAGGTTCATACCTTAAAATAATCCAAAAATAGGATGGGCGGCTTGGATGGGCAGATGCATCAAGGTGGGCCCCTCCACAGATCTGCTGGACGGAGGCAGGAAGCAATCCGCGTTAAAAAACAAATGAGGTATGTTCGACTTGCGGTAGGACAAACATAAGAGGCTATCGACGGCACAGGAGCACAGCTACCAATCATATATGAAATGTGCCCATTTATCAAGTGGGTCCATGTGGCTTTTTGTCAATGGGCTCCACGTAATAGATGCAGATTGATTGAATCCGGCGAATCACATTTTAACATGAGTTGAACCAACATATGATGTATAGATGAATGAAGTGGATTTGATTCAATATATAAGTGTGTGGCCTGCCTAAGCCCACCTAATTACAAGAATCTTCTTAATTTTTTAGTCAAAAGAATTATGAAAATCCCCTTACTAATGGAGGATTGTGCGTACCGTATGTTTATGCATGCGTGGCACAAATATCGTGAATTTTTTCTTTTTTCTTTCTTGTGAGCATTTGATTTTTTAATAAATTAATATAGTGAAAGAGAATTACGTCGTTTAGCCTACAAAAGATCTTCGCTAATTTCCCATCATGCGCGTATTTATTTTTATAATAAATTGAAAAAGGTGAAAG
Organism: Magnolia sinica; assembly: GCF_029962835.1. Lineage (NCBI taxonomy): Eukaryota > Viridiplantae > Streptophyta > Magnoliopsida > Magnoliales > Magnoliaceae > Magnolia > Magnolia sinica. The sequence goes on along the minus strand of NC_080585.1, from coordinate 6,872,286 downwards.
AAGATTATGTCATTTAGTATATAGAATTTTTTTGCTAATTTCTCGTAATGCATGTTATACTTGTGGATCGATGTTTGTAGAGCGTTTTTTTATTTTTTATTTTTTATTTTTAAATTTATTTACATACACACTCGTTACAATGGAGCCTACCTTGATATATGTATTTTATATCAATGACATTCTTTTATTTTGCCAATTCATTTTAAGCCATTGGCTCAAAAATGAAATAATCAAAATTTCAAAGAAGTGTGATTTAATGTCCACCATTAAAATCTTTAGAGGGTTAATAAAAGTTTTAGATCAAGTTGATATTTGTGTTTTCGGTGTGTAGGGTCCACCATAATGTTTATTTTTGCATCCAACATATTCTAAGGCTAAATAGACAGGGATGAAGTGAAAACACAAATATCAGCTTCATCCATCATTTGCGTCGCCCATAAGAAGTTTTCATTTGTAGGTGTTCAATCTTTACTGCTGAACTTTAAATATGCTTCATTTTTCTGACTCATGCTCTAAAATGATTTCACAAAATGAACGGATGGATGACACTGGTATAATGCATACAATATAGTATGACCCATGAATCTTCGCCATTTCTGTACACTGCCGTGGTAAAGGTGTTTGATTTTTAAAAACCCTTTTTTTAAAAAAGATAATGATTAGTTATATGTGCACTTCAGTGTGCAATCGGACGCGGTTTGTGTTCTCCCCCGCCCGTCTCTAGCCCAGAAGGGGCAGTTCTGTGGGCGGACCCATCATTATGTATCTGTTTATTCATGCTGTCCATCCATGTTCTCCTATCATTTTAAAGTATGAACACAAAAATTAGGCAGTTCTACCGTCCAAAATGGACCACACCACATGGAAGCGGATTGCATACCGAGTAAACCCTGTGGGGCCTAATGTCATTCATACATTTCATGCATTCCATCCATCTATTTTACCAGATAATTTTAGGGGTTCAGACCAAAAATGAAGGATATCAAAAACTCAAGTGGAACACACCCTACGAAACAGTGTGAAATGAATTTTTACTGTTGAAAAGTTCTCGGGGGCCACAGAAGTTTTAGATCAAACTTATATTTGCTTTTTCCCTTCATCCATGTTTGTATGATCTTATGAACTAATTGGATGACAAATAAACATCACTGTGGGCCTTACGAATGTTTCCATGGTGGAAATTAATACTTTCACTGTTTTCTGTGATATGGTCCACTTGAGCTTTTGATATATTTAAATTTTGGTCTCAACAGCTAAAATGATCTGGAAAAATGGATGGACGGGCGTGAATAAACTACATGAAGTCATGATGGGCCAACAAAGTTTACTCAGTACGATAAGATCGTTCTAAGTAACTCCGTGTGCAATCCGATTCCATACCAAATATGATTCTAGCATTTAATGCATCTGTCATTTAATGTTTTGTCTATTTAATGTAACCAAACTTATTATTTGGTGTTGTCCACTTGATCGTTGGATCTATCTCATTTTTGTGTTCATGTCATAAAATGACATGAGAAAAGGGATGGACGGCTTGGATGTACAGATACATCACGGTGAGCCTGCCCACAGAACTGCCCATTCAGGGCAAGAGACGGGCGGGGGTTGGACGCAATCTTCATCCCATGTAATCCGCGTGTCTAATCCTTTTGCAAATACTTGTAAATAGTTATTAATTATATTTATAATTACAGTATCCTACGTTCACATGCGGTGTTTGAACGCACTCGGTCTCTAAACCGAGGCACAAAATCTAAAAATTATAAGGCTTGCCGTGATGTATGTGACTTATCAAAGCCGTCCATACGTTTAGCTAGCTTAGTTTAGAGCATGAACTGAAAAATGAGACAAATCCAAAGCTTAAGTAGACCACACCATAGAAAATAGTAGGATTTGAATTACTTTGGCACCGTATTTTACCTTCATCTATGTTTCCATTGACCTTACGAGTGAGTTAGGAGAAAGATAAACATCATTTAAGCCCTAAAACGGAAACAACTTTTCATGATAGATATCTTTATAACCTTTTTTTTTTTTTTTTTGGTGTGGTCCATTTGAGCTTTCGGTCTACTTCATTTTGTAGATCATGCCTTAGATTTTTTTGATAAAATGAATGGACAGTAGAGGCCCCAAATTCAGGTCATCATTTTTTTGGACGGTATTTTAGGAGAGAATACTTACTAATTTCCATATTTACATGGGAGCGGATTAGGTGAGAAATGAGAACTCAGCATCACCCCAGACGGTGCGGCCCTTACCGTGGGACCCACTTTAATGTATATATTCTGCATCCATTCCGTTCATCCTTTTTCAAGATTATTTTAAGCCGTTATTTAAAAAATGAAGCATAAAAAATTATCAGATGGACCATACCGTAAGAATTAGTGGTGATCGAATGGTCTACCATTAAAAACGAATTAAAGTCTCACGGTCGACTCTCGTTGGCTCTAGTCGTACCGGTTCATCGGAATGCGCTCCCCGACAGAGAAATTGACGTGGCCGATGCTTTTCGTTTTGTCACTGCATGCTTAGTCGTACTCGCGCGTGTAGGATGCGATGGTTTGTTCATGGGACACAAGCCAACTTCGGATGTGTGTGAGAAATACAGACCACCCATATTACGTAGGTCATCACAGTGTTCAGAAAAATGGACGGCGAGAAAAATACCTCCACTGGCCCATATTCAATATAAAGATGTGGCCCATCATGCTAATGGATGACACGATGCAACAACATAACGGAAACGGATTGGCTATGGTCGGTGCTCTGTGGGCCCCACCATGATGTATGTGTTTCATCCGTGCCGTTTATCTATTTTTCTAGAATATTTTATGTTATGAGCCCAAAAATAAAATATATCCCAATCTTAAGTGGACCACATTTTAGGAAACAATGTTGATTGAATGTCGACCATTAAAAGCTTTTGGGGGCATAGAAGTCTTGGATCAATCTGATATTTTTTCCCCCCTCATATAGGTATGTATGACCTAATCAACAGATTTTATGTCAAATAAACAGTGGGCCTTAGGAGGATTTTAACATTGGATTTCCAATCACGGTTGTTTTCTTATGTTGTGGTCCACCTGAGATTTATGTCTCTCTCACTTCGTTGATCAAACAGTAAAATGATCGATCTGTAAAAATGGATGAACGGCATGGATAAAAGACATACTTCATAGCGGGGCCTACGTAGCACTGACCACCAGCCGCTAGCTAGTGGTAGGGGATCCCTGACCATGGAGCCCACTTTGGTGTATTTTCCTAATATCTATGCCGTCCATCCGTTTGGAAATATCATTTTGGAGGATAATTCCAAAAATTAAGCACATCTGTGTGCAAGAGCTCAGCCGCTCGTGGATGGGCCTGAGTGCTAGATACACTCGTAACGTTTCGTGTATATTTGAGCCTAGTACGAGTTTCTAAAGTTTCCAAGGGCGTGTTTGGGCGGTGGGATTTAAAGGGATTAGGTGGGATGGGATTCAAAAAGCAAAATTATTACCCATGGCAGGGATTGTCCCCGGTTGCCATGTCATAAGGTTAATTCCATGATTTGTTGGTAATATGGTAGTACATTGAATGGATATACCCACCATCATTTGAAATTACTGAGAATAACACATGTGTTATATCTAAACCGTTCATTTGTTTTATAACCTCATTTTATGACATGAGCCTAAAAATGATGCAGATCCAAAACTTATGTGGTCCCAAAGAAGTTTTCAACGGTAAGTATTCAATCCCCATTGCTTTCTATGGTGGGGTCCACTTGAGCTTTAGATTTACCTTACTTTTTTTGCCCATGCTCTAAAATAATCTCAAAAAATGGGTGGACGGTGTGGATATAGCCCACACATCATGGTGGGACCTACACAACTTACTAAAATTAAATGAAATTGGCACATATCCCATGCAATTCATCTACAGCTACTCCATTCTTCCCAAACATGGAGTGGAATTGGCACACGACCAGATGCAATTCCATCCCACCTAATCCCTTCTACTCTCACTGCCCAAACACGCCCTAAGGAAACGTGGCATGCCTGTAATCCCATCCACACCGTCGGATCACAGGCCTCCTTGTGGATGAGCCTATCCCAAAGTCAGATTTTCTTTTTAATCGTCCATTTGTTCACCAGAAATTGGATGGCGAGGATCGTTCAGTAGGTGTAATTTCGGGTTGCGCTTCATCCACAATATAATTAAATCTCTGGATAGAATCACGTATGTATCATGGCAGCACGTTGTGTAGGCCACATCGCATACATGCAGTGGCTTGTTTGGGTCATCAGGTTGCATAAGTGAAGAACGGGTCAGCCTTAGTTTTGGATCATCACACAAGTGGTGGGGCCCACATGGTGAATGAATCGGATACAGTTAAGTCGCATCAAAGGATTGCTATGTAGGTAATCCTCTTCATAAATGTGGTGGGGATCAATATTATTTATGTACCTGTCCAAATACTTTAATGTAAAGCATTTGTTGCGCACTGAGATAGTAAATTTAATCAAGGTTTCATGGAGTAGTTATGTAACTCGAGGAAGGAAAAACAAAAATATGGCCCCAAGAAGTTTTAACTGTAGGTATTTAATCCACTCCGTGTGATCCACTTGAGCATTAGAATTGACTTATTTTTTGTTTTAAACAGTAGAGTAATATGGAAAAATGGATGGACGGTGTGGATAAAACCCATACATCACGGTGAACCCTAAGAGCCCATGCCGTGTCGAGGTCAGGTGAGGTGAGGTAGGGGTAGTACCCAATCCATGTGCGGTTTCAAAAAGGTTTTAAGATGAAAGAGAAATTGACCACGGTAAATGCCACCTTTAACCCAATGTCTTTTCAAAACGCTTCTAAACTTTACTATCTCCGAGTAATTCGTTTTGAACGGATAATTATTTAAACGAAAAGACCGGCATCCACAAACTATAGCTACCGATTTTAACCGTAGCCATAGGTTAGAAATAGTGTGTCCTTAGAGACTGATTTACGAATAGTATGTCCTTACAGAAAAGACGCCGGGTAGAAGGTGGCGTTCACAGTGGTCAATTTCTCAGAATGAAAAGTTGCACTTAAATGCCCGAGTGAGGGAAACGGTGGGTGTACCAAAATCTGGGTGCCCATTAAATTCATCTCGTAATTTTAATCTATTGTTCGTGGTACATTGAATTTACCGATCATCAATTTATCACCAACATCTAAACTAGATCAAACCTGAGATTTCTTTGTATTTGAAATTTTACTCTGTCATATACAATACGCTTGGGATATCTGAGCTTTACATCACGTGTGCTACACTGGTTAGATCTTCTGCTCTAAAAATCAGGCCATTCAAAATTTCAGGTGGGCCATAAGATACAAAACAAATAGACGGCTTGAAAAATAATGGCTTTAACCTTTTGTTTGCTTTGGGACTCGGATTGAGTGTGTCCCAACACCACCCGGCTAGAAGGTGGAAAAATTTTGTGAGCTCCACCGCGGTATATATGTTTTATTTATGCCTTCTTTCATTTTTCAATCATTTCAGGGCATTAGCCCAAAAAGTAAAGAAAATCCAAAGCTCAAGTGAACTGCTACACAAGCAACAGTAAAATAAAAAAGCCCACCTTTGAAGTATTCATAAGGACAATTGAAATATTCATTAAGCCAATTATGATGTTTATTTACCATCCAACGTGAAGTTACAAAGGTAGGAATGAAGGGAAAAAGCAAATATCAATCTAATCCAATACTTCCATTTTTTAGCTCATACCCTAAAATGAGCAGAATAAATGCACAGGCGGCATGGATGGAATACATACATCATGGTGGGACGATGTAACTTTTCACTGGATAGTTGGTAGTATGAATCCAGAGGAAGATGCTGTGCATCTCATAGGTTTGGAAATTCAATGCATTTCTAAATTTAAGAAAAAGAAATAAAATTTATAATCTTTCTTTAAAAAACTGATTTTCTCTGAGATTGTGTTCACTGCACACGCTAAAATTAATAGATTTGAATAAAGTCAACGGCCTAGATACATAGATAAACGATCACACATGCAAAACGTGGGACACGTCATGGAGTGAATTAGGACGGCGCACACGTGGGTGGGCCCTACCATTCTTAATCAATGAACAGTCTTATGGCCAACCTATGACTTGATTGGCGTGATTTTGACCGCCAGGAATCTTCGTAGCGTGGCCCGTGTTTCTACATTTCTTAGATGCCCGACACACGTCATACATGGGTGAGAAAGGGAAGCGGATTGGCTGGTGTACCTCACACCAGCTATATAGCTGCTGTATTGATGTTAGTAAGTTTTGTGGGTTAGATTATGAGATATGTGTTATATCCAAACCGTCCATACAGTTGATGAGCTCATCTTAATGCTTGAGACGAAAAATAAGATAGATCTAACTATCAAGCGGACCACACTGAGAAAAGTAACGGAGGATTGAACATCTACCACTGAAACCCTTTTTTGAGGTTTATAGAAGTTTTGGTTCAATATAACTTTTTTTTTCCTCTTCATTCCGGTCATAGTGACCTTATGAGCAGATTGGATGGAAAATAAGTGTTATGGTGGGCTCTACCAATTGTTTAACGGTGAAATTCATTATCTCTGCTGATTCAGAGGAATTTTGAATATGATTCATTTTTTGAATAATGCCTTAAAATGATTTCTAAAAATATGTGAATTGGTGTAGATATAATAAATACATCACCATAGGACCATGTAACTTTGATCTCCTTTGAACCGTCCGTACAACTTAGAGCACGAGGAGCGTTGGTTCTCGTTTTCAAGCGGCACGTACCTACAACAGCTATATAGCTGGTGTGTGGTACACCAGCCAATCCGCTTTCCTCGCATACATCCCGACTTTCTCACGGAAGCGGATTGGCCTGTGTACCATACACGACTCAGCTGGCTGGTGCGTTGATGTATCGAAGTTATGTGGATACTATCACGAGGTATGTGTTGTATCCAAACCGTCTATTCATTTGGGGAGCTCTTTGTACGGCTTGATCAGAAAAATATGACAGACTCAAAGATCATGTGGACCACACTACAAAAAGCAGTGGGAAATTGAATGTCTGCTATTGAAACCATTTTGAGGGTCACATAACTTTTGGATTAATTAATATGATATTTGTTTTTCATCTTCATACATGTCTGTGTGATCTTGCGAACCTTATGAACAGATCGGATGAAAAATACATGATATGGTGGGCCTTACAAATGTTTTTGCAGTAAGAATTATTATCCCAACTGCTATTTGTGGTGTGGTTCGCTACAGCTTTGGATATGACTAATCTTTTGGTTTCATGCTCTAAAAACGATCTCGCAAGTGGATATAATAAATACATTATCGCGGGCCATTTAACTTTGATATCTTTGAACCGTTCATACAGCCCAGAGCGCTCAAGGAGCATGTCTTCGTGCGACACGTACGTACACACACTAGCCAGGTCGGTGGTGTGTGGTATACACTAGCCAATCCAATTACGAGGTTTACTCAGGAGCATTCAAATACATCCTAGTACGAAATTTTGAGAGACTAATTTAAGACATCGAATCTGTTAGATATTCTGAGACTAGTTTAATATATCATATGTTTTAGTCATAAATCACATGATATACACGTGTTCCGATTGCTTGACACAACGCTTGGCTTGGGCTAATCAGACTTGGTAAGTTGCACTTAAATCGGATTTTGTAACAACCTACTTTTTAATTCAACGTTGGGAACTCTTTCCACTGTTTCACTTGGTGTGGCCCACTTTAGATCGGATCAGCCCTATTTTTGTACCGTGTCTTAATATATGGGTAAGCAAAATAGATGAACGGAATGGATTTGCTGCAACATTACCATGGAGCCCATTGTGAGAAAAAAATAATTTGACAAGTGCCGTGCTTCACTGTGAAACCGATCCTCCTAACTCTCTCTCCCATCTCCTCCTCCACGTAGACAGAAGGGTTTTTGGACCCATTTGTCCCCTCCAAACCACTGGGAATGTGGGCCTACGGCCTGATCCAAACCATTCTGTAGCTGGGTCCAGTCATTTTGGTCCATCATACAAAAAACACACACACGCACTCGATGTGCAACATACATTACTGTAAAATTGATAGAACTGACTTCCTTTCCCACTCTCCTTTTTCGTCGCTTTACAATATAACTGCTTCACCTGATGTTAGTCCCTTGGAAAAATTTCGTAAGAAAGAAAGAAAGAAAATAAAATAAAATAAACGACGTGCATTGTTAACGCAAGCCGCCATAAACTTCTGAACCCATTGGAAAATCTCCATTAAAGCTTTGTCTCTCATTATACCAAGCCCATTGGTATCGATCTTCATCATTTAGATTAGCCATAACCTTTGGAGATGCATCGATTTAGAAATCGCCTTTAAAAGTGGTATTTTCTTCGTCATTTAATCGGCATCCGTAATATTGTTTATCAGCTATGTTTTGATTCAAATTTCGTGATAGGTATTCCTCTATTATGCATGAATCATGTTTATATAAACCATGCATTCAGATCTATAGCTTTGAGATTTCTCCATGCATAAATAATTTCCTATTTGAAATCGCCATGAATGTTTGATTTTTGATTCGTAACAGGTTCCAGTAGATCCTAGCATTATCTTGTTGTGTGTAGACTAGTCGTGAGCTTGGACAAATCTTCTCCAAAGTCGTTACTAAACCGAAATATTTAGCTTTTCATTTTGACCGACTGGTTCAAACAAATTGCATTCCTGCTAGTTCAAGCCAACCCGCTTAGTCCAGTATTGCCTCTGATCTCTCACGCCTAAACCAAGTAGGTGATCATTTCCTATTGAAAGTTTTATAAATAATTACCTCATATGACTTAGACATTGAGATTTTCTTGACTGGATTAAGCCAATGATTTATATAAATGTTGTTCTTCCATTTGATGTTATAAACTATCCAGTCTTGATATTATATTTTATTAGTATAAATATGGATAATATATTTGTCGTATCTTTGATTATTGTATGTGGATACCAGCATCAAATACCATGAGCATTGTATTTTTGAAAAATTTTCAGGAAAGATCCCCACCTATAGAAAATCATTTCATGGGGTTTTTATTATAAAACATTTTTTGAAAGATATTTTTTAGGCCATTTATTTTGAAAAGATTCGCTCGATATCGCAGGAAGGCATCGTCAAGTGGCTTTTATTTTGACACCTTTTTCTTTTTTTCTTTTGAATAAGTCCGACTGATTATTTCCACTGGGGATTTCAATGGTCTTTATTGAAGTCGGCTTTTATTTAAGCACATTCTCTGCTCGGTGTCCAACTTCAACTGTGCTTGTATTTAACATAACAACCTTACAGCTAGGGAGATGTTATTGTTGAGGGAGCTTCGATTCTTATGAAGAAAGAAAGAGAGTATTAATTTAATGATTGAAGAGTTTGGTGCAAAGGGAGCGAGACTGACCTGAGTAGTAGACAAAAGTTGTGGTCAGGCCGGGTGAGAAGCACCCATGACTTGATGATGCAACTTGCATTCGTTTTTTCTTCTTCTTTTTTTAGTAACTTGCATGTAAATAAACAGTGCAATAAAAACGAAAACTTTTTCTTGGTGACCAGACTTGTCTTTTTAGTATGGTTTATGTTTTGGTGCTTGGGACGGTAGGGATCAGACACTTGACTTTTCCATCATTCATCCCATACGAGTTCTGAGTTGATTCCTGAAGATTCTTGAAAGTATTTTTAGGAGTATGTAGTGGGAAACCATGTCCCCTAGCTTGGGGTGCATTTGATAGTTCTTGAAATATCGTGGTTTTCATGTCTTTGACTTCGAATATGAATTTGCTGTGTGATTGAAGTGTCTTATTTTTTTCTTTTCTTGTAGTTCTTACCTTTAACACTCTTGTGAGTTTTCATTACGTTTGGCTTATCCTGTCATTTTTTTTCCTATGGTTCCCTTTCAGGTTTTTCACCATGTTCTGGGTATTTATTCCTACCTGTCCCTTGGTAGCTACTCCTTTTTGCCTCTGGCGCCCTTTCAAGTTTTCACCAGGTCCGCTATGTATCTGCTGTTTTTACTTGAGGCACCTTGCGGGTTTTCACCTTGCCCTTTTTGCTTAGATACACTATTTCTCTATTTTTTCTGTGTTAAAAAACTTTCTCATTATTGTCCGATAATGATTTCTAGGACAGCGAGAAGCTTCATAATACATTTTAATATTGGAATTTTTCTTAAAAATGGGGTAAAACTGATGGGAGTTTACCCTCAATTTTCTCCATGGGTTTTCATTTTTCTCTCTCTGTTTTTTTTTTTAAAACCCTTATTTCTAGTTTTTCTTCTTTTAAAAAAAATTTTGGGCAGTTTGAATCGTCATATGTACATGCATCTTTTTTCTGTGTCATTTTTTAGGGCAAATGGATAGAGAATGGTAGGATTCGATTTTAGGAAACCTTCTTTAACTTACTCGTTATCCGTAGTGCATTTTGACGTGATCGACGTTAATAGGCTTAGGGAGATCCTCTCCCTCCATGTTGGGGAGGCGGAGTGCACATATAGGGAGCACATCTCACACCACGAACGAGCCTTTCCAGGTGAGTTTGAATTTGCCCCTGGGGCCAAGTAGACGATGTCACGCCCCAAACCCGGAAATCAGGCTCACAAAATTTTCGATCACCCAATCCGGTGCCGACAGCCTCCGTAGTACCCCATTCTTGGCTCTCAGCATGCATACGCCATATTCCTATCCTGAGATCCTACAAGGGGAATTTTCTAACATACATTTGTCTTGTAATAAGCATAACCACAGTTTACCCAAATCACAAAGGCAACATCATCATCACATATCCACTAATATAAACTTTGGATACAATAATAAAAGGGAAATACATATATCGAAATCAAAGCTTCAGAAGACCGCTGCACGCTCCAAGCTCAACGCTGCTGCAACCTAACGCCACCTACACGCATCTATCGTGCATAAGCTTATAAAAAGCTTAGAGGGTGGTGTAAGTGTGTGCGATGCACGTGCCAAGTATCCAATACAATGCTATAAATCATACATCATCGGAATAAGCAGATATACTGACAAGATCATGAATCATACAATATCAGAGTAAGCGGAAATATACTGGTAAGTCTATGAGTCATATAATATCAGGGTATGCAATGCAGATCATAATGAGTCAAATATCATATACTGCGGATGCAATGCAATACGCAAATCCTGACAAGTCCGTCTAAGCCACATAAGTGCGGAAACATAGCAATCCAAAATGTCATATGCTGTGGATGACATGCAATATGCGATACGAATGAAATGACCAAGCTTGAGTGAAGTCGGGATGATAGTACGTAGTATCGTAGGCTATGGGGTCCATCACAAGGGAATTCTATCTAAACCAGTCCCATACCTAAATTTGGATAGTCAAACACAATGTGGTAAACTCCTGATCTCAGGTTAGTCGCGCGCCCCAACCGAAATCCTGACCATTGCGAAGGTACACGTAACAAATAGTTACGCACCACCAGCCCGAGTGGATAGTGAATGGATGAATGAATGAGTATGCAACTCCTACTCAGTAACCTGCCAGTATAGTAGCTTACCAACCACTGATAGCTCGCCCAGGCCTCAGCCCCGCCTACATCAGCGTCCGCACATGTGCGCCCACCCACATGTGCAACAGTGACGGGGTGTCATAATATCATGTCAGTCCTCATATCAAGTTCACATATCAGTACTATTCCTCTCTAAGGAATCACCGGGGTCTGTTACACTCCACACTGACTACCGCCTCCCTAGCCGTACAGCCCGGCGACCGGAATATACCACATTATTATCTTGATCAGTAGTCTGCCAATACCTACCCGACTCGTCAATAGCGGACCCATTTGCGAGCTGGTCAAACTCAGCCTAGCTTATAGCCCCCTCACTCGGGTGGATAAGGCCAACCGACCACGATACAGTAGGAGACGCGACCTACTCGTATTTGACACTCGGACGCTCATGTTCCACTCGGTCTAGACGTTGGGGCGTCTCCTCACTTCGGAGATTCTAGGACTTTCACCCAAGGACATCCTAAGTGCCCACAGTGCTAGAACCAAGTATTTTCAGTATCTCATCTGGTCATCCATAATTTTCGATCGCTGAATCTGGCACCGACAACCTCCGCAGTGCCCCATTCTAGGATCTCGGCACTCATATGCTAAATTCCAATCCTGGGATCCTACAAGGAGGATTTTCAGTATGATTTTTTTTTGTAATGGAGTATAATCATAACCAAGTCACAAAACAACATCACCACGTATCCACCATATCAAAAACTTTAAATATAATGCGAAAAAGGAAATACAAGGTGATCAAAAACTTCAAAATAATCTGCTGTGCGCTCCTGCCTCAGTGCTGCTGTGATCCAACGACACCTGCATGCAACAGTCGTGCATAAGCTTACAAAAAGCTTAGAGGGTGGTGTAAGTGTCTGCGCAAGGCAAGTGCCAAGTATGCAGTATCAGAGTAATGCGGAATATGCGGATAAATCCATGAATACAATCAGCTGTACCAAAGCTATGTGATGCAAGATATGAATGCTATTGGCCATACCAAGACCATGTGATGCAAGCCATGAATGTTATCGGCCATACCAAGGCCATGCCATGCGAGGCCTATGTAGCCAAATGTCATATGTGAGATGCAATACAAGCATGTCAGTCCTCATCAAGTATACATATCAGTACAGTTTCTTTCTGGGATATCACCGGGGTCTAGTACACTCCACACTGACTGCCGCCTCCCTAGCCGCACAGCCCAGCGAGTGAAAGAGACCTCACTATCCGCTTGACCAGTAGTTTGTCAATACTTACCCGACTCGTCGATAACAGACTCATTTGCGAGGTGGTCAAACTCAGCCTAGCTTACAACTCTCTCACTCGGGCGGATAAGGCCACACCCTCTTCCAACCGACCACGATACAGTGGGAGATGTGGCCTACTGGTATTTGGCACTCGGACGCTTGTGTATCCACTTGGTCTAGACGTTGGAGCATATCCTAGTATCAAAAATATTTTGAGACTTTCACCCAAGGACACCCTAAGTGCCCACGGTGCTAGAACCAAGTATTTTCGGTATCCGATACGGCCGTCCATGATGTGCCTGTGGAGGCTACGACCCTGATGTCGCTAGGGCGTTCAATGATCAAGTCACACATATGCGAGATGCATGAGTCAAACTGTACAGTCATACAGCAATCCTGCGCGTACCATGCGCTCATGTGGGTAACTTCTATCAATGAGTCCTATGAATAGTCTGCCTAATGGCATATGCTATGATTAGTTACTACTCATATCAAGCATACATATGATGCGTATGGGCATGAATCATGGAATTATACTAAGCATGTTATAAAGTAATGAACTATCATTACAACGCAAATGGACCTAGATGGCCTACACACAACAAGTATGGGCCTATCAATGGGCCCTAGAGAGAATTATAATACGAACATTTAACCAACATTATTCTTACAATGTGGACATCAAACCATCATTGCTCCCAAGGTATAGCCCATTATAAACATCATTACATAAACCATGGTAGAATCACACATTGTAATGGACTTGTGTACATCCCATTGGGCCTCGACTCATGGGCCTCAAGTACATCAAATGGGCTGCATCATGTGGGCCTCATATATATTAAAGTGGGCCTCAACAACGGGCCACAAATACATCAGGATGAGCCTAATCACATGGGCCTTACATATACCAAGGTGGGCCTCAACGGACAGACCACAAATACATCAAGATGGGCCTCATACATACCCCAAAGAGTCATATTGAAGGATCATTTGGACCATACCACAAATAGCAACGGAGAAAATAACTTTCACGGTTAAATAAACTACAGGGCCCATTATAGGGCTGGTCACATCACGGTGTGGCCCGCCGTGATGTATTTGAAATCCAACCTATTCATAAGTTAACATAGTGATAGATGAATTGAAAATAAAAATATAAGCTTGAGTGGAAACTGCTATGTCTCCTAAGAAGTTTGAATGGTGGGGGTCACTGTCCACTATTAGTGCAATGGTGGGGGTCCGCTTGAACTATGGATCTGACTTATGCTTTAACTCATGCCATAAAATGAGCTTTCAAAATGGTTGGACAGTTTGGATGCAACACATGCATCATGGTGGGTCCCATAGATGGATGGCGTGGACGAAGCAGGTGGGACCCATGGACTTGGTGACGCCACTACAGCAGCTATGGCTGGAGTGAGGTACACCAGCCATTTCACCTCCACACGCAGGAACGGTGTGGGTGAAACACTTACATCAGTGGGTCCCACGTGGGGCCCACCATAACGTTTATATGCCATCCAATCTATTGATAAGGTCACATGGACTTGGATGAAAAGGAAAAACAAATTTCATAATGATCCAAAACTTCTGTGATACCCAAAAGTGTTTCAATGGCAGATGCTCAATCCCTAATGTTTCCTGCCGTGTGGGCCACCTGAGTCCCACATATGGCTGATTTTTGGGGTGGCCCACTGATCAGAGGGGACCCAACAAATGCACAGTGTCAACACACATCATGGTGGGGCCCACGGTTGGGACCCCTGCCCACCACACAGCGTCATACGCAGCAGCGCCTACTGCTTATCTTTTTTTTTTTTGAAAATGAGATTTTTTCATGGTTTTTCATAGGTGGGGCCAGCATCAGGGGAATCCGACCCGGCCATTGGATTTCAGGGCTCAAGACAGACCCATCAAGCCCAATATTCTAGGTATTTTGGTGTTTAAAAACATCGTGTGGATTTTAACGGTAGAAAATACTGTTTTCTATGCTATGGCCCGCCAGAAAGTCGTATTGGCTTCATTTTTCAGCTTAACGCCTAAATGATATGAGAAATGGAATGGACGGCGTGGATCAGATGTACACATCAAGGTGGGGCCTACATCAGTGGCCCTCTCCAAAGCTTGCTAAACCAAGCTAATATTTTTGGTTTTTAGTTCATTAAGGTGGGCCATGCTCAGGTGGGCCACTAAATGACTTGATGGTGTGGATAAGACATACATTAAGGTGGGATACATCCGGGTGGGCCACACAGCCACATCATCACACAAAATGAAAAAGAGAAGGAGAGAGAGAGAGAAAGAGAGAGAGTGAGACACACGTGTGATGGAGGGACCTCGACACTATGGGCCCTCCTTTCCATGCATTCAATCGTACATCAAGTAGGTCCCAATACATGTAGGCCCACTAAATCAAAAATCAACAGTGGAGATTACTTCTCCACCAAAATGGAAGGTCTAGATAACCTCTTTAAATCTACAAAAGTAAACATCATGATGGGGTCCATGGAGAATGGCCCCATTATGGAATGATCATGTGAATCAAGGTGGGTCATCGGCCACATCTATAGTCCAAAGTGAGATCCATACCATCAATCGGTAGGCCCCACTTGGCCTATCATTAAAAGAATGAAATCTAAACCTATAGAAACACCCACCGTTCGATCTTCTTGGTCCGATGAAACGCCGAGATCCTTGTGCTTCTCTTTGATGGAAGATTATGGGAAATGAATGGCTAGGATGAAGGATTTTAGGGTGGAAAGTGGGCCACACACAACACACTTTCTCACCTTGGGAGAGCTTGGACGTCCATTTTTTTCTTCTTTGGTGTTGCTGGGAAATGTGAAGAGAAAGAGAGAGAGAGAGTGGTTGTAAGAGAGGTGATGTGTGTGAGTGATGGATGTGAGGTGAGTGACAGGTGAGGTGAGAGATTTGTTGACTTTTGGGGTAGATTGCTTGACTTGTGGAGAAAGAAAGCATGGGTTGCTCTTGTACTTGACATGAGGTGATTGATTGATTGATTGAGTGATTGATTGATATGACATGTTGTAGAGATTCTCTTCAGATTGCAAACGTGCGGTGTTTTCCTCGAACTGAACGCGAGCCTACATCTCCTAGCCAGGGTATCAGATCGGTACGCAAGACGTGGCGTTGGAACCGCGGCGACGATGCGGTCGCAATGATACAAGTCTCGGATTGACCCGACTCAAGTCTACAGGATATGACTTAGGATCGAACACAAATGTCGATTATTGGTCACAGGTTGACGGAATTCGACGGGAAGGAACGAATGAGTCGACCGAACATTATGGATTAGGATACGGGTCTTATACTATGAGTTCTTGTTGTGCTGCTCCCCCCTTGGGAATGTCTAGCATAGATGCTAACGTGTCCAGGGCATCATCAAATTGGTTATTGGCATGTGGCATGTATATAAAAGTTAATTTGTGGAATTCGTCGATGAGATTTTTGAGATAAATGTAGTACGAAATCGGCTTCTAGTCCTTCGTCCTCCAGTCACCGTTTGTTTGATTGATGATGAGCTAAGAGTCACTAAAGACCCTTACCTTTTTCACCCTAAAAATGATTGCTTCTTTTAAGCCTGTTATACATGTCTCATACTCGCCTATGTTGTCCATACACCCGAAGGCTAGCCTTCTCGAAATAGGGATGGGGATATCATCTAGAGAGTAGAGGATTGCCCCTATTCCGCTTCATATGGCATTAGCTGCACCATCGAAGTATAAGGTCCATTAATCTACCTCTGGTCCTTCTTCTCCCTCGAGGAATAGGATGTTATCTTTGGGGAAGAAGGTCTTTAATGAATGGTAGTCGGGTAGGGAGTGTGCTGCGAGATGGTCGGCCAATGCTTGCCTCTTAATCACTTTCTGTGTATCATAGGTGATATCAAACTCGAAAAACAAGAATTACCATTTTGTGATTCTTCCAATTAGAGCCGATTTCTTGAACAAGTACTTTAATGAATCCATTCGTGTGAGTATGATGACTGGATAAGCGATCATGTATTGGCGTAGGCGTTGGGTGGCCCATACGAGAGCCATGCATGTCTTTTCGATTAGCGAGTATCGAGACTCGTAATCGGTGAATCAATGGCCGATATAATAAATTGCTCACTCCCTTTTTCCCGTGTCGTCATGTTGGCCAAGGACACACCTGATGGCGTCTGCCGCTACTGAGATATAGAGTAGTAAGGGCCGTTTGGGCATTGGCGAAACTAGCATTGGTGAGTCTAGCAAATACTTCTTAATTATGTCAAAGGCTTTTAGACAATCTTTATTCAATTCCTTTGGCGTATTCTTGTGGAGCAGCCTGAATATGGGCTCGCATATGGCCGTAAGTTGGGTAATGAACCAACTAATTTACTGGAGTCTGTCCAAGAAACACCGATTTTATTTTTTTTCATTTTTTGGAGGTGGGATCTCACGAATTGCTTTTATCGTTGATTCGTCGGCTCGGATGTCGTGTTCACTGATGATAAAACCTAGCAACTCACCCTTGGTTGTCTCGAAGACATATTTTCGCGGATTGAGGCGGAGCTTGAACGATTCCAATCGGTCGAAGAGTTTTCT
Organism: Magnolia sinica; assembly: GCF_029962835.1. NCBI lineage: Eukaryota > Viridiplantae > Streptophyta > Magnoliopsida > Magnoliales > Magnoliaceae > Magnolia > Magnolia sinica. The sequence continues at coordinate 6,854,866 of NC_080585.1, read as the reverse complement.
GAGGTTTTTAAAATACACGTTGATGCTTTGGGACTCGATGATCATTCCATTGACATAGACTTCCGGCCTTTTGTTCATCATGTTGTGGAATAGTGTCGTCATGGCTCGCTGATATGTTGCCCTGGTATTTTTCAATGCGAATGGCATGACTTGGTACCAAAATTTCCCCACAGGCGCGATGAATGATGTCTTTTCATGATCTTTTGTGGCCATTTTGATCTTGTTGCAGCTAAAAAAAAACCCATTCATAAAAGAGAAGATTTTGTATCATGTCATGTTATTGACCAAAATGTGACGTGGGACAGTGGGAAGTCGTCCTTAGCGGCTCGTGGATGGTCCTAACCACTACGTACACTCGTTACGTTTCGTGTATATCCGAGCTAGTACGAGTTTCTAAGGAAACGTGGCATGCCTGTAATCCCATCCACACCGTCGGATCACAGGCCTCCTTGTGGATGAGTCTATCTCATAATCATATTTTCTTTTTAATCGTCCATTTGTTCAGCAGAAATTGGATGATGAGGATCGTTTAATAGGTGTAATTTTGGGTTGCGCTTCATCCACAATATAATTGAATCTATGGATAGACTCACATATGTATCATCGCAGCACATTGGGTGGGCCACATCGCTTACATGCAGTGGCTTAGGTTGGTTGGATCATCAGGTGGCGTACGTGAAGAACGGGTCAGCCTTTTGGATCATCACACAAGTGGTGGGACCCACATGGTGAATGAATCGGCTGCAGCTTAGTCGCATTACAAGAGTTCTATGCAGCTCTATCCTCTTCATAAATGTGGTGGTGATCAATATTGTTTATCCGGTGGAAACGGATTGGGTGGATCGGTGACTGTGGGCCCAACCGTTATATATATGTTTTATATCCATCCATTCATCCGTTTTGCCAGCTCCCCATTGAAGCATATCCAAATCTCAGGTGGACCACACCACTGGAAACAATGGCGATTAAACAACCACCGTTAAAAACTTTCCAGGGCCCACCGTAACATTTATTTGCCATCCAACCTGTTGATAAGGTCACGATACCTGAACGAAGGGAAAACACAAATATCAGCCTGAGAAGGTCACAATCACCACTGTTTCCTGTGGGTCCATCTAAGATAGGGATCTGCATCACTTTTAGGTCTATTCCTTAAAATGATCCGGAAAAATGGATGGGCAGTGGCCATATAAAACACATATATATGGTGGGCGAACGTGTGGATGGGCTGTAGGCCTGTAGCGAAAAATGGTAGGCGATCGCCTATTAATCTTGACTAATATTAGTTGGATCTTTTACTCTTACCGGCCCACTAATCCGATGGCTACCATAGTTTGGTTCTTTTCGGGGATGCGACCGCCAGATGAACAGTCGTCATAACCACACGTATTTGCCTCGTCTGCAATTTGAAATGACCGTAAAAATAATGAACAATCATGACCGTCCGTTCCATTGGCATGATTTTTTCAAGTTGGCCGAGAAAGAGTGGGGTGGTTCTAATGCAACCTTATACACCATGGAGCTGTGGCTTATACAACTGCACATGGTTCATCAGGGCACCTTCCAAAATAAGGAACCCGATTTTGCAAGCAGAAAAGCACGGAGCGTGCGTATCTCTGGTAGGATCTGTGGTTTCAAAGGACGCGGATTGGGTATTACCCCTCTCATCCCGAGGTGGGCACGGGCAGGGGTTCTGAGGGGGCCACTGTGATGTATGGGATTTATCCACGCCGCTCATCTATTTTTCAATATTATTTTTGATATTGGATTAAAAAAAGAATCGAAGACTCAAGTGAACCACACCACAGGAATCAGCATTAATAATCCACCCACCGCTGAAACCTTTCCAGGGCCCACCATGATTTTAAATTTCCATCCAACCTATTCATCATTTCACATATACCTTGATGATGGAAAATACAAATATCAGTTTGATCCAAAGCTTATGTAACCCCTAAGAAGTTTTCAATGGTAGGTGTTTAATCCCCACTATATGATTCACTTGACCTTTAGAATTGACTCATTTTACATTTACATCATAGAATGATATGGAAAACTTGATGGACGGTGCAGATAAAACACATATATTACGGTGGCCCCTCAAAAACCCTGCCGTGCTGAGCTCGAGCAGGGCGAGGGTAGTACCCAACCAGCGTCGGGTTTCAAAATACGTATTAAAAATGTAACGTTGCACTTTAAGTTCATCCCGTAAATTTAGCCTATTTTTCGTGATACATTGAATTTATCAATCATCAATTTATCACTAACGCCCAGATTGGGACAGGCAGAGGCTCCGAGGTCCACTGAGGGGCCACCGTGATGTATTAATTTTATCCACACCGTCCATTCATTTTCCATATCATTTTAGAATAATTGTCCAAAATAAAAGCAAATAAAAATCTTAAGTGGACCACACCATAGGAATCAGCGGTGTTAAGGATGCCCATCATTGAATACTTTTTAAGGTCCACCTTGTTGTTTATTTACCATCCAACCTGTGTATAAGTTCATATACACCTTTATGAAGTGAAAAAACAAATATCATCTTGATCCAAATCTTTTGTTGCCCCCAAGAATTTTTCAACGGTAAGAATTTAATCCCCACTTTGTGGTCCATTTGATTCGTGTATCTTTTCTATTTTTGATATCATAATGTAAAATGATATGTAAAAATCTATGGACAGTATGGATAAAATTCATACATCACGTTGGCTCCTCAGTGGCCTTGGAGCCTCCGCCTGTCCCCAGCTCTGAACAGGCAGGGGGAGTACCTAATCCGCGCCCGTAAATTAGAAACCTGAGATTTCTTTGTATTTGTAATTCTACCCTGTCACAGGTGCCCATATATAATAAACTTGAAAGATCTGAGCTTTACATCAGGTGTGCTACATTGATTAGATTTTCTGGTCTAAAAATCAGGCCATTTAAAATTTCAGGTGGGCCATAAAATACAAAACAAATGGACAGCTTGAAAAATAATGGCTTTAACCATTTGTTTGCCTTGGGACTCGGATTGGTTGTGTCCCTAACACCACCCAACTTGCTGGTGGAAAAACTTCGTGGGCTCCATCGTGATATATGTCTTATTAAGTCCTTTTTACATTTTTTCATATTATTTTAGGTCATGGGCCTAAAAACGGAGCAGGTCCAAAGCTCAAGTGTACCACTCCCCAAGAAACTAAGGTAATAATGCCCACCATTAAAGTAATCATAAGGACCATTGAAAAATTTGTCAGGCATCATAATGTTTATTTGTTATCCATCATAAGGTTACACACGTCGTGATGAAGAGAAAAACACAAATATCATTTAATCCAAGGCTTATGTGGACCTAAAAAGTTTTCAATGATAGATGTTCAACTTCACTATTTCTTGCGGTGTGGTCCACTTATGCTTTAGATCCGCCTCATTTTCTGGCCAATACCCTACAATGAGCTAGAAAAATGGACCGACAACATGGATAGAACATGCACATGCATCATGGTGGGACCCACAGAGCTTTCCACCAGCTAGCTGGTAGGTAGTATGAATCCTGAGGAAGATGCTATGCATCCAAGCGTGGGTTCAATGCATTTCTAAATTTAATAAAATGAAATAAAATTTATAATCTTTCTTTAATAAACTGATTTTCAATATGATTGTGTTCATTCCACACACTAAAATTAATAGATTTGAATAAAGTCAACAACCTAGATACATAGATAAACGATCCCACGTGCAAAACGTGGGACGTCCTATAGAGACTTCGGATGGCCCTTTCATGGGTGGGTCATACCATTCTTAATCAATGAACAGTCCTAATCATAAGGACCATTAATGAAATATAAGTATGGCCAACCTATGACCCGATTGACCTGATTTTCACCGCTGGAAATCTTCGTAGCTTGGCCCATGTTTCTGCATTACTTAGATGCCCGACACACGTCATATACGAGTGAGAAAGATGCATGCCAGAGTTCACATACAACGGCTTTACGTGATATTTCTCAGCCAGCATTCAATGAACAACAACTGTATATATCTGACCGTTTCTCAGTGAGTGGTCCATGAAAGATGCACGTCGAAAATGTGACGGGATGAAGTTTAATACTCTGGCTTAGTGGGAGGGACGATATGACAAGCGGTTGGAAATTACTTAGGAAGAGGTTTACGGAAGCAGATTGGCTAGTGTACTACATACCACTGAGCTGGCTGGTGTGTTGACATCCCCAAGTTATGTGGGTCCTCTCATAATGTATGTGTTATATCCAGACCGTCCATCCATTTGGGGAGCTCTTTGTACGGCTTGATCAGAGAAATAGGACAGACCCAAAGATCAAATAGACCACACTGCAGAAGGCAGTGGGAGATTGAACTTCTATCATTGAAACCATTTTAGGGTCACAGAAGTTTTGGATCAATATGATTTTAATACAAGTCCCTGTGACCTTATGAACAAATTGGATGGAAAATAAACATTATGGTAGACCCTACAAATGTTTTAACGGTAAAAATGAATGTCCCAACTGCTATTTGTGGTATGCTCGGCTGCAGCTTTGGACATTACTATTTTTGGTTTCATGCTCTAAAATGATCTCACCAGGCTGATGAACGGTGTGGATATAATAAATATGGTATCGTGTGGCTATTTAACTTTGATCTCTTTGAACCGTTCATACAAACCAGAGCTCGAGGAGCGTCAGCGCTCGTCTACGCACGACACGTGCACACACCAGCCAGGTCGGTCGTGTGTGGCACACCAGCTAATATGCTGATACATTGTAACATGAAATTTTGAGATACTGCCAATCTGCTTCCAAGGTTTACTCAGGTGCATTTGGATACATTGTAACATGAAATTTTGAGATACTAATTTAATACATAGAATTTGTCAGTCGTAACTCACATGTATAGATAAGCTGTGATGTTATAATTTGAGACTAATTTCATACATCATATCTTTTAGTCATAACACACATGATATACACACACACACACACGTTGTGTTCAGGTTGCGTCTGATTGCTTCACGCCTCTGTCCTCTCAACCTAAAGTACAAACCAGCCTCATCCCTGTATGACACAACATTTGGGTTGGGTTAATCAAACTTGGTTGATCCAACCCAAGTTGCACTTAAATCGGATTTCGTAACAATTTGCTTTTCAATTCAATGGTGAGAATCATTTCCACTGTTTTACTTGGTGTGGCCCGCTTTAGCATTGGATTAGCCTCAAGTTTTGACTCTTGTCCCGATATAGGTAAGCAAAACAGATGAAGGGAACGGATTTTCTGCAACACTACTTTGGAGCCCATTACGAAAAAAAAAAGAGTGATGAGTGGCGTAGTGACACGTAACTGTGAAACCAACCCTCCCCGCATTTACATAAGGGTTCTTGACCCATCTGTCCCCTCCAAACCACTAGTAATGTGGGCCTATGACCTAATCGAAACTGTTAGCAGGTGGGTGTCACTATTTTGACCCATCATATAAAAAAAACACACACACGCACTCAATATGCAACACACATTACTGTAAAATCGGTAGAACCGACTACCTCTCCTTCTCACCTTTTTCATCGCTCTACAATGGAGCTGCTTCACATTGATCTTATCCAAACTGTCCATCCGGTAAATTTTAGTAGGGGTGTACATCGAGTCGAACGAAGTCGAGCTGGCCGTGGCTTAGCTTTGCTTGGTCACCAGGCACACTCAGTTCGAACTTAGCTCGGTTCGGTAACTAAGCTAGCATCTCCGCCTTGACTCGGCTCGGTTAGCAATCAGACTAGTTCGAGCCGAGTTCGAGCTTTCGAGTCGAGTGCTTATCGACGGGAAGGGCAGGTGGCGGGCGGATTGATCGAGCGGCGACAGCGGACAAGCAGAGAAAGGCGGAGGGCCTCTGTTGGTTAGGCGGAGAGAGAGAGAGAGAGAGAGAGAGAGAGAGAGAGAGAGAGAGAGAGGCACAGTTGGGTTGTTGGTCAAGTGGGACGAGCAGAGGGAGCTTCTCGGGGCAAGCTAGTCGGACAAGAGCAGAGAGAGAGAGAGAGACAGGGAGCTGGTCGCTGGTCGGACGAAAGCAGAGAGAGGGAGACAGGAAGCTGAGCTAGTTCATGGGTCGGACGGCGTTCTCACTTCTCCGTCTCAAATGGTTAGGGTAAAGATTTAGGATATATATATATATATATACACACACGGCTGAGTCTGGCCGAACCTTGGATCTGTTCAAACTGGGCCTGAACTCAGTTTCAAGCTGAAGAAAATGGCCCGTCCCGGACCAAACTTAGTTCAGGGTCGGGCCGAGTCGACGAGTTAACCGGGCTAGCCCGGTTCGTGTACAGCCCTACTGGTCGGGTAGGACGAGCAAAGGGAGCTACTGTGGGGCAAGCTGGTCGGACGAGAGCAAAGAGACATGGAGGCAGGGAGCTAGTCACTGGTCGAACGAGAGTAGAGAGAAAGGGAGGCAAGGAGCTAGTCGCTGATCGGATGAGAGCTGGTCGCGGTTGGGCGGGTTCTAATTTTCAAATAAATTGGGGAAATAGAAAGGAGGGAGAATGACACCTTTTTTTTTTTTTAAAAATAAAATTTATTATAAGTTTTTATGCCTACCTAACCGAGTCAATCTGAGTCGAGCCGATTTGAGCTACATATCGATCCGAGTCGAGTCGAGCTGGGGCACGCTCAAATTTGGCTCGAACTCATTTTTGAGCTCTAAAAAACAGCTCGACTTGGATTAAACTCAGCTTTGAACCGAGCTGATTCAAGCTTTTTCGAGCCAAGTCGAGCGAGCTAACCGAGCTAGCTCAGTTCGTGTACACCCCTAGTCCCACATTGATGCATGTGTTTTATCTTAGCTGTTCATCCATATCGCCATTTATACGTGACATTCTAGTTATATACGTGTACAAGTGACCAATATCCTTTGTGAATTTGGTTTGTTGATTACGATTTCATGGCCCATTAAGCGAGTTTTTGCTCAATCTATTATTTTTCCCATGGCAATAATTTTATCTCAAACATAGGATTGGATGAGCCAAATACCATGGGATTTCTAGACATACAATCATTGTGCAATAGCGGTGTTAATCGCATCTAATGAAATTCCATACCATTTAATCCCACTGACCAAACAAGCCCTAGCTTACCCAATCCGTTTCCAGTTGCACTCCCTGTGCATGTGGGAGGGCGTGAGTGGTCATGAACATCAAAGCCAGCAAGAAATGAAATTCTGAGCAATGTTCACATGCACCTTCGTTCATAGCAAGTAATTGTCCAGGACGCGGATTTCCCAGGAAAGTGCCGCAAGGTTGGCCTACTGAAATGTTGTGAGAAATCCACCCGGTCCCTCCTTTTTTTCGAGCTCATTTTAGGACGTAGGATTAAAAATGAGGTATATCCTAGACTTAAGTGGACCACACTAGAGGAAACAGTGGAGATACAGTGAGCACCGTTGAAGCATTCTTATGGCCATGAAAGTTTTGTGTAAGGCTATATTTTCTGTGTTTTCACTTCATCCTTTAGGACCTTATAAACGGTTTGGATAGCATATAAACATCAAGGTGGAGCCTGGGGAGGCTTCAACGGTAGGAATTTCTTTCCCCAAATTTCCCTCTCGTGTTACCCACTTGAGCTTTGGATCCACGTTTTCTGTCTGTCGCACGTCCAAAAATGAGCTTGCAAAACGGATGTACAGAATAGATTTCTCACCTACATTGCAGTGGCCTCACCCAGCATCCTTACGCCTGAACTTCCTGCGGGAATCTTTCGCAGGAAATCCGCGTCCAACGTGGAAAGTCCTTTAAACGTAGGAGGCGGATTGCGTCCTGCCCCCGCCCATCTCCAGCCATGAACGGGCAGTTCTGTGAGTGGCCCCACCGTGATCTATCTATACGCCGTTCATACCCTCTCTCGGATCATTTTAAGGTATGTGCTAAAAAATGAGACAGATCTAACGATCAAGTGGACCACACCACCAACGACTCTTGCATTTAATGCTGTGTGCATTTAGTGCAGCCCAAGCTTATTATTTGGTGTGGTCCACTTGATCATTGAATCTGCCTATTTTTTGTTACATGCATTAAAATTATTCGAGAGAAGGGAATAAAAGATGGCTAAAACGTTTCTTAACTGTCTATTTGTCTTATACAGTGTGACCAACCAACCTAAGCAGTGAAGATTCGGAAGCAGATTACTTGGTGGTGTGTTGATGTCACCGAGTTCTGTGGGCCGCATGATGATGTATGTGTTACATCCACTCCATCAGTTCATTTTGAGAGATCGTTTTAGGGCATGGACCAAAAACACGAGCCAGATACAGAGCTCAAACGGACCACATCACATAAAACAGTGGAGATTGAACGCCTACCCTTGAAAACCCATCCAACCTGTTCATAAGGTCACACAGACCTGGATGCAGGGAAAACTCAAAAATCAATTTGATCCAAAACTTCTGTTGCCCCCAAGTGGTTTTCAAGGGTAGACATTCAATCTCCACTGCTTTGGATCTACCTCAATTTTGGACCCATGCCGTGTAATGATCTCGCATAATAGATGGATGCTGTGGATATAACACATACATCATTGTGGGGCCCACAGAACTTGGTGACGTCAATGTTAAAAACTGTAGTACATGGATTACTCATTTTAAATTATAATTAGCATGCGATTTTTTTATTTTTTATTTTTAAAAACAGAAGAATACCAAGAATTCAAAAGATTCATTCTCTGAAACCAAATGTTACAAAATATACCATTTTTGTTGGGAAGCTTTGAATATTCATTTGTATTTTGATCACGCGACTACCTGTTTCAAAATAATAATAATAAATAAAAATTGTTTGCCTGCTGCAGAGGTTACAGCCAGTGAAGCTGTCCGTTGAGTTTCTTTCATGGCCTTTACAACTAAGGATCGACCCCAACTTCCCAGCTAGACCTGTACCAATATTTCGGCCCATCAAGTGAATGGCCCTAGTTGGACAATCTTCTTCTTGATGAGATCAGTGATCTAAGCCTGAGCCTGAGTCTGACTCATATACGGCTTATGCAGGATGTTCTTGTGTATAATTTCAGGCCTGTGTCTAGGCTTGGGATGTTTCGAGGCCTAAGTAATGAATAGGATGCATTAGGGCTGTCAATAGACTGGGTTAGGGCCAAGCTGAGCTCTGTCCAAGCCTGGCCTGCAAGTATGAACTTAAGCCCTTATCCAGCCTGGGCCCGTGTCGGGCTGAAATATTCTAGCCCGAGTCTGGCTGAGACATTTGCACAAAATCTGACCTGAGTCTGCCCTAGTCTGAGCCATGAATACCTATGTGGATAAATGATGTTTTGGTGTGCCTTGTGTGTAGAGGTGGTCATCAAGTTGAGTCGGACCGAGTTAGGTCCAACTCAACTGGATTCAGTATTGTGAAACCCCTCTTGACGTAGAGAGAGGAGAAAGATGTCTCTCTCATTCCTTCCATGAGTGAGTGTGGGGTCCATCTTATGGACATAAAGCATATCACCTTAGCCCTATCTTAAGTTTTTTGTGTGATCTCTCACTCGCTACATTGGAGGATCAATAAATCGAAAAATCTACATAATATGTGTACTTAAATTTGGGCTGCCAAATGAGCTGTTTAGGGATCTAGCATGCTCATGGGAGGTACTGAACCCCCATATCATGTCTGTCCATTTGGCATTCATGGATTAATTTGAACCCATTCATTCGGTATTTCAAACAATGAATGGCTCATGTGTAAGGCTTTTATAAGGGGGCCTATCTAATCATTTGTTTGGATATGCTTAAAGGGTGGATAGTTTGATTGAGCAAACTGGTGAACCTCACTAAAGTTGTGATCATAACAAAAACGTGTTAAGGGGTGGTATGCTTAAACTGTGAGTATTCGGTTGGACTAAGAATTTTATATAGAAAGCTCCATTTAGGATATCAATGTATATCAATGGACTTAAACTCCAACACTCCCCCCAGATATGAGGGAGGGGATACTCACACTCACACCATAAATAGTCCGAACTGATAATGAGTTTACCCTTTTCACTTTGGGCCCCATGCGTACCTTGCACGTTCTCATTGGGCCACGTCAGGAGTGACTGAGAATTCGGGTTAAAGGCAATTTGTGTCTGTTGAACGCCCATACAGTGAATATTGGACATAGGCGTAAGATGTGGGCCCCGCTTGATTTGATAGTTTAAGATTTACTGTGGTCAGGTCCGGAGGCCCTCTTTTTACGAGTCTGATCAGTGTAAAAGGTACACTGGGCTAGGCTGTTATGGCTTGAGTCCAGCCTGTTTTGGACCCAGTTTGTCTGAGGCTTGCCTACCTCCTGAATTGTGGAGCCATTACTAATTACTCTGGACATTAGCCCAGCTCGAGGGACAGTTAACATTGTTGGGCTGAGCATTTCCTCTGGTTGGCTGAGACTGGGTGGAGCTCAATTCCTTATAATAACGGGGCTGGAGCTTGCCTGGACTCAGCCTATTTGCCACCCTACTTATAAAGTTGACATTGTAAGGTATGTTTGGATGCCACCTAATTTACAATTTTCACGGCTGGAAAGGAGTTGATTGACCGCTTCTGACCCACATGCTTACAGATGTCATGTGTTTGAAAGTCCTAACTGTTCATCAAACTAGCCGTTACAAGGAAAAAAATAAATAAATTTTCCCATTGAAATTTATTTGCCATCCAACCTGTTGATAAGGTCACGGAGACTTGCATGAAGGGAAAGCAATAATATCAGCTTAATTAAAAAGTTTAGTAGCCCCCAATAAGTTGGTCAATCGTGTGCATTAATCACCACTATTTCCTGTGGGTCTATCTTAGATATGGATCTGCATCATTTTTGCACCATTCCCTGAAATGATCTGAAAAAATGGAATGGGCAGGGGCCATATAAAACACATATATCATGGTGTGCGTTAAAGGCATATACATTGACTTCCGCGGTTCCTCGATCCAGTCTCTGTGGGCCAACTTGCGGATGGGCCGTAATGAAAATTGGCAGGCGATCGACCATTTATCTTGAATAATATTAGTTGGATCTTTTCAATTCACCGGCTCACTAATCAGATGGCTAACACAGTTTGGTTCTTTTCGGGGGATGCGACTGCCAGATGAACAGTCATCATAACCACATGTATTTGCCTCGTCTGCATTTTAAAATGACCGTAAAAATAATGAACAATCATGACCGTCCGTCCATCGGCGTGATTTTTTCAATTTGGCCGAGAAAGAGTCGGCTGGCTTCAGGTCGATGCCATTAACTCCCCTCATGTCTAGAATGCAACCTTATATACCATGGAGCTGTGGCTTAGGCAACTGCACGTGGTTCACCAGCGCACCGTCCAAAATAAGGCACCCGATTTTGCAAGCAGAAAAGCAAGGAGCGTGCGTATCTCCGACCGTCCGATTATGGTTGGTAGGAACTGTGGTTTCAAAGGACGCAGATTGGGTATTACCCCCGCCCATTCGGAGCTGGGGGCTCTGAGGTGCCACTGTGATGTTGGGGATTTATCCACACGGTCCATCCATTTTTCCATATTGTTTTTGAGATTGGGTAAAAAAACAATGCAGTTCCAATGCTCGAGTAGGCCACACCACGGGAAGTAGCAGTGATAATGTATGCACCGTTGAAACCTTCTCAGGGCCCACCGTGATGTTTAATTTCCACCATCCTATTCAATCATGCCACATATACTTGGATGAAAGAAAAACAAAAATATCAATTTGATCCAAAACTTGTGGCCCTAAGAACTTTTTAACGGTAGGTGTTTAATCTTCTCCATGTGATCCACTTGAGCTATAGAATCGACTCATTTTTTGTTTTAAACACTAAGGGCCTGTTTGGGCGGTGGGATTAGAAGGGATTAGGTGGGATGGGATTCATCTGGTTCCGTGCCAATTCCACTCCATGTTTGCTAAATCCAGGGAATCTACCACCAATTATGTTTGGCCCGCCTGGTCAATCCTGGGATTACGCCACCAATCCCTTCCAAGTTGTTCATCCAAACATGTCCCAGGCAAAAATCATGGGATTAGGTGGGATTAGGAGGGATTGGGTGGATTTCAAGGTAATGACGGTGATGTCAGTGGATTGCTGGCAATCCCATGGGATTGCTCCAATCCAAGCAAAATTTCATCGTGCTTGTTTGGCACGCCCGGCCAATCCCGGGATTACTCCTTCCAATCCCTTCTAATACAATCTAATCCAATCCAGCCTGCCGGGCCAAACAAGCCCTAGGGTTTGTTTGGGCGGTGGGAGTAGAAGGGATTAGGTGGGATGGAATTGCATCTGGTCTGTGCCAATTCCACTCCATGTTTGGGAAGAATGGAATAGCTGTAGATGAATTGCATGGGATCCCGTGCCAATTTCACTTAATGTTAGTAAGTTGTGTAGGTCCCACCATGATGTGTGGGCTATATCCACACCGTCCACCCATTTTTTGAGATTATTTTAGAGCATGGGCAAAAAACTCGGTAAATCTAAAGCTCAATAGACCCCACCATGGAAAGCAACAGGATTGAATATTTACCGTTGAAAACTTCTTTGGGGCCACATAAGTTTTCTGCATCATTTTTAGGCTTATGTCATAAAATGAGGTTACAAAACAAATAAACGGTTTAAATATAACACGTGTGTTATTCTCAATAATTTCAAATAATGGCGGGTATATCTATTCAATGTACCATCGTATTATCAACAAAGCTGCATTAATCTTATCCAGTGGAAACCGGGAACAATCCGCTAGGGTAAGAGTTATGTTTTGGGAATCCCATCCCACCTAATCCCATTCTTAGGGCCTGTTTGGGCGGTGGAATGAGAATGGGATTGGGTGGGATGGGATTCACTTGTATGTGCAATTCCATTCCATGTTCGGAAGAATGGAAAAGCTTGGAATTACATTAAATAGAATTGCATTGGGTCTCGTGTCAATTTCACTGTTAAAAAAGTTGTATAGGTCCCACCATGATGTGTGAGCTATATCCACACCGTCCACCCATTTATCGAGATTATTTTAGAGCATGGACCAAAAAATCGGATAAATCTAAAGCTCAAGTGGACCCCACCATAGAAAGTAACGGGAAATGAATACTTACCGTTGAAAACTTCTTTAAGGCCACATAAATCTTGGATCTACCTCATTTTTAGGTCCATGCCATAAAATGAGGTTACAAAACAAATGAAGGGTCTAGATATAAAAAATCTATGTTATTCGCAGTAATTTCAAATGATGGTAGGTATATCCATTCAATGTACCACCTTATTATCAACCAGGCATTAATCTTACGCCATCGCATTATGGGACAATACCTGCCATGGCTAATAATTATGTTTTTTTAATGCAATCCCACCAAATCCCTTCTAATCCTACCGCCCAAACAGGCTCCAAGGGCCTATTTGGCCAGCTGTATTAGGTGGGATTTAGGTGGATGGAATTATAAAAGTTATAATAAATGCATGTGTAACGTGTTATTCTTGAACCGGGTATATCCTATGTTTTCTAATACTTAGAATGCATATATTAAAAAATAAATCTTAGGATTTACTTAGAAATTACATTTGGATTGAGCATGAATGAAGTAAAGATCCATCATATATGGAATTAGTAATCTCATCTCACACTTTTTAGCACAAGGCTTATTTTCCAAAGCCTACAAAGTCAATTTTAAACACATCTCACACTCCTTCCAAACATGCCATCCTAAATTTTAAAGTAGGATTAGTAATGCAATTCCATTTAATACAACTTAATACCATTGTCCAAACAGGCCCTAAAGTGATATGGAAAAATGGATGGACGGTATGGATAAAACACATACATCACGGTGATCCCTCAAAGCCCATGCCGTGCCGAGCTTGGGTGGGGCATGGGTAATACCCAATCCACGTTGGGTTCAAAAGACGTTTTAAAAATAAAAAGATGCGCTTTAAATGTCCAAACGGACGGAAACAGTGGGCGTACCAAATTCTGGGTGCCGTTTAAGTTCGTCTTGTAATTTTAATCTATTTCTCGTGATACATTTAATTTATCAATCATCAATTTATCACCAACATCTAAACTAGATCAAACCTGAGATTTCTTTGTATTTGAACTTTTACTCTGTCACACGTGCTCACATACAATGAACTTGAAAGATCTGAGCTTTACATCAGGTGTGCTACACTGGTTAGATCTTCTGCTCTAAAAATCAGGCCATTAAAAATTTCAGAAAAGCCACAAAATGCAAAACAAATGGACGGCTTGAAAATAATGGCTTTAACCCTTTGTTTGCTTTGGGACTCGGATTGGGTGTGTCCCCGACACCACTCATCTTGCAGGTGGAAAAACTCTGTGGGCTCAATCATGATATATATATGTTTTATTCACGCCTACTTCCATTTTTCAACCACTCTACAAGCAACAGTAAGATAATAATGGAAGTGGATTGGCTGGTGTACCACACATCAGCTATATAGCTGCTGTAGTTACGGTTCGTGCGAAGACGAGCACTCAAACTTCTCGAGCTCCGGGTTGTACGGACAGTTTAAAGGAGATCAAAGTTACATAGGCCCCATGGTGATGTATTTATCATATCTACACCGTTCATATATTTTTAGAGATCATTTTAGAGCATTATCCAAAAAATGAATCATATCCAATGATCATCTGGACCACACCACAAATAGAAGCGGAGATAATGATTTTCATCGTTAAACAAATCATGGGGCCCAACATAACATTTATTTTCCATCCAATCTGTTCATAAGGTCACAAAGACCTGAATAAAGAGGAAAAATAAATTTCATATTGATTCAAAACATCTATGACCCCAAAAAGGGTTTCAATGGTAGACGTTCAATTCCTACTGCTTTTTACAGTGTGGTCCACTTGATAGTTAGATATGTCTTATTTTTTGTCTCAAGCCTTAAGATGGTCTCTCCAAATGAATGGACAATTTAGATATAACACATACCTCGTGATCAGACCCACATAACTTGCTGACGTGAGGTATGTGGTGTGAGGTACACATTCATAAGGCCAATCATGATGTTTATTTGCCATCGGACATAAGTTGACACGGGTTAGAAAAAGGGAAAATACAAATATCAACTTAATCCAAAGCTTCTGTCGACTCAAAAGGTTTTCAACGGTGGATGTTCAACCCCACTGTTTCCTGTGGTGTAGTCCACTTATGCTTTAGATCTGCCTCATTTTTTTAATCTCATATCTTAAAATGAGGTGAAAAAAATGGACGGACAGCATGTATAGAACACATACATACATCATGGTGGGGCCACGGAGCTTTCCTATGAATCCAGAGGATGATGCTTTGCATCCGTTAGTAAATCCAATGCATTTATAAATTTAAGAAAAAGAATTAAAATTTATAATCTTTCTTTAATAAACTGATTTCCTCTGTGACGCGCACACTAAATTAACAGATTTGAATAAAGTCGACAGCTTATATGCATAGATAAACAATCACACGTGCAAAACGTGGGACACGTCCTAGAGAGAATTAGGATGGTCCACTCATGGGTGGGCCATACCATTCTTAATCAACGTTGTGTAGTCCCACATCATGGTGTGGGCTATATCCACACCTTCCGCCCATTTATCGAGATTATTTTAGAGCATGGGCCAAAAATCGGTAAATCTAAAGCTCCAATGGACCCCACCATAGAAAGTAATGGGGATTGAATACTTACCGTGAAAACTTCTCGGGCCACATAAGTTTTGGATCTACCTCATTTTTAGGCCCATGCCATAAAATGAGGTTCAAAAACAAATGAATGGTCAGATATAACACGTGTGTTATTTTCGTAATTTTAATTGATGGTGGGTATATCCATTCAAGGTACCACTATATCAACAAAGCATGGCATTAATATTATCCCATGGCAACATGCCTGCCACGGGGTAATAATTATGTTTTTGAATCCCATCCCCTAATCTCTTTAATCCCACCGCCCAAACAGGCACTAATGGGGTGGGATTAGGTGGGATGGGATTCTTCCCCGTGCCAATTTTACTCCATGTTTGGGAAGAGTGGGAAAGCCGGAATTACATTAAATGGAACTGCATTGGGTCCTGTGCCAATTTCACTCAATGTTAGCAAGTTGTGTAGGTCACACCATGATGTGTGGGCTATATCCACACCGTCCACCCATTTTTTTAGATTATTTTGGAGCATGGGCCAAAAATTAGGTAAATCTAAAGCTCAAGTGGACCCCACCATAGAAAGCAATGGGGATTGAATACTTACTATTGAAAACTTCTTTGGGGCCACATAAGTTTTGGATCTGTCTCATTTTTAGGCCCATGCTATAAAGTGAGGTTACAAAACAAATGAACGGTTTAGATATAACACATGTGTGTTATTCTCAATAATTTCAAATGATGATGGGTATATCTATTCAATGTACCACCGTATCACCAACAAACCATGAAATTAATCTTATCCCATGGTATTGGGGGACAATCCCTACCTGGGTAATAATTATGTTTTTGACGCGCACACTAAATTAACAGATTTGAATAAAGTCGACAGCTTATATGCATAGATAAACAATCACACGTGCAAAACGTGGGACACGTCCTAGAGAGAATTAGGATGGTCCACTCATGGGTGGGCCATACCATTCTTAATCAACGAACAGTCCTATGGCCCTGACGTAAAAGAATACGGATCCTCTGTTTGCGTCAAGCAGCAGATTTGCGGTTGATGGAACCACACGTCAGATATGGGTGAGAAAGTCGTATGTGACATTTTTGAGCCAGCATTCAATGAACAACAACTGTATATACCTGATCATTTATGAGTGAGGAGTCCATGAAAGATGCACGTCGAAAATGTGACAGGATGAAGTTTAATACTCTGGCTTAGTGTGAGGGATGATCTGACAAGCAGTTGTAAATTACTTACTACATACCACCGAGCTGGCCGGTGTGCTCACGTCACCAAGTTACGTAGGTCCTGCCATGAGGTATGTGTTATATCCAAACCATCCATCCATTTGGGGAGCTCTTTGTTTGGCTTGATCAGAAAAATAGTATATACCCATTTTGGAGTCACGGAAGTTTTGGATCAATATGATTTTTTCTCTTCATAGGTGTCCGTGTGATCTTATGGACAAATTGGATGGAAAATAAATGTTATGATGGGCCCTACAAATGTTTTAACAGTAAAAATGAATGTCCCTGCTGCTATTTGTGGTATGGTCCACTACAGCTTTGGACATTACTATTTTTGGTTTCATGCTCAAAACTGATCTCACCCAGGTGGATGAACAATGTGGATATAATAAATACATCATCGTGTGGCCCATGTAACTTTGATCTCTTTGAACCGTTCACACAAACCAGAACTAAAGGAGTGTCAGGGCTCATCTTCTGCGACACGTACACACACTAGCCAGGTCGGTTGTCTGTGGTACACCAGCCAATCTGCTTCCAAGGTTTACTCAGGTGCATTTGGATACATTGTAACATGAAATTTTGAGATACTAATTTAATACATTGAATCTGTTAGTCATAACTCACATGTATAGATAAGCTGTGATATGATAGTTTGAGACTAATTTCATACATCATGTCTTTTAGTCATAACACACATGATATATACGTTGTGTTGCCTCTGTCCTTTCAACCTAAAGTCCAAACCAGCCTCGTACCAATATGACACAACATTTGGGTTGGGCTAATCAAACTTAGTTGACCCAACCCAAGTTGCACTTAAATCGGATTTTGTAACAATCTGCTTTTCAATTCAATGGTGAGTATCCTTTCCACTGTTTCACTTGGTGTGGCCCACTTTAACAACGGATCAGCCTCATTTTTTGGGCAGTGCCTAAAACAGGTAAGTAAAACAGATCAACGGAATGGATTTGATGCAACACTACTTTGGAGCTCCTTATGAAAAAAAAGAAGAAGAAGAAAAGTGATGAGTGGCGTGGTGACACATGTCATTGTGAAACCTACGGGTGTACATCGAGTTGAGCTGGACTCGGCTTGAGCACTGGCTGACCTCAGCTCGAACTCGGTTCTGTTCGGCTCGACTTGGTCCTCTAGCTTGACTGGCCAACTCGGCTCGATTCGATCAACAGCTCAGGCCAGGTCGGGCCAAGTTCGAGCCAAGTTCACCATTGAGGTATTTTCACATACACCTGAATTGCAACTTTAAAATCTCACTGTTTTACAAATAGAGGCAATAGTTTTATAGGTGTTTGATAGTTTCACGGGTGTTTTATCAAACACCTTCTAAGTAACATTTAAAAAAAAAAAGAAAAAAAAAAGAAAGAGAAAATGGGTATTTGTTTAATGTACATACCTCGCTTGCCACCGGCCAAACCTTCCTTGGAACCAGCCAAACCTTCCTTGCCACAACCACATTTCGTTGAGTCATTTTATTAAGCAGTTGGTGAGCAACATCAATGGCTGGATTATTTGAACTTTTCATGTGGATCATTGATGAGGTAAAATGATCAATGGTTGGATCATTTTATCAAACTGTTGGTGAGCAACATCAAGACAATCCACCATCCAAACCTAGTCACCAACCTGGTTCGATCCAAGCTGGATTCGATCTGAGTCCAGTCGAGCTGGGGCTTGCTCGAATTCATTTTTGAGCTAAAAAAATCAGCTCCACTCGGTTCAAAGTTGAGTTCGAACAGAGTCGAGTCAAGCAAGCTAACCGAGCTAGCTCAGTTCGTGTACACCCCTAGTGAAACCAACCCTCCCCCCGTTTACATAAGGGTTCTTGACCCATCCGTCCCCTCCAAACCACTAGGAATGTGGGCCTATGACCTAATCCAAATCGTTCAACAGGTGGGTCTCACCATTTTGACCCATCGTACAATAAAAATACACACACACACTCAATGCGCAACACACATTACTGTAAAATCGGTAGAACCGACTTCCTCTCCTGTTCACCTTTTTCGTCGCTCTACAATGGAACTACTTCACATTGATCTTATCCAAACTGTCTATCTGGCAAGTTTTGTAAGAAAAAAGAAAAGAAAATAAAATAAATAACTTGCGTTGTTAACGCAAGCTACCACGAACCCCTGAACCCATTAGAAAATCTCCATTAAAGCTTTGTATCTCATTACACTAAGCTCCTTAGTATCGATCTTCATCATCTAGATAAGCCAAAATATCTAGTAACACATTGGTTTAGAAATCACCATTAAAAGTGGTGTCTTCTTCCTCATTTAATCGGTATCCGTAATATTGTTTATCAGTTACGTTTTGATTCAAATTTTGTAACAGGCATTCCTCTGTCACGCATGAATCATGTATATTTAAACCAAGCATTAAGATATATTGTTTTGAGATTTCTCCATGCATAAATAATTTCTTACGTGAAATCACCATGAATGTTTGATTCCTGATTCATAACAGGTTCCAGTGGATCCTAAGCTTATCTGGTTGTGTGTAGATTAGTCGTGAGCTTAAACGGATCTTCTCCAAAGTCGTCACCCAACCGAGGTATTTATCTTTCATTTTGATCGACTGATTCAAACAAATTGCATTCATGCTAGTTCA
This sequence comes from Magnolia sinica, assembly GCF_029962835.1. Classification (NCBI taxonomy): domain Eukaryota; kingdom Viridiplantae; phylum Streptophyta; class Magnoliopsida; order Magnoliales; family Magnoliaceae; genus Magnolia; species Magnolia sinica. The sequence continues at coordinate 6,835,363 of NC_080585.1, read as the reverse complement.
AGCCAACCCGCTTAGTCCGGTGTTGCCTCTGATCTCTCATTCCTAAACCAAGCAGGTAATTATTCCCTATTAGAAATTTTATAAATAATTACCTTATATGAGTTAGATATAAGATGGTCTTGACTGGATTGATCTAATGATTTATACAAATGTTGTTCTTCCATTTGATGTTATAAACTATCCAGTCTTAATAATAGTTTTTATTAGTGTAAATATGGATAATATGTCTATCATAACTTTGGTTACTGTATGTGAAAATGTAAGTCTGAATTAGATGCATTGTTATCATAGTTTAAATCTGAATGAGTATAGACATTATTACTTTTAGATATTAATGTATAATCTGAACTGAAATCGTATCTTTATTTGATGTTGCTAATTTGATATGTTGTTATATGGTAGATAATTAAGGCTGACTAGAAATTTTTAATTGTGAATCGATTTGTAAGTTGTAAACTTATAAAATGTGTCATATGTGAGCTATTTCAATTTAATGGAAAGATTTAATGATTCTTACAGGTGCTTTGCCTCAGGTTATTCCCAATAGGATCGACACGATATAGGTGCTCTGCCCAGGATCATTCCCGAAGGAATCGGCACGGGTGCTCTGCTCGAGGTGATTCCCTAAAAGATACACACACACGGGAGCTCTGCCCTTAGCTTTTGTCCCTAAAAGTTTGTATCAGTGCTTTGCTGAGGGTCATACCCTGAAACGATCAACACTGGTTATCTATCGTGGGTTATCCCTTAAAAGGATCAATACACATGGATGTTTCGCCCACTCTTATTCTTAATATCTTAGAAAAAGCTGTGTTAGAACAATTTATCTCTTTATATTCATAAATGATGAACGATTAATTGTGATTTTAAATCCAATACTTACCTTATTTTGATTGATGTGTTGGGTTTATATTTAGTGACATTTATGAAACTTTCAACTTGAGATTGATATGATCTTATTAAGTTCTCAACTCATTATATTTTAATCATTTCAAGATATGAATATTTCAAAACTGCAAAATGCTACTATTAGTATTTGGAGCATTAGATGTGATTAGATGCACATGATATGTCATTTTGCATAGAATTAATTTAAATTTCTGTTAAAGTTATGAATGTAATAAAACCTTATACTTGATTAATAATTATCTCATTTTGAGTTAAGTTAAATAATCATGGATTGAGGTAGTGATAGACTGTAGAATTATTTATCTTAGTATATGGTTTAGATTTTAAATTTTGTGGAATATGTTAGGAGGAAATGAAATGAATATTTCCTTGTGATACTTTACCTTTTTCATAAATCACGAGTTTGGAATATAGGTCTTAAATACTCTATTTGGTATCCGAATTTTGGGGTATGACAGATTGTATACTAAGTTACTCAGAATACTTTTATCATACTCTTTTGAGACCAACGTGAATGTATATGGTTTATTCATGCCATCCCTTTGTTTTTTCAGCTCATTTTAGGGTTTGGGCCCAAAATTGAAATATATCCTGAACTCAAATGGACCACATTATAGGAAACAGTGGGAATAATGATTTCCATAGTTGAAATCTTGCTAGGGCCTACAATAATGTTTATTTGTCATCCAACCTATTCATAAAGATCACGTGGATATGAATGAAGGGAAAACACAAATATCAGCTTGATCCAAAACTTCTGTTGGCCCCCAGGAAATTTTCAATGGCAGACATTCAATTCACACTATTTCTTATAATGTGGTTCACTTGAGTTTTTGATATCGTCCCTTTTTGGGCTCAGGCTTGAAATTATCTAATAGAGATAGGATAAAATACACAAATTGCAGTGGATCCCACAGAGTTTACTCAGTGGGCTTAGGGTGTTTGGCGCATGGTATTTGATGGGACCGAGTGGGATGGAATTGCATTTGGTCCCGTTGAAGTTCCATCTAGTGTTTGGGGAGGATGAGATGGGTCATAATTAGGTGGGATGGAATTGCATCTAATCCCATGTGAGATTTCCATGGATTTTGAAATCCACTATAAATGTGGTCCTACATTAATGCATGTGTTTCATCCATGCCGTTCAACCATATTGCCCTTTGTACGTGACATTTTAGTTGTATATAAGTGACCAACATCCCTTATGAATTTGGTTTGTGGATTACAATTCCATGGCTCACAAACAGGTTTTTGCTTAATCTAGTGTTTTTTCCATGGTAAGAATTTAATTTATCCCAATCATGGGATTGGATGAGCCAAATAAGGGATTTCTATATATGCAATTATTGTGCAATAATAGTGTTAAACCAATCTAATACAATTCCATACCATTTAATCCCACCGACCAAGCAAGCCCTCAGCGTACCCAATCCGTTTCCAGTTGCACTCACTGTGCATGTGGGAGGGCGTTAGTGGTCATGAACATCAAAGCCAGCAAGAAATGAAATTCTGAGCGGATGTTCACATGCACCTCCGTTCACAGCAAGCTATTGTCCTGTACGCAGATTTACTGTGAAAGCCTTTGGAAGGAAGTTACCGCGCAGGGTTGGGGCCTACTTAAATGTTTGTGAGAAAACCACATGTCCCTCCTTTTTTCGAGCTCATTTTAGGACGTAGGATTAAAAATGAGTTGTATCCAAGACTTGAGTGGACCACACCAGAGGAAACAGTGGAGATACAGTAAGCACTGTTGAAGCATTTTTAAGGCCACAAAAGTTCCATATCAGGCTATCTTTTCAGTGTTTTCACTTCGTCCTTTTGAAAATGACTTCATAAATGGTATAGATGGCAAATAAACATCAAGGTGAAGCTCAGGAAAGTTCCAATGGTAGGAATTTCTTTTCCCAATTTTCCCTATCGTGTGACGCACTTAAACTTTGGATCCACATTATTTTCTTATTTTCTGTCGTCACGTTAAAATGAGTTGGCAAAACGGATGGACAGAATGCTGGCCCCACCCAGCATCCTTGCGCCTGAACTTCCGGCGGAAATCTTTCGCAGGAAATCCGCGTCCACCGTAGAAAGTCCTTCTAAATGTAGGAAGCGGATTGCGTCCTGCCCCCGCCCACCACCAGCCACGAACGGGCAGTTCTGTGGGTGGGCCCACCGTGATCTATCCATTTATCCACACCGTTCATACCTTCTCTTGGATTATTTTAAGGTACGTGCTAAAAAATGAAGCAGACCCAACGATCAAGTGGACCACACTAGACAACTCTTGCATTTAACGATGTGTGCATTTAATGCAACCCAAGCTTATTATTTGGTGTGGTACACTTGATTCTTTGAATCTACCTCATTTTTTTTACATGCATTAAAATGATTAGAGAGAAGAGAATAAAAGATGGCTAGAAATGGGGGTGTTTCACTCCTGTGAAAGGCCGCACAATACGGAATAAAAGATAGCTAAAACGTTTCTTAACTGTCCATTTGTTTTATACAGTGTGACCCACCTAAGCAGCGAAGATTCGGAAGCGGATTGCTTGGTGGTGTGTTGATGTCACCAAGTGGGCCGCATGATGATGTATGTGTTACATCCACTCCGTCAGTTCATTTTGAGAGATCATTTTAGGGCATGGACCCAAAAACAAGCCAGATTCAAAGCTCAAACGGACCACATCACATAAAACAGTGGAAATTGAACGCCTACCCTTGAAAACTCAGCCAACCTGTTCATAAGGTCACACAGACCTGGATGCAGGGAAAACTCAAAAATCAGTTTGATCCAAAACTGCTGTGGCCCCCAAGTGGTTTTTCAAGGGTAGACATTCAATCTACACTGCTTTCTGTTGTGTTTGGTGACGTCGATGTTAAAAAGTGCGTTGTATGGATTACTCATTTTAAATTATAGTCAGCATGAATTTTTTTAAAATAGAAGAATAACACGAAGTCGAAAGATTCATTTTCTGAAACCAAATGTTTCAAAATATACCATTTTTGTAACACGAAGTCAAAAGATTCATTTTCTGAAACCAAATGTTTCAAAATATACCATTTTTGTAACACGAAGTCAAAAGATTCATTTTCTGAAACCAAATGTTTCAAAATATACCATTTTTGTCTGGAAGCTTTGAATATTTATTTGTATTTTATCACGCGACTACCTGTTTCAAAAAAATAAAATAAAATTTGTTTGCATGGTGCGGAGGTTACAACCAGTGGAGCCGTCTGTTGAATTTCTTTCGTGGCCACTACAACTCAGGGGCGACCCCAACTACCCAACCAGACATGTGGGCCATCAAATGAATGGCCCTAGTTAGTCTTAGTCTCAACAATCTTCTTCTTGATGAGATCAGTGATCTAAGCCTGAGCCTGAGTCTGACTCATATACAGCTTATGGAGGATGTTCTCGTGTATAATTTCAGGCCTGTGGTTAGGCTTGGGATGTTTTGAGGCCTAGGTAATGATTAGGTTACATTAGGGCTATCAATCTCTGTCCAAGCCCGGTTTGCATATCTGAACCGAACCCTAATTCCAGCCCAGGCCGTGTCGGGCTGAAATAGTCCAGCCTGAGTCTGGCCGGGACATTTACACAAAACCCAACTTGAGTCTGCCTGCACCTGAGCTGTGAATATCTCCATGTATAAATGATGTTTTGGTGTGCCTTGTGTGTGAGAGAGAGGGAGAGAATGAAAGAAAATGGAGAAAGTTAGGTTTAGAAAAGACATATCGGACCGGGCCAAGTTTATGAGCTTTTAGGATGCTAAGCCTGACTCCAGCCCAAATTACAAATGGGCTCCTGATATAAGCCCAAGCTTGACCGTCGGGCTTAATACACAACCCCAAACCCAGCCCATTACAGGCCAAGCCCAAAGGCCTGTCGGGACTACCCGACCCATTGACAACCCTAGGTTACATTCGTGAGAATTCGATGAATGCATATATACATGTGTTAATAATGGTCTGATGAGCCACATGAAGTCTAATACTTCAATTAGACATTGCGGATTGGCAGTATTGTTGGAGCTATACCTTGGAAAACTAATATGAGTCCAATCTATTGGCCATGTGGGTGTGATTAGGGCTGAAATTCAGGCGGGTTGGTGCTCAACTCTAGCCCAACCTAAGGTTCATATACCTCGACCCTAACCCAATCCAACCCAACCTCAGGTTGGGAATTCTCAACCCAAGCCCAACTCAAGTGGGCTCGGTCAGGTTGGTCAGGTGGATACAAGCAAATATTTTTGTTATTACATTAGTCTATTACATTTTCAATACACGTCTTCTTTTTTTGTTCCTATGATTTTATTATTATATATGTAGTTATTTATTGTAAAGAATTTTATTTTTTCTAAACAAATGAGCTAGAATATAGGACAACTACTCCTTGTGTTGTGTAGCACACAAGCTATTTGAGAGAGGGAAATCCAACGTATCTCGTTAACTTTGAGTCATTGGAAATGATGTGGACCAATGAAACCTGATGGCACGGCAATTCCTATGCCTTCAACACAGACGATCCACACTCAATAATTATAATTTATAACTTATATATTAATCGGGTTCCGGTTGGGTTGGGCAACCCGAGACCTCAACTCGAGCTCGAGCCAAGTTTTATTGGGTTGGTGTTTGTACAACCCAAGCCCAAGACCGAACCCGATACATCCTGCTTAAGCCCAATCCAATGTCGGGTCGATCACTGGTTGGTCGGGTTGAACCCGCCCAACTTTCAGCCCTAGGTGTGACAACAATGATCACTATCATAAATCATGATGACCAAGTGTCTTTGGCGAACAAAATGTTGTATTTTAATTAGTATGTGATGCTACTTTAAATATATATAAATACAAGTTAAGTAGAGGAGTAATTCCTCTTATCGTTCTTAGGAAGGCAAGATTGGATACAACCGTTGTTGGCTAAAGGATAGTTGTGATCCATGAATCTCAATATGTTATTGTAGCACGGCTATGTTAAGTTTTAGGATAGATATGTGATCATTATATGATTAAAAGAATGGTCATTATGTTCAAGTGAACTAACTTGAGTCAAGATGAAATCTCTTCATCATTTAAAAGCAATAATGGCCAATAAAAGCATGGCTTGGTAAACTCACTAAGATCCGTTGATTCTTGTACATGCTAATAATGGATTCATCGATTTCCTAAGAATGTGTTTATGGTAAGATCTATTAGATTAAGAACTCATGAAGTGAATTTTTTTAATAGGTTGAGCACTTAAAATATTTTAATATGATTTACAAAAGTTTTCAACCGTTAAAACTATTTTGGTCACACTTGATGATGATATGATGACTTAGATCTAATAGTCCATTATCTTATTGGCCTGGGATATAGGTCTTTAGTGGATGGATATCATCTTCGAAAGAATGGATCATATGCACATGCATGAATAATGCGGTTACAAGTCTAATTCGTGTGTAAGGTTCATAGGAATATATAGGATGGTGGAGTATTATAAATTTTACCCAAGAGTAGAAAATCTTTTCTTTTATATTGTAAATCCAGAGAGAAGAAAGAGGCTAGAGAAAGAAACCTTTCATATCTCTGTCGCTCATTCCTTCTATGAGTGGATGCGGACTGCAGGGCTCTGTGGGGCCCACCATGATTTGAGTATTTTATCCACACGGTTAATCATTTTTATATGATTATTTTAACATATGGAACAAAAATTGAGTTAGTTTCACGGCTTAAGTGGACCACAAAGTGGAGATTGAACGTCTACCATTAAAAACTTCTCGGGAGCCGGAGAAGTGTCAGATCAAGCTGATATCTCTGTTTTCACTTCATCCAAGTCCGCATGACCTTTTTTTTTTTTTCACACACACTCACACGGGATTTCCCCACCTATGGATACTCGAACCCTTGACCGGGCGTTGAAACTCCTGAGAGTCTACCACCCGAGCAAGAGTAAGGATCTAATAGGTTGGGTGGCGAAAAACACCACGGTTGCCCTTAGAAAGGTTTCAACGGTGGGTGTCATTATCACAACAGCTTCCTTTGATGTGGTCCACTGGAGCTAGGTATCTGCTTCATTTTTTGTATAATGCCTTAAAATGATATGACAAAAGCGATGAACTGCGTGGATAAAATACTTACATTACGGTGGGCCCCACAGAGCCTTTCCCGGACGGATTATCATTTGGGCGGGGTAGGAGCATCCCCGTGATGTGGGGTCCACCTTATGGACACAAAGCATATCACCTTAGCCCTATCTTAAGGTTTTTTTTTGTTTTTTGTTTTTTTTTTAAAATTTATTTTGGTAACATTGAGGTCTTGGTATCAACCCGGGGTGGCTAACAGTGATGTGTGAGCTGACAGTGACGTGTACTAACAAGCTAACCATAAAAAAAAAAAAAAAAAAAGTTTTTTGTGTGAGCTCTCACTCTCCCTCCATTCGAGATAGGTTGGGAAGAGAGCTCCTACACTGGAGGACCGATATATCAAAAAATCTACATAATGGTGTACTCAAATTTGGGCTCCCAAATGAGCTGTTAAGGGATCCAGCATGCTCATGGGAGGTACTGAACCCCATATCATGTCTGTCCAATTGGCATCCATGGATTAATTTATTTGAACCTATTCATTCGGTATTTCAAACAATGAATGGCTTATATGGAAGGCTTTTATGAGGGGCGCCTATCTTTTTTCTTTTTTTTTTTGTTAGCTTGTTAGTACACCCCTCTGTCAGTTCACACTTCACTGTTAGCCACCCCCACTAGGGATCGATACCAAGACCTCAGTGCCAAAACGAGGTATCTTTCACTCAGTCTGCCACTTGAGCTATGGATTGGGGGTATATCTAATCATTGGTTTGGATATGCTTAAAGGATGGATAGTTTGATTGAGCAAACTGGTAGACCACACTAAAGTTGTAATCATACCAAAAACATGTAAAGAGTGGTATGCTTGGACTGTGAGTATTTGGTTGGGCTTGGAATTTTATATGGAAATCTCGAGTTGAGGATGGTATATTAATGTATATCAAGGTACCTAACACTCCAGCACTCTCCCACATGTGGAGGGATGGATACTCACACTCACACCATAAATAGTCCGAGCTAATAATGAGTTTACCCTTTTCACTTTGGGCCCCATGCGTACCTTGCACGTTCTCATTGGGCCACGTCAGGAGTTACCGAGAATTCAGGTTAAAGGCAGTTTGTGTCTGTTGAACGCCCATACAGTGAATCTTGGACGTAGGCATAAGATGTGGGCCCCGCTTGAATTGATGGTTTAGGATATTGTGTGGTCAGGTCCGGAGGCCCTCTTTTTACGAGTCTGATCAGTGTACAAGGTACACTGGGCTAGCCTGTCATGGCCTGAGTCCAGCCTGTTTTGGACCCAGTTTGTCTGAGGCTTGCCTACCTCCTGATCTGTGGAGCCATTACTAATTACTCTGGACATAAGCCCAGCTCAAGGGACAGTTAACATTGTTGGGCTGAGCATTTCCTCTGGTGGGCTCAGAGCGGCTAGAGCTCAATTCCTTATAATAACGGGCTGGGACTTGCCTGGACTCAGGTCCTTGGCTCATGGGTTCGGCCTGGCCTGGCCTATTTGCCAACCTACTTACAAAGTTGACATTGTATGGTATGTTTGGATGCCACCCAATTTACGATTTTCACGGCTGGCAAGGCATTGATTGACCGCTTCTGACCCACATGCTTACAGATGTCATGTGTTTGAAAGTCCTAACTGTTCATCAAACTAGCCGTTACAAGGAAATAAATAAATAAATTTTCCCATTGAAATTTCAGGCCAGTTGGATACCTGAGTGCGCTGTAACTTAGGTTCATCCCTGCCATTCGTAAGCTTTCAAATTTCAAAAGGCATTTTTAGTGGCGCACCCAAACACGTGAGTTTGCAAAATGCATCCTAGGAATAGCTATTATTAATTGAACATGTTTCTGTCAACTGTCCTTCATCTCCAGTCATTTGGCCACGGGCCCCACATGACTGGCCAAATGACTTTATGGGCAGATGATCTAGACTATCCATTTAGTGGGGCCTACCATGGAAGTTGCATGGTTCAATGGTCGTACCTGTTGGGTAACTCTACATGTTCGAAAATTACAACTGCTCCTCAAACTCGCCATCACCAAAAAAGGCACTCCAATGAAATTCAGGCCGTTCACATACTTGGGTAAGCCACAATCTTAGGTTCATCCCAGCCATTAGTATACTTTCAATAGTAGATGGAAAAATCTGTCGATTTCACATTTTTTATTGGCATCCAAACAAGCCTTAAGTTTGCAGAATGCGTCCAAATAATCCATATCGTCAATCAACATGGCTACATGGTAAGATGATCTAGACTGTCCATTTATTGGAACCTACCATGAATGTTGCTTGGCTCAAAAATCATACCAGTTGGATAAGCTGACTTTCAAACAGTAAGGCAATAATGGTTATTGGTCCATGCCCAGGAAAGTCGTGTCCATAAAAAATTAAATGGTATCGCAGGTGGGCCAGTCCTAAGCTTGTCCTTTACCGCCCATCTAGAAAATGGGCCCAACCCACCCACTCTTTAATGGACCAGCCAGCTATCCTAATGCATGGTAATGGTAAATAAATTGCACTGAGCCAGGCTATTCTTTTGGGCTCTTAATCTGACTCGTGGATTGTCGACCGACTAGTCTGAGTCAAATGTAACTCATCCGTGTTGACTCAGAGTCAGTCGAGTCCCATCTGGTTTGACACCACAAGTCATTAGAGAAGTTAGGTCACACTCGATGAGTCGTCCCTCAACTCGGCCTGAGTTACAACGAGTCTTAAAACCATGCCAGGGATAGCCAGTTTAACACAGAGGGGGGGTGGGACAAGCCCATGGGCCTTAGGCCCAGCTAAGTCTAAGGTCAGGAAATTGGGATCGTCCAATCTCAGCCAGTGGATTTTGCCAGTTGAATTTGGACTACTGACGAATTTATTTCAGCCATTGATATGCTGGGCTCACTGGACATTGAGGATTGTTCAGACGAGATGATTTGGATTGTTCATTGACGATACATATTCACCTATAAACTCGACGAGGCCCACCATTTCAGTGCTATGACAATCGTCCAATTAAAGGTGCCATTTAGTACACGCATGCTAGTCTGGCGTGTGGTGAACTCGAACAATAAAATGGACAGTCTGCAGTCAGAGGTTGAAAGCATGCTCATCGGATGGCTAGGATTCTCCAATTGCTTAGATTTTTGTGTGGGCCTGTGGGCTTTTTAATGGACCCATGTAGGGCCAGGTTTCGGCACAACTTTACAGCGTTTTAGTTTAGAGGTCCAATGGTCCGTTATTAGTCTCCGCTATATAACAAAATCACATATGATATTTGATGTTATAGTCTTTGTGTGGTCTATTACATTGTATATATTTATTTCTTCAATCGTATTGAGATTTTTCTAATGTTTGACCGTATGGATTAATTGATTTATGATGATGTAAGTAGATTTTTTGTTTGGCCATCTCACCGTGATGTGGCTAATATTCATTAATTAAAGGCTTGGCCTGCTTCTGGCATGGTGTAGACCATTATGCAAAGGTGCATGTACATGTGAGATGTATCTCTACCCTAATTTATGAGATCTTATGATGAGATTTCAAATAGATTGGTATGATTGGCTTTATGCCCAATCAAATTGTGTAAGACTATATACTGTAATAAGAAAATATTATTAGTTGATAGATTGGATCCCCCATAAATTGATTACCTTTAAATGCCACATCAATTTTAATCCAATCATTGCACAGGCATGCTAGCCCATAAATGACTCTTGTGTTCTTATTACTCTATGCTATATGACAAGATCACTCGAAGTAATGCTACTTTGGTGTGCATTTGTAAAGTCATTTGCAGGAATTTGGCTTGGCGGTAATGATACATAGTAGACTTATTTAAGGCACTGGATCAAATGAACGGTCGAAGTTTATCACCAATTATTTTTGAAAAAAAAACTATATATTATTATATCAAAATCTTCAATGGCTTCAAGGGTCGAATATGCACAAATAAAATCCATTAAATTTTAAAAGTAAATAAATGTTTGTCACGGATGGAGCATTAAAATTTGTACGCGTGCTAAATGAAAATAAAGTACTCAGTATAAGGTAATCAAATCAATAATATAAGACGAGCAGTTTGGGATTGAGACAAATTATTTCTAGTTTAGTTATGGATTTGGTTCAATGTTATCCCCTAATAAGGTATGGTAGTCATAAAGGTTTCACCTTGGATTTACTTTATTAGAGGGTGTAGAGGTTTTTTTTTTTTTTTTTTTTTATTCAAAATTTAGGAGAGAGCTTCATAATTTGGTACACCTTATTACTAACATAGCGTAGGAGATATTGGGGTTAGTCTTTGATTAGGATTTTTCTAGTAAAGTCCGTAAATGATAAATATAAGTATAGGATCTTAGTTTGAGGTACTTTTCATTGTCATTTTAAATCCCAATCTTAGAAAAATCTATTTCCTCTTAGAAATCCTAGTCCATTAAATACAGAGATTTCATAGTACTTACAGTGTTCTCTACCTTATTGTGGTTGAGAATTAGCATCTTTAATAAGCTTTCTTTCATCTCTGTGCATGTTTCAGTGCAGCGAAGAAGACGACTGTGTGCTTTATGGTTCTTTCACTTAGGGTGAGACACATAGCACGCGTGTGTGAATAGATGAATGGATGTATCTATTAATTGGGTGGAGCTAGACATACATTTAGCCTAATGTTTATTTTTTAAACCAAAGTAGAGTCATGCTAGGTTGGATCAGCTCACCTAGAACCTTACTCAACCCAACCTACCTATATAAGTTGTGATCACTTGGGCGAAATAACAAACTGGAATAAAAAAGAAACCCAAAACAAAATAATGAAAGATAAAGACTAATACATATGACATATGGTCTGGATGCATGTTCATATATATATGTATCCGCTAATTGAAATATATGGGAAACAGATAATTAGCCAAAAAAAAGAAGAGAAAAGAGTACAAACCAATGAAGTGACTACATCTCCAGCTGTGAAGGATATAAATAATTGTAATATTCTGAACCATTTATGAACATCACAGCAGATATGATTGTGACATTTATTTTGTAAGGTATGGTTAAGACATTTATGATTCCTATGTAAATAAAGAGTTATGCAATGGCTACAAAATAAGAGTTAGATGGAATACGGAATAAGTTCATATCTCAATGAAAAGACAAAATAAATTGCATGTTTTAGTAATTCCACTGCTAGGCTGTGTAGAAATACTAAAAAATTATCATGTATTGATAATGTAAAATTATAGATAAATAAGTTGCAAATATGATGTTAGGAATACCACCAGCTCTATCTTTGACTCTTAAACCTAAGTTGAGTAGGTTTGAGTTTGGGCAGGCTGATTAATTAGGGCTGTACACGAGTCGAGCTAGCTTGAAAAGCTCGCTTGATTCAACTCGGATTGACTCAGCTTGGAGGGCCGACTCGTGGTGAGTCAAGCTCACTTTTGAAAACTCGAGTTGAAATCGAGCCCATTGGCTCAAGTATTATATATATATATATATATATCTTTCTCTCTCTCTTTCCTTTACTCAGCCTGTCCATTCCGAACCTGCCTGAGCTGAGCACTTTGCCCCCTTCTCTCTCTCTCTCTCTCTCTCTCTCTCTCTCTCTCTCTCTCTCTCTCTCCTGTCCTTAATTCGCGCCCAACCTAACTCGTCTTAGCCCACTTAGTAACTACTCTCAGTCCGCACCCAACCTGACTCGTCTCAGCCCACTCGGCGAGTCGGGTGTGGATTTGGGTCAGGTTGGGCGCCGGGTTGACATATGAACAAGCTCAACTCTAGATTGACTCGAAAGTTTTGGTAAACAAGCCAAGCTTTAATGTTGAGCTCGTAGTTGAGCTCAAACTTGAGTATAGCATAGACGAGTTAAGCTGAGCTTAGCCCAGCTCGACTCAACTCGGCTTGGTGTACAGCCCTACAATTAATCAAGTCTGGTTGGGTTGGGCCGAGCTTGGGCTAATCAGCCTTAAATGGGTCGGATTGGATCAACTAAATATTTGATCCGGTTTGAATTGTGTCGCTGCCTATTTGCTCGTGGGTCAGGTTTGGACCAAAATTCTTGGCTTGGGTAGAGCTGATCTTGATCTGACCTGAACCTGAGTCGGGGCTTGGGCTGCTATCAAATGAAGTGGGCTGAGCAGGGGTTTGGAGCCTACATCAGGGCCATAGATATCTACGCCCGGCCCTTAATGGGCCCGGCCAATTGACTATCGGCTTTAAATCCAGCCACCAGTGTTGCATCTGAATTCCTAGAAAACGTCTCTTTGCAGTCTGAAATGGTTTCTCTGCAATTTTCTTTCTTGTTTTCTCAGCCCCCTTCAAACAATCCTTCCAAATCCGATTCCCCTCAATTTGCAGCAATGGCAAATGCTGTTGCGGCTAGTGCTGCTGCTGCTGTGGGTTTTGGTGTGGGCTTTGCAGTCTCCCACAGAATCAAAGCCCAGGCAGCAGACCCTCTTCTCCAAAACCCATGGCATTTCTTCTTACCTTCCACCCAATATCCATCTTCTCCCATCTGGGGTTCTCTCTCTCTGGCCGGCAATCCCGGCGAATCCGCGGTCGAGCCTAAGACCGGCGTTTCCTTCCCTGCGATCTTGAATGACACCCAACGCCTGCTCGGAATTGGACTGCGGAAGAAAAGCGTCTTGGGGTTGAAGAACATTGATGTCTACGCATTCGGTGAGAGTTTTTTTTTTTTTTTTCCTTCCCCCTTATTTCTTGTTCGATTTGTTGAATTGAAGCTTTGGAAAAGATGGTTTTGTGGATTTTGTTTTTCTCAAGCTCTGGGCTGTGTTTGGATGCACAAGTGAATTGAAGAGCGAGGCCGTAGTTTTGATTGTGAGGAAAATGACAAGAATTAGTGGTATTTCGTAGTATTCTTCATGTTGAAGAAGTAGCCATTAAATTGCAGTTGCATTTCTTTCAAGTCCAACTTGAAACTATGTAATTAGATTTAGTCTGGTGGGTCCACCATATCAATGCAAGGGAAATTACATTGTGGTTATTTTTGCTTTATTAGAATGACAATTGCTATTCATTTGCTCGTCCATGCTCACCCTCAATGATTTGCTATGGGCATGGATTCGTTTGAAATGTAGATCCAGAAAAACCCAATTCGGATTCTTTACCTCCTAAGGGTGCTTTTGGATGCAGAAGTGAATTGAATTATGGACATTAAATTCAATCAGGAGGAAATAACTGAAATTGAAACGTTATTTACTAGTAAGCATAACAAGGAAGTAACATTCAAATGACAGATAGGTTCTTTCAAATTCCAATTGAAAGGAATGCAATTGCAATTTGGAGCATACTCCCTCCACATGAACCGTAAGGAAGTAATGGTTTTCAAGTTTATTGCACTGGTTTATTACAACACAGAGAGTCTCAAGAATTCAAAATCAGTAATCTCTTTATAATCGATGTCATGGCGGTATTGATTTAATATTGGCAATCCTCAAAGGAGAAGCGATTTTCTACAATTAATTAACCTGTTCGAGTTTTTTATATTTCTGTCATGGGGTAAATGTTCTCAACAATTCCATTAGCTGATTAAAATGTCTTTAATCAGCTGTCCTTGTAATTCATTTGGCAGTCTAGTACCATAGTCTCTAATTCGCTATTGCGTAGGCACTTGTTTTTTATGGTGCTTGTGCGGAAATGTGCGGAAATATGTTCATACACGTGGAATTTTCTTGCCATCTTGTGTATGTGCTTAGGGCTGTCAATTGGTCTGGTCCTATAGTACCCGTAACCTGGTTTACAGGGTTCGGGTCTTATTGGGTCTAGGTTCTTTCGTGTTCATGTCTAGATCTCAACAATGCGGATCCATATCCAGTTGGGTTCGGATACCTATCGGGTACCCATAGGGTATTTGGATCTAGGTTATGAGTTGGGTTCGGGACAATTAAGAGCATACATGGTTGGCATACCCAATGGATGGATTAGATCGTGCACACATGTGCCATTTTGACATGTGCATGTTGTCTAAGTAGGCTCTCTTACATGTGTATGGCTTAGGAAACCTCATTTCTTTTTGTTAGAATGATCAATACATTTTAAATATATAATATTACTTGTTAATGAATGTGATATGGGCTTACATAGGCCTATTTAGATGGGTTATTTTAGTCTAGGACATAAAGGGGATTTTTGCTTTTATTATTAATGGCATTTCTGTAATGGCATGTACTGATCATCTCATCTCTAAATATATTTCCTTTCATTACTTATCTCCAAATTTTCGCAGCTTTACCCCATCCTTATCTTCTCAATTTTTCCCTAGTCATATGAGGAAGCTCTGTTATACAAGGGGTGGAAGCAAGCTATAGAGGAATAGATGGATGCACTTCATCGAAATGACATTTGGGAACTTATCACTCTTCCGACAAGTAAACGTGCTGTGGGTTACGAATGGGTCTACACAATCAAATTTCATCTTCATGGTACGGTTGAACGGTTGAAGCATCGCCTAGTTGTTAAGGAGCATACTAAAACACTTGGTGTTGATTACAGTGAAACCTTATCTCTTGTGGCCAAGTTAAATTTCACTCGGGTTATATTGTTTGTAGCTGTTAATCATGGTTGGCCACTTTTCCAACTTGAGGTTAAAAAATGCCTTCCTTCATGGTGATCTTACGGAAAAAGTTTATATGCATCAACCTACTACATTTGTTGCTCAAGGAGAGTCTAACAAAGTGTGTAAGTTGTGAAAGACAATTTATGAGTTAAAACAGTTTCTACAAGCATGGCTTGACAAGTTTAGCAAGGTTGTATTAAATGATGGCTTTGTTTGAAGTCATGCCGATCATTTCATTTTCGTATGGAAAGGTATCTCATGTCTCATTGTGCTTGTAGTATATGTGGATGATATTGATGTAATTGGAAGCAACAACAAGGGGATTGAACAACTAAAGAAGTATCTTCAACAACATTTTTTTCACAATAGATTTGAGTAATCTTTGATACTCGGTATAGAAGTAGCTAGATTCAAATGAGTTAATCTATCTTAATGAAAATATATTCTGGATTTACTTATGGAGACGGGTCTTCTTGGGACCAAGCCAGTTGATATTCTAATATATCCTAATCAAAAGCTTGTAAGTGATCAAGGAGATGCAATGAAGAATTTGAAGAGTTACATAAGATTGGTTGAAAAACTTATTTACTTAGCAATACTCGACTAGATGTATCCTATGCAATGGGTGCAATATGCCAATTGATGAGTTCTCCAAGAGTACCTCACATGGAAGCAATTATTTGAATTTTGTGTTACCTCAAAGGAACACCAGCTCAAGTGATATTGTATAAATGGAATGGTTATCTTCAGGTTCAACCCTTCCTCCTCTCGCTGCATTCTCTTCTCTTCTCTCTCTTTCTTCTTTTGTATTCCATCTCGCTTTCCACTAATTTACATAACTATTAAAACTAGGGAATTTTTCTAGGATTTACATTCTAGTACCTTTTTCAAAAAGGTTTTCAAAAAGCTACCTTGTTAATCATAATAATCATCATTCCACTACCTTTGGTAACGATGACCGTGAGAGTAAATGGGTGGGTGGTTTAGGTGGGCTCCACCATGATGAGCATGTGAGATCCCCTGCCCACTGGGTTTGTCACCTCATGTTAGGCCAATAACCCAAAAATCAGCTCCATTTGTGATTCAAGTTGACTGCATTTTTGGGAACAGTGTACAACACAACCTTCACCCTCCAAACTATTTCCATTAGTGTATCCTGTGTGAATCACGGATGGGTATGATTTTTATTTTTATTTTTTTTTGGATATAGGCCTAAATGTTTGTGTGTAATCTAATGATCTGAATAGATTTCACATAATTATCACGGTGGCCCCCATAAAAATCAAGGGTGGCCATCCATCACCCAACAATTTTCTTTGGTGTGGCTCACAAGAATCCTGGATCAACCTGATATTTTGTCTCTGGTTCTCATATGATACTAAATATCTAATGTTCAAAGTGGATCTTACATAAATATTATGGTTGGCCTCATCAAAATCAAGAGCGGAGTCCCATGCAAGTAATTTTTTTCTTAATACTCTTTGTATAGTCAGGAGGGATGCATCATGCATAGGACTTTGATTTTTGGTGGGGCCCACCATGATATTTATGTAACATCTACTCCGACCATTAGATGCCTAATTCTAGTTTAGGCCCAGATCCAAAAAATCTAGAGAATTTGTGATTTAGATGGGCCACACAAAAGAAAACAGTTGGGAGAGAGATTACCACCTTTGATTCTTACAGGGCCCACCGTGATGATTATATGAAATCTGCTCTAACCATTAGACGCCACACAAATATTTAGGTTTGAGGCATAAAAGTCAGGCCCATTCGTGATTCAAGAACATGAGGCGATGCACCTAGTAGTCAGAATGTGTGTCCCCGCATCCCACAGGCTACCCCACTCGAGCCCGGTGTGAAAATGCCCCTGCATTAATCACACCCAGTGAGGAGTCTTGAACACGAGACCTCCCGCTCTTATACCAATTTGATGCGGGACAATTAACCACTCACTCTAAAAGCTCGAACTGTTAGAGCATGGTGAATGAATCCATTTAGCTCATAGCCCAGGCCCCACATCTCATGGGTTAAGACCTCGGCCGAACCCCCCCTCGTAGGCCCCAAATCACATGGGTCCCACCTCACACGAGTCACCCGCCCACCCCGAGTGTGTCCCCGCATCCTGCAGGTGACTTCACTCGAGCCCGGTGTGAAATGCGCATTAATCACCCCCGGTGAAGAGTCTCGAACACGAGATCTCCTCCGTGGGCCCCAAATCACATGGATCACCCATCCCGAGTGTGTCCCCGCATCCCACGGGCTACCCCACTCAAGCCCGGTGTGAAAATGCCCCTACATTACAGAAGGTAGTGGGATGATAATAATATGATTAGTGAGGTAGCTGTTTGAAAACCTATTAGAAAAAGGTAACATGATGTAAATTCCATATTAATTAGGTAGTTCTTTGTAAAATTCCCTTAAAACTAACAAGACCGGACCTAAACCAACTAGATCTGACCTGATTTTAACTGGGTTAATCACATGGACCCCACCCACTAGACCCAATTTTCAACTGAGTCCAAAAGGCGTGCCCCAAACCTGATCCAATTTCTTAACAGGTCCAGTAAATGGGATCTGGACCCAATAAAATTCGGTCGGGTCCGTTACGTTCTTGGAGGTCTGGGTACCCATTGACAAACCTATATGTTCATGCGCTTATATGCTTGCATGTGTCTGTTTGTATGAATCTAAGTTTGTGCATGCATGTGCAGTGCACATCTATAGATCTTCTTTCTTTTTTTTTTTTAAATAACTTTTATTTCCCATTATACTGAAAAAAATCATTTCTACAGGTGTTTATGCTGATGACACTGACGTGAAAAGCTTGTTGGGTGAGAAATATGGAGCACTTTCGGTTTCCGAACTGAAAGAAAAGAAGGATTTCTATGAAGATGTCTTGGATCAGGATGTATGCATGACTGTTAGACTTCAAATAGTGTATGGCAGATTAAGCATCCGGTCGGTTCGTAGCGCGTTTGAAGAGTCAGTAGGAAGCAGACTCCAAAAGTTTGGCGGATCAGATAATAAAGAATTACTTCAAAGGTAATTTACATTTTCCACCTCCTTTCCCCATCTTATATTCGAGGAGTATTCTGTGATCCATTTGTATAATTTGGGCTCATTGATATGATGGGTCCCACCTTGCAGGGTCCATGCCCCAAAAATTTCCCAGACCAGAACATCATAGCCATACAAATCTTTAGCCTTTTTTGTTTTCAGTTCGATGTGGACTGTTGCTGTATTTCTATTCTTAACTATCCATTTTCAGGCCACCAACCTAAGGTTAGGACTGCCCCATCAAAGTGATCTTCAAGGGAGGGTCCATCCTTGGTGGGCCCACCAGGTCAATTGTCTGGATTGCTGGACCAAGAGCCCCACTTGTACAAACTGAAAATGCGAGGGTACAATCCATATCCTCATGGTTCCTCCTATATTTGGTTGCCTAATCTGAATGGTGTGGTGGCTTGCTTCACCTTGTCTTGTAACTCTGCTTACTGATGACGTTCATTCAGTAATGATGTATGTGTTAGTGCTTCATCGTGCAATGTTTTATTTTTATTTTGTTCTTTTTAAGCCCTAAAAGTCCTTTTAATGGCAGGTTTACATCCCAATTTAAAGATGAATATAGGATACCACGTGGATCTATTATTGATCTTTCAAAGGAGCAGGGCCATATCCTTCGCACGACAAGTAGGCCACCTTCACTCAGTTTATGATCTAAAGTTTTGGAAATGATCTCACATTGACATAAATAAATATTTCCTTTTGTTCTCCTATTTGGAAATTTCATAGAGACAATGTTCTTTTTGTTCTTGAATGTGCTTTTTCTACTTGCCCGTTTGCTAATCTTTGGATCCTTTTTACTGAATTCAATTCTTAATAAATTCAGTTGTTGTCTTTCATCAGCGATTATTTTAGGAAAACAGAAATGAAGATGCAAAAGGCCATGATACATGGTCCACATGCTCTATATCAAATGATGGAACTGCAATGAGTCCCTTGCATATAAATCCTTTTTCTGCTCCTAAATTAGCCTACTTTTAGGGGCCATTTGGTGAGAATTTCAAGTCAAATTATTCTAGATAGCATGACTTTGTCACTATCATCTTTTGAAAGTGAATGACCTGGAAAGAATAGAGTTTGGATGTAAATACTCTGGAAGAATATATTCTAGGCTTGGCTTGCTTCTAAATTTATCATGATAAAAGGTGCAATTATCAGTCTGGGTCATGTTTCATGAGTCACTACATCAGTTGTTCATGACCTCTTACATTTATTTTGATCAAA
Source organism: Magnolia sinica (assembly GCF_029962835.1). Taxonomy (NCBI): domain Eukaryota; kingdom Viridiplantae; phylum Streptophyta; class Magnoliopsida; order Magnoliales; family Magnoliaceae; genus Magnolia; species Magnolia sinica. Next base: position 6,815,530 of record NC_080585.1, on the reverse strand, counting down.
TGATCTTAAACATTGATTTATAAACGAAATGAATGGTCGAATTCCTTGACAAAAAAGGTCCAATCATGAAACTAGACCTTCGATCATGTGGGTCCCACCTCTGCTTCCTCCAGCCTCTCAATAATTGCGTTGATTCGATGATCATATCTATTTCATCAATCTGAATTCGCCTCCTTTACGTCTGGGAAACCTTAAACAAGTTATAGTGTTCGAGCATTTTTCTAGGGTGTATAAGATGTATATATGTCAATATTTTATGCTATGGACATTTCTAATTGTCTATTTATATTTGGGTGGTCTTTATATTCAAGCAATTCAGTTATTCTATAGTTTTTATTATATGGCAACTGTGCATATCAAAGAGAAGCCTTAACGCCTATTTTATGCAACCATAATGTCTACGTTTTATTCTCAAGTTAACAGAAGATCTGCATGGAGAAACAGCAAGCGCTGTTATTATTCCCATTAATTTTGTTGACTGGGATAGGGCGGCAATTGTTGAGCCTGGGAAGGTTTCAGCCCATTAGGCCTGGCCCAGTAGTCCCAATTTTGAGCAAAAATATATCTGTGTGGACCAATGGTCCGAAAGAGATCAATGGTCAGCATCACTAAACCATGAGCCGCGCTGCCTGTACAAACTGAAGACCCAAGCACACTGCATCTTCACGTCTGATTAGCACATTTCTGTTGACGATCCTAGTAGTTTTTTGGGTGATAATAGTTGTGTAGTGCATGATGAAGGAGAAGATGGGAAATTTCAGTTCTGTTGTTTTCCATGCTGTGTGTGTAATGTCCTTCTAAATGAGCAGGCTTTTTATATCTAGTTATTGCTAAAAATCTTTAGTTATTATTTTATCAAATTCAAATATTGATTTTTCTTGTTTTGCTGCCTTGTTATAGTTGATGGAAAGGAGGTGGGAAGCATCCAGAGTAAGCTTTTGTGTCGGTCTGTCTTAGACCTTTATGTTGGTGAAGATCCATTTGATAGACATGCCAAAGAGGATATTGAGCTTGGTTTGGCATCACTTCTTCAAAAGTAGATATGTAATGGCTGAAATAAATGGCGGAGGATGTTTGGAATATTCTGCCTTGAGAGTGTATTTTCTTGTGTTTAGATTTCTTTTATCCATCTTGCCCACAGATGTATCGGAGTTTAGAGATCGTACTCTATTTAGAAGCATCTTCTTCTAAAATAATAATAATGATGCAACATGCTAAATTTTGATCGCACATCCTCTTTTTTTTTTTTTTTGGCTTAGATCATATTCGAGCTGGAAAATTCAGAGGGTTACTGGAAGAGGTATTATACCTTGCAGGTTTTCAGTTCGTTCATTTGGGGCCCATGGTTCAATGATTGGAACCACTGATATGAAGGGCTCATTGTGATGGCCCGCGCTCCAAAAATGCCCAAGGTGGAAATTCCCAACTGTTGGTGGCCAGAAAATAGATGTGGTTATGAAAGAAAATGTATCAACAGTCCATATTCTACCAAGAGGCAGAAAAATCCAGTGGATGGAATTTTCCAATCTAGGCATCCATGATGGGTCCCGTTATATCAATGGTTTGGATCACTGAACAAAGGGTCCCTAATGCAGGGGCATTTTCACACTGGGCTCGAGTGGGGTGGCCTGTGGGATGCAGGGGCACACTCGGGGTGGGCAGCTTGTGTGAGGCAGGCCCCACCCGTGTGAGGCAGGTGACTCGTGTGAAGTGGAACCCATGTGAAGTGGGGCCCACGAGGGGGGTTAGGCTGAGGTTCTAACCCATGGGATGTGGGGCCTGGGCTTATGAGATAAAGGGATTGATTCGCCATACTCTATCAGTTCGAGCTTTTAGAGTAAGTGATTAATTGTCTTGCATCAGTCCCACTTCTGCAAACAAAAAATTAGAACGCACAACACATTCTCAGCTGAGAATTATGTAGTACCTCGGCTTAAAAATCATCTAAAGAAACGTGGACGTTGAAGTCACAGTGAATCACAATTGAGAAAAATTCAAGTTTTAAGAGGGAGCATGGTTAGGATGGAGGATGGTCTTTTATATGTTGCTTTTCAACAAAGATGGAAGATGGGCGTGTATAGGGTCTGTATCCTTCATGATCATATCTGTTGCTCACTGCATATTTTCCGTGAGTTTGCATAATTTTAAGGGAAGGGTGAGAAAATCCACTGAAAACCCTTATATCAATGTTTCTAATTACTGAACCAGAGGCCACACTTATACAAACTGAAAACCCGAACACTGTAAGAGTTTTTGGCATTGGCTGTAGGTTGTCGTGGAAATCAAAGGAAGAACCCAACTGTACGGTACTCAGAATAGTAGAGTTTTATGTCCTAAATATCATTGCTGACAATTTCACTTCTCTAAACTGCAACAACCACAAGATCACCAGAAAAAAGGAAGCATTAGATGGAGACGCTATTTGGAATTCCCCTGCCAGTTAGCCCACCGACGCCCCTGAAATCGGAGGTGTTTGGATAGAGCAAAGTGTATGGCACCTTGACGGGTCCCACCCGGTTCTTCCATCGTTCATCATTGTTCATCTCTATAATTCTATTTTCGATTGCCACCAGTTTTCTCCCGAACTGCTCAAATGCTTCCAGTGCAGCTGCATCTGTTGTCCACTCTGGTGTGGCCCGCTGCCCAAGATAGACCTCATCAGAAGAATGCCGTGACAGAATCTCTATGAGGGACACACCAAGGAGTGTCTGCAGCTGAGCCGTGATTGTGCTCAGGAAGACGGTGTCGGGGTTCGACTCAAGCTCAGCATACTCAGGTGACCCAGGTTCAGGCATGAAGCGGCGGCTTATTGTCGGACGGTTTGGAAGGTAGCCTGCATAGGGGTACTGTCCGAAATTAACGGCGGCATGGAGGGCAGAGGCCACCCATATGATGGTGGTGCATGTTTGGGTCAGCTCAGCAACAGTCTGCATCTTGGGCCACCATGGCTCATCCTTCTTGTCGCCATGGCCCACCTCACGGATCTCGGTCCACCAGGACTGGAGCTCGGGATCAGCTTGCACAGAGGCATCAGAGGGGTAGTAGATGGAACAGTAGTCACTGACCCACGTTTCAATCGCTGACCAGATCTCCAGCCCGTCGACAGCATACGGGTAGTCCTCAACTAGCAGGTGGAGGTTGTGGGGGTGGTTTGAATCAGGGACTGCCATTCCTCTGAAAGGCATGAAAGGTATCTTAGTCACTAAAAATCTAAACATATTTTATTTTATTTTATTTTTTCAAGGGTGCTTTTGGATGCACTATCGAACAGAATTGCAATTCCTAGTCTAATAAAATGGAAATAGCCAAATATAATTCTTTCCATAGTTTTCCTATTGTAGGTTTGGACTCTTAAATTGCAATTTGGTTACTTTCAGGTTGGACATGAAAGGAACTTAACTGCAAGTTGATGGCTACTTTCCACATGATTAAACTGAATGATCGCAATCAAATTCACTTATGCATCCAAACATGGCCTAAATCTTGATATCAGTTCAGTATACCTTTTGATGAGATCTGCAGGAAGTCCTTGCTCTGTAAAAACCCAGTCCTTATAAATCACAGAAGACGATTCCATGGCGAATTTCCCTGGGAAAACCGTGTTTTCGAGCACACCGCCTGCGTTGATGAGGATCTGCCGGGCCAGGGCATTGATATTCATGGTGTCACGATAATGCGGGTTCAAGAGCTTATGGATTGGATGAAGCACGCTCAATTGTCTATTGGTGGCAATCACAAACGGCTCGATCACTGCGTGTGTGTTCAACCTACAGTTACATTAGGACCAATCAAAGATCTTTTAAACTACCAGGGTGCAATTTGGGCGATGCTAAATTTGCTTTTTTCATATCTTACCAATGGCTGATTAGCTGATGATAGCCGGAGTCGTTTACTGCTGCATATGCTTTCGCCAATTGCCATATCGAACCCTCGACCCCGTGGTTGGCTGGGGTGAAGACTTTGCTGACTGCACCATGTTGCTCACCGTCTGGATGAGGCAAGCTCAGCTCGATTGCCACTGGCATCAAAGTCCCATCGTCTTTCAGGAAGAGGACTGTCCTTGAGGCATAGGTCTTCGTGGAGGTCGTGTTTATCCGGTTAAGGTATGGCATCAACGCGTCATGATGGTCTAAGATGAAGAGTTTCTTTCTTTCAAGCGCCTACTCCAAAGTTGAGGTACGATCGTTGTAATGACCACCAAGCATAGTTACAATGTAGCTAGTGAGATCTGGCCAAATGGGTCCAATACAAACTCGAGGTGTGTTTGGATGCTCAATCAAATTGAATTGAATCCATTCAATTCATTGTGGTATGACACCATTTCAATAGACAATGCTGTGTTTCAAACTCAGAATTGAAACAATAGTAATCACAATTTGGGGCTAGTCCCTCATCATTATGGAAAGAGAGAAACTATCTGAATTGTCACAATTCAATCTGATTGAACATCCAAACACAGCCTTTACACACACACACACACACACAAAAGAAGAAGAAGAAGATGCATTGGTAGCACGGTAACAATACCTCTTTGACAGTTAGTCCATGTAGGTTCCCTACTATCTGTTCTTCTGTTATCGAACTGTTCTGATTGCCATATGCTTCAGGATTGAGCTTGCTGGTTGGCGGGAACTCCTGTCAGTTAAAGATTGTTGATTTGAGATTATCTGAAACCATTGGCATATAATCTGTAGAATCTTTTTTTTTTTTTAACACGCACCCACACCACACACACACCCACACCACATGGGCACTCGATCCCATGATCTCAGTGTTGAAACAGAGTCTGTCTACCATTGAGCCATGAGCCAGACCCATAATCTGTAGAATCTATAGAACTGTTTCTAAGCAATAATGAATTTACTTTGAGGTGGCTGATGATGACGGGATTCACTCCAGCCAGCATTTCTCGTCCGAATTCTTCATCCGTTCTCCAAGCGAATTTATCAGCTACGTCATTAAACCAAAAAACCACCATGAAAGAGATTAGATGTTCAGTCATGTGCCTAACTACCCTTAAACGCAATTTCCTGAGTTTTGGGTTTCAGACATTAGGCTGCATTTGGATGCTCAATTGAACTGAATAGCAAACATACCAATTCAATATAATCTAAATGACCAATGTTGACTCAAATTGAAACTACAATAATTTGCAGTTACAACTTCAAACCCATTGCATTGCAAATTGGTTTTTGGTTGGTGCCGCCTTCACTCTGGTCATTTCTTGTAAAATGAATTATAGTATTGCAATTTTGTTCAATTGAGGATCTAAACACATCTATGATCCAGAATTGAATATGACTTATCTCATTAAATTCAATCATGGAATTATCTATGCTTCTGCTTTATCTGCAACTCACCAAATTCAATCAATTTGAAACATGCCTTTCAACAGTTCAAAAAATGCTGCGTTTTATATTTTCTTACTACATTACATTTATGCGTATATGCATGGGCAGGGATGCATGGATGACAATGACACATAGAATGCCATACGTACCTTGAATCACCTGAGGCATTGGGAATTTGAGCAGCCGCTCACCGTCGGATCGGACCAGCTCCTTGATCATCTCCAAGGGGATCATGTCCTTGATCTTGTTGACTGCAGTAATGTTGGGTAGCTGGATCCCTCCCTCATACAAGTTCAGCACATCTTGGAAGGTATCGAACTCATTCGGCGTTTTATCGAACAAAGCTGTCAGCTCTGGGACCAAGAACTGCACGAGCGACTTCAGAGCATACGCCAGGAAATCCGACATCTTCAGGTGACCAAACCGCTCATCCCGCGGAACATAAATGTCCAGGCTCAGGAGTGGCAATCTACTCTCCGTGTTTGGATCTGTTAATATTATTAGAAGAGTTCAGATTAGCACCTTAGCAGTACTGTCCAAGAAAAAAAATCAGGTGGTCCGGCCTGAACGTGCCCTGCACCAGAAATCAGGACAGTTCACTCATCAAGTAGGCCAGACTGCAAGAGAAAGATTGAGTGGTTTCAAATAGGACAATTAACATTTTATTGTCAATGGAAATGCGTGGCCAACTTGATGAATTGAACTTCTTGATAGTCATGGTGGCTCCCACCTGATGAATGGCATTGGTCCGCCACATACATGCCATGTTGGCACGTGCTATGAACCACATTAGCATTTCTCTTAAAATCAGAGAAATGATCTTAGTGATGATGGGTCTTCACAGAATGTTCACCATGTTTAAATCTCACCTGTCTTTGTGGGCTGGCGGCCCGTTCTACCTCTGCGGGGGTAAGGATACTCTTTTGACCCTCCGAGGATGGGCCGTGCATAATCTGGGCCCTTGTCTGGAGAACCCAAATCGTTGTAGAACGCATAGTCATAGACTCGGTCCCATTCTTTCAGCTCTCCAGTGCCGTCTCCTCGGAGATTCACCAGCTCTTCTTCCCGATATCTGCGTAGGGGCTCAGGTGTGTTGCTGGGAAGGTAGGTCTGAAAATTTTTAAAAAAATGTTAGCCCAATTTCTATCCATCTAAGATACTGATATACGATGTATCTGGGCCATCGATTGTTGCTTCACAAGAATGCGATGATTGCAATGTTGAGTTCATGGGTCCCACCCCAATTTTCTGCTATCATTGAACTGTCGAATAAGAACTTCTTTACTTGCGGTGGGAATTTCTGTGGGGCCCACAATCATCGATGGATCATTTAATAGGAGGGATGCACTGAGAATTGCTTATGGCTCTGAAATAAAGTGTATCGGGTGATCACGCGCATTTGGCTAAGGGCCTGCAAAATGGACGGAAAGCATGCTGCCCATGTTGAAGGACCTTAATTAGATGGCTGTGATCATCCAATCAGTTTTAGATAAAGCTGATATTTATGTTTTCCGTTCATCCACGTGACCTTATGAACAGGTTGGATGACAAAATAAACATCCATGTGGACCTTAAGAAGATTTCAAACATGCTTAAAGTGGGTCCCATTTCTAATAGTAGTTTGTCGCCCAATTAAATCCAACCACATCAGGAACAGATGAAGCTCCATCCACAAGAGCAGTGCCCAAGTAATCTATATCTACTATCAGAGATATATCCAATCCAGTATTTACTTCACCCAGCAACTTTCAAATATACTTTGCAGGGTCTATATAGGATAAAAGATTATACTAGGTGTATATTTAGGCTTGTTTGGAACGTGGGATTAAGTGGTATTAAGTCGGATGTAATTGCGGGTTCTCGGGTGGTAGACTCTCAAGAGTTCCAACTCCTGGTCAAGGGTTCGAGTACCCATAGGTGGTGAAATTCCACCAGCGTGAGTGTGTGGGGTGTGTAAAAAAAAAAAAAGAGTCGGATGTAATTGCATTTGGTTCCTCTCTATTTGATGAGCTTTGCTAATTCCATATGCATGGAGGGGCTACACATCCACCCGTGGGCAAATGTGTCATGATGGGATAAATGTATGATACCCAAGCTTTTTAGAAGCTGAGTAACTCTGTTCATGCCTGGCATAAAAATGTGAGGCCATTTGAAGCCTCTGGGGCTACAGCATATCGAAATAAATGAACGGATAGAAAAAATAAAAATAAAAATCAACCTATGCCCACTTGAGGAGAAATTATCTGAAATTTTTTGGTCAGAAGATCTAAACGTTATTTCCAAACGTACGGAAAGCTTAGATCTCACATGTGTGTTTTGTATCCTACGTTTTCCCGCTTGTAGATGCTTACAGCTCCACACGCGTGTGGAATTAACAAACCACCACTTTATTCTCTCGAGAGAAATTCGCGAATCAAATAAAGCGACAAAGGAAAGAACGAAACAGTTATTCGTCCTATGATCCTATCCAAAGCGCCAAACGCTCCCCTCCATTCGTTTCCGTGCGGTGCAAAGCTGTGGATTTTTATTGAGTGGGCCCAAAAGGACACAAGGGCGAAAGAAAGTGATATGGGCCGTTCATATATCTGCCCCACTAATAACAAGAAATAATAAGGGTGTCATGATTACGCTAGACCATACTCTACCTTACATGTGGTACACATGATACATGCTCATGGAGGTCTCCTTGTGGGGAGTGGACTATATCCGTACCGTGGGTCCACCTTGATGATGTGTTGTATACTCATGCCATCCATCCATTTTTCCAGACCAGTTTAGTAAGTGATCCCAGGAATTAAGCAGATCCAAATCTCAGGTGGACCACACCACAAGGAAAAGGTTGTGAATGAAGCCTACCATTAAAAACTTCCCAGGCCTCTCACTGTAAGCAGATCTGTAATGTTTATTTGACATCCAACCCGCTGGTAAGGTCAAACATACCTCGATGAAAGGAAAATACAAAGATTAAGCTTGATCTAAAACTTTTATTGCCTGCAAAATGTTTTTAATAGTCATTAACCACTTTTTCCAGTGGTGTGTTTCACCTGAGATTTGGATCTACTTAGGTTTTGGGATAACTTCCTAAAATAAGCAGAAAAACGGATGGGCGGCATGGATATATAAAATATTCATCAAGGTGGGCCCCACAGGTAATGGTAACACCAACAAAGGTGTTACCCGGGTAACACCTAATCCGCTCCCCTCATTTGGACCGTCAACGTGTCTAAAAGCATGACGTCAGTGCATTCCCTTGACACTAAAAAAAATAAAGTCCATGATTGTTTGCGGTACTAGTGGAATAAGGTGCCTTTAATTTATGCTAGGAATTTTTGATAGGATTGAGACTTTGGTCGATTCGATCCAAAAATTATGATATTTTCCCAATTATTTGCTGGACTGTACAATTTATTTAGTCTACCTTAGATGCGAGCAGCCAAACTTCTGAATCTAGGGATGATTGCGATGTGCTATACCCGATGGATGGCCTGGATCTCGCACAAACAGACTACAATTTAGCACGTTTAACACACAATCATGTTCCTATTCAATTTATTTATGGTCTACCCCAAACAATGGTCCATATTTAATTAGCTAAAATGCGATGATATCATTTTTAAGTGGTGACCAAACAGAGTCTAAAATCCACTTTCATCTTAGTGTTCCACTCCACAAGATAAGTGGACCACCTGATTTTTGGCCGAGGGAATGTCACAAACATGATGAGCGGATTGAATGTCACAAACATGTACCAAAATGGCACATGCAAGCCACATTCTCTCGCAAATACATTACATCTCACCGTCTGTTTTACGGTGATTGTAATTGGAATCATAGGCCTAAAAAAAGTGGGCCACACATTAAAAATGTATTTATTTTAATTTATACCTGATTGGTAAAGAAGACCCGATCATATTTGTAAGAGCTAGTTGGGTAGATCCATGAATTGCAGATGAAGTGAATGCGGCCCACCCCAGGTACATCTTCCAGCGTCAAGGTCTTGAGGAAGAACTGGCTGTGGTGGAAGTTCTTGACGATGAAAGCGCCTGGAATGCCCATGCTGTCATCCCAGTCGAACGTGACCTTGAACATGGACTCACCGGCTTGTACTGGGGTTAGTGTCGTGATCCACTCCTCCAGGTAGGCAGCCGCCCCAACCTTACCTCGGTTCTCTTTCTCTGTAGAATGGATCAATCAGGTAAAACTGAATTACCAAATGCGCTTTGATCTATCAAGTGAAATAAAACATGTTTAAACAGCTTTACATTTTTAGAAAGAGCGTTCAGATTTATGATGAAAATTATGTCATGATGAGTGATAAGTTTGATGTTGTCTGCCAACCTGAGATAACCCATCTTTATTTAGGCTTGGGATGGACAATAGAAGCACAAAATTCCCACAAGCACAATGTAGTAGACTATTATAACAAAATACAATCAACGGTGATTGCGAATAAAACGTAATTGCATCATTTTCCAACGGTGCACTGGAGACACCTGTAGCGGACATGGGTGATTGTTATGAACTTTTTGTTGCCGGTGTTTCCAGTCCGTGACTCGTTCTGTAAATGAATGGATCAGATTTTACTAAGGAACCGTTTAGGGGATGATCATACATCAGTATTTGATGTATGGGCTACTAGGATTGCTAATTGCAGCTGGTTGAGTGCACTTTGTATTGAATGAATGTCTTTAATCTATTCAGAATCAGGGAATATTGATGAATCGAAGGGTGCTCGATCAGTGTCGATCAATAGAGCTTTTGTTTACTCGATCAATCGAAGGGTGCTCGATCTGTGTCAATCGATCGAGCTTTTGTTTACTCGATCAATAGAAGGGTACTTGATTAGTGTTGATCAATCGATATTTAGATTAAAGGCATGCTTGGTTCTGCATAAGTAAGCGATTTATTTCCTATTCCGATTGTGATAGTATATACATCGGGTGTAATCCAAATTATGGTATGTTAGGGGTTTTCTAAGACGTTCTTAAGGGTTTTAGAATAAAAAAGCTAGGGTTTTGGATTATTCGAATAGGGTTCTCATCATTGTAAGTGCATCATTTCTTGTAATATTATTTCATAGTAGATTGCTTATTGCTTTATGTCGTGATTTTTTTTTTTCTTAAGAATTTTTTCATGTAAAATTCATGTGTTCTCTGCATGTTTGGTTTATATTTGCTTTCATATTGTTTAATTAAATTCAAATTTTCTTTTATACGATCTCCAATACTTTGAAAGTTGAACCTTACAAGTGGAAATGAGGCACATGTGTAAGAGATTAGGAGCCGCCCATCATGCAATCCAAACAATGTTGAAGCCATATCTAAAATGAGAGAATTGATTAATTGGGTTGTAGGTTAAGTTTGTTTGTAACCAGTTGCACGTGATTACTCTTCAAATCTGAAAGGCAAAATGTGAGTATAAATTGGTGATATGTCTAGTCAGGCTACAAGCGAGGCTATTAGTTTTATGTCCAAAAGCAAGCCATTATGATTATCATACTAGCCACACATCATGTGCATGCACTAAAGTGGACCTGTTTGTTTCACCAATTAACTCGATAATGTAAGGAAATGTATCATCAATTATGATTTTAAATAAATATATTATCATCATGATTTTCCTATAGTCAAACCAAACATGAGATTCATTAATCAAATGTAGTACTATAAAAATAAAGTTATATTATTTTTAAAGTAGTCTGTAATCATTACTTATTTATTTGACTCTAATAATAGACAATAAAAACAAGTACCAAAATAATTTGTAATCATTGTACTTTTTATATCAATATCGTGAAAATCTCAAATTCAATAATGACATTAGTGTATTCAAATGATGATTTGATATTATGGTAATGTAAAAATGCTTTCATCATGATTTTACATCAATAAACCTCAAATGCAAATGTTGGAGACAGGTAAAGTAATTTGTAATTATTGCATATTTACTTTACACTACTATGGTAATTGATAAAACAAATAGGCTATTTATAAGAAATGTGGAATTAATTCTCAATAAACAACTCCTTTGAATAATTTGTTTAAATTTATTTATGCAAAATTGATTCCCAATTAATATATTTGGTAAACACATATGAAAATAAAAATTAAAAGAAAACCACCACATGTCCAAAATGTTAATCTAGAGGTTTTTGGACCGTTGTCCATTGTTTTCTTGGTCACGCTAATCATGTTGGGTGTGTAATTTACGGTGCATTTATGTACCACCCGACAAGTAACTCTTTTAACTAACTGAACTTAATAAGTTAACCTTTTTATTATTTAAACTAAGTTTGATAAGCACCATTATAATAGTAATTATGTGACCAAAGTTACTTATTCCCAAGTTTTTATCTTTTGCTTTTAACTTTCAACTTCCCCTCCCTCACTTCTCTCCCTCTCTCGATCTGATGGATGGTCCATATCAGAGGAGACACCATATGATGAGTGGTTCACATCATAGGTGAGGCCCATACAATGGACAGTCCACATCAAAGGTGGGCCGGACATTATGGTTGATCACATCAAGGTGAGCCACACAATGGATATTGCTTACATCAAAGACGGGCCCGGCCCCTACTAATAATGGGCAACATCCAAAGAGGCCCTGTATGATGGAGGACCCATATTGAAGGTGGGGCTCACATAATGGACAGTCGATATTCAAGGTGGGGCTCAGCAAAGCTTTTATAAGCCAACGGGATAAGCCGACCAGTAAACTAACATTCACACCGTTAGTCTGAGAGAAAACCCATAATCACCAAGTCCTAGTCTTCAGCACCAACGGTATGCCTGGTACACTTTCAGGGAATCCTGAAACGTTGATCTGGTGGGACATCACGTGGGGGACCATGGCACAGAATCTCCAACCATCAGATTATCATGGAAATGAATTAGCAGCCCGAAATGAGCATTTTAAGAGATCCATATGATGGGTGCAGATATTGCCGATTTAGTGGCCAGGATTCCCAGATTGCAGTGGACGTGTGTACGGTGGAGATGCGAGACAGCGAGAGTAGAAGGAGCACTCTCTTTAATTTCTTCTTTTTTGTTTTTTGTTTTCCCAGAATATCCCTGAAAAACAGTAGGGGAAGAAGACTAACCTGGGTCGCCATGAACTGCACTGATAAGATGAAAAGAGACTCCTTTTCCTAAGAGCTCGTGGATTCTATCAAGGAGAGATGCATGGAAGTCGCTGAAATCCAAGACGTTCTTCTTCATCAGCACAACCGACCCCTTGATCTTCACACCCGTCTCCTTGTGGCCCTTACCTGTTATTGCATCCATGATGTTGTGCAGCATCTTCTCTCAATCAACGAGAGAGAGAGAGAGAGAGAGAGAGAGAGAGAGAGGTGGTTTTTGGGTGTAAGGACAGATGGGATTATTTTGTAGAAGAGAATTTCTCAACTCTTTCTCTGGAGGAGGCTTCTCATTTACAAACGAGGTTTTGACGGCTGCGATGAAGCATCCAACGTCTCATTTTTCTGCAGTCTTTATCGTGGTGGGCCATGCACCTCATTTTTCTTTGCACTGGAATCCTATACTACACTCTTTCTTTTTTTTTTGGTCCTAGTGCCTAAATACCCCGTCTGTAGGACCCGTCATGTTGTATATGTAGAATCTACTCCGTTTATCAGTTTCTATCCTTGAATTTACATTCTAAATCTAGAATTCAGCTACATCCACGAATTCAGCTACATCCACAACTCAGATGGACCACACCAGAAGGAATTATTTGAATGGGATGTCAACTCATATGAGTTTTTAATAGGCTTATCTTTTGTACGGACGGTCCTAATAATTGTTGTGACAGGTTAGACGGAGTAGATTTTACGTATATAAAATGGTGGACCCCACAAAACTTGGGTGGTTTACACGCATGGGTAAAACAGGTGGTGTTGTAGACGATTCCGGTCTCTTTTTCTCTGGTGCGAAGACTTCCTTTGGTTAAGTCGTTTACGCACTGCCTTTTTTATTTTACATGTATCAGAATGCGGACATGAACAGTCCACGAACGCCTTCTTTACGCGGTTCGTTGAGTACCCAACACGGCCACCGCCGTGTGCTATTTCCTACGCGAGCGGGCTCCTATACATGCCTTGCAGAGCAAGTTATTCACCAGCATGTGGTGTGTGTGGGTGTGAGGGTCGAAGTCACTCACCAGCATGTGGTGTGTGTGGGTGTGAGGGTCGTCCTTATGGGTCAGTGTAGACCTCATGGGTTTCAACAGGTGTTCGAGTACTCATGTGGTGGGTGTGGGTGTGTGATTTTTTTTTTTATTCACCTACATAGTCTAGTATTGAATCCCCACTATTATGGATCCAACCTGTTGATAAGGCCACAAAGACCAAGATGAAGAGACTGCATAAATAAATTCTTGATCCAAAGCTTTTTTGGCCCATAAGAAGTTTTTAATGGTCAATTACCACTGTTTTTGTACTATAGTCCATCTAAGATTTTGATCTGCTTTATTTTTTGGTTCACATCAATTACCACTGTTTTTTGTACTATATATAGTCCATCTGATATTTGGATCTTTCAGTATAGATGGACAGCATGGATGTAATCACATACATCACAATGGCCCCACAGTAGGGATTCCACCCACTTTGGTGAATCCGGGATCCACATCAGCCACGCCTTTATTCATCGATGTGTATATACCATCCATGCTTTCTGTTTTTCTAGCTAAATTTAGGGCACAAGTCCAAAATTGTAGCATGACCCAAGCTCAAGTGAACAACATTACAAGAAACAGTGGGAATAATGGCATCTGCAGTTGAAACCTTTATAGGGCCCATAGTGATGTTTATTGTCATGCAACTTGCCTGTAAGGTCACACAGACATAGATGAAGGGAAAACACAAATATCATTTTGATCCAGAACTTCTATGGCACCCATGGAGTTTTCATGTGGTGATGTTCACTTGAGGTTTAGATATACTTCAATTTTGAGCTCATGAACTGAAAAAATGGAATGAAAACATGGATAATAAGACACATACATCACGGTGGGCCCGACACTTTACTTGGAGCACACTCCGAATCCTTATTTGCCTGCCTATTTATAACCATATTCACCTTCTGACACTCTGTTACCCTTGCTAGGATAGCCAAATTATTGTGTAGTCCTTCAAACTTGTTTAAGTGAAACCTACTATATAATGACGGTGAGATTCTCCAAAAAGCAGGCTTATCCAAACATTATATTACAAGTGCCAGACTGTAGAAAATTGTTTGGAACATTGGATCAAATAATATTGAATTGCATTAGGTGAAACTAAAAATAACTCATGCAGGTCACTTGTATGTGTGCAACTCGAATGTCATGTGTAAAAGGCTCATTGGACAATTAGGTGGGGCACATCATGATAAACAATTAACAACGATCCATAAGCTTCTAAATGCACGTGTTAGCCCACGTGATGGCTGGATTCAACTGTTTTTTTCCGACCGGCTAGATGCCATCCACATGCCACAGCGAGCCAAGGTGCAGGGAGTGGATTAGGTGATACCCCGGAGGCACCCAAGACAGTGCAGCCCTTACGTGTGGCCCACCTTGATACATGTATTCTGTATCCACGCCATCCATCCATTTTTTCGGATCATTTTAAGGCATCATGCCAATAATGAAGCAGATCCAATTATCGGGTCGACCACATATTAGGAAACAGTGGTAATTGACAATTGATGGGCCACAAAAGTTTTGGATCAAGCTGATATTTGTTTTTTTTTTTTTTTAATTCCCTTCATCCAGGCTTATGTGACCTTATCAACAGATTGGATAACAAATAAACACTATGGAGACATTAAGGTGCAACCTAAGGAGTTTTTAATGGTACAACTTTCAATCACCACCGTTTCCTATGTTATTAATTGGATCTGATTTATTTTTGGGACAATGACCTAAAATTATCCAGAAAAACATATGGACGGTGTGGATACAGAATACATACATCAAGATGGGCCCCACGGTAAGGGCCACACCGTCTTGGGTGAGTCTGGGGTCTCACCTAATCCACTCCCCAAAGTAAATGCCTTGGAGAATAAACCACGCTATAAGGACTTGTAGAAACTGTCTTCTTTCCGTTCCTTTAAAAATAAAATAAAATAACTGACCTCTCTATGAGTTGTACAATCAACTAGCCTCAAAGAGCAGGTTCATTCTAAGTGGGCTGTACTGTAGAATATAGCCGGCAACTATCCAAATATCTCCAAATTCACCAGGTGGCCCACGTGATGGTTACATCAGCCTGAATTTTGAGACATCCAAAACGGTGAGGTGAAACTTTTGGACCGGTTGGATGCTTAGAAACATATATGGCCTCAAAATGCAACCTTTGTGGAATAAGCTTATATACAACGACTCGGAGAGGAACGGTTGTGCAGTCGACTCATTAGGACAAACCTCTATCAAGAATTGCATTGATTTTTCCTTAGGGTTTTACCCCTAATCATCCTTGTATTGATGTAATTAGTAACTCTTAAAAGGAATACAATCTATTCCATCCATGTTTTGGATGGGCACGCAATTCAGGAGCTGGGATGTCTTCTGTGATTAGAACTGGTCAATTGGTGGTCCCAGCTGTGGATGGGCCCCAGAATGTTTATAACATCATTTTGATTATCATAGCCATTCCTTTGCTTGACATTTTCTCCTTGAATCTGAACCCTTGGCCCTCTTTTGTCAACTGCTCATGTGATGATTGGTTAAGATAGTCTGGACAAGGCGTTTCGGGTCCATAGCTTACCTCTGATAGGGATACCTCTTGAACCGTCCTGATCACCGCACAGGCTCCCAGAGATCCTGAGAAGCACAATTTCACAGTACGACGGAAGTGTATGCTACCTGTGATCTCTTTGGGTAATTTTTTTACTATAGACACCACCTTTTAACGACCTTACCTTTTTTAACCAACCGTAAACTTTCATGACCAAACTAGACCTCTACTATACGGAAAATACCCCTTTCGGACGAAAATAGCACTAACTTTTTCACTGCTTCTACCTTAATAAGAGGTGTATTTTCATCCGTCCATACCTTAAAAATGTAGTTTGGCATTCAAACTTTGCTGCCATCGAAAAAAAAAAAAAAAGCCTTAAAAGGTAAGTGCTTACCGTGCTAAATTTTTGCTCTTTTAAACATCTAAATAAAATAAGGGAAGAAATTGACCACTGTAGATGCACCTTTTACCCGGCGTCTTTTTAAGGCACTCCCAACTTTACTTTCCTAAAGCCAATCATCCTGTACGGACACACTATTTGCAGACGAAAATATTTCTGAATGTACGTCTACATACCTATAGCTACGGTTATAATCCGTAGCTATAGAATGCAAGGGTATTTCGTCCGAGAATAGTGTGTCCGTACAGAATGGCTTACTTTGGAAAAGTAAAATTTGGAAGCGCTCTAAAAAGACGCTAGGTAAAAGGTGGCGTCTACAGTGGTCAATTTCTCAAATGAGGGGGAGCGGATTAGGTGGGTGTTACCCAGGAAAGGCCTTAGTGGGTGTTACCCTTACCGTGTGGGTCCCACCTTGATGACTTTATTACATATCCATGCCGTCCATCCAGGTTTTCAGAGCATTTTAGTGGTTATTCTAAACAGATCTAAATTACAGTGGACCAGACCACTAGAAAAAATGGCGAATAACCATTAAAAACTTTTTGTAGGTCACAAAAGTTTTGGATCAAGCTGATCTCTGTAATTTTCTCTTCATCCGGGTCGGTTTGACCTTATCAACCGGTTGGGTGGAAAATAAACATTACAGATCTGCTAGCAGGGGCCCTGGTAAGATTTTAAGTGTTCAATCACCACTGTTTCCTGAGGTGTGGTCCACCTGAGATTTGTATGTGCTTAATTTTTTCGACCGAATCCTAAGATGGGCTGGAAAAACGGATGGATGGCGTGGATATACAACACATCATCAAGGTGGGTCTCATGGTAAGGTGGATGTTGCCCGGGTAACACCTAAACCGCTCCCTAAATATGGAACTTCTCTCCTAATCGCTCTATCACGTGACCAAAGGTCTTATTCGTGGCCAATGGAAACAAACAAAGGCTTCTCTTTGATTTGAGTGCACTTAACGCATTACGATAAATTCATATGCATACCTCACGTGGAGAGAGAGAGAGAGAGAGAGAGTGTCTGTGTGGCATTAGAAGAAGTGAGATAAAGAGGAAAAGAAACTACTACAAAAGAAAAGTTATACTCTGGCAAAGCACAATGGTTAATACTTAGGCACTCAAAATTGTACACATGGCATTCATTGAGTCTGAAATTGAAATGAGCTCAAAACTTCCTACTTTTTGTCTTATATTTTAAAATGAGCTTGTAAAATAAACCAATAATGTAGATAAAATAAATACATCACGATAAGCCCATAGAGCTTTTCCAATACGACGGAGGGGTCACTGCCCCCGTCCCGGTCCGACAATTGGGAAGGACAAAGTTTGATTTTTCGTACTGAAAAATCTCCAAAAGTGATTTGCAGGCCCCAGTATGATGGAAGCGGATTGGCTGATGTACCTCACACCAGCTATATAGCTGCTGTAGCTACGTGTGATGCAAAGACGAGCACTGACCCTCCTCGAGCTCTGAGTTGTATGAACGGTTCCATGGAGATCAAAGTTACATGGCCCCGCAGTGATGTATTTATTATATCTACACGGTTCATCTATTTTTAGAGATAATTTTAGAGGATTATCCAAAAAATGAATCATGTCCAAATATCATCTAGACCACACCATAAATAGCAGCGGAGATAATGTAGGGTCCACCATAACGTTTATTTTACATATAATCTGTTCATACGGTCAAAAGTACCTGAATGAAGAGGAAATTTTTTTTTCATATTGATCCAAAACTTCTGTGACCCCAAAAAGGGTTTCAATGGTATACGTTTAATCTCTCACTAGATTTTGCTATGTGGTCCATTTGATAGTTAGATCTTTACTAATTTTCATCTCAAGCCTTAAGATGACCTTGCCAAATGAATAGATGGTTTGGATATAACACATACCTCATGATCAGACCCACAGAAGTTGTTGACATTAATACGGCAGTTATATAGCTGATGTGAGGTACACTAGCCAATTTACTTCCCAATCTGATGAGCACCACTATAGAGCTGGGCACAAACTGACCCGATCTAAACTAAACCAAAGGCCTGGATCGGTGCGTTTTGAGTTAGATCAGTCAAATCCGACCGTTCATCGGATCAAGTTCTGATCGTGGTCAATCCGGACCGATCTGAACCGAATGGATCCGATCTATACCAATCTGATCCGATCCGGAGTGATTCTTATAAATATTTATCATATATATTTATCTTATGAACAGGTTGGATGACAAATAAACATCACTAGGACCTTATAAATTTTTCAATGGTGGAAATCAATACTTTTACTTTTTCCTGTGGTATGGTCCATTTGAGCTTTTGATATGCATAAATTTTGGGTTCAACCACTAAAATGATCTGAAAAAACGAATGGACGGCATGGATAAACCACATGCATTGATGGTGGGCCCCAATAGAGTTTACTCAGTACGATAAGAGCCCACCGACGCAGGAAGCGAATTACGTACTGAGTAAACTCTGTGGAGCCCACCTTCATTATTCATGCATTTTATCCAACCCACTCATCCAGTTTACCAGATAATTTTAGGGATTTAGCCCAAAAATGAATCTTAAAAAAAGCTCAAGTGGGCCACACCAACGTAAACTGTGTGAATTGACTTCTACCGTTGAACAGTTCACGGAGGCCACAAAAGTTTTAGATCAAGCTGATATTTGTGTTTTCCCTTCATCCATGTCTTTTTTAATCTTATGAATAGGTTGGATGACAAATAAACATAACTTCGAGCCTCATAAAGGTTTCAACGGTGGAAATCAATACTTCCACTGTTTCCGGTGGTATGATCCAGTTCAGGTGTGGATATACTTCAATTTTGGTTTCAATGCCTAAAATGATGTTTAAAAACGGATGGACGGCGTGGATAAACCACATGCACTCACTGTGGGTCCAACAGAGTTTACTCAGTATGATAACAGTGTTGAGGGTCAAATATTATATATTAGACCCCACTTATTACCTGATTTTAGTACATGATAATGTTCTACGCCTTATTTTAATCGTGTTTATGATGTAAGGTGTATTTAGAAGCCTAGACTGAAAAGGGTACTAAAAGTATAGATTTAATATTCTGAAGTCATCAAGGCAAGTAACAGACCCTAGGGGACCGAGATCGAAGAATTTACAAGCCAGAAATCGAAGAAAATCAAGCCACTCACATTAAACAAGCTTAAAAATTGTCTAAAATGCAAGATCACAGGGTTCCCACCATCCGTTCAGCTCAAAACTTCATATATGACCTGAGGATCGTAAATTAACCGTACATGTCGAATTTCAGCCATTAAATCCTTGTAAAAGTGGCCCAATGGACAGATCAGCCTATAAATCATCAATCTGGGGCCCACCTGATATCTGAATATGCTTCAATTTTGGTCTCAACCCCTTAAATCATGTGAGTAAATGGATGGA
Organism: Magnolia sinica; assembly: GCF_029962835.1. Lineage (NCBI taxonomy): Eukaryota > Viridiplantae > Streptophyta > Magnoliopsida > Magnoliales > Magnoliaceae > Magnolia > Magnolia sinica. Next base: position 6,795,636 of record NC_080585.1, on the reverse strand, counting down.
CGGAGAGGATTTCTCACGAACATCACGCTGGATCCCACATGGGGATCCACGTGCATACAGTGCAAGTGCACTGGACCCAGGCTCGGTCAACACATGAGTTGACCCCGACCTCTTTAAAAAAAAAAGGGAAATTCTTTCCAGCGTCCACACGGACGGTGGCTGTGTAATGTAGTGGGGCCCACTCATCATCCAAATATATGATCTAGATCGTCCATTAACTTATGAGGATGACCAAAACCCTCTTTAAGCTTTCTATTTGGTCCCTTACACACCTATACACGTGGATCGTTGAAAAACGTAGGATGAATGGCGAGTTGATTTGATACAGTGAACCGTGCCAAAACTCGACCAAAACTACTTATTTCCAATTGAAATTTCGTCATAAATCTAATGTGCGAGGTGGAATTTCCAGAAAATATCACTGTAGGGCCCACCGAGCATCACAGCCAAAGAATTTTCGCACCCTACGCCCATCCGGTTCTCCCGGACATTGCGGGGTATTGTGGTCCACTGTTTATTATCAGTTGGATGATCTGAACCATCCAAAATCTTCAGAGGGGGGTTTTTACCCCAACCATGGAGTCAAAACGTATTTCTTGGACATTCACCGTCCAAAAACACCGTTAGAACGCAACTTGGCTTGTGTTTTCGCAGCTGCACCCTCCTGCTATTTCTATAAAAGGGAGAGAGAAAGAGAGCTTAAGGCATCCAAGCTTGGACGTGTGGTGCAGTCGTGGAGGCAAGATGGGTAAAGGAGAGAGAGAGTGTGTGTGTGAGAGAGAGAGAGAGAGAGAGAGAGAGAAATCACATGGAGATCGGCCGGCGTTTAAAGTTTTTTCTTTCATTTCTTTCTTAGTTATTTGTTTATTTTTTAAGAGATCTAGCTTAATCGTGGTCTTGATTGGCTAAACCTCTTAGCTAGGGCTAAGAGGTGAAGCTTGTTGTGTGATGAGTTTGGTTTTATGTCTTTGATTCATGCTTTACTAAACTGAATTTGATTATAGTTTGATTATAAGGAATATTCATAGTTTTTAATGGTTTATTGTGACTTAAATTACAATTGATTTGTGATAGCTTCGGGTATGTTCTTTGCATTATAGGGATTATGAACATGGGAGCCCTGTTGTTCGCCATCGTTTCATGGGCATGGTTGGATGACGGAACCCTTCCTAATGTTCATAAATTTCTTAGATTGGATGTGGATTGGTTAAATTTTTGTTGTTTGCTTTGTCTCATGGGCATGGTTTATGATAGAATCAATTCTAATTCTCATACCTCTCATCTCTTGAAAACTTGATCAAAAGATGTTCAGATTGGTTTTTAATGAAATATGTTCCAACTGGATGAAGATAGGACTCTGATTCTAGTTGTGTTCGCGAATCAAGCATAGATTTCCCTGATCTCTACAAGTTGATCCTTGGCACCCTAGTTTTCCACCTTTGAAAATTTTAAATTTTAGGTAATTAAATTTACAATTATTCCCTTAATTTTTCCTGATTTAGTTTACATCTTTGCCTAGTTCTAGTTCGAGTTACTTTCATATTACGTACAATGTTCAGTCCCTGTGGATTCGATCTCGCTCTTACCGAGATCATTACTATATCACAACCCTATACTTGGGGTGTGATGAAAGAGCCTATTGAGTAATTCAGTACGCAATTCGATTTCACTGATGCAATACAATTTCATGCACAGCACGTCAACACATTTCGTGCACAACACGTCAACACAGCTGGTGTAGATACATGTCATGCAAAGACGAACAGAGACGCGCCTTAAGCTCTGAGTTGTACGAACAGCTCAAATGAGATGAAAGTTATATGGGCCCCACAATGATGTATTTATTATATCCATATTGTTTATCCATTTTTCGTGATCATTTTAGAGCATTTGAAAAAAAAATGAATCATATCTAAAGCTCAAATGGACCACAACGAAAATAGCCGCGAGGATAATGATTTTCAACGTTAAAAAATTCGTAGGGCCCACCATAACGTTTATTTTCCATCTAATCTGTTAATAAGGTTAAAAATACATGGATGAAGAGGAAAAACAAATTTCATATTAATCCGAAACTTTCGTAACTCCAAAAGGGTTTCAATGGTAAACGTTCAATCCCCCACTATTTTTTGCAGTGTGGTCCAACTGATCTTTAGATCTGTTTTATTTTTCGGCTCAAGCTTTAAGACGAACTCTACAAATGGATGAACAGTTTGGATATAACACATACCTCATAATTTGACCCACAGACCTAACCCAATTTGATCCATACCCAACCCTATCTGACTCGGTTTCCTTGACCGAGTCGGACTCGGTTCGGGTTAGGTCAACCGTGCATCGGATCTGTTTGAGTCAGATGTCCCGGACTCGGTCCCAGATCGGATCGAGTTCAGGTCAGCCAATGTAGATTTCGCATTGAATCGAGTTGGACCCAATCCGATCTGACTTGGTCCAATGCCCAACCAGACACCCATGCAGGAAACGGATTGGCTACTCCCCCTACCACTAGCCAATAGCTAGTGGTCGGTGCTCTATGGGAGCCACCATGATGTATTTGTTTCATCCATGGCGTCCATCTATTTTTCTAGATCATTTTATTGCATGAGAGAAAAAATGAGGTATATCCCAATCTCAAGTGGACCACATTACATGAAACAGTGTTGAATGAATTTCAACCATTAAAAACTTTTTAGGGGGCATAAAAGTTTTGGATCAAGCTGATCTTTGTTTTTTCCCTTCATACGGGTCTGTATGACTTAATCAACATATTGGATGTCAAATAAACAGTATAGTGGGCCTTGAGAGGATTTTAATGGTAGATATCTGATCACTATTGTTTTCGTATGGTGTGGTGAGATTTATATTCTTATCATTTTTTGTATCAAGCCCTAAAATGATCTGCAAAAATGAATGAACGAATGGATGAAGCACATACATCATGATGGGCCCACAGAGCACCGACCACCAGCCACGGGGCCAGTGGCATGGGGAGTAGCCAATCTGTTCCCCTATGCAGTGCGTGAGGAGCTCACCACCCACCTGAGTGGTGACACTACATGATAAGATTTAAGTACTCAGGCCCATGCTGTTAGAGATGGGCCTTTAAGCTTTTCAGCGGAGTGCCCGGTGGGCCCCACAGATCCCTGCACGGACGGTAATTCGTCCGGGCGGGGGTAGGACGCAATCCGCGTCCCTTCAGCCATCACCGATAGCATACAGCCTAATAAATCAAATTTTGCCACATCATCTCACCATTGAAGTGGGTAGTGACATATTCACAACTCAATCAACATCCATTTTATCCACCTATGTTGGGAGCTAGGACTCTTTCTAATTGGACGATTGGCTTCCCAATCAAAAACACTCAACATGCTAGTATTTTCTTCACAATTAGAAGATGAGATATCCTTTTTACCATTTGGGAGGTTTTTATTTTTTAATGCATTATCCATCCAAACAAGGGTCACAACATCAATCATTTGGATTACCAATCAATAGTATATAAATTTGGGTATAGTGCTGGCATCTAAAATTAATACGTGGCCTATCACATATGGAATAATAATGAAGAAGGTGACGCATGGAAGAGGGTGTAGAGGTTAGCACAGTTAGGGGACAACTATTCTGAATTCACGGAACTTCTTTGGACTCCTCATGGAGATGCCTTGAATCCACGAGAGATAGAAAATAGAAAAGAATTATAATAAAATTAGTAATAATTTGATTGATAATGAAAAAATAAAAGCTTACAACCTCTTAAATAATAACATAAACCCTAGAAAGAAGTTTCGGAATTAAACTACAACTAAAACTCCTATAAATCTCGGGACTTACTATAAATAGTAAACTTATTATTTATAGACTGTCATGATTCCTACTATTGCACATGGTTTTCGGCCAAAAGTAGTGTCCTATTGATTCAACCGTTTGATTCTCTTAATTATTCTAAGCACTTTTTATGTAGGGCGCAAATCCTGAAGCTTAATGGATGACTCAAACTAAAACTTACTATAAATAGAAAATTGAAATTAAAACAGACGGTCGATTTGATGGTATTACACAAATTCGGCATGCACATCCCGGCATAGTGAGGTTAGTTCAAATGGCTAAAGTAGCTCACCCTACCCCAAAATCATATATGGCACGTCGGATAACTCATTCTAGTTTGTGAAATACGTCCATTTTAGGTTCTAACGGTCCAGATCACCTCCGTCTGTAATCGGGCCTTTTCTAGCCCATTTTGGCCATGAAATTATCTGCGACCCACTCTACATCAAAAAGTCTAGTCCCATCAGTGAGATCACATCCACCATACGACCAACTTCCAAACCTTTTATGTGTGTGACATCAAACCTGTCACAAGGAGTGTACACGAGTCGATCCGAGTCGAACTAGGCTCAACCCAGCCCAGCCCGGTCACCAGCCACACCCCAGCCCAAACCCGGCCCACCCCGGCCCGATCATCGGGCCAACATATCCACCCTGAATTCGGCCCGGTCAACAATTGAGCGAGTTCGGGCCGAGTTCAGGCCAATTTTGGGCCTGCTCCATCTACAAAGGGACGGACGGTGTTCTCACTTATATATATATATATATATATATATATATATATATATATATATATATATATATATATATATATATATGAGTCATGCTCCCCTGCGCACCTACGCACGTGCGCACCTTTGCACACGTGTCATGGGTGTCTAATCTGAACGGTTCATGTGATGCGGAATCCCATGAAACCTCCTGTGACAAATTTTCACCCTGATCTAAAATTCTGGTGGGCCATAGCAAAGAGAAATGCAAATCAAGGGAGGAAACTGTTTTCATTTTTCATGGCCTATCAAAGTTTTAGATCAAAGTAAAACTTGGTCTCGAGGGGTTTCACGAGGTGCTGCTTCACATGAACGGTTCAGATTTTGGATTCACATCACGTATGATGGGTTCTCAAAAAAGTTCGTATGTAGTACGTACGAACTGGTTCGCAGGTGAGCGTTTCCGTGTGTGTGTGTGTATGTGTGTGTGTGTGTGTGTGTGTGTGTGTATGGCCGAGTCGGGCCGGGTCGGGCCAAGTTGAGTCGGGTTTCGGACCGAGTCGGGCCAAACTGTGACATGTTTGAACTCGGCCGAACTCAGTTTCAAGACGAAGAAAATGGCCCCTCCCAGCCCGAACTCAGTTCTAGGTTGGGCCGAGTCGAGCGAGTTAACCGGGCTAGCCCAGTTTGTGGACAGCCCTACCTGTCACACCCGTCCAATAAGTTGGCCCCATCAAGAGAACACCTTGTGAAAAAATCAGCCACATCTCGTTGGGTGTACCATACCAGATATTTTATTATTTATCAATAACTAGACATTGTTTTCTCGTGTGGCCCACTTGATGAGTTGATTTTTATACACGGATGATTTCAAGGTGGGGCTAACCTGTTGAAGGTTTGGATGTGGTATGCATATGATAGGTGTGGGAAGTTATTTGCTGGGTTAGACCATAAATGATGATCCATGGTTTTAAGACTCAATCCGAGTTGACCCGGACTCAGTTGCACACCATCTGGTTCGATGAGTCACCTTCAGACACCTGCGACTCAGGCGAGTCAGAACGATTCAGCCCCGACTCAAGACTGACTTTTAACCAAAGCTACTGAATCCCTGCGGAGGCAAAACAGACTCTTTTCAAAATTCTTTCAAAACTCAAACACCTGTAAGAGATTTTGGCATTGTCTGTAGACTGCCATGGAAATCAAAGGAAGAACCCAACTGTACAAATACCCAGATTAGTAGAATTTCATGTCCTAACTATCACTGCTGACAATTTCACTTCTCTAAACTGCAATAACCACAAGATCCCCAGAAAGAAGGAAGCATTAGATGGAGACACTATTCGGAATTCCTCTGCCAGTTAGCCCGCCGACGCCCGTAAAATCAGATGTGTTTGGATAGAGCAATGTGTATGGCACCTTAACAGGTCCCACCCGGTTCTTCCATCGCTCGTTGATGTTCATCTCTTTAATTCTATTTTCAATTGCCACCAGTTTCCTCCCGAACTGCTTAAATGCTTCCAGCGCAGCTGCATCTGTCGTCCACTCCAGCGTAGCCCGCTGCCCGAGATAGACCTCATCGGAAGAATGCCGCGACAGAATCTCTATGAGGGAGACACCAAGGAGTGTTTGCAGCTGGGCTGTGATTGTCCTTAGGAAGACAGTGTCGGGGTTCGACTCGAGCTCAGCGTACTCAGGTGACCCAGGTTCAGGCATGAACCGGCGGCTTAAGGTTGGCCGGTTCGGGAGGTAGCCCGCATATGGGTACTGCCCAAAATTAACTGCTGCATGGAGGGCTGAAGCCACCCATATGATGGTTGTGCACGTCTGGGTTAGCTCGGCTACTGTTTGCATCTTGGGCCACCATGGCTCGTCCTTCTTGTCGCCATGGCCCACCTCAAGGATCTCAGTCCACCAGGACTTGAGCTCAGGGTCAGCTTGCACAGAGGCGTCGGAGGGGTAGTAGATGGAACAGTAGTCACTGACCCATGTTTCAATTGCCGACCAGATCTCTAGCCCATCGACAGCATACGGGTAGTCCTCAATCAGTAGGCGGAGGTTGTGGGGGTGGTTTGAATCAGGAACTGCCATTCCTCTGAAAGGCAAGAAATGTATTCTAGTCACTAAAAATTCTGAACATATTTTAATTTTTGTTTTCAAGGGTGTGTTTGGATGCACTATAGAACTGAATTGCAATTCCTAGTCTAATAAAATGGAAATAGACAAATATAAATTCTTTCCATAGCTCAGTATAGTTACCTTTTGATGAGATCTGCAGGAAGTCCTTGCTCTGTAAAAACCCAGTTCTTGTAAACCACAGCAGACATCTCCATGGAGAATTTCCCTGGGAAAACCGTGTGTTCAAGCACACCGCCGGCATTGATGAGGATCTGCCTAGCTAAGGCATTTATATTCATGGTATCCCGATAATGAGGATGCAATAACTTGTGGATTGGGTGAAGCACGCTCAATTGGCGATTCGTCGCGATTACAAATGGCTCGATTACGGCATGTGTGTTCAACCTACATTACATCAGGACCAATCAAAAATCTTTTGAACTAGCAGGACGCAATTTGGACTGGGTTGGATTTTTTTTTTCTTATCCATATCTTACCAATGGCTGATTAGCTGATGATAGCCGGAGTCGTTTACAGTAGCATATGCTTTCGCCAATTGCCATATCGAACCCTCCACCCCATGGTGTGCAGGCGTGAAGACTTTGCTGACTGCACCATGTTGCTCGCCGTCGGGATGAGGTAAGCTCAGCTCAATTGCTACTGGTATCAAAGTCCCATCGTCTTTCAGGAAGAGGAGTGTCCTCGAAGCATAGGTCTTCGTCGAGGTTGTGTTTATCCGGTTAAGGTATGGCATCAATGCATCGTGATGGTCTAAGATGAAGAGTTTGTTTTTTTGAAGTGCCTATTCCCAAGTTGAGTTATAATCGTTGTAATGACCATCAAGCATAGTTACAATGTGGTTAGCAAGATTCGGCAAAATGGGTCCCAAACAAACTCCGGTTGCACTTCAGTGCTCAATCGAATCAATTCAATTCATTGTGGTATGACAGCATTTCAATATACAATGCTGTGTGTTTCAAAGTTGGAATTGAAACAATAGAAATCACAATTTGGGGGCTAGTCGTCCCTCATGTCATGGAAAGAGAGACCCAATTTGAATTATCACAATTCGATTTGATTGAACATCCAAACACAGCCTTTACACACAAAAAACAGAAGAAGAAAGAAACCAATGTTAAATGCATCGGTAGCACAGTTATAATACCTCTTCCACTGTTAGTCCATGTAGGTTCTCCACTATTTGTTCTGCTGTTATCGAACTGTTCTGATTGCCGTATGCTTCGGGATCGAGCTTGCTGGTTGGTGGGAACTCCTGTCAGTTAAAGATTGTTGATTTGAGATTATTGGAAACCCTTGGAAGATTATCTGTAGAATCTATAGAACTGTTTCTAAACTATAATGAATTTACTTTGAGGTGGCTGATTATGACTGGATTCACTCCAGCCAGCATTTCTCGTCCGAATTCTTCGTCAGTTCTCCAAGCGAATTGATCAGCTACATCATTAAATAATAATAATAAATAAATAAATAAACCACCATAAAAGAGAGTAGATGTTCAGTCATATGCCCAAGTACTCTCAAATGCAATTTCCTGAATTTTTGGGTTTCAGATATTAGGCTGTGTTTGGATGCTCAATTGAACTGAATAGCAAACATACAAATTCAATATAATCTAAATGACCAACATTGGCTCAAATTGAAATTACAATAATTTGCAGTTACAACTTCAAAGACACCTTCACTCTGGTCATTTCTTGTAAAATGAATTATAGTATTGCAATTTTGTTCAATTGAGTATCTAAACACATGTTCAATTGAGGATCCAAACACATCTGTAATCCGGAATTGAATCTGACCCACCTCACTAAATTCAATCATGGAATTCTATATGCTTCTGCTTTATCTGCAACTCACTAAATTCAATCAGTTTGAAACATGTCTTTCAACAATTCAAAAATGGGCAGGGAATGCATGGATGACAATGACACATACAATGCCATAAGTACCTTGAATCACCTGAGGCATTGGGAATTTGAGCAGCCGCTCACCGTCCGTTCGGACCAGCTCCTTGATCATCTCGAAGGGGATCCTGTTCTTGATCCTGTTGCATGCCGTAATGTTGGGTAGCTGGATCCCTCCCTCATACAAGTTCAGCACATCTTGGAAGGTATCGAACTCATTCGGTGTTTTATCAAACAAAGATTTCAGCTCTGGGACCAAGACCTGCACGATCGACTTAAGAGCATACGCTAGAAAATCCGACATCTTCAGGTGACCAAACCGCTCGTCCCGTGGCACATAAATGTCTAGGCTGATCAGGAGGGGCAATCTGCTCTCTGTGTTCGGATCTGTTAAGATGATCAGGAGAATTCAGATTAGCACCATCATAGTATCAACTGATGTAGAGCGGGTCACAGACACTTTCGTGTCCAAGATGGACTAGAGAAGGACCATCCATCCAAGGCAGAAGTGATTAGGGCTGTCAGAACACTAAAACAGTCATATCTCACAAACCACAAACCGGAATGAGTTATTTAACGTACCATATATGATTTGGGTAGGAGAAGCAACTTTAGCCACCTAACCTCGCTACGCACAGTTGCTCACACCGAATTTGTGAGATTCCATTAGATTGACGGTTGAAAATCCATTTTATTATCGTTTTTACTATTTAAAGTAAGTTTTAGTTTTAGTTAGTGTCCAACATGAAATAAAAAAAGGCTTAAAAAATTTAGGAGAACAACGTGGTTAGATCAAATAGGACATTTGATATTTTTTTGCCAAAAACCTAGTAGAAATCATGACCGTCTACAAATAGTAAATTTAGTATTTATAGTAAGTCACGAATTTTAAGGAGTTTAAGCTAGAGTTTGATTCTTAAACTTATTCTAGGTTTTGTATCACTATTTAAAGGATGGATTGTAAGTTCGTTTTTATCATCAATCAATTTATTTCCAATTTTATTATAATTCATTTTTATTTTTTATCTCTCCTTGTGGATTTGAGAAATCTTTGTGAGGAGTTCAGTTCAAAGAAGTAGGACGGTCCACTCATCAGATGGGTCAGACCTCAAGAGAGATTGAGTGGTTTGAAATAAGGTTATTAACATTTTATCCTCAATGCGAATATTTGGCCAACATGATGAATTGAAATTCTTGATTTTCATGGTGGCTGGCTCCCACCTGATAGGCATACAAGCCATGTTGGCACATGTACTACGAACCACATTGGCATTTCACTTAACATCAGAGAAGTGATCTGATGTTCATCATGTTCAAGTCTCACCTTTCTTTGTGGGCTTGCGGCCTGTTCTGCCCCTGCGGGGGTAAGGATACTCTTTTGACCCTCCAAGGACGGGCCGTGCATAATCTGGGCCCTTGTCTGGAGAACCCAAATCGTTGTAGAACGCATAGTCGTAGACTCGGTCCCATTCTTTCAGCTCTCCGGTGCCGTCTCCTCGGAGATTCACCAGCTCTTCTTCCCTGTATTTGCGTAGAGGCTCAGGTGTGTCGCTGGGAAGGTAGCTCTGAAATTTTTTAAAACGAATGTTAGCCCAATTTCTATCCATGTAATTAGATACTGACATGTGATGCATCTGGACCATCTATTGGTTCGATCACAAGAATACGATGATCACAGCGTTCAGTTCATGGTTCCCACCCCAATTTCCGAACTATGATGATCCATTTAATAGGAGGGATGCACTGAGAATTGCTTATGGCTCTGAATTAAACTGTATCAGATGATCACGAGCATTTGGCTAAGGGCCTGCAAAATAGACGGAAAGCATACTGTCCATTTTGAAGGACCTTAATTAGATGGCTGTGATTATCCAATCAGGGCGACTTTGGTGGAATGTCTCGTTGTTGATCATAGGTGGACCACCTGGATCCCACAGACAAATCTGCACCATGATAAGGGTACGAAAGAATTCTCGTTGGATGAAAGCTTACAAGAGGACAAGCAAAGTACAAAGTAAATAAAGTTGACCGATTATCACTTTTTCTAGCTATCCATTGTTTTGATATGTTGTGGCCCAGCTTAGGTGTGAAACGACCTGATGAAAAGCTCAGATCTCACACGTGTCATATTGTAACAAATGAGCTGCGTGTGGATGTTTATGCATCCGACGCGTGTGGAACCAGCAAACGTCTACCTCGAATACATCTCGATCTATTACAATCCAGGTACCCTGTGACTTTTATCAGTTGGGTTGATGAAACACACCGATTAAGGTGGTTTCCTCGAAAGTCTTCATACATGGCTTATAAAAATGTCTCCAGAGCCAATTAAAATCCAGCTCATATAGTCCCGATGTATCACGTATCCAATTCATATATCCATGCCGTCCATCAGTTTTTCCAGCTCATTTTAGGACATGGTCTCAAAAATGAAGCAGATTCAAATCTCAACTAGACCATACCACAGGAAATAGTGTCGTTGAGCACACACCATTAAAAGATTCCTCTGGCTCCCGGTAATGTTTATTTGCCAGCCAACATGTTGATAAGGTTACAGAAATGCCGCCCAAGTGTTGGGCATTCTATCCCTACTATGTGGTCTATTTGAGATTTGAATCTGCTTCGTTTTTTAGACCATTCCCTAAAATGACCTGAGAAAACTGATGAACGGCATGGATATACAACATACACATCAAGGTGGCCCCCACGGTCAGGGTCTCACTCACTAACCTGTTAACTGGGCCTCACCTAATCCACTCCCATCGTATTGGACTTGGGGGGATAGAGAAAATTACGACTGTATATTCTACCTTTTATCCAGCGTCTTTTGTGAAGCGTGCAAAACATACCTTCCCAACTTAGACATTGTACATACGGACAGGGCATTTCAGGACGAAAATACCCCTGCTTTTCACATGCATTGCACGTGCGGACAGGGGTATTTTCGTCCTCAAATGCTCTGTCCGTACGTACAAGGTCTAAGTTGGGAAGGTAAGTATTGCACTGTTGATAAAAGACGCTAGATAAAAGGTGGCATCTACAGTGATAATTTTCTCGGGATATATTCGAGCAACCCTCACCTCCACTCTACGAGCTTTGCATGATTCCACATGCGTGTAGAAGCCCCTACACATCCACACGTGGGCATATATATCATGATGTGAGAAATGTGGGAGACCAAGCTTTCTATAAGCTGAGCAACTCTGTTCATAGCTTGCATAAAATTGAGGTAATTTCAAGCCTCAAGTGGGCCACGGCATATCAAAATAAATGAACGGATGGAAAAAGATTTCAAACTGTGGCCCACTTGAGGAGTTATATCACCTGAGTTTTTAAGCAGAAGATCAATACTATTTCTAAATTTACGGAAATCTCAGATCTCACACATTTGTTCGTATTCTCACGTGTGCCTTCATGTGGATGTGTACATCTCCATGCATGCGGAATTAGCAGATCAGTACTTTATTCTCGCGAGATTTCGACAAGAGAAGTTCGTGAATCAAAGAAAGCGACGAAAGAAATAACGATAGAGCTCTTCGTCCTATCCAAAGTCCACTCCATCGTTTCCATGCCGTGTAAAGCTGTGCATTTATTGAGCGGGAAAAAAAAGGACACTTGCGAGGGCGAAAGAAAGTGACATGGGCCGTTCAAAATTTAATTTAGCTATCTGCCCCGCTAATAACAAGGTGGCCCACCGAAAAATAATAATAATAAAAACAAGGGTGTCATGATTACTCTAGACAATACTCTACCTTACATGTGGACCTCCTTGTGAGTGGGCTTTGCAGTCAATCCGAACCGTCTAATCGGTTTCGTTAAAAAGAAGATGGTGGGTCCAAATTCATTTGTCTGAAGTTCGTTGATCCTCAGGAGTAGTGTTGCTTGTGGTGAGCTATGGACCCTAAACATGCCACCATACGTGCGAACCTGATATGCAGGTTCAATCCAAGCCGCCTATTAGGTGGGCCATGTCATTTACATTCGCTGATCTAAAAATTAAGCCTATCCACGGATCATCAGGAACGCTGCTCATGAAACAAATGAGTAGCAGCTAGAAAGAATCTGGCCCACTTGTTTATAAGCCGTCATTAGTTTCTGTGGCCCACTGATGAGTAGACCCACCTGACTTTGTGCCAGTCCATCTACACAGTTGGAACACCTGGTGGACGGCTTGAATCCCGCACCCTTGTGCCAAGTTGGCATATGTGGTAACGTGTAGATGGGCAGCCGTATGCACGCGCATGGGATGAGGAAACAGATGCAGGGACGGTAACAATACCAGACCCGACAAAAGTCAGGCAGCCATGGACGTGGCCCACTACAGAATCGTCACACATCTTCAAGCTGGCGCTTGAAAAGTGGGGCAAACCTAATGGTGGGCTAGATTAATCGTTGGACTGTTCACGTGTCTAAAAGCGCTAAGCACGCTAACAAAGTCAGTGGGCCCAAGGTAGCCTTCAGATTCTTTTTTCTTTCTTTCTTTTCTAAAGAAAGGGGGCCGATTCAGGCCCGGCCCATTGACGGCCCTAAATTGATTGTTGAATAACTAAATAATCCGCACGGTCCCAAGGCTTTGTACAATGTACGCCCGGATTTCAATTCTGACAAGTGGAACCCACTATTAAGTAATCCAGACCATTGATTTGTTTCATTCGTCCATGGATGGTCTGTGCCCTAAAATAATCCTCGATTGTCGACTTATGGATCACAAATAAACGGTCAAGAATAGAAACACAGCAATGGTCCACATTCAACACAAACAGTGCAAATTTTGGTAGCTAGGACTTCCTCTGTAGGATATTTTTATGGGAATGGTCCATTCACGGTGGAGCATGACATAATAACGGTCTGATTACTGAACCATGGGCCCCACTGGAAAGAACTGAAAGCGCATGTGTACAGTACACAGTCTATAGTAACGTATCATTTAAATCCTCCAAGACTATTCCATCTGAAATACGTGGGCTCAAACAGGGAACTGGACACTCCTAGTATAAGTGCATGTTAAGTTAAAGTACTAAAGTGCGCTCGCTACTTTTCACTTTGAAAATGCTCTTGCCTCACACGTGGAAATGATTTACACGTGTAAAAATCAAATCCACTCATAAGATGATCCCCACCACTTTAGTTCCATGGCTCAAAAATAAGGTTGGACAAATCATTAGGCAGGCAACAAAATACATACTAGAATTTAGACCGTTGGTTAATTCTTCTCTAGCTTTCATTGATCTTCTAAGTGGTCCACCTGATGACAACACGTGGCATCTATGAATTCTATCTAGTCTGATCGCCTGATGATGAGCGGCTGCAACCTTCCACACATTTGCGTCACTTCACTTAATTGGGAGGTGACTCACATGTACTAATAAGGCAAAGGTATTAGAGATCCAAGCCAGTCATCAGGCAGGCCTCCACCGTGAAGATGGACTGGCCAAAATCAGGTGGATCTGATCATCTTCGGGTGGGCCATTACATACAACACAAATGGATGCTCTAAAGAAACTACCTGTTTGGTAGCCACATAAAAATTAACTCATCTCATTTTAGTTAACAGTAACTAACTATGTTTTAGAGAATGGCTAAAATAAGATAATATCATTTTTAAGTGGCAACCAGACAAGGCCTAAAGATTCACTTTCATCTTAGTGTATCACTCCCACGAGATGAGTGGACCACTTGATTTTTGGTCCAGGGAATCCATGCCCTGTGGCTTCAAACGGGATTGAAGTCACAAACATGCACCAAATTGGCACGTGCAAGCCACATTTCTAGGCAAATACATTACATCTCGCCATCCGTTTTATGGCGATTGTAATTGGAATCATAGACGTGAAGCAAGTGGGCCACATTTAAAAAACCTATTTATTATAATTTATACCTGATTGGTAAAGAAGACCCGATCATACTTGTAACGTCTAGATGGGTAGATCCATGAATTGCAGATGAAGTGAACATGGCCCACCCCAGGGACATCTTCTAGTGTCAAAGTCTTAAGGAAGAACTGGCTGTAGTGGAAGTTCCTGATGATGACAGCACCAGGAATGCCCATGCTTTCTTCCCAGTTGAAGCTGACCTCGAACGCGGACTCACTGGCTTGGATTGGAGCCAATGTCGGGATCCACCCCTTCAGATAGACAGCCGCTCCGAGCTTCCCTCGGTTCTCTCTCTCTATGGAATGCATCAATAAGGTAAACCTGATCAATGACATGCGCTTTGATCTATCAAGTGAAAGAAAACATGTTTAAATTGGTTTACATTTTTATTACATATGTTGATTACAATCAAGCGTTATCTAATATGATGATGATTTTTAAAAATATTAAAACCCAATTGCATAATTTTCAGAGGTTAAATAATAAGCGGATCAGATTTCACGTGGAACGAGCTGTTAATGGGATAATCATACAACTAGATTTCATGTATGGGAGACTTAAGAATAGCTAATTGCAGCTGGTTGAATGCACTTTGAAAGTAACACTGACCTTGGATGTGGATATGAGGCACACATGTGATAGATTAGAACCTCTCATCATGCAATCCAAACAATGTTGATAACATTATCTAAAAAGAAAGTATTGATCAAATGGGTACTCACAGGGGTATACACGAGCTGAGCTACCTGGGTTAGCTCACTCAACTCGGCTCGAAAAAGCTTGAATCTGCTCGGTTCGAAGCTGAGTTCAATTCAAGTTGAGCCGTTTTTTAAAGCTCGAAAATGAGTTCAAGCCAAGTTTGAGCTGGCCCCAGCTCGACTCGACTTAAATCGATATATAGCTTGAACCGGCTCAACTCAGTTAGGTAGGTATAAAAACTTTAAAAAACCATAGTCATTCCTCCCCTGTCTATTTTCCCAATTTGTTTAAAAATTAAAATTCGCCCGACCACGACCAACTCCGTGCCTTCCTCTCTCTGCTTTCGTCCAACCAGCGACCAGCTCACCCTGCAGCAACTCCCTCTGCTCTTCCCGCTCAACCAGCAACCCAACTGTGCCTCTCTCTTTCTGCCTCGTCTCACCGCTTGACCAGCAGAGGCCCTCCGTCTCTCTCTACTCGTTCGTTGTCACCGTTGCTCGATGAGAAGCAACCCACCCAACCAACAGCAACCACTTGACAATTTGGCTGCTGCCTACCCTACCTGCTGGTAAGCACTTGAATCGAATACTATTTTTATACTCGAATCGAACTTGAACTTAGCTCAAAAGCTCGAGCTTGAACTAGTCCGATTGATGACTGAGCCAAGTCGAGCAGGAGATGCTGGCTCAATTACCGAGCCAAGCCAAGTTCGAGCTGAGTGTGCTTGGTGTCCGAGCGCAAGCTGAGGCCAACTCGACTCGGTTCAACTCAATGTACACCCCTAGTTACTCGTAGGTTAAGTTACTCTACAACCGAGTTGTATGTGATCACTCTTCAGATCTGTATATGCAAAATGCTAGTATAAAACTATAAATTGGTGATAGATCAAGTCAGGCTGGACCACCTGATTATTGTCTTTGCTTTATTCCAAATGCATCGAATCTCTACTATGACAATTCCGTTCCCACTGTTTCATTTTCCGTGGCCCATACGAGTTTTGGATGTACCTGACTTTTAAATTTCTGTCCCCATTGTGCTCTTTCAAAACGGATGGACAGAGTTGATTTGTCACGGACATCTCTTTGGGCCCACACAGCCTCAGGCACAGGTATATCTCTGCCCCCGGTGTAACAGTCAATCCGCTTCCGAGGTACTTAGTCATACCTTAAAAATGGTACGCGTGGCCTGTATAAACTCAAGCTGGCACCTTAAAAGAGAAAATTACATACGCTGCTACCTTTTATCCAGCGTCTTTTCTGAAGAGTTAAAAACTTACCTTCCCAACTTACACCTTGCGTTGTATGTACGGACAGAGCATTTCAGGACGAAAATACCCCTGCTTTTCACCTTATACTATACGTACGGACAACGGTATTTTCGTCCTCAAATGCTCTGTACGTACGTACAAGGTCTAAGTTTGAAAGGTAAGTTTTTCACTGTTCATAAAAGACGCTGGATAAAAGGTAGCATCTACAGTGATAATTTTCTCCACTTAAAAACGGTGTAATGGACATCTTTTTTATGCTCAGGTGATATGACTGTTGATACGCTGGCACTTAAAAATGGTACGCGTGGCCTGTATAAACTCAAGCTAAACTGAATATATTATGGAACCCACAGCCGAAATCCAGACTGGTTGAGCAATTTTTAACCTCTTGAATCGTGGGTGGACATTTGTTTGTTGAAACAAGGCCATTGGATTTTTTATTTTTAACTGTCAAATAAAATCCCCGACATCTGATAGTCAGATAATAAAATAAATACAATGTTCGGTTCATTATAGATCTAAATTACCACCCTTAATTTGGACGGTTTAATTTGAATTACTTTACGTCACTTAAGCAATTTCTAAGTTCGTTAAGTATCATCCATCACACTCCACCATATCACAGAAGCTTTTATCTTTATGGCCTGTTGATTTTCGAATTTAAAATACCTCGTAGATCGGGTATTTTCGAATTCCAAAGCCGAAAGTCCGATGGATTCTCAAAGGGGACGAAAGCGTAATAATTACCCATTTACCGGCTATTTACACCCGCTTTGAAAAGTCAAACAGGCCCTTAGCCAATGGGATCAGCCGACTGCTGGTTCTAGTCTTCAGCACCGCCGGTCTGTCCGGTACACATTCAGGGAATCCGAACCGTTGATCTGGTGGGACATCACGTGTGGGACCATGGTCCAATCTTCAGCCATCAGATTATCATGGCAGTGAGTTAGCAGCCTGAATGAGCCTTTTAAGAGATCCAAATGATGGGTGAAGATTTTGCTGATTGGATGGCCAGGATTCCTAGATTGCAGCGGACATGTGTAATGTTTACGGTGAAGATGCGAGAGTAGAAGGAAATCTCTTTTCTTTTTCCTTTTTTTCAGAATACCCGTGAAAAACAGGAGGGAAAGAAAACTAACCTGGATCGCCATGAACTGCACTGATAAGCTGAAAGGAGACTCCTTTTCCACAGAGCTCGTAGATTCTATCAAGGAGAGATGCATGGAGGTCGTTGAAATCCAAGACGTTCTTCTTCATCAGCACAACTGACCCTTTGATCTTCACACCGGTCTCCTCGCGGCTGTTCCCCATTATTGCATCCTTGATGCCCTTGATGCAGTGCAGCATCTTCTCTCAATCAACGCAGGAGAGAGAGAGAGATAGGACCCAAGAAAGCGGTGTTTTTTTTTTTTTCTTTGGGTGGAAGGACAGATGGGATATTTGTAGAACGGAATTTCTTAACTTTTTCTCTCGAGGAAGCTTCTCGGTTAAATACGAGATTTTTGACGGCTGCGATCATGCATCCAACATCTCGTTCTTATGCTGTCTTTGTCGTAGTGGGTCATGTATCTCCTTTTTCTTTGTGCTGGAATATTGTACAATACCCCTGTTTTTTAAGTTATTAAAAACACCGAAGTCTGTAGGATCCTCCATGTTGTACATGTAAAATCCACTATGTTTATCAAGTTCTATTTTTTATTTTAAGCCCTGAGCCGAAAATTCAGCTACATCCACAGCCAATATGGCCCACACCAGATGAAATGATGAGGATGGGATGCAAAACTAAAATGGGCCCACCATAATGTGTATTCTTCATCAAACCCGTTCATCAGGTGTAACTACCCAGGATGAAGATAAAATACAAAAATCAGCCTAATAATATACTCATACGGGCCACTCTATGTAAATTTAGAGGCTTTAGGCGCAACTTTACAGTGTTTCCCATCGATGTAGCCCACGTGAGTTTTCAATAGGTTCATCTTTCCTTGATACAGTCAAAATAATTGTTGTCACCTGATGAACGGAGTGGATTTTACACATACAACATGGTGGGCTCCACGAAGCTTGTGTGGTTTACGCGACCGCGGTAAAGCAGGTGTTGTGGACGATTCCGTCCCTTTTATTGGGGAGAGGATTTCCTTCCAAAGCCTTTCCAAGATATTAGGTGAGGCCACCGTGATGTTGTTAGAAGCCATCCATCATTTTCGGATCATTTTAGTACATGAGACAAAAAAATAAGGTGTATTCAAAACTCAAGGCAGCCATGCAAGAGGAAAATTGGGAGAAAAGTTTACTACCGTTGAAGCTTTACTGAATCTACCCAGGGCCTGTTTGGCCGGACGGTTCCCATGGGATTAGAAGGGATGGGATGGATTTTAAGGTGACGATGGTGGTGTCAGTGGATTGGTTTAAGATTCATGGGATTGCTATATCCTGGGACAAGTTCACGGAGTCTGTTTGGAACGCCGGGTATATCCCAGGATTTTACCTTCCAATCCCTTTTAATCCGTCTAACCAAACACACCCTGGGCACGATTGAATGGGATTAGGAGGAATAGGATCAATTTTAAGGTAATGATGGTGATGTCAGCAGATTGGTTTAAGATTCATGAGTTTACCATATCCCAGGACAAGTTCATCGGGTTTGTTTGGCTCGTTTGGCACATATCTCAGGATTTTACCATCTCATCCCTCCTAATCCCTCTTAGTCAACCCGGCCAAAATGGCCCCTAATGTTTATTTGCCGTCCAAACCTTTTATAAAGTCAATCCGACTAGGATAAGGTGAAAAGGTTGAAAAATCAATATGATATAAAACTTGATGGCCATATAAATGATCCAAGCGGTGGTCACTAGTTCCCACTGCTTCCTCTAGTGTGGCTCATTTGAGTTCTGGATCCACTTAATTTCTGGTTGGATGTCTTAAAATGATATCTCACTCAGTAAGGCCTACTGTAACGTTTATTAGAAATCTAATCCATCCATTCATTTCGAGACCTCGTTCTATCACATGCGCAACTAAAAATTAAGTAGATCCAAAACTCAAGTGGGTTGCACGAGAGAAAACAGTGGGAATTCAATGATAACCTTTTGAAACATTTGTATTATCACAAAGTTTTATATTAAGCTAAGTTTTTTATGTTTGGCCTTATTAAAGGTTTAGATAGCATTTAAACATCGAAGTAGATCTTTGGAATGTTTCAACAGCAGCAAAATTTTTCCCTGGTTTTCCCTCTATTGGCCACCTTGAGTTTTGAGTCCACCTGACTTTTGCTCTCGTCCTAAAGTGAGCTGGAAAAGTGGATGAACAGTATAAATTTCTCTCAAACATCAAAGTGGCCCCACAGCATCACTGCGCAGGAACTTCGTAAGGCCGGGCAGGAAATCCACGTCTTAGAAACTTAGGGCCTGTTTGGCCGGACCGATCCCATGGTATTAGGAGGGATGGGATTGCGTTATACCGGGATGTGCATGACGAGCCAAACCGACCCGGCGAACTTGTCCCGGGATATAAGCAATCCCATGGATCTTAGAACAATCCACTGACATCACCATCATTACCTTAAAATTGATCCCATCCCTTGGTTGGACGGATTGGAAGGTAAAATCCTAGGATATGCTAGGCGTGCCAAACAGACCCAGTGAACTTGTCCCGGGATATAACAATCCCATGGATCTTAAACCAATCCACTGACACCACCATCATTACCTTAAAACTCATCCCCTCCCTCCTAATCCCATGGGATTTGCCTGGCCAAACAGGCCCTTAGGGCTCCTTTGACCGGGTGGATTGGAAGGGATTGAATGGTATTAGGATGGATGGCATGGATTTCTAGGTAATGATGGTGTTGTCAGTGGATTGTCTTGAGATCCATGGGATTGTTATATCCCTGGATTGCTATATCCCGTCTGTTTGGCACGCCCGGCCAATCCCAGGATTAAACCTTCCCATCCCTTCCAGTCCCACGAACCAAACACATACCAAGAAAATTTGAGAGGATTAGGGTGGATTGGATAGGATTTAAAGGTAATGATGATTTTATCAGTGGATTGTCTTAAGATCCATGGGATTGGGATCAGATCACGGACTATGTTTGGCATGCCCATCCAATCCCGGAATTTAACTTCCAATCGCTTCCAATACCACCAGTCCCTTCTAATCCGACCGGCCAAACGGGCCCTTAGGGGATTAGCTGTTACCACCTCAGTGAGTGTTACCCAGATCGTGTGGGGTCCACCTTTATATGGTTTTTTTTTGGTTGTCCAAGCTGTACATCTGTTTCTCCGTCTCATTTTAGAATGAGATCCCAAACCTTAAGAATATCCACATCTAAGGTAGACTATACCACTAAAAACAGTGAGAAAATGACCATTAAAAATATTTTGTAGGCCACAAAAGTTTTGGATCAAGTTGATCTTTGTATTTCCCATTCATCCTAAGTCTTCTTGACATTATCAACGGGTTGGATGAAAAATAAACATTACCTAAACCTTACAATGGGCCCTTTGAAAATTTTAATGGTGAAACACTCAAACACCATTGTTTCCTGTGGTGTGGTCCAGCTGAGATTTATATCTGCTTAAATTTTAGCATGCATCCTAAAATAGGCTGGATAAATAGATGGATCGCATGGATATAGGACAAATCATCAAGTTGGCCCCCTACAGTAACACCTAATCCGCTCCCCAGCAACTTGTACCTGAATAGTGCAAAACACCTGCTTTAGACAGCCAGGCTCTGTAGAGGTAAATCCCCTCTGTCCCCTGATGCTATTTCCTATGCCAGCCAGCTCCTAGGCAAGTCTTGGAGGGCAAGTTATTCACCTTTTCCTATGCTTATTAGCCTTCGGGCTTGTTTGGCCGAACGGATCCCATGGGATTAGGAGGGATGGAATGGATTTTAAGGTAATGATGGTGGTGTCAGTGGATTAGTTTAAGATCCATGGGATTGCTCTATCCCGAGACAAGTTCACCGACATGTTTGGCACACCCAGCATATCCCGGGATTTTACCATCCCAATCCCTTCCAATCTGTTCAACCAAACACGCCTCAAGCATGATTGAACGGGATCAAGAGGGATGGGATCAATTTTAAGGTAATGATGGTGACGTCAGTGGATTGGTTTAAGATCCATGGGTTTGCTATATCTAGGGACAAGTTCACCGAGTCTGTTTGGCTCGTTTGACATATCCCGGGATTTTACAATCCCATCCTTCCTAATCTCATGGGATCTATCCGGCCAAACACGACCTTTGTGTCCATAAGAATTTTCATCTGCTAAATCTATGTTCGCTCTGCAGGGCGAACCATATTGTGTGTGCGCCATCCAACTTGTGTATCAAGGATATGTTTGGATAAGATGTATTACACCAGAATGAATTATAAAACTATAATATATGTCTCGTGTTAAAAGAATTTTCATGTTTAATCAGTTATGATAAAAATATAATGATGATATTTTTATAACACTGAGATGTCAAATAAATAAATAAAATACATTAATTGTTATGTTTGGAATTGAAATTTTTATAATTATATATTATAAATTTATAATAACGACAAATTCATTTAACTCTAGTCACATTTACATTTAACTGTTGAATTATTTTTTAAAATAAATAATGTGAAATCATAATAATGATGCTTTTATGTTAGAATACTATTAAATCTCACTATCCAAATAGGCCTTAAGTGAAATTCACTGTAACGATGGTGAGATTTTCTAAAAAGGTAGACTGATCTAAATATTATATACCACATCATTAAAAAAAATAAAATTTTACAATCATTTAAATTTGTTTAAATTTATATGATAGTCCACATAATGGTTGGATTGACTGACGTTTGAGGGATCCAACTTTCACGGTGGGATGATCCGTCAGGGACAGATTAATGCCATGCAAACCAAAGTGGATCTCGGTTGTGCGCGGCTTGTAGACTTGTAAAGGAAGCCACTTTGGGTTCTTTGAGCAACTCACAACCCCTGTCATATCTGTAAAGTAAATCATTATCCAACCTCTTGTAAATAGTGAAGAATCTCTTCTTGGCCTAAAAATTTCTAGGGAGATTTTTGCATTTTGAAATTTATCTAAGACATTACGGGGAAAATCTAGCCAAAAACCATAATATTTATTGTGTGTGTACACACACACACACACAATTAATTAACTTCTACATGCAATTTATTTTTGCTATTTTCCTAAGTTCATATTGCACTAAAACTATGATATTTTGAAAATCTCACAATAAAATAGTATATTCTCACTATATTATTGGAATATTTTCTAAATCTAAGGTTATATTAGTCTCACCTTTGTTATACAAATAACCATTGTGATGGAACCGCAAGTCCGTGCATGAGTTCATTTTGCCTCCCATTCAGGATCAGATCATGTGCCGCTATATGGGCTTCACATGCTGAGATGATAAGATGATCAAGACCTAACAGTGAAGTGTTATCTGACAGTGGTTGTACTAACAAGCTAACATAAATAAAAGTAAAAATAAATCTATTTATGAGTCCCCGTAAGAAACTTGAGTAGCCAGACTATTCAAGCATCATTATGCGTGGATGAAATTATGACATTAATGGATGACCAAAAAAATTGTGGCTTGCATTCAACTCTAAAATTGAAAAGTCAAATTAAGCCTTTGAAGTGTGGTTATCATATCCAAATTTTTTATGATGTGGATAAATTCTGCAGGCCCACCGTGATATATGTGTTACATCGGCACCGTTCATTCCATTTGGAGAGATCATTTTAAGGCATGACCAAAGATTAAGATTCAAAGCTCAAGTGATCCCACCACACAGAAAACAGTGGGGATTGAACATGATTTGCTACCGGAAGGAAGGGGGGTACCCAATCCATGTCTTATTCATGGTAGTTCCAACAAGATATGTATGGTCCAATTTACTGGACATGAGATGTGGTCCCTAATGGGGTGACACGTGCTCCAACTTTCCACATCTGCCAGTATAACTAGGCCATTTTGCCATGGCACCATTTTCTAACAATTTTTTCTTTTTAAAGCTTAACTAACAAGTACCCGTGGATCTGGACATTGAGCTGAGTAAGACCAAGTTGGGGCTGACCCGACTCATTTCAATTTTGAAATAGACTTGACCAGGCTCGGTACCAGCATGCTTGACTCGATTCGAATCCAAATCTGGGTCTAACCTGTACTAATCCAAACCGAATCTAATCCGGTCAGAGGTACCGAGTCAAGTTGAATGCAACGAGTATCCATGAGTTGAAATCACAACTCAAAACCTAGGTGCACCTGCCAGAATTGTAGCCTCTTCATAAGTTATAGTTATAAGTCATCACACACACACCAGAATTGTAGCCTCTCCATAAGTTATAGTTATAAGTCATCACACACACACACAAAAGTTGGGTTTTGAATAGGGGTGCACACGGTTCGGTTTGGTCCGATTCTGGGGTGAAACCAGAACCGAACCGTTCCTAACGGTTCTAGGAAATTCGGAATCAGAACCGGACCGTTGGCACCCTAGAACCGAACCGGAACCAAACCGTTAAAATCGGTTCGGTTCCGGATCGGTTCCACGGTTCTGGGCTTTTTATAATCCAGCCCAATTGTAAGCCCATGTCCATCCATGTTGTGGTCCATTTGATTAATGGTTTAGATATTGTATAAGGTGTGCAAAAATACATTTACGAAAATAATTGTTCTAGAGAAAATAATTATAAGGTGTGCAAAAATACATCGGTTCGGTTCTACAATTCGGTTCTACGGATCGGATCCACGGTTTGGTTCTACGGATCGGTTCACGGTTCGGTTCAATTTTACATACCCCCAAACCGAGAATCGAACCAATGTCACCAGTTCTTTGATTTTTGAATCGGAACTAGTGCACTCTAGTACCAGACCAAACCAGACCGTTTGGTCTGTTCCGGTTCAGTTCCACGGTTCTACCAGTTAAATGTGCACCCCTAATTTTGAATGGAGTCGAGTCAGCGTCGAGTCAATTCCAAGTTAGATTTTGGATTGAGCCAAGTCAAATTACTACATGACCTATACTTGGCTCAGCTTGATTTCAAATTGGATGAAGTTTCCTCGGTTCAGATTAACTTACCCACTCAGTTTATGTCTGAACGAGTATGCCGAGTCAAGCTGTCCCGTGTCCAGCTCTAAGTACCAGGGACTGAAGTCAATGGTTAGATTGAATAAACAGATGTCCAACCATCGATTAGAATCTTTGAGCTGATTTTAAGACCATGACTTATCTACGGTGGCCCCACGACATGGGCAGTTTAATTTAAGTGCATGAGTACAGTATTCAGATGTCTAAAGGGTGAAAGTGCTTCGCAAGAAATCGGATTGCCGACTGGGTTACTCAGTACGAGTAAACTTTGTTGGCCCTACTGTGAATGTATCTCTTTTATCCATGCCGTCCATTCACTTTTCCAGATCATTTTAGGGGTTGAGCCCAAATTTAAGCATATCTAAATCTCAAGTGGACCACACCACAGGAAACACAGGGAATAATGATTTCCACCGTTGAAACCTTTTTAGGGCACACAGTGACTTTTATTTGTCATCCAAACTGTTCATAAGATTACACAGACATGGATAAAGGGAAAAAACAAATATCAGCTTGATCCAAAACTTTTGTGGCCCTCAAGAATTTTCAACTGTAGACGTTCAATTCGTGCTGTTTGTTGTGGTGTGTTCCAATTGAGCTTTGGATATGCTTAATTTTTAGGCACAAGCCCTAAAATTAACTGTTAAAGTGGATGGATGGAGTGGATAAGATACATAAATCACTGTGGGCCCCACAGATTGTACTCAGTAAGCTAAATCTGCTTCCGCTTAGCATGCTGTCCGTCGTGATGTGTGTATTGTGTCCAACCTGTCCAGCTCATCATGAAAGTTAGACTTGGAAAAGGTGTACTCCCTCAACTACCTATCCATTTATTATTTTACTTCCTCAGAATATATGGTTAGAACAAAGCAAGGTATCATTTGTTTCTTTATAGAAGAAACTGGTTATGGAAGATGCCTATTGAGGACGGTCCTCTATTAGTATTAGTAGACTAAGCTTATTCTACAAAAGTTGTGCCAGAAAGCCCGACATACTGACCATAACATCCAACCTGTCTACTACTGATGCCCCCACCATGAAAGACAATCCCATCTAACCATCATCCCAAGAATTTGGAGGTTTTTGGATGGTTGTTCATTGTTTACAAACCTATATCTTAGCTGTTTGGTATTTTTCTCAACCACCTAAGGCTTTTCATGGTGCCCATAGGTTTCAATTATGATGAGTAGGGCTTAGATTTTGGTAATCTGGACCATTGATCTATTGGCTCCCCCAACAACAGATTTTTTTTTATTTTCATTTACATACGCACCTTACACACCCACGCACCCCGTAGTGGGATTTCACCACCTAGGGGTATGGAACCAAAGACCTGGTGTTGAAACTCCTGTGAGTCTACCACTGAGGTAATACATGCAGAATTACTTACACAATTGAAGGTTTTAAAGACCAATATTAAGACTTTTAGGACTTTTTTCATCATCCATATATATTAGGCTCTCCCAAAGCTAATGATCTGCAATAGTGAGTAGCATTTGGAGGTAGGAACATGAGCTTTGCTTGTATTAGACAGCACGTGTACATGCTAGAAGTTTGATATCATAGCACAACGTATATGAGATCCAATCCATCCATCTATCAAAAGGGTAGTACTATGTTGTTGGCATAATGCCCCAGTCCAAGAATTAGGTCGGTCCAATATTATGATTTATGAACGGTCTATATGGCGTGGCCAACCAAATCGACAACTTGGATCCCGCACATGTGGTGGCATGTATCACGGCTAGGCTATATACTCGCGGAATTAGCAGCTATCATTTGATATATCGGATACCAGTATCTCAGGACCGGCCTTTCCGCCAGGGTCGTTGTCGGAAAAGCTCATCCTTCACGT
Source organism: Magnolia sinica (assembly GCF_029962835.1). Lineage (NCBI taxonomy): Eukaryota > Viridiplantae > Streptophyta > Magnoliopsida > Magnoliales > Magnoliaceae > Magnolia > Magnolia sinica. The sequence goes on along the minus strand of NC_080585.1, from coordinate 6,769,254 downwards.
GATGTACGTGTGTGAAAAGTTATACCTGTGTGGGACCCACATTTCCTGTGTATTCCTTCGAATGGGCACATTAAGTGCACCCCACGATACCCTAACTACCTGCCTGGTTCATATGTTAGCCCACGTGATGGTTGGACCTGCCTGATTTTGAGGGGTCAGATTTAGGGAGCAGATTAGGTGCAGCCAGGCCTCACCGAAGACTGTGCCACCCTTACCATGGGGCCCACCTTGATGTATGTATTCTGCATCCATGCGGGTGATTCATATTGATGGATCATTTTAAGGTATGAGTCCAAAAATGAAACGGATCCAAATCTCAGGTGAACCATATCATAACAAACAGCAGCGATTGACCAGTAAAATTTTCTTGTGGGCCACAAAAGTTTTAAATCAGGCCGATATTTGGTTTTTTTCCCTTCATTTGAATTTGTGTGACCTTATATGTCCCACCCCAAATCCATTGGGTAGAAGGTCGAATTTGAGGTGCAACATTATTGACAGATTAGATGTCAAATAAATATTAAGGCGGGCCCGAGGAAGTTTTAATGGTGGGGTGTTTAATCACCATTGTTTCCTAGAATATTTGGATCTACTTCATTTTTGAGTTAATGCCTTAAAATGATAAGGTAAAAGGATGGACAGTGTGGATGCAGACCATACCATCTTGGGTGAGGCCGAGGTGCACCTAATCTGATCTTCCAAATTTAGCCGTTGGGTGACCCCTCCAACAGTGTGGATGTCTTACACATGCCATATATAGCGGGCCCAAGTGCAAGCCTTGGAGAATAAGCTATTCTATAAGGACTAGTAGGAACTGGTCTCTTTCTGAGTTGTACAATCCACTAGCCCCGAAGATCCGGCCTAATCTATCATTAGGTGGGCCGTACCATTGACAATAATTGATAACTATCTAAATAACTCCAAATTCATTTGATGGCCCACACATAGTTACATAGGTTTGAATTTTGGAACATCCAAATTTAATGGTGATGTGATGCTTTTGGACGGCAGGTTGGATGCGTGAAACACGCAATGGACCCACGACACAACCCTTATAGAATGAGCTTAATCCACAATGACTTGGAGAGGAATCGTTGTACAATCAACTCGTTAGTCGTTACGACAGATCTCTATCAATAATTGTATGGATTTCTCCTCTCGTTTTCCATCTTTAAATCCTATCATCCTTGTGTTGATGTAACTAGTACTAACAGGAACAAAATCCATTCCATTCATGTTTTGGAATGACAGGTGCTGTGATCACAACCGGTCAATTAGTGGTCCTGGATGTGGATGGACCCCAGAGTATTTATAGCTTCATCCAGATTATCATAGCCATTCCTTTGCTTGACATTTTCTCCTTGAATCTGAACCCTTGGCCCTCTTTTCTCAAGTACTGCTCATGTGATGATTGGTTAAGATAATCTAGATATAACGTTTCTGGTCCACAGCCTAACTGTGGTGGGGCTACCTCTTGGGCCGTCTAGATTACCACACATGCTTTCTGAGTCTATGCTACCTGTAGTCTTTTAACTGTTTAAATATGGAACTGTCTCTGTTGTTGGACATGAGCCCATGGGATTACTTGTGGGCAAACATTAAGTGGGTGGGTCCCACATATTTTTCTACCTGGTGCCTTTTTTAGACTATATTAATTTAGACTTTATTTTATATTTTCAAATTCAAAATAAATTTGAAATTTGATTTTGAACAAATGATAAATACAAAAGAGGTTAGATAAGATAAAGATAATCACTTGTCAGTAAGCCTTTTTGCTCCCATAGTAATTAGGCAAATCATCAGACGTGCATCATACATCTTTAGCTTTTGCAAAGGTCTTGAAATCACATAAACTATAGAAACTTATGGCCCACTCTTTCAAGCCAAGTTTCATATCCTTATCTGATATCTATCACATGACAAGAGGTTCTTATCACAGTGTAATGGAAATAAACAAACGCTTCTCTTTGATTTGAGTTCACCCAATACATTCGGATAAATTCATACATATTGCATGCTCAATCGACTGGCAGAGAGTAGTGGACTGGTAGAAGTGGCAGAAAGAGAAAGAGAAGCAGCTATAAAAGGGAAGTTATGCTCTGGCAAAGCACAACAGTTAATACTTAGGCGCTTAAAATTGTACACATGATATTCATCAAGTCAATCAGGCCCTATAAATTACTAGGCCAACAATAGATAGATCATCATTCAAAGTTCGTATTCATTTACCGATCCTAACCTCTAATTAATTAGATTTTCCTTTTTTACTTTGGATGATTGACTGTTTTATTTTCATCGTACACCAATCACCCAATTGGAAAAATAAATCAATGTAACTTTGGGTTTAAAAACCATTTAAATTAAGGGGATGATTTGGACACTTTTAAGGTTTTAATTTTTCCATGGTAAACCATAGGTCTCTATTTTCAAGATCCTCTGATCTGATGCCATCACCTCATAAATTGCCCATTTTTTCCAAGGTAAAAGGTAGGTGGTATCTTTTTTCAAGATCTATTGATAAGATGGATTCGCCTTGTAGATGACCTAAATGTCCTTTATCTTGATTTAAAAGTCTCTTCACCTCGTTTGGCACCGTGGATTTGGAGTATCTAGATTGAAAATTCCCTGAATTTATAATACCTTGGATTTAGAATTCATGGATTGTGTTTGATTTCCTGAATTTAGAATCCCTGTGATTCAAAAATAGCCATCCTTAAATTATGTAGTATATTTATAAGAGTTTAAATATAATTACTAAATCAATTTTGATATCCATAATTAGTGTACATATTTAATATTTGACACAATGATTATAATAATCTCATTGAAATATATACTTTGGAAGAAAAAAAAACAAAGAAAGAAAGAAAAAAGAAATTCCAAGCATCTGATGAGCCACAAGTGTAGGATCACATCCGAGTAACAGTATTTGTGGCTGTACCATGGTTTTAAGACTCATGAGAGTTAACTCGGACTTGGTGACACACCATGTAGTTCGACACGTCACCCTCGGTCACCTCCAACTTGCGAGTTGAGATGATTCAGCCCTGACTTGACTTAAGACTGACTTTTAACCATCCCATTGAATTCCAAGGAGGAAAAATGGACTCTTTTTAAAATTCTTTTAAAACTCGAACAACTAATTTCCTATAGCAGTCATCTGTACATAAAACAAGGGTAGCATCTGTTGGAGATTTGTGCTACGGAATCACACAGATCTAGACCTAGGATAGCAATCCAATGGCACCAAGCAAATATAAGAGAATACAAAGATTTAACGTGAAAAATCTTTACGAGAAAAAATTACGACACAAAGCGACAGAATTCCACTATGAAAATAAAAATTACAAAGAGAAAGGACTTATCCAATTCGAACAACCTCGAATCTCACCCTTGCTACACCCTTTAGAAACCCTAAAACCCCTATAGGAACCTTTAGAATCTCTTTAAAAAATCTTAGCATACTGTAGAATAGCTCTAAGAACCTTATTTATAGTTTAGGAAACTTCCCTTCTGCACCTTTGCAAAACCGCCTCAAATTTACACAATCTATGCACTATCTGCATAACCCTCGACTAATCGAGTCAGATCCTTGATTGGTCAAAGGGCACCCTCGACCAGTCAAGCCTGACCCTCGACTAGTCAAGCATCATGGGAATTATAGATTTAAGACATCTGATTACAACAGCATCTTTAGATAGTAAACGAACTAAAGACCGAGAGATTTTTGATTGGGGAGTTATATGATGCTCAGCCAAAAGCTTAATATGCAGGTATTTTGAAGTTGTATGCCTCACATGCATTATCTCAAATTAAACTAATTAAATTATGGAACCCATTGCTGCTAAGTCAACGTACAAAAATCAAATTGTTTGAAAGATTCTAACTCCTGATCTGATTCATGGATACATGTTTGTTGCAATAGGACCATAGAATAGTTTTTTACTTTTAGCTGTACAGTAAATGTTCACTAATATGATAGTCTGGTAAGCAAATAAGCATACTTTTTGTGCACGATACATCTAAACAGGGAACCATTGGACTGTCTAGTTTTATTTGTATGCGTATGCAACCTCTAAGTACCTGCGTATCATCCATCACACTCCGGGGTATCAAAGTTTTTCTCCTTTTAGTTTTGCTACACATTGCTTTGACATGTTAAAGTGGTTTTTAGGGTGAAATGACCAGAAATGACCATATCTATTTTATTTTATTTTCTATGAAGTGATGGAGTTGAGGATTACGAGGCCACGTGGAATGTCCATCATACAAACCTTCCAACACGTGGATGTGGCTCCAGTGGTTGGGGGGCTGTATGGGAACCATCCAATTTTGGTAGATCATGAGTTCAAAAAGGAAGCAAATTCAAATCTTAGGTGGAGTTGTGATTGAATGCACACCATTAAAAACTTCCAGCTGATAAGGTCACACACACATGAACAAAAGAAAACTACAAATATCAGCTTGATCCAAAACTTTTATAGCCCCTGATAAGTTTTTAATGGTAAGCTTTAATCATTAATGCTTTTTATGATACGACCTACTTAAGATACCCATTTTTTTTTTTTTCATTTTTGGGGTCATATTCTAAAATGAGCCGGCACTATAGGTGGACAGCATATAAAACACATACATCACAGTGGGCCCCACTTCCAAGGAACCACCGCCACCACCAAGCTGGATGTTTCCACCAAAAGGTGCACTTCACTGCAATGATCCAATGAACAAAAGCCACACCAATCCAATCACCAGGTGGAATTAATGCACCGTGAAAACAATGAACACCACCCAAAGGCCTCCATGCACGAGTGGCCCGCTGATGATTGGAGACTTTTCATTCGTCTGCTCATCATGATCTCTTGTTTGACTGGTTGGATTTCACACGCACACCACGTATGCCCCAAAACCCAAATGATTTTTTTTTTATTTTTTTTCTTGACGTTTTTGTAACATAGGCTTTTGGACTTTTATTAATGGACGCCCTATCAGAACAACTCACTGAAGTGGCCCCTTTCTTTCTTGATGAAGGCTCCAAACTACCGTGTTAATCTTTAAATTTTGTGGGCCCACACCTATGTCAGATCTAAGCATTTTGTCAAGTGAGCCCCGCCCTGAAGCCCACCTGTTTCGTATTCGCCCACCTCTTTCGTATTCAAGCCTCTTACCTGGTGGGTCCCACCATATGGAGATGCCCTTCCTAGAAAGTTTGTTTGATCTGGTCCTCGAGTGGGACCTGCAGAAAAGAAATGGATAATAATAATGCATAAAGAGTGCGAAACAATGAAAAAAAAAAGTCAACTACTTAAGAAATAAAGAAAATTTGAGTATATCATTAAATAATGTGAACATGATTTCTTAATTACACCATCAATAAAAAAAATCTAAGCCCTAATTTGAAATTATCCAAAATAGTAAAAATCTCTTTCCAACGCTAAATTTGACAAAAATGGAAATGTTCAAATAAACCTTACTAGAGGGTTTCCAGCATAATTACAAATAATTTTTAAAAAAGTTGAAAAAGCATAAAACTACAAAAATGCGGAGATATGACAAAAGTGAAAGTAATTAAAAGAAGTAAAATTTTCTTAAAATCAAAGTGTTGAATTGAAGGGGTGCAATTTATAACGAAATGGATGAATTCAATTGGCGTGGTTGGCTAGTTGACCTTGGAAGCATCATTACAAAACTATTGATAGGTCATGCATTTCATGGCAATGCACAAATCAAAAGTTATGGCTAATTTATGGTTCACGCTTCAAACATCAATTTTTCCTTATTCGAAATAAATTTCTTTGAACTGGACATGCTTAGGCCCAATTATGTCATGTCCTACATAGGATTAAGCCCGATTTTAATATACTTCACTTCTATTCGAACTTTTTTTTAGTTTAGTTGTGCTAAGAATGTATCTATAACCCACTCTACATCTAATAAGGAAAAAAAAAAGAGATCAATAGTCCACAGGCAATATATTCATATGACCTGTGATCACTATATTAACCTTATTTTAGCATGAGGAATGAACAATAAGACCCACATGATGCCCTAACGTGTTGGAATTCCATACTCCCAATAAACAAAAAATTGAAGGATCTTCAGCATGCAACAACATTTCAGACACTTCGATGTTTTTTTATTTTTAAACATTGGACATGCATGGAAGTAGCAACTTTAGATTTCCTTATTCTTTTTCTTCTTTTTCGGTGGAAATGGTTTTATCTCAGCAAGTGAATGTATAGCCCTTACAAAACAATCCATATACACACAACATAAAAGGAAAAGAAAATTTTCAAGGACGGGAGAGAAACCAGCCTCTTTATTAAAAGAAATTTCTCTCATAAAATAGATTTTCTACACTGATCCAAGCTCTTTTAATATGGGAAGAGTTCCAACCCACTTTTTTGTTTCTGTCTAATGTCATGTGATGTAGAACGTGTCATAGATATGTTCCTAGCATGGTAGGGCCAAAAGAAGATGGACCGTAAATTGACCATAACTTTTGATCCAGGTATTGTTACGGGGTGCAAAACCTATTAATCTTTACTGAAACGGGCCATCCGAGGTGAACCGACCCACAAAGTGCATCGCATCTGTCCGTTTCGTCAGAAAATGCCCGCTTTCAGCTCAAAAATGATTTTTTAGGAAAATTTTACTATTTTTAGTCATTCCAATTTTTTTTTCTAGTTTTAGTGTTTTAGATTTTCTTCCCTTTTATAAATAACTTTTAGTTATACTAGGACTCTTCTAGAGAAAGTTTATTTGGAATTTTTATTTTTAGAAATTATGCATTAGAAGAGTTTTATTAGAATTAAGATTTTTATTGAAGTTAGAATTTCGTTATTTTTGGTAATTACGAATTTTAGTTTATTTTTTTCTTTATTAATGGTGTAAGGAGATGCATTAGACAATTATCAATAATTCGATAATCAATTTCGAATTTATTAGAATTTATTTCTATTTTCTGCTTTCTTTCCTCGTGGATTCAAGAAGTCTATGTGAGAAGTCTAGAGAAGTTCCGTGGATTCGGAATAGTTAGATGGTGCTCGACCTCACGTCCTTCCCTGCATCAATTTGGTATCAAAGCGAGGTTTTTCTTAGATCGATGGCTTCTAACGACGGGTCGGGCAACAATCTCATGGGCGGTGCTCCAGGAAATTTATCCTTAATGGCGGCAACTTTCGAAACAACACAACGAGAGAATCGGTAAGTTATGTAAGGGCTGCAGGCTTCCATCGACCGTATGGTACATTGCATAGCAGAGGCCTTAGGGCAACTCCGTGTTCCTGGTGGTGATCTGCCACCAACAATTGTTGGCACTCGTAATCACTCTGATCGCAGGGTGGTGCGAACAGTGAACCACAAGATCACTCTTGAGAAGGTGGGATCCAATAACATGATTCCACAATATCCTAGACGAGGCAGTGATCGGATGGATCGAGAATTCAAGATGAGAGTCGATCTTCCTAACTTCAATGACCAACTTCACATTAAGGATTTTCTTGATTGGTTTTCTGAAGTTGAGCGATTATTTGAATATATGAAAATCCCTGAAGCAAAGAAGGTTAAGCTTGTGGCCTACAAATTGAAGGGCGGAGCTTCAACTTGGTGGGAACAACTTCAACTTGAGCGTACGAGACAGATGAAAGGGCCAATTTGCACGTGGCTGTGGATGAAGCAGTTATTGTGCATGTGATTTCTCCCCCGAGATTATGATCAGGTATTATTTCAATAAAACCAAAATTATTATTAGGATAGTCAATCAGTAAAAGGTTATGCAGAAAAATCCTATTATTGGTACGAGAGAAACAACCTCATCGAAACGGAATCACGATAGGCCACAAGATTCATCAGTGACAAACATGTGGCCTTTATAGGAACGGAGAACCAACCTAAGACTTCAAAAGTAGAGGGACAATATCTCATAACTGAACAGGCCTTTGTTAAACAATCTGAGGAAACGAAAAATATATATCCATTAGTTGAAAAGAAAAAATATGTGGAGCCTGTGAATATCCTAGAGGATTTGGAACCAGTATCGCAGAAATTCAAGTGGGTTGTGCTCGATGAACTCCCTAATAAATTACCTCTCATACGAGATATATAAAATCACGTTGATCCCGTCTTAGAGGAAAGTCCGCCTAATTGCCCACATTATCAGAAAGAATATGAGATCTTAAAGGCGAATGTGAAGGAACTGATCGATATTAGTCAAGTCAAGGAAAGCATGAGTACATGTATTGTGTCAGCTCAAGAGCTTAATACCAAGTACAAAAAAAAGGGCTAATGAACATCGGCATCAGAAATTATCTCAGGCTTATGTGCCAAGTCTCTTGAGTAACTCGAGGACGAGTTTTTTTCAAGTTCAGGGATCTGATGTAGAACGTGTCACGGATACATTCCTAGCATGGTTAGGCCAAAAGAAGATAGACAGTAAATTGACCATAACTTTTGATCCAGGTATCATTACGGGGCGCACAACCTATCAATCTTTACTGAAGCGGGCCGTTTCGTCAGAAAATGCGCGCTTTTAGCTCAAAAATGAATTTTTAAGAAAATTTTATTATTTTTAGTAATTTTAATTTTTTAATAATTTTTTTTTCTATTTTTAGAGTTTTAGATTTTCTTTCCTTTTATAAATAACTTTTAGTTATACTAGGACTCTTCTAGATAAAGTTTATTTAGAATTTTTATTTTTAGAAATTAGGCATTAGAAGAGTTTTATTAGAATTAGGATTTTTATTAGAGTTAGAATTTTGCTATTTTTGGTAATTACGAATTTTAGTTTATTTTTTTCTTTATTAATGGTGTAAGGAGACGCATTAGACGATTATCAATAATTCATTAGTCAATTTTGAATTTATTAGAATTTATTTCTATTTTCTGCTTTCTTTCCTCGTGGATTCGAGAAGTCTCTGTGAGAAGTCCAGAGAAGTTTCGTGGATTCAGAATAGTTATCCTCTTGAGGAAGACGGTGCTCGACCTCACATCCTTCCCTGCGTCATCATGTTAAAAATAAAATAAAATGAAACTATAACTTAATGACTAAGCAAAGCACCACAAGTGAGATCCTTAAGAAAGATGTCTAGATTGGTTGGCCGACTCGATCCAACGGTTTACATGATCTTGGGACCTTCATAAAAACCCAAAAAGGACGGTGCACATCCAATGATTCACCTAACCGCTACGTGAGTAGAGAGGTCTCATCACCCCCTTTAATTCTACGATTAAGATGGCCTTGGATTACAATTAATAGCTTAGATCGTTAATGAGGTGGACCAGATGGATATAATATCTCTTTTTAATTTCTCTTTGATAAGTCACAACTTTAAGATAGGATTATGGAAAGATCCCCTTTCCTTTTATAAGGAATGCTAGGAAAGTTTATGAGGCCCTATTTCAATTTTTCAATTTTAAAACTAAGTTTTATCATTAAATGTTTCAAATTCAACTTCAAACTTTCGAGAGAAATCATAAATATTAAATAAGAGGAAAAAAAAAGTACATATCCCACTCACCAATGGTTGCCCACAAGCGAGCCCCATGAACCCATAACTAACACCTCAAAGATTAATAAGTAAAGTTCAACACTTCCCTTCTCAATCCTTTTCATGTCTAGGTCATGCTTAATGGGAGCCTTAGATCTTATACACGTGCTATGTTGTCACGAGTGTCATAATTAACATATTAATTTTTACTCCCATAATACAAATTGTTTTAGATAGGGTTACATAAACTTGTGATCTAAACATGTACTCATCTTTGGTGTGTTATCCAAACTAACCACCAAAAATGATAAATAAAATCTCTATATGGATCGCCTTTTAGCCTTTCAAGGAAAAACTTTCTTCCCATGCTTAGGATTCTATGCATCTGTACAAATTAATTAGTTGACAATATTTAACTTTCCTTATCACATTGAATTGCTATCATGTCATAATAATTAATTTTTCAATCAATCAAAACTTCAATCTATAGGATGCCCTATTGGAACCACTAAAGTAGGTTTTGTTAGAATCTGACCTCAGGATAGGCTATACATGGCACCCATGTTTAGATGAAGGGTATGGACAATTTGAATTATCGTGATGAGTTTCTAAGTGGGTCCTACACTGATGTGGTCATATGAAACCATCTTAAGGGGTTAGATTGTAAGACTTAATGTGAAATAATTAATCATTTATGCATCAATTATAAAGATAATAAAATTGAAAAATTGAATTAAAAAAAAAAATACCCCGAAAGATGTCAGATTGTTCAGATATAAATCGATGAACTTAGCCCCTTATATTTGCCCTTTTGCACCTCAGATCCCTTTACAAAATTTTTTCAATGAGAATTAAGTTTTCGCTCGTATGGTTTTGGAGAGCAAGACATATATTTATAAAAGATGGTACTAGAATAGCTCAACCTATCACAACTACTCCCTCAGGAGTCTCTACACTAGATAGAGTTTACATCTAACTATAGTACCATGGATGCATAACACAGTCTAAGCGCTGTTCACTCCCCAAGTGTAGGGTTGTGATGTAGTAATAAACTCGGTGAGACCGAGGTCGAATCCCAAGGGACCGATACCTGTATGTTGTCTGAAACTAAGTAGAACTAGAACTTAGACTAATGGAATCGAAATCAAGTATAAATTGATGAATAATGGTGAAATACTAATCTAAAACTTAAGGAATTGAGAGGAAGGAAACTAGGGATTCAGAGGATCCACTTATAGAGATCAGGGAGATCTTACGCCTGCTTCAAGAATCATGAAAATTAACTAAACTTATCTGATATAAGTTTCAAGAGATGAAAGGTATAAGAATTAGAATGGATTCCTTCACCAAACCATGCCCAGGAGACAAAGTAGACAACAGAATTAAACTAATTACCAACCAATTAACATGTTATGAGGGTTAGGAAGGGCAATGTCATCCGACCATGCCCATGAGACTATGGTGAACAACAGGGCTTCCTGACGTCATAAACATAAAAAATAATGAAGAAACATTCTCAAAGCCATTGCAGACCTATTGTAATTTTAGTCAAAACAGACCATTAAAAACTGAAAACATTCCCTTACAATCAATCCAATACCAAATCCGTTCAGTTTAAACAAGAATTAAAGGCATAAAATTCTTCCCATCACACTACAAGCTTCACCCCTTAGCCCTAGCTAAGGGATTTAGCCTAACATAAACATGATTAGGCAAATAAAAATAAATCAAACAAAAAGAAAACCTGACAATTAGAACTCCCTCTCTCCTGCTCAATCTCCACAGCTTTTTCTTCTTTTCTTCCGTTCTTCTTTTCCTCCCCCCTTCATTCTCTCACGGCTGCCTCCTTCTTATAGTCATTCAGCCCCCTGGAGAGGGAGTTACGCACTCCTCTTTACGCAGCCAGGCGCTGCAGCAGTGTGCGCAGCAAAAGAAGTGCAAAGGGGACTTGTGTTTGGATCGAATGCACGATGAAAGTGAAACCAGTCCGGTCGATCCGACCACCTAGGAGGAGTTTAGACCCCAGGATCTGCAACTTGAATGGTCTGGATCAACAAATAGATCGGTAAAGATGGGCCACCATTGTCCGGAACGTTCGAAAATTTCAGACATGTGTAACATACGCACAAGAGCTGCGCTGTGCTCTCAGTGGGGCCCACTTTGGCTGTCTTCTAGAAAATCCATGTCGTCCACCAAATTACTCTCAAAATTTCGATCAGGAAGGAGTCATTTTTACTGTCCGTTGATGCGGCCTACTTGATCAATATTACAACCGTTCAACCAGTGTTGGAATGGTTGAGATGCCATTATCGCTGTCTTTTTGAAATTATGTCACCTAGGCTTGGATTATAGGAAGCCTGAACTTATGATGGACGGTCTGGATCGGAGAGACAGCTCGTGATGGTGGCCCAAAAGGAAGAATCGCAAGCTCTGTTGCGCAACAGAGCTTCCGTGTCTTTGCTGTGAAAGACGGTGGGCCCATGACCAAGGTATAATGAAAAATTCGATCCGTCCATTGGAATCCTTTCGAAAAACCGTTGGGTAAGGGCGAGAACGGGTTGATTTCATTGTGGCCCACAAGATTTGGCATTACACCGTTCATCTTGCGTTTTGACGGTTGAAATCTAATATACACTATCTTCTAAAATTCTGCCACCTAGGCTTTGGCAATAAGGCCTTTGAAATCTTAATGGACGGCTTGGATCTTCTAATTACATGATGAGTGGGGCCCACTAAGCAAACCCACAGACGGACAGCGTTAACGCTGTTGCGTTTTTGAAGAATTTGAGTTTTTGTCGGTCAGCGCCTGCTGACCGACTTTGAGTGCACGGGTGCACGGCTGGTGCACGTGCACACTGTACACATGCAATGCACACGTGGGGTCCATCATGGTGTATGTACAAAATCTCCTCCGTCCATCTGGTTCTTCACATGATTTAAGGCGTTGAGACCGAAGATGAGGTGTATCCAGAGATCAGGTGGGCCCCAGATCAGTAAATTGTGGGCTGATCTGTCCGTTGGGCCACTTCCACAGTGATCCAATGGATGAAATTTTACGTGTACGGTTAATTTATGGCCCTCAGGCCATGTATGAAGTTTTGAGTCGAACAGATGATGGAAACTCAGTGATCTTGCATTCTGGCTGACTTTCAGGCCGCTTGAGCTTCAGTTTCTCCATTTTCGCGGATCCTTGGCGTATAATTCCGTCCATCTTAGTCCCCTGGAGTCTGTTCCTTGCTCTGGTGGCTTTGGAGCGTTAAATCCATACTTTTAATACTCTTTTTTCAATCAAAACTCCTTATTACATCCTGCAACAAAAACACGATTAATTTATAATATTAGGCATTATCGTGTACGTAAAATTAGGTAGTAATCAGGGTCTAATATGCAATATTCGACCCTTAACAAGCGCACCACCCCATCTAAATCAATCACAAAGATAGTGGGGTCCACTGGTATGCTTAATTTAAACATCCTAATGTCAGATTATCCAAACCATTGATCATGTGGGGCTCACTTAATAGAAGTCTTACATAGATTATTATACCATCTGTTGTTAAAATGATGTAGAAAAGAGCATGAAAAAGTGAAGAGGAAAATTATTGTTTTCCTCAAATAGTCAAAACTTTAAATCTACAAGGTAGTTTCTTAAATTTACAAGAAAAATAGATAAAACTCTGATATTTTTATTAATTAATGTTTAATGTATATTAATTTTCCATTACATCATTAATAAATAAAAAATAAAACCTTAATTCAAAATTACCTAAAATCGTAAAATTCTAACACTAATTGAAAATTATCCCAAATAGTAAAACTCATTTAAATCTTAATTTGCCAAAATAGAAAGTCCATATAAACTTTACTAAAGGAGTCCTAATATGATTACAAATAATTTCTAAAAAAGATGAAAATCTACAACTCTCAAAGTAAAAAAATATGATAAAAATCAGAATTACTAAAAATAGTAAAAATTTCCCTAAAATCACATATTTGAACTGAAAGTGTACGTTTTCTCGCGAAATGAACAGACACGACCCACCATGTGGGTTTATTGACCTCGGGATGGCTCGTTATGATAAAGATTAATAGGTCATGCATCCTGTTATGATACCCAAATCAAAAGTTACGACCGGTTTACGGTTCACATTTTAAACGATAAATTCTTCCTGTTTAGATTCTTAGAACCGGATGCACCTAGGGCTCAATTACATATATAGGACTAAGTCCGGATCCAATGAACTACTTCCGCTTCTATTTGGCCTTATTTTAATTCAGCCACGTTAAGAAGTGTCTGGGACATGTCCTACATCATAAAATAAGGGTAATTGGGTATAACTCATTTCTTTAGAGGAAAGAGATGTGGAGATAACAAATGACAAGAAATCTAGTGATCGGCTTTATAAAAGAGGAGTCTTAGTCCTCTTTCAACTCACAACATCTAGCTTCAAAAAGCCCCATCGTTGGAGTGTGAGAAGAAGTGGAAGAACCAATGGTCATTCATCTTCTCCAACGAGCTCCAGTACTAATGGCAGAAACGTGTATACTTTCAGGATACAAAACCTTATTTCAAATATGTGTGATCCTAGTATTTAAGGTGTTATTTTCCCAACAGTTCTTTGTTTTTAGGTGAAAGTTCCAACTATCATGTTGATTTTGAAATTTTATGTGGCCCACCTATGCCTGGAGCTGGGCATCAAGTCGAGTTGGATCGAGTTAGGGCTGACCTGACTTGATCTGATTTTGAAATAGACCCAACCTGAACTCGGTACCGAATCTAGCGTGCCTCACCCGATCTGAGTTCGGGTCTATCCTAGACTAACCCGGACCGAGGCCAACCTAGTCACAAGTACCAAGACGGGTCAAGTTAGCACCGAGTCAAGCCAGGTGCGACGAGTATCCATGGGGTGAAATCACAACTTAGAACCTAGATGCACCTGTCGAAATTGCAGCCTCTTCGTTAGTTACATGACATCTTAGATTTGAATGTCAAATCTAGGTGTATGTCTTACAGCAACCTACTACCTCAACATTAACATTTGGAGGACTCATCTCCCATTTATATTTATAATCATCAACTTCATCTGTGTTTTGCGAAAGAAAAATCCATTTTGATCACAGCATAATCATCTTCTTTGGGCCTGACTGTTCTACAACCATCAACCTCATCTTCTCTGGGCCCTATTGTAAAACCCATTTACCACCATTCCTCTCACATTGCATCTTCCCACCTATCCATCGCTACATCTGTCATATCCTCTTCTAGAATCCATATCCAGCAATAACTACTTCCACAAACTCTACATTACCCTAACCATTAGATTTAGTTTTTTTTTAATGTATGAGTTGGGTTCCGAATCGAGTCGAGCCAGTATCGAGTCATATTTCAGGTAGAGTCAAGTTACTGGGTGACCCAAACTCAACTCAGTTTGACTTGAGATTGGACGAAGTCTACTCAATTCAGATCAACTCACCCACTCAGTTCAGGTTAAGTCGGGTTTGAACGAGTAGGACGATTTAAGTTTGCTAAGTCGACTTGTCCCATGCCAAGCTCTATCTATACCAAGTATAAGCCACATAAATTTCTTACATGTGGCCCATTTACCCGTGCCAAATTCAAGTCTCTTATCATGTGGGTCCCATCGTAAAAATACTTTACAAAAAATAAAAAACTTTTTTGGCTCATGTATATGGAGCTAGGTACTGCAACTTGGTGAATCTATCTCGGGTATCATAATAGTGTATTCCATTGCGTAATTCTTGCAAGTAGTCATTACTCATTACTTAGGG
The DNA here is from genome assembly GCF_029962835.1 of Magnolia sinica. Lineage (NCBI taxonomy): Eukaryota > Viridiplantae > Streptophyta > Magnoliopsida > Magnoliales > Magnoliaceae > Magnolia > Magnolia sinica. The sequence goes on along the minus strand of NC_080585.1, from coordinate 6,753,979 downwards.
CTAAGTAAGATGGTTCTAATAATAGCTGCATAAACACATATTACATTGTCCTAAGAATAATATAAGTGGTTATTGTTGTTTCATGGTATGTCGACCCAATAATTTAATTATCATGATGACATCTTTGGATCAACAAATCAACAATAATAAGCCTCATTTGAAGAAGCTTATAAATGAAATATTTAGAAATAATGTGTTATGATCCCAATGGTTTAATAGCCTAACTTAAACCATTCCACCAATCCTGAGTCTTTTAGGGCCTGTTTGGGCGTGTAAATTAGGGTGGAATACAAGGGATTAGGAGGTATAGGATTACACAATCCCACCTATCCTATTACTCGGCCTGTTTGGGCGGCGATGTATACTAGAGGTCTTTCATCTTCTGACAGATTCGGACAAGATGTGGAGGGATTGCGAAATCCCTCCTTGGAATCGTTGCCCTCTCTCAAATACCGCATCGAGCCCATCCCTCTGCTCTCGTATGGACCAGGGATGGGATTTATCAATCCCTCGCGCTGGCAGGAGAGATGGCAGGGAACGATATTTTTGGCGTGAAATCGGGCGTTATTTAGGGATGCCTGTTGGTTACAGAGGTGATTGGGTGAAGGGGTGTTGCAATCGTCAGCTGCTGGATTTTTTGCGCTGAGGTAGGTCTTCGTCCTCGTTGCCGGGATTCAAATACCACCATGTATATGATTAGGGTTCCTTTTTGTAGAAAATCTGTGTGTTTCTCTATTATGAGAGGGGCAGATAGAAAATTTTTTGGTCCTTCATCTACCCCTATTTTCGCCGTCGAAACAGGCCCTCTGAGATCATTATCTCAAGGTTGGCTGCCATAGATTCAGGATTTCCTCTTCATGCCCAAATAGCCGCACGTTGTAGGTGATCAAGATTCCATGATAATAATCTTCTATATGGCCATCTCAAATTGTGAGTTGTTATAACGACAGACACCAATCTATCTTTGTGGTTTGCATGGCAGAGCTATTTGAGTAGGGACCTCAACGCCGTGGTGTGATCTTACTTTGCCGACCAGGTACTACCATTCAACCATCTTCCGTAGTCGAATGTATGTCATTGATTGATATTGTTCAAACCCCGTTGATCTGTTTCTTGAGGTGTCTTATAAAATGGTTGGTATTATAACTATAGCTTCATATTCAACTGAATATGATGAGGTAGCCTTTAGATTTCCTTATGTAAGATAATAAAATGATGTAAAATCCATAAGAACTTTCATGTTCTAAAATTGAGGTGTTTAAGTTTCAGATGTTGTTTCAAGTAGTGGATTCCTAGAACATGCATTTAAGATGCAGTTTCATTTGGATTTAGTTTACAGCTTCAATTTGCGTTCAGATATTTTGAGAAGTAGAATGTTCAGTAAAAATCTTGGTCTTTCCAACATGGTGTTTGGCTTATTTGCATACTAGTTTATAGGTAGCATCTTCTTCCTATAGATGAGCTACTGTATTTGCTGTATGTTACTCCTATAAAATATATTTTCCTTTGTAAACTGTCAAAACTATTCTCTCTAGTGTGTTTCATGGCTATTGTTCTACAGCTTAAGTAGGCTTCTTTTGTATTTTTGGGCATCCACATATGCTTGTAAATGATGCATCTCTCCTTACAAGTGATTCTGAAAGTGCAACTCACGCAGGTGGGCCTCAGGTTGTTGAGTCGGATTGAGGGTCAACATGAGCCCCACCAAACCTGAAGAGGAGCCAATCCCAGTTTCCCAACCAAAATTATTGAGAACTTGCACGTTCAGTAAGAAATAATGAACATTTACAAGAAAGATGCAATTTCTGTTGGTAGTCCACAAACATTGCGATTGGAAGGCTTGGGTGGTTAGGTAATTTTAGTGAACCTATGCCCAGCTCTTAGGATCGATGTTCATATTCAGTTTCAGTAAACGAAAGACTGGATGCATGGCTCCGATAATTTTATATACATGTAAATTTTGATCTAGGGTCAGTTATAGTTTAACTTTTAGTAACAATGTGATGCAAGACTTGGATACAGCTTTAAACTGGACTGACTCTATGTTCATGAATGATGGATGGGTTGCATTTAGTTTCACTTGCTGACATCTTTGTATGGAGTCTGCATTTTAATTAAATACATGTATAGTTTAAACCTATTGTCAGTTTCAGTTCAATAGGGACAGACATTGAGATGGAAACTGTTGGATTTTTCTCTATTTTGGTGAATCTATGTTCTGTAGTAGGGTATCTTCAGATTCAGATTTACTTTTTAAGAGATTTTGATGGAGTCTGTATTCTAATTAAATACATGTACAGCTTGAATCTGTGTTCAGTTTCATTCGGATTCAATGTACAGCTTGAATCTGCCTTCAGTTTCATTTATATAGCTTCTGATTGTTTGTTTTGTATTCTTGTGCATCCACATATGCTTGTAAATGATGCATTTCTTCTTACAAGTGATTCTGAACGTGCAACTCAGACAGGTGGGGCTCAGGTTGATGAGTCGGATTGAGGGTCAACATGAGCCCTACACGACCTCAAGAGGAGCCAACCTTAGGTCCCCAACCAAAATTTTTTAGAGCTCGCACGTGCAGTAAAAATTAATGTACATTTTCAAGAAAGGATCAGTTTCTGTTGGATTTCCAATAAAAATTAATGTGTATTTGAAGGAAGCCTCAGTAAATGTTAATATACATTTTGAAGAAGGCATCAATTAATATTGGTGAACCTATGCCCAGCTCTTTAGATTTGTGTTCATATTCAGTTCCAATAACTGAAAAATTGGATGCATGGTTCCTACATCTTAAATACATGCAGGTTAGGATGCCTGTCAGTTATAGTTTAACTTTCAGTAACAATGTCATGCAAGATGTAGATGCAGCTTTAAACAGGTGAATCTGTATTCTCTAATGATATATGTTATGCATACACTTTCAGCTGCTAATAGATTTTGATGGTGTCTTTCTCATTTTTATGGAGCATGCATTCTAAATACATGCAGAGTTTCATGAAGGTTCAGTGTTAGTTGATTAGCCACTGAAATCTGGCGTCATTATACCAATCTGTCTTTCTCATTTTGTGAATGCTTGTGCAAGATCCAAACCACTCGTTAGGTGGTGCCTGCGTATGGTTGGTCCGGCATAAAAATCAGGTTGGGCTATCTACATGCGTAACTTGAATGTTGACTGTAGGTTAATTTAACCACCGCCTGATGAGTAGGTTGGATCCAATGTTAGCTCATGTGAGCCATGAGTCCACTGCCACAAGCTCACTGGTGTCTGGTTAGCTGAGCTCTTGCAATTAGAGTAACAATCCTACTACATTTATCTTTCAATGTTTTTTCTCATTTTGTAACTTGGCCTAGTTTTCCCTACAGAAATCTCAGCCTTCACTTCTGTTTATTGGTATCCCATTCCATAGGACCCACAACGGGCTCGGCTATAACTTCCATCTTTCTTCTCTTCTTCTTCTCACAAGAAATTCAGATTAGAGATTTTCTTCTACAAGCAAGGTTGGATCTATTTATATTCATAGGCTGCAAAGGGCATTTCAAACTACTTTATTCCTTCTTGTTTTTTTCCTTGGAAGAAACTGTTATCCAACTATTCATCACTGTTTATACATTCTTATAAAATTGACTAAAAATGACAGGTGCTTATTCTACAACAATTATGTGTGGTGCCCACCATTGTATTGTTGATGGGAAAAGGTTTTCATGCCCATGTGATCATATAAAATTTTGTTCCATAAAATGCTCACTTGATTCACGCAAATGTCTTCAATGGTTGGAGATGTAAGAGCAAGAATTTGTTGATGCTGATTAGTGGGGCACTAATGCTGCTGGATCATTCTGTGTGCATGAATTTTGTGCATGTGTGGACCTAAATCATCATGGTTCACTGAATCATAGGCCTGATTTTTATAAAATGAAAATCTACATGTCACATAATCATAGCCCCAACAATGTACTAAGTTTTGGGTGAGAGCATTTGTGCCACCATCAGACCCACCTTATGGAAAGATGGGATACTGCACTTATCTGCAACACTGGCATGTGAGAGGGGCGTAGATGGGTGTGCATTGTAGAGGTAAGCAATCTTAGAGAGCATACCAAAATATTATTTTTTAATGTTAGTAGACATGTAGATGATGAGTTGTAACTATGACTTTCTTAGAAAGTGACTCATTGATTTTGATGAACTTGCATATGGGTTGTAACCATGACTTTCTTGAAAAATGAGTTACCCATTTTATAAACTTATAGGTTGTAACCATGACTTTCTTGGAAAGTGCCTATTAATCTTGATGAACTTAGGTATGGGTTGTAACCAAAATCTTCATTCAGTTCCATTTTTTGGCTCGACAACTTTATATTCTAGAATAGGTCCTTTTGCATACAGAAGTGTATTGTCTTTGGACTAGAAGCATTTTTTTAGTTTCATTTTTAGATGCATTTGAGTTTCTAAAGTAGATGCATTTTTCTGTGTCATCATCTAATTTCATTGAGTATAATACAGACTTCAGGGTGGCCCTAGGTGTTTAATTTCCTGCAGATTGGCAGATATATTTCAGTTTACATTTGAGCACAGCTCCTGTACTTGCCACAAGTAAGAGAATTTTGCTTTCATGCATTGTGATTTTAATTTATAATCCATTTACAAATAGATGTATTATGTTTTCATGCTAAATTAAATGCAATCTGTGATAATTTAGCCCTGTGAGATTGCAACAAGTAGGATTTTAGAAATGCTGGGACCCACACTAAGGCTGTGTTTGTTAACGCTGAATTTTTGCACTTAACACGGAATGGGAAAAATTTTTCGTGTTTAGTGGTGTTTGTTAATGCGTTGTTAACGCAGAAAACGGAAAGCGCTAAGTGGTTTTTCACTGAATTCTTTCCGTGATAGGAGTTTGGCTTAATGGTGAATGTCGAATGCGCTCCGTGATTTTTCATTAAATAAAAAATTTTTACTTCCAAAAGTACCCCTTTTCAAGTTACTACGGAAAGTTTTTTCTTTTTAATTGTTTGCGCAATACAAAATCAACCTTTAACCTGTGAAACTTCTTTATGCCCTACCATGATTTATGTGTTTGATCCACACCGTCTGTCAACTTTTTTCAAATAATTTAAGGTGTGATTCAATAAAAGAAGCAGGTCCAATGATTAATTGGACCATAAGGTGGGGATTGAACGTTCACCATTAAAAACTTCTTGAGAGCTGGAGAAGTTTCAGATGAAGATGACATTTGTGTTTTCACTTCATCCACGTCTACATGACCTAATGAATAGGTTAGATCGTTAAAAAAACATCACAGTGGCCCATGTAACTTTGATCTCTTTGAACCGGTCGTACAACGGACGCGGATTGCGTACTACCCCCGCCCGTCCCTAACTCCAAACAGGCAGTTTTGTGGGCGGGCCCACCGTGATGTACCTGTACATCCAAACCCTCTATCCCTTTTCTCATATTATTTTAAGGCATCAGAACAAAAATGAGTCAGATCCAACAATCAAAGGGTCCACATCACAGATGACTCTTGCATTTAATGCAACTGGTGCATTTTAATGCAACCAAGATTATTATTTGGTGTGGTCCACTTGAGCGTTGTATCTGCCTCATTTTTATTTTGATTACTTAAAATAATATGAGAAAAGGGATTAACGGTCTGGATGTACATATACATCACGGTGGGCCTGCCCACAGAACTGCCCGTTCGGAGCCAGGGACGGGCGGGGGTAGTACGCAATCCGCGTCCTCGTTAAACACGAAGAGAACGGACTGGCTACTCCACTGCCACCGGCCAGTGGCTGATGGTCGGTGCTCTGTGAGCCCTACCATGATGTATTTGTTTCATCCATGCTATCCATCTATTTTTTCAGATCATTTCATGGTATGGGACAAAAAATTAGGTATATCAAAATCTCAAGAGGACCACATTACAGGAAACAGTGTTGAATAGTGTCGACCATTAAAAACCTTTTGGGGACCATAAAAGTTTGGATCAAGTTGATTTTTGTTTTTTCCCTCCATCTGGGCCTGTATGACCTAATAAAAATATTGGATGTCAAATAAAAAGTATAGTGTACCTTAGGAGGATTTTAGTGATGTATATCCAATCATTATTGTTTTCCTATGGTGTGGTCCACCTGAGATTTATATCCCTCTAATTTTTTGGGTAAAGCACTATGATGATCTGTAAAGATGGATGAACGGAAAGGATGAAACACATATATCATGGAGGGGCTAACAGAGCACCGACCACGGTGGCCGGTGGAGTAGCCGGTCCGTTTCCGTCTTGGACTGGACGCGGATTTCCTGCGAAAACCTTTTGCAGCAAGGAAATAGGATTGCTTGGGCCTACTATGAATGTATGTGGATTATCCACGCCGTCCATCCGTTTTTACATATCATTTTAGTGGTTGATTCTAAAATACAAGCATGATCAAAGGTCAACTGGACCACACCAAAGGAAACAATGGAAATAATGACTTCCACCATTGAGCCTATCTAGGGCTCACAGTGATGTTTAGTTGTCATCCGACATGTTCATAAGATCACACATACATGGATGAAGGGAAAACACAAACATCAGCTTGATTAAAAAATTCTATGGGCCCCAATAAATTTTCAACAGTAGAATTTCAGTTCACACCGTTTCCGTGGTGAGGTCCACTTGAGATTTGGATATATTTCATTTTTGGGCTCAAGCCATAAAATTACATGTTAAAATGGATGGACGGAGTAGATAAAATATGTAGATCACAGTGGACCCCACAGAGTTTACTCAGTACGCTTATCGTACTGAGTTACTCGCAATCCGCTTCCCACGGCAAGTTCCTACACTGGGAACGCAGGTGGGGCCCATTAGGATGTTTATGAGAAATCCTAACCGTCCATCTGTTTTGTGAGTTCATTTTAGGATGTCGAATATGCAAGAAGTAATTTCTGCCACACTTATACATGCAAATTATTAATTTTTTATCTGTTTTTATGAATAATGATATTTTAATTTTCTATTAAGTAATTTATAGTTTATTTGAATTAAATAGAATAATTTTATTTTTATTTAATAAAAAATAATTTCTTTACAATGTAAAACATTTCCAAAAAGGAAATAAGGGCAAATATGTCAAATTAACATATTTCAGGCATTTCAGGTGTTTGTTAACAAACAAATTATTTCAAATTTAGTACTTAATTTTCAGACTTCAGCCATAATTACCAAACAAGTTTTTTGACTTCAGATTTCAAATTTAGGCTTCAGTTTTCAGATTCAGCTTCAGATTTCAGATTCAGGCTTTAGACTTCAGATTTAACAAACGGGGCCTAAGTAAAGTAAGACTCTTTTACATAATGGAATTTGACTTCGGTCAATAGAAGTGCATAGCAACATGGACCTGATTTATGTTACAGAAATCATGCACACGTTTCAAAACCCTTCTTCCCTGTACATGCATGTTTCTACACATCTACGGTACAGATCATATCTTCCCTGTATATGCATGTTTCCCTACTTGCATATTATCATGGATGTCTCCATATGCTGTGGCTGCTGTGACCAATGGTTGGATATCATTCTCAGCTTCTCCCATGATGTCATCCGCCAAGAACATGTCATGATCAAAGACTTGCTGCTTGATAATTGAAATTTTAGAAATTGTCTATGTAAAAAGAAAAAGTGTGATAGATTAAAATCATCAAAAAACCTATGAGCTTTAAACTCTTTACTCATTTTGGTATACGATTTGTCAATACCCACTGTATATTTGTTGAGCGTTTTCGTTATACTCTATGGGGCCACATAAGGGTTTACGTGCTTAATTAGAAGTTTGACATAAGCCTATTAAAGGTGATCATATAGTATCTTGTATTCGCAAGTGTATGTGAGATTTAGGAGATGGATAGCAACGATGACTCAGAAGTAGCCGAGACCATGGTGGTCCAAGCTGTGGCCACATGCGTAGCTGCTGTTGGTGAATATTACCGTCACTATATGTTAAGAGAACCGGCGCGTCAAGGGGATGACGAGCGGGCAAGGTTTATAAACTCAATCATGCGTGCAAGTGACAGTGATTATTTTGTCCAGTTGAGGATGAAACGACAAGGTTTCTTCTCATTATGTAACGTACTCCGTGAGAGAACACACCTATGCGATACTTGACATGTTAATCTTGAGGAGCAACTAGTTATCTTCCTCCATACCATAGGACATAACGTGCATATTCGTGTGATAGGACACAAATTCATACGTTCAGGTGAAACGGTAAGTCCTCACTTTTATCGTGTCCTAAATACGATAGTATCCTTGTACCCTGATTTTGTTAAGGAGGCGGGTACTGAGACCCTCTCAGAGATTTAATCGAATCTTTACTGGCAAACTTATTTTCAGGTAACATTTTCGTCGCATGATGCCATTTTCCGTTTTGATTTTGAAATAAGCTAATATTTGTCATATTATCTTATAAGTGAAATTGGATGTCATCGAGGATAGGATTGTGTTGGTGCAATAGACGGGACGCATATTCCCACTCATGTGGAATCATCCCAACACCCAAGTTTTCGCAACCGGAAGGGTATCGTGTCTCAGAATGCACTTGTTGCTTGTTCTTTTAACATGACATTCTTATACGTGCTAGCTGGATGGGAGGGTTCCGTTTCAGATGCACGGGTCCTACATAACGCTCTGACCCAAACTGATGATCTACTAATTGTACCAAACGGTAATTGTTTCTTCATCCACAATATATAATATTCTTCACCCTAAACATCATTCTCAACACATTAACCCTCATCACCCTAACTTCTACGCAATGTAGAAAAATATTTCGTCGTCGACACAGAATACGCTCACTCACCTGGGTTCATGGCACCTTATCACAGTGTTCAATACCACCTGTATGAATATCGAATCGGGAGAGCACCCATGAACAAGGAGCTGTTTAATTACTGACACGCGCAATTGTGAAACGTAGTTGAACATTGTTTTGGGATAATGAAGAGGTGGTTTCCTATCTTGAAGACAGCTGCGCAATATCCATTTGAAACCCAGGTTAAGATTATAGTAGCTTGTTGTATACTACATAATTTCATTCGTCAAGAAGACGAAACTGGACAAGATTTGGAGGATGTTGGTATAACCATGGAGGATGCAGAGAGCAATCCTAAACCAAATGAGGTATCAACAATGAATGAGCGGCAATGCCTAGTATAAGTGATATAACAGGAGAAATCTGCATAGATCGATGTTCAAGATGAGATTGCGGAGTGAATGTGGACAAACGCGCAAACAAATAGTAGGACTACATAAGGTCCTTTTATTTTAAAGATAAATTAACTGATGTGATTGGCAAACACATGTATATATATATATATATGAGAGAGAAGACAGTCGATATGAAGTCTGTCATTTTTTGACCCACACTTTCATAAGAACAATTAATTGTTCTTTCATAAATACATATTTGCTAGTATAATATTGAACATTTCTATTGTGTAAGTTAGTTCTTAACTGTTTGTTAATCCATACACTAGGTGACATGTCTGACTATTCTGTAAGAGATACACAAACTCCGACGCGGTCCCCAGTAAGAACTCCAGTTCTGCCGACAAGATTCTCTCCACACAAGAAGACTGTTAAATCACTTGTGGAGCCGCTGTCACGCGCTGCAAAAATCAAATGGATCTGAACCATGGATCAAATCTTATTCAACGCCTTACTTGAACAGATATCTCTAGGCCGGAAAGTAGATAACAGATTTAAAGAGGCATATAATGAGGCCGCTGCGAGGTGTCTAGGAGGACGCAAATTACAGTGAACTGGCAAAACGTTCAAAACCGAATGTGGTATCACAAATGTGAGTACAACGATGTGAAGGACATGTTGGCCCCAAGTGGTTTCGGTTGGGACAGCGAGCGTATGGCAGTAACCGCACCCGATGAGGTCTGGGAAGAGTACATGAAGGTAATCATTGCGTACAACCCCTTAAATTGTAATTCAGGATTGTATAAAATATGTTTACTAAACTAATCTCTTTCTTGATTATAGTCACATCCAAGAGCAGAAAGGTTACGCGGAAAGCGAATTGAGCGAATGGACGATCTAGCGGCGATTATTGGTTCAGACCATACAACAGGCCGCTGCGCCCAGGGAAGCAGAAACATGGCCGCGTCTTCCTCTCATATTCAGCGAGATTTGAATGACGCTTGGACTGAGCTGGACAATGAGAAGGATGTACCTATCGATCTTTCCAAGGATCATCTCGGAGATTCAACTGGGAATTATCATTTTTCAAATGATTCTCATCGGGCAACAGAAAATCGTTCATTTTGCAGCACTCTCAACCGAGCGACTGACTCTGAGAGTAGTCGTGGTGGGAGTGCGTCTACAAAACGGATGCATTCTGCTCGTCCCTGTGACGTCCTTGGCAATTCCCTGAATGGTGTGGCGGATGCAATGCGAAACTTTAGACTTGAAAAAGAGGTAAACCGCACTAATAAAGTGCTGGATATCCTTGAAGAGGTTCAGGGACTGACCAACATAGAATTTATAGAGGTTGGTCAGATGTTAACTCGGGATAAGCAGCTAGCGTCCTTTTTCGCAAGTCTTCGCCTGGAGCGGAGGGTCGATTGGTTGAAAAAAAATCTTGTCTGATTTGAATGAAGGGAAGGGTGGGGGTTCTTCTAGTTGAGGATTAAAATACTTTTATTACGCATCGAAACAGGAATTTCTATTTGCCGGTTTTGTAATAAGTATATACTGATTTGTGGGTTTTATTTTTTTCTTTTTTGTTTTTTCATTTTAAATGTTCGTTGGATACTTTTACACTATACCAATAGACCTGCGTTTACCTTTTTTTGATGTTGCTAAAATGCCATTTTATCAATCTATCGTCTTTACATGCTTTCATTCTATAAAATTTATAACATGCAATTTCTCGTATACTGGTCATGTTTATGTGAATGCAGATGGGTAACAGTAAATATTATGTCGTAATCAATGGACGACGACCAGGGATATATATGTCCTGGGATGAGGCACGACTGTATGTGGAGGGGTACAGCGGTGCTAGACATCGATCATTCAAAACATTCCAAGATGCGACTGCATGATGGAATGCAAATTATGCAAGTTCAAGTAATGAATTAATTAACAGGCGATGTGGTGAGGTAGATTCACCTACAGATGCTCGGAATTCTATCCGAGAAATTCCGAGATCCATGGTGTGAAAGAGTACACAAACAAATGATGCCACCCTGAAAGTCGGAGAAGTGGTAGCAGCAGTAGTAGTTGTCATCTTGGTTCTATTCTTCATATTATATATAATAATTAAGTTGTAATTTTAGTAAGTGTTGCACCACTTGCTATTCAAATTTTGGTACACACAAGATATTTTATCCTTGAAGACTTTTTATATGGCATGTATAACTGCATCTTACCTACAAATCTCATTATATGTAGATTTAAATGTAAATTGTGATAAAATTGCATACATTCATCCTTTCTTTTATCCGTATCTTTGTTAATCTTCATTAGTATGAAGTTTTGGGGCAAATGAAGACCAGCCTTTCAAACACAGTTTCCCAAGGGTCAGGTATGACTACTTGAAACCCGAATTGGATTATTGTATAATTTCGTAAGTAAGGTGTTTTTGTGTGTAGGCGATAGTTGTTTGCATAGAGGGTAACGACTAGATCAATTTTGACACAGGTGAATTTAACAGTGAGTAGTAATGCCCTTTGACACAGGTGAATTTAACAGTGAATTTATGTATCTTGACAATAATTTGGGATAGTAAAGGTAGAAAAACTATATCCCAGATTAAGCAAGTGCAATTTTCTGCAACCCCAAATGCGTTGCAAGTGGAATGAACATATCCCAGATTTGCTCAGATTGTGATTTGGGCTACATCTGAATATATACACTCGTATACTTGAAAAATGTTTGCTAATCCAGACTTTGTTTTGTATGATCTTCAGGTGTCATCAGGGCTTCTTTTCATTCATTTGCAACGCCTGAGGAAGGACAAAATGGAGGGCTCCTGAAGAGGATTAGCCATTAAAATTATTGCTAGAACTTGCATATTAGTCTTAGCATGTTTTCCCAGGATCAAATGGAGCTCTGGCCATTGATCACAAGGGACGTTGTGGAAGAACGTTAAATGTTGAAAGTGCCTCTCCGTGAATATATCATTCTACTGAATCCGAAGATTTATATGCGTACTATCATGTTTACGCATGTCTGAAACATACAGGTCATTAAACCATCTTTATCTTCCAAATGCTATCTTACTGATAGCTCTTAATGCAATAAGACATCTACTTCCAGTGATGTAGTAATATGGCGGCGTGTAAAGTCCCCAACAATGCTGTTAATTTCAGAGGAAGATGGATATGAAAAACAGATTTTTCTTGTGTCCACATTGGTGATGCATGGCCTGAAGCTCCACCGATTGGATTATCTTAAACACTCAATCAATTGCTTACATTTTGGTCATTATCCGAACTACATAGAAAATGTCTATTTCACAATCAGTATTACCATAAACATCTCATTTCAGTAACACTACATGAGGAATACCAAATGTAGCACTGGTTTTATAACTGGTAGGCATTAATTAATAAAAAAGGGACGTGGTGGGGCCCAGTACACCCGCCATAAAAATGACACATACATCATAGTGGAGCCCATGGAGGACCGAGCACCAGCCAATGGCTGGTGTCATGGGGAGTAGCCAATCCATTTTCACACCCATCATAACAGTGGTACTATGGGTTTATGGAAACAATTCCTAATTTACCCAAACGCTTGTTGTTGGTGGGATGGATGCAATACCACGACGCCCAAACGATCAGGTCGCTGGGTATGGGATTGGCGTCTACACCCAAAGCAGCCGACCATCCACTGACAGCAATAACGGCACTCGACACAGTAATATTTCCATACTTCTTATTACACCCAAAGCCAATTGCCCAAACAGGGCCTTAATGCATTAGTTAGATTCTTAACAATTGGTATTCTGGCAACATCACGTCTCCGGTTTAAGTAGGGAAAGGGCAATTTGTATAAGAGTGAAAGCTGCCACGTAGTGGAGAAGGCTACCGGCAACCAGAGCGCAGCTCTGCTAGGGATGTCGGCTGTAGAGCATGGTGGCATGTTACAATTCCAATGATTTAATAGCTAAACTTGACATATTCCATTAATCCAGACTTGGTTTATTGGTTAGGTTCTTAACATTGTTAATGCCTGAAAAGAAGACCTAATTAACCAAGATTCAGTAGGATACAATTATCAGTAATAGAAAATTGACCGATGGTCCACATTAACTATATACATATGGCTCACATGGGAATTAGATAACCTTATTTTTAATACATGAAATCTACGCAGCAGGATGCCCGTGATGCCCTTAGCTGGAAGTTTGAATTGCTAAAAGTATCAGTCCAAGCTCAAACATGCAAGAGGATTTGGAGACTTCCACACCTAATATTTTCCTATTTCTTGTATGTTAGTTGAACTTCCAAGTCTTTGTTAGGTTTCATTTGGTTATTAGCCATTGGATTGGGGTCCTTTTCAACGACATAAACCATACCATTTATAAATGATGGTCCTCGAGATTCTGAGTACCCAATAATAATAATAATAATAATAAAAAAAAAAAAAAAAAACTTGGATTGAACTATCTCCAAAAAAGCAAGTGATATGTTATTTTCAGGTTAGGACGCCAACGCGGGAAGTGGATTGCGTACTGCTGGCTAAACTCTATGAGGTTCACCAGGATTTATGTATTTGATCCACTCCGTCCATTCATTTTATTGGATAATTTTATATCTTGAGCATAAAAATAAAGCATATCCAACACTAAAATGAACCACACAACAGGAAACAGTGTGAATTGAACATTTACCGTTGAAAAATTCTCGGGGACTAGGTTAGTTTTGAATCAAGATTATTTTTATGTTTTCCATTCATCCATGTCTGTATGATCTTATGAACAGGTTGGATGACAGATAAACATCACTGTGGGGCCTAGTTAGATTTCAATGGTGGAAATCATTATTCCCACTGTTTCCTGTGGTATGAACCGCTTGATCTTTGGATATGATTCAATTTTGGGTTCAACCCCTTAAATTATTTGGAAAAACGGATGGATGGTGTGGATAGACTACATACATTCACGGTGGACCCAACTGAATTTACTCAGTACGATAAGAGCGTAATGAGTAACTCGGTATGCAATCCGATTTCGCCAACGCGCCAGGTTTGGCCCGGGTCACAGTCAGATCGAGCCCACCTGATTCAGGCCCAGGCGCAGTTTGTTTAGTAACTTGGGGCTTTTGATTCAGGCACGCAAGAATATGTTAAACGGGCCCCTTTCTGGGCTCTCGGGCCTCACTTGTAATTTAGAAAAACTAGGTCTGGGCTTTAAGTCATTTGTTAAAAAGTTTCCAAAATCCGGCCCATATATTGAACCCATGGCATTGATCACAGGTCCAATAAGGACCCATCTTACGCCCGAACTTAAAACACCAGGCCCTCCGGCCGTTTTCATCCCTTTCCTATCTTAGATACTCCTACCAAAGAAGCCCTAACTTCTATCATGTTATAAAGATTTAGTTTCTACAAGCAATGGAACTCTGATATTCACAACGTGTGGATGAAATCTATCCATACCGTCCATCTCTTTTTTACATGCCACATTTGTGGTGATCTTGACCTTCCACACAGGCGGCCCACCAGGAATATTCACATACAAGGTCTTCTTTCTGCCACTTCTGTAGAAAATCCAAACCATTGGATAAGTGATCTGCATAAACATCTCAGGGGTTAAAATTGGGCCAATCTACATATTAGGTGGGCCACAACCATCCATTGAGATCGTTGGCTGTAAAATGATTTTGAGCCCAAACACCTTAGCATGAATGTTAGGACGTTACAAGTTGCAATTCGATTTCGTTTGTATAGATAGAATGTTGCAATTTGATTCTGTAATGCAACCAAAGGCGCCCATTGAAATCTGGAAAAGGACAACCGTCTGATCCCAAGGATCAGGCCCAGTCTGGGTGGCCCAAAGCTAGACAGCGAACACTAGGGCCCCTAAACTAGACCTGAAGGGCAGGACTGGGTCCATGATAGGCGGGCACGACCCAATTACAAGTGACCCAGTCCAATCATCAAATGGGCCACCATCATACAAAAATAGCAAATGGTTTAAAAACATTCATTAGCAGCTCGCAATTCACCATACATCATTGGATCCGGTTATATTTCAACCATCCAAACTGCTTCTATGATTGGACTCGTTGTAAATGGACCATTGCAAACCCTTAATCATTTGAATCTTTTCCTTGCAGAGATCAGTAATGACCCACCCCAGCCCTACAGGGCCTATCCTTTTCAGCCCATTAGGGCTAGGGCTTAGGGACTAGGGCCAGGCTAGGGATAACTTTAGTTTTGGTCACCTAGCCTAGACGGTTGATATGATGGTGTCCACTGTAGTGAATGGGCCATGGCCCACATCTACACCTTAAAATTGTGTCCCGTGAATGGACGGCAAGGGAAAGGTTTCATCATCTGTCACCACCATTTTGAAAATGGGGCCATTTAAAAATATGCGAACTTCCATTTTCCTACTACGGTGGACCGTCCATTGTAAGGTCCAGTAAATTGATGTGATTTTTGGGCCACTGGCACATCCATGGTGAGTGGCCCCTGGATAACCACTTCAATGTACTAACACGCATGCATACATCTGCAGAGCACGGTGGAGATTTGGCTCCCCGACTCCATTCAACCTAGGGTCGTGATTCAATGAGGGTCCTATGTGTGAAGTGGTAGAATGCATGTTAGAGGTCAGGGCAGACAGCACGCATGTTGGAAATCTGAGCCATTCAATAGGTATTTCTCACCATGAGCATGCCAAGAATCGGTGCACATATATGTTGAATTTGGACTGTTGTAGATTTTTTTTTATAAACGCCCGTTTTTCTCATAGAAGTTTTACATGCTTGAATAGCATAAAAGTATTATTTCTGATACATGGCATGTTCGCATGGTGCCCTACCTCATGAATGACTGGGATCTCTAACATATGAGATGTGGGCCACTCATCGGGTAGTGTGGGCCATGAACGTGCCCTCCAACAATTACAGGTTGGCCTACTCATCAGGTGGGCTGACCTTTGACATTAAATATGAACTGCTAGTAGTTGTAGACCACCTGAATCACTAATGGCCTTGAGTTTTGGGCCTCAGGCCTAAATTATAGCATGTCATCTAATGGTTAGAGTGGATTTATATTATAAGCTTTGGGTCGTTCCAAGAATCAAATATCTGTCTCTCTTCAAGAATCAAATATGTATGTCTTTCTTCCAGCTGTTCCCTTTGGTGTGATCCACTTAGTCCATGCGCTCGCTTTTTTTTCACCTTGTGTCTAACGATGACTACACATATACACTCTTTCCAGTTATGTGGTCATGAATCACAATATTCAACCACCAATATTTCTTGTGATGTGGTCCATGCAAGATTTGGATCTGCTTCATTTTTTAAATCATTTCCTTAAATGAGCTATAAAAACAGACATGATATGGATGTAAGGCACACACATCATGATGGGCCTACAATCATGAACCCACTGAAGCCACACCTAGAGGTGTACACAAGTTGAACCGAGACGAGCTTGGCACAACTAGACTCGCCTCGGCCCCTAGTTGACCCCAACTCGAACTCGGCTTGGCTCAGTTCGGTTAGCAATTCAAGCATTCGAGCTAAGATCGACCCTGTGCGGCATTTTCACAAACACACAGAGTGCATTTTCAATTTCTTACTGTACACAACTATTTACAGTTATTTCATCAAACATCTCGTAGGCAACATTAAAATCAAGAAAAAAAAGATATTTGTTACATATACATACCTTCTTTGCCAACAGCCGAACAACTATTTACAGTTATTTCATCAGACATCTCGTAGGTAACATTAAAATCAAGAAAAAAAGATATTTGTTACATATACGTACCTTCTTTGCCACCAGTCTACACTTCGTTGAGTCATTTCATCAAATACTTGATGAGCAACATCAATATCAAAGTAACCAAATCACTGAACTGGTTCAGTTCAATTCAAGTTGGGATTCGATCTGAGTCAAGTTGAGATAGGGTAACCTCAAACTTGGTTCAAATTTTTTTTGAACTTAAAAATGAGCTCAACTCGGCTCAAACTCAATTTCAAATCGAGTCGAATTGATCTTTTTCAAGTAAAGACAAGCAAGCTAATGGAGTTAATTTGGTTCCTGTACAGCGAGAAAATTATCACTGTATACGCCACCTTTTATCCAGCGTCTTTAATGAATAGTGCAAAACTTACCTTCCCAACTTAGACCTTGTATGTACAGGCAGAGCATTTGAGGATGAAAATACCCTGTTTGCACGTGCAATGCTTTGTTTAAAATAGAAGTATTTTCGTCCTGAAATGCTATGTCCGTACGCTCTTTTAAGTTGGGAAGGTAAGTTTTGAACTCTTCATAAAAGACGCTGGATGAAAGGTAGCGTTTGCAGTGATAATTTTCTCCAGTACAGCCCTAGCCACGCCTCTAAAATAGGCCACTGGCCATCAAGTGGGCCATATGTGTACACTAGAATGGACGGCGGGAAATGAATGAGCCATCAATCCATATTCCACTGACAGTCACGGCCCATTTACAAAACTAGTCTAACTTTCAAGCCCACTTCCATGGAATGTGGAGCTCAATCGTTGAAGGGTCTGGATCTTTCATAGAAGTGCATTCCAACTATGGAAATCAGGACTCCTGACCCCTACTCTCGCAAGCTGCAAAAGCGGGGGCCTGAAAATCTTGATGTTCTTGAGAAAAGTACCGATGTATTGGAACATGATAGTATGTACTTCAGCCAATGGATTTGGATCTATTTCTGTCACCCGAACCGTTTATATAAGAGGCCTCCCCGTAGATAAGAGATAACATATTTAACTATTTCAACCATTTAATTATTTAATTATTCGAGAAGTTAAAAGAAGACAGTTCATTTGTAAAGGAAAGGAAAAGAGAAATATTCTGGAATTTAAATATTTTATTTTATTATTGTTTATTCCCCATTCAGGGTTCGGCCTAGTTTTAGTCCTTTAAATATGACCGTAGATTCAAAGACTAAAGTCTCTACCCATGTTGTAACAATATATCAGCACGTGATGCAACCAACGTACTGAATTTGAAATCTCGGGGCATTTTAGGGACGCCAATTGCCAGCATGGCAGCATAATATTTTAAGTCACTCTGACATCTATTCAGATCAACGAGGAAGAAGATTGCCCACATCTAAGTTCTCCGTATGTTTTGTGGGGCTCATCATGATGTATACATTGTATCAACTATATCTATCCATTTTGTGAGATCATTTTAGTATATAAGCTTAAAAATGAAACTACTCCAAAGCTTAAGTGGACCATACCATAGAAAGCAACGGGGACAATGATTTTCACAATTGAAACCTTCCTAAGGCTCCCAATGATGTTTATTTGTTGTTAAATCTATTCCTATGATTACATATACTTAAGATAAAGAAAGATAAATAAATATTTAATTGATCCAAAACTTTTATAACCCTCAAAAAGTCTATGATGTTATGCGTTCAATCCTCCACTGTTTTATGTAATGTGGTCGCTTGAGCCTCATACCTATCTTATCTTTTAACTTATGTTCTAAAATAGTCTCATGAGATGGTGATCCATATAACCATTTGGTAACATCAATGGCACAATCCACTTTGGATTACATACTATTGAACATTATAATGACATCTCCTTGCAAAATGTGTAGGCTCCATGCTTAATTCCAAAAAGTAAGGCAGATCCAAAACTCAAGTGGGCTACATTGTGAGAAACAACATGCATTGAGTCTTAAGAGCGGTCAATGGCTACTTTAATCATTTTGGATCTGGCTCATTTTTAAGATATCACTCTAACAAGAGCTTAACGGCCTGTTTGGTCGGACAGGCTAGATTGGATTAGATTGTATTAGAAGGGATTGGAAGGAGTGATCCCGGGATTGGCCGGGCGTGCCAAACAAGCACGATGAAATTCTGTCTGGATTGGAGCAATCCACTGACATCACCATCATTACCTTGAAATCCACCCAATCTTGCCTAATCTCACCTAATCCCATAAATTTTGCCTGGGACATGTTTGGATGAACAAATTGGAAGGGTTTGGTTAAAAAACATAACCATTACCCATGGCAGGGATTGTCCCCGGTTGCCATGGGATAAAATTAATGCCATGCTTTGTTGATAATACAGTGGTATATTGAATGAATATACCCACCATTATTTGAAATTATTGAGAATAACACAAGTGTTATATCTAAACCGTTCATTTGTTTTGTAACCTCATTTTATGGCATGAGCCTACAAATGAGGTAGATCTAAAACTTATGTGGCCCCAAAGAAGTTTTCAACGGTAGGTATTCAATTCCCGTTGCTTTCTATGGTGGGGTCCACTTGATCTTTAGATTTACCTGATTTTTTGGCCCATCCTTTAAAATAATCTCGATAACTGGGTGGACAGTGTGGATATAGTCCACACATCATGGTGGGACCTACACAACTCGCTAAACATTGAGTGAAATGGGCACAGGACCCAATGCAATTCCATTTAATGTAATTCCAAGCTTTCGCATTCTTTCCAAACATGGAGTGGAATTGGCACAGGATCAGATGAATCCCATCCCACCCAATCCTGCCTAATCTCACCTAATCCCATAAATTTTGCCTGGGACATGTTTGGATGAACAAATTGGAAGGGTTTGGCTGGGCGTAATCTCTGGATTGACTAGGCGGGCCAAACATACTTGGTGGTAGATTCCCTGGATTTAGCAATCCCATGGGATTGCCTGCAATCCACTGACACAGCTATCAACGAATGCAATCCACCCTGTTACAATCTAATCCCGTGGGATGGGCCTGTCCAAACACGGGCGATGGACTGAGTGGCTGTCATATACACATAATTGTATAGGGCCAACAGAATTTATGGGGCTCCGTGCAGCCGGAAGCTGAACGCGATCCGTGTCTGCTTTTTAGCGTGTTCTGTGCCATCTTAATTTTTGAACTGTAAGGTAATGCGAATGATATATCCATTCCGTCAGTCTGTTTTCTTACAATATTTTGGAGCATGATACAAAAAATGAATCAGATCTAACACTCAAGTGGCCGACGCCAAAAGAAACAGTGGCAGTGAAAGTTTTTAATGGTAAGTATTTGATTTCCTTTTTTGTATGACGTGATCCAATTGAGTATTGGATATGCCTCAATTTTTTACTGATGCTATGAATTCAACCGAAATAATAGATAAACGGTGTAGATAAGCAAAATGCATCACAGTGGGACCCACAGATATTTTATAATATCTTGGTTTTCGTGTTAAAAAGTAAGTAGTCAAATCAAGTTGTAAATGTAGGGGAAGTAATTATTACAATCTAATCCCGTGGAATGGGCCTGTCCAAACACGGGCGATGGACTGAGTGGCTGTCATATACACATAATTGTATAGGGCCAACAGAATTTATGGGGCTCCGTGCAGCCGGAAGCTGAACGCGATCCGTGTCTGCTTTTTAGCGTGTTCTGTGCCATCTTACTAGAACTGAGAGAGAGTTGATTTATTGCGGATGAGATGATTTATTGCGGATGAGAGAATGGCGTGTCATACACGTGAACGAAGCCACACGTTCACTCAGTGTAAGCGCTCAATCTAAACAATCCAAATTATGGGCCTTACATGGGATGTATTAGATCCTATAAGTTGCATAAAAAGTACGTTTTTAAATCCTAACCGCTCCTTCAGTGTCCCATCCAATGGACAGTTAGAATGATATCGAGTTTCTGACAAGATCCCGAATCCAGCTGGCACTTGCCCTTGGATTCGACGTTCAGAATCGCTATAATAGACATTTTCTTGTCCTATGTTCCATCCAAGTGGCGTCCACAGTTTCAACGGTCTGGATTTTGTATTTGTCTGCCACATCTACATGTGGATCTGTGCATGTGGATGATCTGTCATATCTGCCGGTACCATAGAATTGCTCCCGAGCAGGAGTTATTTAAGCGATTCGCGCGGGGATAGATCGAAGAGATGAACCGCGACTCACATGCCAACGTGGCAAACGTGTAAAAGATCTCGTTCATGCAAAGAAATATGAAGTAGCTTTAGATGAAAGTTCCTTGTCCCAACATCATGGGCCACAAGCCCCACGTGTAATTCTCTCCAACCTTCCATTTTCCTCACACGACCGAAACACAAATGGTGATTGGGTTGGGCTGATCTTTTGCACAACGCTTACATTCAACATCTTACGACATAGATAAATGACCCGGATTTCCTACACGTGTCCCATCTTCGCATATCTTTGGGATTCACCAGTTCAATATCTCTTCGCGCGAATCTCCATAATACTTCTTAAACAAAAAATACATCTCGTTTATTAGGTGGGCGTCTCCCTCTCACCACCGCGTTTCAGCAGGACATAATTGCTGCAGTAAAATATATATATTTCACGCGACTGGAGCTCTTCATCGTCCCCTACGTTTGTCTGCTTTGGTTCGATCCTCGATCTTCTCAAAAAACCCTAAAAAAAAATTAAAAAAAATTCGCATCTTTTCCAATCCTAGCTATCAAATCTCGATTGCCGGCTTCTGGATTGGAGCATGTGAGTAGAGATGGAGTCTGGAAAATCGGCGGCATCTCCGTCGCTGATGTCTGTGGCCGAGTCTGAAGATACCGTCGGCGATGTGTTGATTTCAGGTGAGCTTTTCGTTTCTTCGACCTGCTGAGTCTCAGTGTTTTTCGTTCTTTTTCTAGGGTTTTGATTTTCTCTTTTTTGGACTTAAAGGTGATAGCTTCGATTGAACACTTTTTTTAATTTTAATTTTAATTTTAATTTTTTTGGTGTTGGAAAATGCTGCCGAACAAAATACATGTTGGTAGTAGGGCGGAATTTTTGAATGTTGATGAGAAGTGAGGGACCGTATCATCCCTTGCCTCATACGTACTGTCTCCTGGGGTCTTGAGTTCAGAGCTGTGGGACCTGGCATTTCGGTGATTTTAAAACATTGGTTTTATTTAACGATCATGGTGGAAAGTTCCTTGAAAAATTTCCCAGAGTGGAAGATCCTAGCATCCAATCTTTCAAGTATGACTGTTTTCCATTCTAATTTCTTGACTGTCCATTTAGTGGCCCCATCAGTGGTCAACAGTGTGTATAACTGAGCCATGGGTCTCACTTGTATGGACTCAAGGCCTGATGCCACCAACTATCCTTGTGCTGGTATTATTGGTGATGAGACATTGGTGACTTTTGATTGGCTGAGCGGTCCATTACAGAACCTGCATCGATCTCTGGATGTACATTAGAGATACTTGGTACTAGCTCTAACCATTGAAGAATCTTTTGTGTGTGTGTGTGTAAGAATATAAGGGTAGTAGTGTGAAGGTTTTATGGCTACACAACTTCAAATCATCATCATCTAAGCCTTGTCCCATTTAATTGGGATCGGCTACATGAATCCTTTTTGGATACACAACTTCAAATGCTGATAGTTTTATGATATCCAAAATGCCAAAAGGAGCTCCACTGTGTAGCATTGCACACATTGAAATCTTGTAGGAAGAGTACCTTCCCCGTCCCCTCCTTGGAAGTCTGAGCTTGCCTCTAATGTTCTAATAGAAAATCAATTGAATTAGAGTTAGCATAGCAAGTTGGCTTGTCTTCTTTTCAAACATTTTAAATTGCATGATTGGCATTACTTGGTTGGCAAATCATAAACTAGATTTACATACTGAGAAATCCGATAAATGCATATACAGTAATTGGGACTCAGCTTTGACCCATAAGAGCATGCAGATGCATAAGATTTTTCTGAAATCACTGTATGGTACCTTCGTAGATCATATCTTGGTTGAGCCTTTTGAGTCATTATTTTGGATCCCAAATGGTCATTTTCTTTTAAAAAATGTCGTTCTAAGTAGTATTTTGATAAAATGTTGTAAGAATTTGATGGAGCTGTGGAGGCACTTAGTAGTTGCAAAGCATAAAATGCTTGTCTGAATAATGTTTCTCCACGTTTTGTTTTTTGAAGTTCTGTGACTCTATTTCTAAACTTCTTGCAACATTTCCTTCTATTCTTCATTTGGAGACCTCTTAGGGCCCATTTGGCCAGGTGGATTGGAAGGGATTGAATGGTATTAGGGTGAATGGCATGGATTTCAAGGTAATGATGGTGTTGTCAGTGGATTGTCTTAAGATCCATGGGATTGCTATATCCCGGGATTGCTATATCGAGTCTATTTGGCACGCCCAGCCAATCCCGGGATTAAACCTTCCCATCCCTTCCAATCCCTCAAACCAAACACGTCCCAGGCAAATTTGAACGGATTAGGGTGGATTGGGTGGGATTTAAAGGTAATGATGGTGTTGTCAGTAAGGTGTCCCGTATCTGTTACAATATGGCCGTATCGGCCGATACGTAATGGTAACGGCTGACACTGTTACGCGATACGGGGTCGAAACGAGCACCCCCCCCCTCCCCCCCTCTCTCTCTCTCTCTCTCTTCTTTCCCTCTTTTTATTTTCAGTTTCCCTCTCTCTCCCGTCTTTGCCATAGCTATATAGCTACTGTAGGTACGTGTCATGCTAAAACGAGCACTGACACTCCTCGAGCTCTGAGTTGTATGAACGGTTCAAAGGAGATCAAAGTTACATGGGCTCCAAAGTGATGTATTTGTTATATCTACACCGTTCATCTATTTTTAGATATTATTTTAGAGCATTACCCAAAAAATGAATCATATCCAAAGATCTTCTGGACCACACCAAAAATAGCAGCGGAGATAATGATTTTCACCATTAAACAATTCATAGGCGCACCATAAGGTTTATTTTCCATCCAATCTGTTCATAAGGTCAAAAAGACCTGAATGAAGAGGAAAAACAAATTTCATATTGATCCAAAACTTCTGTGATCCGAAAAAGGGTTTCAATGGTAGACGTTCAATCCCCCACTGCTTTTTGCAGTGTGGTCCACTTGATAATTAGATCTGTATTATTTTTAGTGTCAAGCCTTAAGACGAGCTCGTCAAATGAATGGGCGGTTTAGATATAACACATACCTCATGATCAGACCCACAGGACTTATTGATGTCAATACAGGTATGTTATTGAGGTACACCACCTAATCCGCTTTCAAAGAAATGTGCGTGGGACGCTTTTGTACATGTGCCGCATGGCCCCACCATGATGTATATATTTTATCCATGTCGTCCATCCATTTTGCCACATCATTTTAGGTCATGATTCAAAAAATTAGTAAGATCCAAATCTCAGGTGGACCACACCATAGGAAACAGTGGTTATAGAATGCTCACCATTAAAAATTTCTTAGGGTCCACTGGAACGTTTACTTTTCATCTAACCTGTTAATTGGGTCACATTGACGTGGATGAAGGGAAAACACACATGTCAGCTTGATTTAAAACTTTTGTAGCCCCCAATAAATTTTTAATGGTGGACGTTTAATTATTGTTGTTTCTTATGGTGCAGTCCACCTGAGCTTTAGATCTGTCTCATTTTTGGGCTCATGCCCTAAAATTATTTGGCAAAATGGATGGATGGTGTGGATATAACACATTCATCATGGGTGGGGCCCAAAAAACTTTGACACTCGTGTGCTACACTTCACAATTCGGGTCCCGCCTAATTCGGGCCCTTAAAAAATTGTACACAAGACATGTATTAACTTAAAATTTACCAATTAAATTATGGATTGTAATTGCTAATTCACAATGCCAAAATCAAATTGTTTGTATAGTTTTAATTGTTAATTTGTGAACGCTTATTTTTTAAAATAGGGCCTTTTGATTTTTTTCATGATTCACTATCCAATAAATGTCCACCAATTCATAAGTGGGATAATGCCAATAAATTGCATGAATTTGAGGCTGATTTGGGGCATGGATTGGTCCTCCAAGTCAGCCCCAAATTGGCAACGCCATCTACCTGAATTTAATTTCATTTTTTTAAAGAACTATTGGGAGAAATGATATCAAATTGTTAAGTATATAAATTAGATATTTATAAAATTAAATATATGAAATTTGTAGTCAAATTCAAGTTATCTAGTTCATAAATTCATCAGAGAGTCCGATACAACTTCTCACCAAAGAGCGGACCGTTACACCACCATAAACATGTTCCAATTGATAAATGAATGCATATTTGGAATGCTTAGAATATTTTGGATTTAATCCATATTTTTTCATTTTTTTTGGCAAAAAATAAAAAATAAAAATTCACTGTTACGGGCCGTTACGCCCCCTTATCGCCATTATACCCCCGTATCCGTATCGGTATCGGAGGGCACCGTTACGCCAACCGATACTGATACGGGATACCTTGGTTGTCAGTGGATTGTCTTATTATCCATGGGATTGCTATATCCCGGGATCAGATCACCCTGTCTGTTTGGCACGCCCGGCCAATCTCGGGATTTAACTTCCAATCCCTTCCAATACCATCCAGTCGCTTCCAATCCGCCCGGCCAAACGGGCCCTTAGAATATCTTTCATATTGGCAAGTTTATGATGTGACTATTTGTCCCTTGCATTTCTATCGAGTCTAACTATAAATTTCACTCGAGCCCAAAACCCGATCTGATGGTAGCATTAGAAAGTTAAAGTAATCGAAGGCAATGTATTGACTGGATATTGCGATGTCTGTAATGGTGTGATTTGTCTTTTGAATATCAGAGAAAATGACTTATGATCATAAGTTACAAAGAAGTGGGAGAAAGTTCTCTATATTTCCTTAGCTGATTCCTTATTTTTATTATTCGTTTGCAGAGTTACGTGAGAGGCATCAATTGGATCTAGAAAATTTGACATTAACAACGCAACCCTTCAAGACATTAAAGCTTTTCACTTTGGCCATAGTTCAATATCTGAAACAGTCAATTTTGTATGTTCTTACAAGAGGTGGTTGGCTGATGCTATTTTGTACTGTGGCTGTGGCATCTGGACTTCTGCTCATAGCTGTTGATGGGCCTCATGAGAAGGTATCCGGTATTCCATCAGTTGATGCAAATTATTTCATACCTCTGTTTTTGGTAGTATATTATTGGTTTTCGATGCCACCCAACATAAATGTTCGCAGACTTCATTTATTGTCTTTATTGATGGCATTAGCAATTCATCATCTCTTAGTTGTGACCTTCACTCTTCCCATGGTTGGTCATATGGTTTAGAAGATCAAAGCAGTGGCTGTATGGGTAGTTTGACAAACTACTTGAAGCTTGAAGTCACTTTGATATTTTGTGAAGTATATTGTTAAAAATCATCAAGGACGATGAATTCATGCTGTAAAACACCAGGGATTCTAAGGATTTTCCAAGTTCTCTACTTTATCTGAACGTTTTCTGGAATCAATGTCCTAATGTTTCTTGGGTTCATTGTGGTTGTGCATTGTCATTTATTTGCAGCATGTTCAAGAGTTCATTCGCTATTTCAGATTCATACTGTGGTGGGTGGCACTAGGCGTGGCATCATCAATTGGGCTTGGTAGGTGGAATCAATATTTGGGATTACTGTCTCTACTTTTAAGCATTTCCTGTGATCTAAATGTTTGGATCTTTGTAGAGATTCTTCCATCAAAATTAATTAGACATATAAAATCGTGTTACTAACCCATACTACTATACAAAAGTCAATCGAGCTTTGTTTTTTCAGAGCTTCTGCATGACAAAATATCCTTGCTATTTACTGACCAAAATATCCTTGCTATTTTCCTGACCAAAATACCTTTGTTTGATTCATATTCCTATTAAATAGGAATCTTCTTGTAGATATTCCTCAGATGCCCATATTGGTTGATATGATGCATCTTTAACTTGGATCCGATGGATCTAGGGTCAAGTTTTCATATTGTACAAGTTGGGCCATGTATCAGCGAACTGAACCGTTGGAATACTTCCAGCACTAACAGCCATTTTTCTCACCTTTCTTTCCTAAAAGACTACTGTGAACTCTTTGTTTGGCATTTTACCATCTAACTTGACAGCCACTAATCTCAATTGTTTAGGAACAATCGTTTGGATGAAGTTTTAACAGTGGACGGTCCATGATAAGGTCCACTAACATTATGGTCCGAATCCTCAGTTTAACTTGCCACTTGGGCAGCAAAAGAGTAGCTCTATCATGTGGTGACAGAGATTGCAGTGATAGAGAATATAGTATCTTATCAGTTCAGTTTTGAAAAATAATGTCTCTCCATGCTTAACAGTCAAGTTAGAGGAATTATATCATATGTGGCCCAAATCTTTGCACATATGTCCCTGTTTCCATTTCTAACAAGTGGGTCTACTGTTCAATAATCTTTACCATTGGTTTGTTGCACCCCTCCATGGATGGACCGTGCCTGAGAACTTCCTAGATCTGAAAATCCTATCTAAACCGTTGTTCTAATACTCTTCTTAACTGCCTATTTGTAGGCCACATCAAAATGCTAAGACGATCCATTTGAGTAAACTTTTCAGAGAACTGGTCTATCCGTGCGGGGGGTTCTTCTGATCAGTTGTCTAAATCACAATACATGGGTCCTCACTGAAAAGCAACGTATTTGTTTTTCTTTCAAGAATATTGGATGATACATGCCCCACATCTTTGCATGGAATGTGGGTTTTTAATTCCGCCAAGTGTGGCCATGGTTCAATCCAGACCATCAGTCTGATGTCGCCCAATGTTAATTGACTCCAAAAAGTCCAATTGCCAGGACACTCTAAACATTTGATCTGTGGCGTACAAATTGGTGTTCCAAAATGGAAATATAACAAGAGTCCACATCATGGTGTGCCGTAAAGGCCGTTATGTAAAGGTAAAGGTGGCAACCGTTACATGTTGCGGCGTCGTAACAGCCATAACAGCCATTATGGAAAAAAAAAATGACCTGTAGTTGCTGTTAACGGCACGTTACATCCCCTATAAAGGCCATAATAGCCCCATAATGATCTATTACGAGACATATATGGGTTTTTCATACTTTTTAATCAACATTATGGGGGCAGATACAGGTTTTTCGGGGGTTTTTTCAATAAATTAAAAAGAGAGAGAGAGAGAGAGAGAGAGAGAGAGAGAGAGACCGTAATGGCCGTAACAGCCGTTATGTCCCGTATCATAAAGGTAACGGTGGTGGCCATTACGGCCACCGTTACTGTTACGGAACACCTTGGTCCACATTCAACCAAAAAGGATCCCAATAAGGGACCATTGATCTCCTGTCATTTTAGCCATCCACTTTATGGCCACTGATCAAGCAGGGTGAGCACCATATATTCAGTGAGGCTCGTCCACTTTGGAATTGAGATGCATATATGCCACATGTTCAAATGATATGTCTGTGTATCGGTTATCATAATCTGCCAGAGGATCAAATAATTCCTGTTTGCCTGCTACTTAGCCATCCGTTTTATGGTCACTGCGACCCACTATTTGCTAGTGATACATATATGTCACATGTACATTTTGTGTCCATGCATATGTTTCATCATACTTTGCCACATGTTCAGTTGAAGGGTGCTGCCTTGGCCTATGTGTCCCTTGCCTTTGTCCTATATTGGCACATATACTTGGCATATATGGACTATTCTCGCGAGGTCAGTCCTTGACAGTTCTAAATTCTTGCAGCAGCTGTTCAAGAGGTTGCCACATTTGCCAATTTAGTGCATGGAATGAGAGATATGAGCCTTCCTTCAGGCAGATCCCTTTTTCCCCATGCCATTATTAAACAATCAGGCTGGTCTATTGATCAGGCGAGACAGTTTATTTTTTGATAGCTAAGCTGGGCACAAACCTGAGACCCCAATGTTGAAATGCTCCTTGTGTTCCACTGAGCTACGGGCTTGGACCCAGGTCGGACAGTTTCTTAAACAGGTGGATGCTTAAAAACGTCACCACATTTTTGGAAGGTGTCTTTTGGTCTATGTCTTAAAAACAGCATCCGTTGGTTCCACGCTCATCTTGCACATGCTTTTTATTAGTAAGATATGATGGACACATGTTACTAGTGGCCGGTCAATATTGAGATTATGAAGGGGTCTAAGTAGGCAAGTAGGCTTGATGGTTGTTTGTGGGGTTTAAGTGGGAGTATTTGACCAGAAATTTCAGAATATACCAAGATGTTCACAGCTACTCAAAGTAACCTATTTGTACATTTGTGGCAGCAACGATAATAACTGTAACTTTCATTTTCAGGGGGTGGAGCCCTCCCAATACAATTCAGTTGTTCAAAAAAAAGATAGAAAGAAAGAACAAAAAAGGAAAGAAAAGAAAAATAAAGAAAAAAGAAATAAAAGAAAAAGAAAACAAACTGTTAACTCCATTATTTCTGGAGTTTGAGAAACTTCATCTTTCTCCCCATAGCCAGCTGAAAGTAATCAAATGAAAAATTTTCTGGACTTGATAATATTTTGCTTTATGAAATTAAGAATATTACTTGATTTTCATGAGCCAACTAGTGAATGCGCATTAAAAATCCTTTAACTAGAGAAGTTTATCAAACACAAGTGATGATTGGTTTTTTTTTTTCTCCAACAAAGGAATGTATGTAAACCATGCTTGTCATAAAGCGTGCATCTTTATGAAATGATGCTATAGTTATCTTGTTTAATATGCTATGCCAGAAATCTAGTTAATGTTTCAGTTGATGAAGTGCTGACATAGTCACATGCTTGTTTGCAGGATCTGGTTTGCATACATTTGTGCTATATCTTGGTCCCCATATTGCGCTGTTTACAATAAAAGCCATGCAGTGTGGCCGAGTCGATTTGAAAACCACCCCATATGATACCATACAATTGAAAAAAGGCCCTTCATGGCTTGAAAAGGATTGCTCTGAGTATGGCCTCCCAATGTTTCCGTCATTGCCTGATTCGCTGGTTAGGGTTCCGCTTAGCAGCATATTGCCACAGGTTCAGTTAGAAGCTATTCTGTGGGGTTTTGGAACTGCTCTTGGGGAGCTTCCACCATATTTCATCTCAAGAGCAGGTATGTTTTAATTATAAGAGTGTGCGTGCCTCATTTTGAATATATGATGTAGAATTTCTTGATGGTAAAGAATCATTACTGTACTGGGAAAGTAAACTGATCTATTCATTAATATGAAAGTGGTGATAAGTTGCATGCTTTGTCAATAGGAGAAGATTGGTCATAAGAGTAGTTGGACCAATCATCATGAACTCTTTATCTTTGGTGTGAGTATTATAAAATAAGAATGTAAGCAACCATTGTTGCATAGCTTGATGGTTGAATGCTTTTGCATCCTAAAAGAGATTACGGGTTTAAATCTTGCTTAGGGTCTCTTTACTCTTAATTAAAAAAATGTTTGACTACACAAGTGACTCAGATGCAAGTTCGATTCCCCTCCCTAGGATTACCTGATGCATGTTGTTTGTGGGTGATAGTGTTCATCCCCAGAGATTAGTCTTGCTTTTAAAAAGGAGCAGGGACACTCTGTCATCATTAAAAAAAAAAAAAAGAAAGAAAGAAAGACAACGCAAGTGTCTCAGCCCAAGTTAGAGCAAGTTGTGTTGAGTAGACCGAGTTAGTGAGTCCATTTGATGAGTCTTGCTGTGATTCAGTCACGTCACTCTCAGAATTGAGTTCCCTAGTGGCTCAAATCTTGCCGAGCTGAGCCAAGTTTCAAGTCGAGTCAGCAACTTTTAGAACCATGGTGCAGACAAGATGTAACCTGAAGTTAACTTATACTCTTCGCAATAGCTTCAGTAATATGTACTGTCATATAGCAGACCAATTTCCCTTCACATGACTAGGTGACCAGATTTGCCACCACAAAATTGGAGAAAATAAGACTTTGGATATTGATCTTGTTGGTGAATTCTCCCACCTAATCAAGCACGTCTGTACCTCCATATGCTAGGTTTATATTTTCAATTGTATTTTTCATTGTAATGAGATGCTTTTATTGTTGTGTGTGTGTGTGTGTGTGTGTGTGTGTGTGTGTGTGTGTGTTTTAAATGTCAATTAACTTTGTGCTAATCTGGATTTATTTGTTATAGCAAGATTTAATGTCATGGTTTAATAAATATGTCCACTTCTGGTGTAGGTGGTTCATGAATGATCTAATTTTATTAACTCAATGAGCTCTATTACAGCATATATGTCAGGTAGCAAATTGGACACCATGGAGGAATTGGACGCTTCCTCAAAAGAAGATGGAGTAATAATAGGTCGCCTAAAACAAATCAAACGCTGGCTGTTTGATCACTCGAAGCATAACTCGCAGCATCTGAATTTCTTTACAATTTTAATACTTGCTTCGGTTAGTTTGTGTTCTTCCCTGTCTTTTCCAGCATCCAAGTCTTCCAATGGTATATATAGATTTCAGCCTTGTGTGATTATTCAATGTCAAAAGTCTATTGCCCTTTGGACAAAGCAATAATATGTGAAATGTTGTCCAGATTTACTTATTTTTGCTGTTGTCTGAATCCATCCGGTGGAAGAGAAATAACTTGTAGCAAGCTTGCATATCACGTTATACTGATTATTTATGTCTAACAATATGATACCAGATTTTTCAATTTGATTCGATGCTTGGTTGCATTTTCTCAAAGCTTGA
Source organism: Magnolia sinica (assembly GCF_029962835.1). Classification (NCBI taxonomy): domain Eukaryota; kingdom Viridiplantae; phylum Streptophyta; class Magnoliopsida; order Magnoliales; family Magnoliaceae; genus Magnolia; species Magnolia sinica. The sequence continues at coordinate 6,722,307 of NC_080585.1, read as the reverse complement.
TTAAGGATTGCTTGTCCTACCTCTTAAAAGAAAAAAAGGATTGCCTGTCCATTCTGAAATCAGGCCAAAATGTTGGTTGGTATTGCTCCCGACTCTTTCTCAACTTTCATCTTGCAGTTTGATAATGGTGAGATTTTAGTCAACATGCATACTCACTGACTCCCATATTCAAGTTTTTAGTGTGCATGCATTAGCCAGTGTGCTCTCTTGATCATTGCTGGAGAGTTACTTCAAAGGCCCAACACATGTATTGGAGATGAATTGCCAAGCAAAAGCTGCAAAACAGAGACTGCCAGAATGCTAGGCTGGTAATGTGAAGTTCTCCTTGGAGCAGCAAGTGGAAGTTGTGCCTATTTGAGTAGTTTGAATGGAGAAAACAAAGCCCCCTTTGTGTAGGTCATATTCTAGATTAAAATTTGACGTGCAGGCCACATGTAACTAAGAACATGTGGCATCAGTCTGGTTGGAGAGGTGGAAGTGTTTGGATTGCCTTCAGTATGTCATTTGCAGAATAAGAGTGGGATATTAGCTTCTTTTTGGACATATTATGTATCTGTTACATAACTAAGAACAAGCTATGAATTGCTGTAAACTTCCAGTGCCTTCATTCCCGTATATCTTTTGCGATGCCTTTCAGTACTTATCTTCTATGCAAAATTCGCTCTTCTTATCATGTTCCTACATCCAACCTATCTTCTTTGTAAACTTTGCTCTTCTTAGCATGTTCTTACATGCCTTTGGGATAAGAAGTTCATCTGTTTTGCTTGTATTATTCATCTTCATGCCCACTCTAATATATGTTCATTTGCAACTCATGATACAATTGCAAAACATGTCTTCAATGGGTGGCATGGACTCTCTGCTTGAGGCAGCAAACCTGTATTTAGTACATGCATCCTTCATTTGTATGTTAGCATTTTAATGGCTGATATGCCCTAGTTGCAATGTATTGCATTTCAGGTACCAAACCCACTATTTGATCTTGCTGGCATCATGTGTGGGCAATTTGGAATCCCATTTTGGGAGTTCTTTCTTGCAACACTGATTGGAAAGGCGATTATCAAGACTCATATACAGGTAGTTCTTTCTGTTCCACTTTATTAAGTGTCTTAGAAAGATTAGATCAAAGATCTGACCTCAATTCTTTTCCACCCTATGGTTGGCTGTGGCTTTTACCAGCTATTGGTAACCATTGGGGAAGATTTTCTCCACCTCGACGTTTTGATGCTTCGCCGCTCATAACTATAATGCTATGTGTTATCCATCAATAGCAATGGAAGCCCCTTTTTTCGAATTAGCAAAAAGAGAAAAACCTTATTACCATAGAAAAAACAAAAAGAAAACCTTGTTGCAATGGTCCGACCAATGAGTTGCCTTTGTTATGCATCTTCATTTTGAGTTGCCTTTAGCTGTGCATGTGCTTTGTTTTGACCATGGCCAATTTGTATTGTTCTAATAAAAGATCAGATACACTAACTTTTTTATTGACATGCTCATTACCAAGGTGGCTGCAAGCAACAAGTAACATTAAGGTTCTTGTGCAAGTGCATGTTGGATGGTCTATGAATAGAGATTCTGACCTTTTAAGAATGATGGAACTCAGTTGATGTGGTCTCTTTGAAAAAGAAAAAGAAAAAGATGCGTTCTCATCATCAAATATGTTGCAAATGATTCATAACTGAACCAGCAACGTGCACTCTGCTTTTTCTAAGCTCTTGTTTCTGTGGTTTGCAACTAATTATTTTGGTTTATGTTGCAGACAGTTTTTATAATCTCAGTTTGCAATAATCAACTGCTAGAGTGGATAGAGAATGAGCTGATTTGGGTGCTTGGTCTTATCCCTGGACTGCCTTCTGTCCTTCCCAACCTCATCGCAAAGCTGATTAAGATGAAGGAGAAGTACTTAACAGCTCCAGTTGCAGCTCCTTCAAATGTAAAGGTATTGACAGTTATTCTTCCAAGCAAGGATTAGTTATGTACTAAACATGCTAATAAAAAACGGTTACATAACGATCATTGTGTAACAGTAACAGTGGGACCCGTTACTTGAGACAGGGCTGTAAGTACCATTCTGATAATGGGCTGATAAGGGGCATTAACGGGCTGATATGTGGCCGACACGTTTTCTTTAGGGAAAAAAAAAGAAAGACTGTTACAGGGCCGTAACGGCCATTACCGCTCATATCATAATTGCCACAAGGCTGGCTGTGACAGCCACCATTACTGGTCTTGGTACTAATGGCCAAAAGGAAAGCTAGGTTATGGCATAACTATTGAAGAAATTTGTATATGGGTCTGTGCATCCCTGGACTCCTGAGCCCAACACCTGGTTCAAAAGTTGAGGCCTGAGGACCAGGTTCATGTCAAGGTCATTTGTCCATCTGGTCAGCCTGGGCCAGGTCCTGGGTATGAGTATGACAATAATATTACATTTTTTGTGTGCACTACACATCAATAAAATATTGAAATTTCAGTGTATGGCTTGGGCCCAATGGATTTTTAATCTCACGCCGGGTTCACGCCCTGAAAACTTGGCCCATCTTGCTCCCATGTCGAGCTTGGGCCTGGGCCTTGTTGTTGTTGTCGCCATCGATGTTGTTGTTTTTTGAAAGGTGAGTCATGCTCAGGTTGAACTTGACCTGGCCAGTTGATATCCCTCCATTCACTTCTCTCATTTAAGCAAGAAAATAATAAAGGAATAAGATACTAGGGAGACTAGTTCTACCTGTTACTAGTAATTCCTGTCATGAATGGCAGTCCTGTAGCTATGGCACTGCCCACCATTGGGCTGATGACCTAATGTTCAAAATCAATTTAAAGGCTTAGATAAAAGCAGATATCTGCTGGGAGGATTCCATATCTCTTTGAGCGGGATATTTTTCTTTGGGTGTTACTTGAAAATTCATTTCAAGTCTGCTTTTGCTGGTTTTTATTTTTTGTTTATTAACTTATGGTTGCCTCTACCCTAAACTTGCTTGGATTCATTTTGCGTCTCTTGGAACTCAATATACCTCTTTTCTTCTTTTAATAAATGAATTACAGGCTACAACTTGCTATATGTAATGATGAATTTCATGGTATTGATGCATCACAATGTGAAGTGTTCCAGTGCATCCATTTCTTATATGTGGGTCCCATGGTTTGGTTATCCAGACTGTTGAGCTTGAGGCCGCACCATGTATGCCCAAAATTTTACCCACATTGAAGAATCCTCAGCATCCTTCTGACATCCTTTGTTTGGGATGTTGGCTGTGTGGGTCCTCTGTTTCGATGTCCTTTGTTTTCTTGTTAGAATCTTGCTAATCTGGAATAACTTTTAGGCACAATCATCCATCTCCCCTTGTTTTCTTGTTAGTCTTTCTAATCTGGAATAACTTTTAGGCACAAGTCATCGAACTGTAGGATACTATCCATGTTCCAGTGTATGACAACCATAGAATTTGTGTATCAGATATGCATCCTATTCCGCTGGTCTTTTCAGGTTATACTTGTTGTACATGCTTGACTGTGTTTTATGATGTGAGGTTTGCTAGAATACATCCCGATGCATGTGAATAATATATGTCCATAGTCTAGCTGCAGGATACAGGATAATTTTTTAAATGACCCAACATATTTATGCGATAGTGCTCCTCTTGAATTGGAATGCCCAAAAAAATTCTCAACCCTTCAATTATGCAGAGGATGGTGACTGTCCATATTCAAAGCAAAGGAGCCAAATTATCAAAGGGTTGAACTAACCCAACAGAACTTTTAATTGTTGTCTGTCCACCATACCAAGTGAGAAACATCATATAAACAGTTTGGATCATTGGAAGATGACCCAAACATCCCAACAAATGTCAATAAGATACTTCAGGATTTATTCTAGCAAACCTCTCATATTGTATTTTGATAATTGAGTATGTGTATGTTGTGTCCAGGCAAAGGCATGGGACGGCCTGTCGCTGAATTCGGTCTGGAATAGTGTGGTGTGGCTCATGCTTTTGAACTTCTTTGTTAAGATAGTGACCTCAACTGCACAGAGGCACCTCAGGAAACAACAGGAAGCAGAGCTGGCGGCCTTGACTCAACAGCCAGCAGAGACCAGACACTCCAAGGGTGGGTATTGATTCAGTATCTGACCGAGCGCCGAATCCAGTGCCCCTTTTATTCCGGGATTCACCCCAGGATATGTTTGCCATCCCACTACAATCCCTACACTGTTTTGTGGAACACAACAGGAAATGAAAGAAAAAAAAGAATATACATAAGGGAAGATGCAGATTCTATTTATTCTTCTGCTACAAGGGAGGGCATATGGTGCCTGAGATTGGCTGTACCTTTTCATTGTAGGAATTAAACCTTCGAATGCTATTCTTCAGGCATATGCAACACAAGTTAGTTATTTCCAAGACATTTCTCCTAAGGGATATATCAAAAATGGTATGAAGAAAGCCTGATTTCCCCAATTTCCCCACATGCTAACATTGCATATGTGAGAGCGATCCAATGTAGATGATATGGTGGAAAGCGTGATTTGGTAAAGCCATCTCTCCACAGGATGGGACACACGGCAAGGTGATATACCAATCAGGTTCACCCATATGCTGGCACCAGGATGGATGGGCTGCATTTTAAAACTAAAAGTCCACGAGACAAGTCATATACGTTACTTTTTCTACCATTCATCCCACAGTATATGGAATAAACTGACAGGATTTTTCACTGCCGTAAAATTCATCCTGCTCCATGCTTCGGGAGGGCCATTTCCATATGGTGGTAGATCACTGCTACTCGGGTTTCAGGCAGAAAACCATTGGGAGTTGTGGTAGTTTGCTGACACACGAGGCTGAAGGACTGAGCGCAATTTATCAAGACAGGCCCTCAAATGTTTGAATGGACACAGCTCACTACCACATCTTACTCAACTCATCCAAACGATTAGAGCTGGACTGAGGTCTGCCAACTTGTTAGGCCTTTAGGCAGCAAGCATGTCCAATAATTTTAGAGTCCAAAATTTACGACCAGATACAACCAGCGGGCCTTGAGATGCCTAAATACCAGTCAAAGCATTCGCCACCGTACTGTAGAACCCAAACATAGAGGTCATAAGGGAAGCCCGGCCCCTATAAGCACTTTTGAAACTCTATAATGCCAAGGTAACAAAAGATAGTGTACACAGATGAGATTGTCCAAGAGGCAAACTCAATAATCCCGTCTTCAGTTTCTTCTAACTAGTCTTCATCCCCAATCTGAGAGGGAACTCTTTATGTTGTAAACTGGGGATTAGAATCCGACAAGGCCAAGCATATCACTTGTTCCTGTGCAAGTTGCAATCTTGCCTATTCAATTCTATCATCCGCATCTAAGCCTTATACTAATTAGTGTGTGCGTGTTTTATATATATATATATATATATATATATATATAACACGCACACACCAAACAACACCCAGCCTACACTTTTTCACTTCAAAGATGGGCATTGTCTGCATTTTTGAGGTTATAACTACATCTGGTTGCAGCCTATGCACCAGAAAGTAGTGTACATGGGCCAACACTACCAGCAGTGGCTATGATCAGTCTAAAATTTTCACATAAATGGAGTGATAAGCCAAAGAACTAAAATACTGGCACTCAAATCTCATCATGATCCATTCATGGAGGAAACAACCAATATGATTGTAAGAGATGGAGAGGAGCTTGATTCTTTGACTCCTAGATAATTTGGATTTTACAAGAACAGACAATCACTTCAGGAATTGTATACATGTACATGATATTCAGCATAAAACAACATCCCAATTACATGACAGGAATGAGACCGTTCTTAGCTTACCGTCTCTGCAAAACAGCATCCAAATTACATGACAGGAATGAGACCGTTCTTAGCTTACCTTGTCTCTGCGCTCACGGCTTCTTCTTCCCTTTTAAACTAGGGTGCTCGTGCCTGCTGCTCCCACCTAAGATCCTCTGAGAACTCCGAAAATGCAGCCCTTGGGTCGCCGTTTGTGATGGATAGGTAGTATTCAGCAGTCCCGTCATCCACTCGCATGCTCCTCTTCATGGAGTTAAGAATTCTCCTCTTGCCTCTCCCAGTCATCCTGTTTGCCAAATAGCTGACTTTGCTATCAGGGGCGCCTTCCAGATACAGTACAGCCACTTCCCTCTTTGCGTAAGCATCCAACTCTATGTAGCAGGTGCCATCAAGAAGAATGTCTGGTTTGCTTATGGGAATCAGAAGCCTTTCCCTCGAGTGTATGCCATGGTCGCTCATCATGTTATTCAAACGTTTTATGTCCATGACCTGTGGATTTGTGTACATTAATTTTTCGAATTCATGACAAAGGAATGCAATGACAATTGTTATAATATCCCTAGTAAGCTACCCCAGCTACAAGTTGAAAACGCCCTGGCAAATGCAATCTGATGTTAGAGGAATATGAATCATTTACATGGCTAGTCAATGATAAGAGAACCTTAATCACAATCATATTCAATGACTCATCCTCGATGCTAATAAAGCTTCTACAACTGGGAGATCAGTGGTGTTTATTTGTGATGAAATAAATAACTAACAGACAAGACATACCAAAAAAGAAAAGAAAAGAAAAAAAAAAGTTTCTTTTTAAGATAAAGAGATATGCTCCAGTGCCCTTAGAGCACTAAGTTATAATGCTCCTAGTTGCGCTGGGACACTTGGATAAATCAATCCATTGATCTAGAATGTTCATTAGATACAACCTACATTTCATGGGATACCATGCAAACATCACACTGATTTCACAATCTTAACCATCTGAGCAATTGCCTTTAATATGGGATGGGCAGGATCATTTACACAAAAATCTGATGTCATTGATTGCCTCTATGATTCTAAAGAATTACTATTGTTGGTCAATCCGAACCAGCCCATCCACGGTTTGGAAAAAGAAAGGCTGAAATAAATAGGGGAAAATCAAGCATGGATTGGATGAAACCGATCAAAGTGATTTTTTCATGGTAGCCGATGCAATTATCTTTTACTTCATGGATAGTTCAGATATACCGACTGGCCCATCAAGTAAACTGATGCAACTAGGAGCACTATAACTTATAGTTCCCTCATAGAAGTGGAGCATTTCTCGTAGATAAATGATGATGTTTTTTCACAGATGATTAAAGAAGAGATAAAATCTACACAACCTAAAGATGTTCCAGATATTTCTCCTTTACACTATATGTTAGGTGCCCCATCAGCCCCATGTAATAAATGATTGAAGAAAACAATTACAGAATTTAAGAGTCACACATCTTGTCAACGTACCCCATGATATGGCAATCACCCACTCTGTTAAGACCACTAGACCCTAACAGAGGGCTTACCACTGCATTTGAACCATTGATACATATAGGACAGCCAGAGAATGAAATGCTATTTTCCCCTTCATTGTAACTAAAATTCCCTAATAGTACAGACCAATCCCACTTTCCCATTAAACTATCATCAAACCTAAGTTTATGTAGCTTACCAATGGTTCTTTCAATTCACTACTATTTGTAATTAATTGATTAAAACAATATGCGTAAACTATAACTTATAGATCATCAAAAAAAGGATTTTGTATTAAACTATTAAACTATGAAACATAACCTCTAGCTAATTGATTGAAGCAACTCTACAAGATTTATGACTACATTACTTACCCAACATGAACTTGTTTTACATTTCCAGCTTTTATGTAAAAACTTTCCTCATTGCCTTCTTTTTCTTAACAATCATGTACCGATTTTATTTTATTTTATTATTATTATTTTTTTTCTTATGGGTAACAAGTTCTATCGATTCAAAAAGAAATAGCTACAATCAGTGTTCAAAATATCGGTATCGCGTTACGTATCACATCCTTGGGATATAGATACGTATCGGTTATCACACGGGATAAAACGTTTTTATCAAGTAATTTATCGCACTTTTTGGGAAACATAGGGAAATATTGGGAAAATGGTTGAATTTTTCAATGAAATTTCAGGGATTGTTAAAAAAACCTTAATACACACTTTTAAATCATAACATCTCAAAAAAGAAGTGCTAATAATAGGTTTCCTTTGTATAGGGTCCTAAGCAATGTGTTGTCTAACTAAACTAATGCAACTATATTCAAATTGAATGCATAACATTTAGAGTGTATGCGATGATCATTTCATCAAACATTCCTAAATACTTCGAAAATGATTTTTATTTTCCAAAATTTAACAAAGACTTAACAAATTAGTAGATCAACCCTCATACATGCTTGATTTCATGTTTGGAGTGCAACATTGCAAGCAATTTGGGAGAAATTGGGGAAATTTCAAAATTTTCCAATTTTCCCCAAATTGGACCACATAACACTCAAATTTTGAATTAGAGTGTATGTGATGATCATTTCATCAAATACTCCTAAATACTTCGAAATTAGTCTTAATTGATATAGAAATCAAAGCTCAAACTCCATGATTTTTCATGCAAAACATGAAGAACCAATGGATTTATAACCATTTGATACTGATTTAACATAATTTCAACAAAAAAAAAAAAAAAGGATCAAGAATTGAAAACGTGCACTGGATCGAACATGTGGGATATTTCGGCACCTCCTGTCCGTTTCGTATCGCACAGGTGGGATACAAGATGTATCGTGGGATATATCGGCCAATATCGGCGATATTTAAAACACTGGCTACAATAAAGGGGACAAGTTAGCAATACACAGTCTCTTGCTCCTCTTTCACAAGAACATCAGCCATCGAATTTGCATCCCTAGTTACAAAGGAAAATGGAATGTCTACCCTTGACTGCAAATCTCTAATTGCATAGAGGATGAAGCCAGTCTCCAGGGTTTAGCTTGGCTTTGAATAAGCCAAAAGTCCTAACATTTGTGGCGTTACCTTCTGCCACCAGCATACCAAGGTAAGAGGCTACGTATATTCAGAGGGACCTCAGAAGCACTTTAGACTCCATGTCAATTGAATTCCCCTCCCTCCCTCCCTCGCTTAAATATGCTGGAGCAGGAAGCTATGTACATTCAGAAGCCCTTTAGACTCTCACTTCAGTCGAATCTCCTTCCCTCCCTCTCCAACATGGTTCTTAAATTCCCCAATATTGGCAGAGATATCAGCCTATGTGTCATGTTTCCCTCAATGGGGAAATGAAACCTGACTATATTACAAATTTTACAAGGTTTCGACAGAAAAAAGGATCATAGATATTCCCAGATACATCAAACCCAAAACTATTGCGATATATCGGCATACATTTAGTTAAAAAAATGGATCATTTCAATCTAAAATTGCAAAATTTAGAAACTTAAGTAAATATTTTTTTAGAGCAGCAATTTTATTAAGAAACCCACAAAAAAGCGAGAAAAGAAAACAACCCAACACGCGCACACACGCACACACACGCACGCACACATAAATAAAAAATAAAAAATTGCAGCCCTAGCTGCATTTACATAAATGGCCTAACCCAAAACAATAATAAGAAGAAAATGTTTTTGGTCAATTTTTTGTGCAAACACTTTGTAATTGTGTTTTAACAAATGTAACCGAGTTGTTTTGCATCAAAACATGGATTTGGTGGAGAAATTCTGATCAAAGAGGGATTTTGGGTCAAAACCCCAAATGTAAGAAAAATCTAATTTTTCTTTAAATTCCTTTTGTTTAATAGATTAGAAATGAAATAAGTCGAAATCCATGTCTAGACATGGTTGTGGTCATGAGTTTGCCTATGGATATGGGCAGATGTATCCAGAGTAGGGCATGGAGGTGTCTAGCCACAGCCAGTGCCATTGGGGGCGACTGTGACAATTACAATGACTGTTCAGTATCTATTGATTAGTATACTAATGCACATTGTTGAGGAAGAGTACCATTACTATGTTTGAGAGTACATGGCTTGGTATCATCAGTTGGCATAGTATTGCAGTTATGTGGAACAACAGTATTATAGCCGCCCAAGGGACAGTGACTTTGAGCTGTCTTATAACTCCATGGAGAAATGAGACAAAAATACAATTTTGTTTTTTTTAGCTGTATTTTTTGTGTTTCGTTGCTTGTATTATATGACATTTGTAATTGCATAATTTATGCCCAACAATGCATTTTATCCCCTAAACAATGGAAAACTATTATGCATAGTATGGAGCACCTGCAAAAGTTGCTTCTTTCATCTGGTTGGCTGGAAGGAAAAGTATCCTTACCATTGATTACTTGCACAAAAGATCTTTCATTTTGCCTAATGCATGTCCTCTGTGTCCAAGTGCTGAGGAGTTAGTGGACCACCTCTTTATCCATTGTTCCTTCTCTTGCATTGTTTGGTCTGGTATTTTCAGATCGGCCAACCTATGTTGGGTGTTTCCTGGTTCTGTGATGAGCTTGCTTTCGGTGTGGCATGGTGAGGAGGGCAGCTTGTTTGGTAGGAAGAAGTGAAGGCTTGCGTTGCTAGCTTTCTTTTGGGCTATATAGTTGAAAAGAAACAACAGATGTTTTTTTGTAAGATTAAGAACTCTTCTGCTTGGGTTTCTTGTCGAGTTGCCTTGTACATTAGGGAGTGGGCTCCCTAAGGGTGTCTTTTAGGTTTGCTTCTTTTCTCCTTTTCTTTGTTTTCCATTCCTGTTTTGGCCATTGGCCTTTTAATAGTATCATCTTTCAATATATATATATATATATATATATATATATATATATATATATATATATATATATATATAGTTACAAGTGTGTAATCATGCGTCTTTTAACATCTCTTGAGTTTTACTAAAAAATTCATAGTTTTTTATGAAGTTACACTGAAAGTTCTCCTCAGAAGTTTTTTTATTTTTTTATTTTTTTTGAAAGATAACTCCAAAATTCATTAAAAAGAGCAAAGACAGGAAAAGAGGAAGCTGAAACCGCTGAGGTGGCGGAGACAGTTGCCCTCAGAAAAAAACAAAAACAGAAAATACAACCCTGAGACAAAACTCAGGGTCAACCCAAGCAGCAGGCAGACCAACTAAGAACCCAAAAAAAGAAGATTACAGCCCCTTAGGGAGTCAATGTAGGAGACCCATTCGGATATAGATTTTTTGGCTCTGCTGGCAACGAAAACAGCTGAGTTTGAATGATCTCTAAAACATCTATCATTCCTTTCTTCCCAAACAGACCACCAAGTGGCAAGGACTATCCTCCAGATTGGAGTCCAGTGTTTGCCCAGTCTAACCCCATGCCAAGCTTTCAGAAGGCGGGCTGGAGAATCTGGAAAGCACCATGAGATGCCAAAAGGGTTTAGGATAAGGGACCAAATCTGATAGATGTATGGGCAATGAATGAATAAGTGATCGACCGTTTCTTCTGCAGCCATACAGCATAGGCATATGTTGGGGAGAATCATTCCCTTTCTTCTCAAATTATCGACCATGAGGACTTTTCCCTTACTAACCAACCGTCCAAAGACGGTGATCTTAGGAGGGGCCGCGTACTGCCAGATATGAGCTGTGGAGATTTGATCTTCGTGATTGGGGGTCGAGGCCAGGAATCTATAAAGCGATCTGATAGAAAAAATACCAGATTTTTCAATAGTCCATGCTATATTATCATCCGAAGAAAGATTAGGCTTGAGGCTTGAGAGTTTGTCCAGGAGGGACGCAAACTCAGCAATCTCCCATTCATAAAGATTTCTTCTGCATTCCAGGTTCCAAATGATGTTGCCGCCAGATAGAGAGATGCATTTGGAGACTGAAATAGCTTGATTTGGAACAATGCGGATATATTTGGGAAGTCTGTTTTGAGTAGATTTTCGCCCGCCCATCTGTCTTCCCAGAATCGAACTGTCTCCTTCACCAATCTGGAATACGATATTTTTGAGGACTTCATCTTTAATGGCAAGGATTCCTCTCCAAAGGGCCAAGGCCCTTTAGAGAGATGAGTCTTTTGTCCACCAACCGCCCATAGATACTCCGTATTTGCATTTTATGAGATTGTTCCAAAGGAGGCCCTTGTCTGATCCAAGTCTCCATATCCATTTACCATGCCATAGGAAATCACGTCTAGATTTCTCCAGTGCTGCCAGGATTGACGCTGGGCATCTGAACATGGACATAAAATATAGAATGAGATTTGATAATGCTGATTTAATTAAGGTGACCCCACCCCCAAGAGATAAGTATCTACATTTCTAAGGGGCTAGGTATTTATCAAACCTATCAATTACCTTGTCCCAGAGAGATTTTGGGGGTTTACCGATGCACAAAGGGAAGCCCACAAATGAAGTCGAGAGGCTAGCAGTTGAGCAACTAAAGAGATTTGCAAAGGAGTCTATCTCGTCCAGCTCCATGTTCACCCCAATGATTTTGGTTTTTGCCATATTGACGCTTAGACCGGAGACCGCCTCAAAACATCTGATAGCGGTATGCAGATTTCCAGTTGTTTTCCGATCTGCTTTGCTGAAGAGAAGCATGTCATCAGCAAATTGTACGTGGGTTATTGGACTTTCCATACCGTTAATTGTAATACTGCTGAGTATGCTTGCTTGCTGGCCCTTTAGAAGCATTCTGGAGAAAGCGTCGGCAACAATAAGGAACAGAAAAGGTGATAACGGATACCCCTGACAGAGACCCCTAGAGCTTTTAAAGAAGCCTCTAAGGGAGCCATTTAGAAGAACAAAAAAATGGGCCGAGCCGATGCATTCTCCCATCCATCTTCTCCATTTCATTCTGAAACCCAGGCGAATGAGCATATATTGAAGAAAATCCCACTCAACATGGTCATAGGCTTTCTCGAGATCAAGCTTGCATAGAATAGTCTTTGTTTTAGATCTGTGAGCGGAGTCTAAACATTTGTATGCTATCATGGCGTTGTTGATAATTTGTCTACCCGGAATGAAAGCACTTTGATTTCCCGAGATAACTTTCCCTAACACTCACTTAAGACGGGTTGTGAGGACTTTAGCAAGGATTTTGTAAGGGCCTCCTATCAAACTAATCGGTCTAAAGTCTTTTAAGGACGCAGTGCCTGGGGATTTTGGGATTGAGGCTATGAAGGTGGCACCATGGCTTTTTGAGAGGTGTCCCCTGTCAAAGAATTCATTGAAGAAGTCCATGACGTCCCTCCACAGGACTTCCCAGAAGAATTGGAAGAAAAAGATTGGATAGCCGTCAGGACCAGGAGCCTTTTCTCCCTCTAAATCGTCCACGGCTGCCTTAACCTCTTCAACAAAGAAAGGGGTCTCGAGGGATGTGGCATCAATTTCCAAAATGGAGGGAATCAAGGCTGGGTCTTCTCCGATTTTCACCTTGTAGGAGATTGCTGAAGTAATTGACTGCTCCAACCGCTATTTGATCCTTGTCGTCGATACGGGTGTCATTGACCTCAATGTTGTCGATCCTGTTGTATCTGTCTCTTGCATTTGCTATACTGTGGAAGAACTTTGTGTTTCTGTCTCCCTCCCTGATCCATTTTGAGCAAGCACGTTGCTTCCAAAAGATTTCGTCCTAGAATGCTCTGGTTGATATGTTTGAATGATTTGGATTCTTTTGGATAGTTGGACGATTGACATGGGAGCTTCTTCCGTACTTGTGTCGATTCTCTGCAAGTCCGTCAGCAGAGACTCCATATCCTTGTCTCTGTTGTGTTGTTCGTTGGCCTTCCATTGTTTGATCTTTTCCTTGAGAAGTTTCACCTTGCAACTTAGCTTATGACCTGCATAACCTTCAACAACAAAACCAGACCACCATTCCTTTACCATTAGAGGAAAACCAGGAATTTTTAGCCATGATAATTCAAACCTTAAAGGTTTAGGGCCTCAATTTTGATGATCAGCAAAGAGCAAAATCGAACAGTGGTCAGAAGTAACTCTCGGAAGAGTCGACTAAGTTATAAATGGGAAGGAATCAGACCAATCGGAAGAAATCAAAAATCGGTCCAGTCTGGATAGAATTGGATTCAATCTGCCATTTGTCCAAGTGAATTGTGAGCCCAGAAGGGGGAGATCCATAACCTCCTGATTGTTTATCCAGGAGAATTTGCACATAGCTGGAGATAACCTGGTACGATGAGAGTTCTCTTCTGCATATCTAGTGATGTCGGCAAAGTTGCTCCTGGCTGCTGAGAGTTTCAACCAGAAGTCAAGTCTCCTAGCTTCAAAGGTAGGGCTGTAAACTGAAGTAATTAAACAACGGAAGTCGTTGGAGAAGTTTTTCAGAATAACCAATACCGAAAAATCTCCTGACCAGCTATTTTCCAGGGTCAAAATAGCAGATTTTCACACCACTAATATACCGCCCGCACTACCCGTAGCATTTAGCGCTTCCCATTTGATGTCTCGGCCCCTCCAAATGGACCCCATCAGATCAGAGAATATCTAGACTTTGGTTTCCTGGAGAGATAACGTCGGGATGGTTTCTACCACAGGTGTTTTTTAGGAGTCTTCGTTTCTGTTTCGATCTGACTCCTCTGACGTTCCAGGAGACAATCTTCATAGAGGAACCGTACTGCCCCATTTAGTTGTCGCCCCTAATTTCGTGTTGTTGTCGAGGGATGAGGAGAGGGCCTGGAGTTCCCTGTTGCCATTCGATTTGGAACGTCGTCTTCTGGGAGATCTAGAAGAGGGAAGGGGGCGTCCTCTGGTTTCGACACAGTGGAATAGAGAGATGTAATCTTCAGGACAATCCTCGAACGATAGTCCAAGAGATCGTCTTATGTATCCTATGGTGTCTCTGATCCATTTTTTCCCCTGAATAACATCAATTAGATCGGTCCTCTGAATATCAGCATCCACCTTGTATTCTAGGAAGTAATCCATAATATGCGGCGAGGGGCCCTCTTGAGTTTGGAGGGGTTCTGCTTCAATGATGTTCTCCACCTTATCGTCTTGAAAGAGGGTAGATAAAGCTATAATTCTGAGGTACCGCTTCTAGATATGGTGGGAGATGAGGCTGGGCTGAGGTCTTGGCTTTCCGAGTGCCACGATTGGCAGTCAAGTTCGGAAGGAGCTTCAAGTTCCAATATCAAAGGCTTCAAAGTAGGAGAGACGATAGGAGGCCGCCACGTAAGAACAGGGACTCGATAGGTGTATGGGTCTATGTGCCGGGTGGATTGGAATATGGATCGATTTGCTTCGGGGCTGGTTGGTGATTGAAGTTCACGAGTATGGACTGGATTTCCCAAAGTATCTTGATTATCACAAGGAGGGATCGGCATTGGCGGGTGGGTTATCAGGAGCGAATGGCTAAGATTAACGGGCAAGAGGTTCGGAGAGAGACTGGAAGTATTTCTTAGGGCGACATCAACTCCCGGGCCTGAGATAATACCCATATCAAATATCGAGCTAGGAGTTGCTTTGGTAACTGTTCCAAGGCTGCCAGGTGTCCCGAGGTTTGGGTTGTTTGACGAGTTACTCGAGGCATTTGATTTTCTGATATCAGTTTGGACATGTGGATGCATCTCCTCGATACACGCGGGAGGGCAATTAAGATTTAATAAATGTTGCATGTCAGAGTTTAGGGGCCCAAGACCACGCGTCGAGCTAGCTAGAGTTGTAGCTGCTGCGTAGCAGTTGGGTACAGCTGTAGGTATTGATGGCCCGGCAAAGCAAGGAGTGCGTGCACCTCCAAATGCTTCAATGGCTGTCGCGAGGATTCGCGGAGAGGGAAACGGTCCCCTGATCCTCCAGAGGTCTCCCCATCTAGGGATAAGATTATCTTTCATCTCCATCTGCACCCGTAAGGATAGAATTCTATCTTCTACCTCAACCGTTATGAGCGGAGGCAGAATCTCTCCCTTCTTTCTTCTCACCCTGGCTCTGATTACGCCCATCTCCTCACCCAGGAGAGTTTTGGAGTCGAGTTCTATAAGCTTGCCAAGCTTCCCGACAGCTATGAGGAAGAAATCTTTGCACCATAATTCCAGTGGGACCGACCAAATTAGAACCTAAATATCCTCTATGCCACGCGGGGAGAATTCTTCCCATGTCTGGATATATTAAATTAAACCATCTTTATGAAGTGTACCTGCCCAGATAAGTGTCACGGTTGATACCCGGGCTCAGTTTAATCCATAGCTCTTTGTATCCTATCGGTCTGATGATGTAATGATCCGAATTGATTATGCAATTGTCTTTGATCCATCTTCTGATCTGTGGAATGGAGGCATTTTCTGTCGTGTGCATAATCACCGAATTCTGCAAGTTTGATTTAGAGCAATCGAGGCAGGATTGAGAGATGTGAATTACTTTATCGGCATCTGAAATAGTTTTCTCCGCCTTGTCGAGTGTTTTTTCCCGAGGGATATCTTCTGCATGAACTATGGAGGTAGTGTCTACTGTCGGCTCCTTGGAATTTAGGAGGGCGCCTTTGAACGATTTAGTTGTCCTTTGCCGACTGTGAAGTGTGAGGGGTTTCTTGGATTTGTTATGGTTCTGATGTTCGGAGTCCGATCTCGCATCCAAGCCGAATCTAGCTCTCTGAACTATGAGTTTTACTCCCTCGAAGCTCTCCCCGTGAAGCATGCAAACTGCTCTAGTGAGTTCTTCTTTAGAGCTCATTCTGACTAAGGCAAAGTCCTTGAATGCACCATTATTCCTATTTCTTGGCCTGACAACATCCATCACTGCACCAGCTTTGCCAAAAACTCTGGCAAAGGTTATAGGTGCCCATCCATTTGGAAAGCCCTTCACGAATAAAGTTGGAAATCGAGAGGAAACTCTTCGATCTCTAAGATGGTGGTGAGATTTCTTTTTCCGCTTTCCATGTTTAACTGTTTGCCATATTTCGCGATCGACATGCTCTTGTATGTCTTCCGTGTTTATCTCTGTATCAGTTTCCAAGTTTCCGTTTGTTGTCATCAGCGCCTTCTGCGTGTAGCCATTCCTATTAGGGTCTGATTTCAATGTCCTGATGGAACTGTTGTCATTGATCCTAGAGCTAGAGTCTATTTTCCAGTTACCAGTCTTACCGTTTTCAACCATCATGCTGCAATCACCATTCTCGCCGCTCGCGATCACCATTCTCGCCGCTCCCGATCACCATGATCACCATTCTTCGATCTCTGAGATTGTATAGCATTGAAGAGTGTAAAAGAAATTTTGTCAAGGGCTCTGCTCTTAGTTGGGTTTCTTGGAGAATCAAAGCATCATGCAACTCACTAGATGGCTTCGGTGGATTTCTTCTTCTTCTTTATTGAGGAAAAAAGAAGAAAAAAACAAAAACAAAATAGAATTACAAAGACATAATAGAGGCTGGAGGCAAGTGACCCCCACTCGTCCCTCCATGGAATGCAAGCCTCCCATCCATCTCATTGGCCAAT
Source organism: Magnolia sinica (assembly GCF_029962835.1). Lineage (NCBI taxonomy): Eukaryota > Viridiplantae > Streptophyta > Magnoliopsida > Magnoliales > Magnoliaceae > Magnolia > Magnolia sinica. The sequence continues at coordinate 6,705,024 of NC_080585.1, read as the reverse complement.
TTCAGAAAAAGAGATCAGTGGCCCTGAAATTGACTAATAAGGCATTGAACTCTAGTGTAGAATGTGCTAGACGTCATGGGCCCTCGTTGGCCAATTTCAGAAAAAGAGATCAGTGGTCCTGCTTCCCTAAAGTTTGCCTCAGATTGCAAAACTTTGACGCATAGAGAAACATTTCCTGATAGTCATTGGACAATTTCCCATTCTCGAAGGTGTGAAACTTTGTCAGAAACTGACATTTAAAACCCTGCTACCCAGAAAGGAGATTTATCCAAGAGCAGATTTAGTAGTCTTTGTATCAGCATTTACAAAAGCTCTTCTTCCTTATCTCCAGCTTAAAAACGCAGGAAAAATAATTCCATGCTGGGTTTCACAGAGAATCTCCCTAATTAATTATTTATTCAATAACTTTAAAAAATCAAGTTGCATAATTCGTAAAACAAATAAATGATGAAAAAACTGCTCCTAAAACATTTATACGACCATGTAAACTAACCCTAGAAAAATAGGAAAAAGATTTAATGTACCGTTCAGGCTGTAGAAAAAAAAATAGGACTGTGTTTGGCCCAGTTAAATTGAATTGAATTGCAATCATTTAAAAATTGGAAAATGACCAATGTAGGGCAGACCTCACTCCATGTACAATCAGTGACTATCCTTTGAATTGTTTCAGGTCCAACAGGAAATGCAATGAATCGAAACTGACAGTTTTGATAAATTTAACACTTCATCTCTTCTAGACTGAATTAGATATTTTTTATTTGAATTTATTTCTCTATTTTATTCTTTTTTGGAATTTCTACTTGGAACTGGATTATTGCAATTCAGTTCATTTGAGCATCCAAGAACACCCTACAATCAAGAAAGCAAGGCTGAAAGCCTGAAACTATTGAATTGGAACATTAGCTTGGCATGAAATTCTAACCATCTGATGAGTGAAAATTTTGCAATTGAGATACTCTGCAGTAGGCCTTATGGATGAGCAGTCTGGATCATCATGCAGTGGGATGAATGCCACTACAAGCATAATTTACCTAAATTAACCATGAAAAAAAAATAAAAAATCCACCACACCTAACAGTCTCTGGTCGATGAATCCTAACCATGCAATCATGTTCTGCATCCGAACTCCGTTGCATTTCAAACTCTAACCCTAAAACGGGAAATTTTCCCGAAATTACGGACGGTACCTGCACAGAATACCTCACAGCGAGGCCAGCAACGGTGTCTCCACGGGCGAGACGGTGTGAGATGGCGAACCGGCCCAGACCATTGTCGCGCCAGAAGCTCCCGGACGACGGGTTCCCGACCACATCCTTGAGCTTCCAAGGCAACTTGAAGGCCCTGGCTTGCATCTCTCGGTCAGACGCGATGGAATTCCATAGGCGGCAGACACAAGCAGCCCGCGCCAGATCCGGCAGCGGCAGCCGTTCGAAGATGGAGCGGAGGATGTCTCGGGAGATCAGGGCCGAGAAATTGGAATTCAAGGGGGAGATGACGATGAAGGCGTCGGAGAGGATGCCGCCAGTGCCGGAATCTTCTGGAGCTCCAGCGGTGTTCAGGCGGTTTTTTAGGGTTCCAGCAAAAGGATCTTCTTCGTCTGGGATAAGATGCTTGAGGATCTCATCGTCATCGTCGCCGCAGCATCCCATTTGGAAGAGGAAAGAAATGGAGGGGGTGAGATGCGCAGCTATTGGCGTAGTTTTATTTTGTGAGGCTGATGGGTTGGTGTGATCTTAGAATGCGCAGGAGTGCGCGTTGCGCTTGTGAGAGAGTAACAAGACGCGGATTTCCTGATCGTAGGGATGGAAGTGGATTGGCTGGTGTAGCACGTGTCGTGCGAAGACAAGCGCTGACGCTCCTCAAGCTCCGAGTTGTACGAACGGTTCAAAGGAGATGAGAGTTACATGGACCAAAGTGATGTATTTATTATATCCACACCGTACATCCATTTTTTAGCAACCTGCGTTGTACAAAAAAATTAATCATATCCAAATATCAACTGCACCACACCCCAGATAGCAGCAGAGATAATGACTTTCACCGTTAAAAAATTTATAAGGCTCACCCTAACGTTTATGTCTCATCCCATCTGTTCGCAAGGATTGACCGAAAACCTCCGTGACCCTCAAAAGATAAGAATATCAATGGTAGACGTTCAATCCCTAATTGGTTTTTGTAGTGCGGTTTACTTGATATTTAGATCTATCTTATTTTTCGACTCAAACCTTACTGCAAGTTAGTTAAATGTGTGGACGGTTGGATATAACGCATACCTCGTTACGGGATCAGATAACTTGCTGACGCCAAGACACCAGTTATATATCGAGAAATTTACGACTGTACGACCCATTTATTGCCCATTCCCGAGACGAAGCACACCTCATTTTACTTTTCAAGAATGAGCCCAAGATGTACGGACGCCTTCCAAAAGGTCGAAAATGCCCCTGGATTTCCCTTCAAGCGGATCGTCTGGTGCTCGAGGACGAGAGCTGACGCTCCTCAAACTTTGAGTTGTACGAACGGTTTAAAGGAGATCAACGTTACATGGGCCCAACAGTTATGTATTTATTATATCCACAACGTTCATCAATATTTTGAGATCATTTCGGATCATTATCCAAAAAAAAAATCATATCCAAAGATCAACTGGACCACACCACAAAGACCAGCAGAAAATTGATTTTCACTGTTGAAACTTGTATAGGGCCCACCATAACATTTATTTTCCATCCAATCTATTCATAAGGTCATAAAGACCTGGATGAAGAGGAAAAACAAATTTTGTAATGATCCAAAACTTCCGTGACCCTTAAAAGAGTTTCAACGGTATACGTTCAATTCACGGTCATTTCCACGCATTTCACGATCAATTCCCTTCGCTTCACGGTCATTTTCGTGCATTTCACGGTCAATTCGCTTCACTTCACGGTCCATTCCGCCGATTCCATGCCACTTCTGCAGATGATGACCCACCTTGTCACACTCTCTCATCCATTAACATCTCCCACACCCCCTTCTGTATGTAAACTGGGCTCCTTGCTAGGAAGATGATGGCCCACCTCCTCCACTTGGAATCCTTCACCAGAACATGATGGCGACTCTTTATCTTTAAATCGATGGAGTAACATACCCTCCAGTACATTACCATTTCCTTCTGCCCCTTTAAGAAAATCAAGACTCTTGATTGGTGGAATAACATATCCTCTAAATCACTACCATCTCCTCCCCCTTCATGCAAATAGAGATTCTCAATTGGAAGATGGTGGCCCACCTCCTCCATTTCGGATCCTCCACCAGATGATGAAACTGACCCTTTCTCTATTGATGAAAATGATGTCTCCAAGTTGGCATGGAAATAAGAAGCTCAAGTAGGCCACATGATAGAAAACGATGAAGATTGAATGTCGTCGCAATGAAAAATAGTCGGGGTCGACTGGGTAAGACCCGGTCGACCCTAACTCGCTGGACAGTTACCCAGTCGATTGGATTGTGACCCGGTCGACCCCATTTATGTGAATTTTATGTAAATGGGGTCGACTGGGTCACAACCTGATCGACCGGGTAACTGTCCAGTGAGTTGGGGTCGACCCGGTCGACCCCGACTGTTTTCCATGGTGATGGCATTCAATCTTCACTGTTTTCTATCATGTGGCCCATTGAGCTTTGAATCTACATCATTTTTGGGTACATGAGAGTGAAGTGAAGGGAATTGACCGTGAAATGCATTGAATTGGCTGTGAAGTGAAGCGAAATGACCGTGAAATGAAGCGTATTGATTCCTTAACTACTCTACCATAACATTATTTTAACTAAGCTTAGATTCTTTTAGCTAAGGTTAACCACAATATTCTGTGGCAAAGTTAAAGAAGTCTATGCTTTTAGCTAAGCATCTAAAATAACTCACAAGAACCATCTACTCCACCTGACCCTGTATATTTATCGAAGTCATTGATACGGAGGAAACCATCATGAATGGGTCATGTCTGAGAAATCTCCCCAATTGGTCAACTCTAACCTCATTATTGTGTTCGTATAAAACAGCATGGTTAAGAATGATTTTGTGACTAAGATCTTATAATTTGGGAGATTTAGAGGGCGTGATCCATCCATGGTGAGAACGTTCACATCAATGGCTTGGATAAACCAACCATGGCCCCAGTTCTACAATCTTGGTGACGAATTTTATCATTCACCACAATGATCATGAAATTCATGGAATTAACCGTAAAGTGAAGGGACTTAACCGTTCAATTCATGGACATTTCCATTCACTTCACGGTCATTTCCATGCATTTCACGGTCATTCCAAATAATTCTGTGTTAATTCACGGTCATTTCCATGCATTTCATGGTCAATTCGCTTTACTTCACGATCATTCCCGGCGATTCCGTGTTAATTCACGTTCATTTCCATGCATTTCACGGTCAATTCCCTTCACTTCACGGTCATTTCCATGCATTTCACGGTCATTCCCGGCGATTCCGTGTTAATTCACGATCATTTCTACGCACTTCACGGTCAATTCCCTTCACTTCATGGTCAATTCGCTTCACTTCACAACCATTTTTATGCATTTCACGGTCATTTCCAACGATTCCGTGTTGATTCACGGTCATTTCCATGCATTTCACGGTCAATTCCCTTCACTTCACGGTCATTTCCACGCATTTCACGGTCAATTCGCTTCACTTCACGGTCATTTCCATGCATTTCACGGTTATTCCCCCGCGATTCCGTGTTGATTCATGGTCATTTCCACACATTTAACGGTCAATTCCCTTCACTTCACGACAATTTCCATGCATTTTACGGTCATTCCCGACGATTCCATGTTGATTCACAGTCATTTTCCATTAGGGCTGAAAGTTGGGCGGGTTCAACTCGACCAACTCGTGACCGACCCGACATTGGGTTAGGCTCGGGCAGGATGTATCGGGTCCGATCTCAAGCTTGGGCTATACAAACACCAACCTAATAAAACCTGGGTCGGGCTCGGGTTAAGGTCTCGGGTTGCCCGACCCAACCCGAACCCGATCAATATATAAGTTACTTATAAATTATAATTAAGTGTGGATCATTTGTGTCAAAGGCACACTAGTAATGTCGGGTCTCATTTGTCCACGTCATTTCCAATGATTCAAGCGAATAAGATATGCCGGATTTCTCTTTTTCTAAATAGAATGCATGCTATGCCAGATGACTTTTAAAGGAGTAATTGTCCTATATTGAAATACAATAAACTAATGTAATAAAGAAAATATTAGCACGTATACAATGACCGTGAAATGCATGGGAATAACCGTGAAGTGAAGGGAATTGACCGTGAAATGCGTGGAAATGACCGTGAATCAACACGAAATCGTCGGGAATGACCGTGAAATGCATGGAAATGACCGTGAAGTGAAGCGAATTGACCGTGAAATGCGTGGAAATGACCGTGAAGTGAAGGGAATTGACCGTGAAATGCATGGAAATGACCGTGAATCAACACGGAATCGTCGGGAATGACCGTGAAATGCATGGAAATGACCGTGAAGTGAAGCGAATTGACCGTGAAGTGAAGGGAATTGACCGTGAAATGCATGGAAATGACCATGAAGTGAAGCGAATTGACCGTGAAATGCGTGGAAATGACCGTGAAGTGAAGGGAGTTGGCCAGTGAAATGTATGAAAATGACCGTGAATCAACACAGAATCGCCGGGAATGACCGTGAAATGCATGGAAATGACCGTGAAGTGAAGTGAATTGACCGTGAAGTGAAGGGAATTGACCGTGAATTGCATGGTATTGACTGTGAAGTGAAGGGAATTGACCGTGAAATGAATGGAATTAATTGTGGAGTGAAGCGAATTGACCGTGAAAGTGAAGGGAATTGACCGTGAAATAAAATGAATGAAATTGACCATGAACTGATTTAAATTGGCTACGAAGTAAATGAAATGAATTTTCGACCATTGACCTGATGGAATCTTGGAAAATAAGTAGGTTGGTTAGCTAAAGTAGCATGTCCTACCCCCAAATCCTATATGGTACGTCAAGTAACTCACTCTGGTTTAAGAGATATGTTTATTAAATGAATAAAGAACGAAATGAATAAAAAGAGAGATTTTTTTTTTATATGCTTATATATGCATATTTATATAAATATGTATTACAGAAAAATGTAGGAGAGAAAAGGTTTTCCTTGTAATAAAAATAAAAAATAAAAATTTAAAAAGTACAAAGGTGGAACAGCGAGTTGGGGTCGATCGGAACTCGTAGTCTATCCTTTTGTGATTGGCAGATTATGGCTACGGTTATGGCTACGGCTATAGCTACGGTTATAATCCGTAGCCAAAGGTTCCCAGCATAAAAAACTTGAGAAGGCAGGGGCATTTTTGACCTGAGAAATGGGGCCCTACATCTGGGGCTTAATCTTGGGGCTAAAAAGTGAGTGGGCTACAAAAGGTTGATGGGCCATATATGGGTCGTACAGTTGGAAATTTCTCGTTATATAAATGGTGTGGTACACCAGCCAATCCCCTTCTGACAGGGATCGAACCCTGGTAATGCACACACGTGGCACCGTCTCAGCGGAAGCGGATTGGCTGGTGTACCACACATCAGCTATATAGCTGGCGTAGGTACGTGTCGTGCGAAGACCTCAAGCTCCGAATTGTACGAACCGTTCAAAGGCGCCCAAAGTTATATGGGCCCACAGGCATGTATTTATTATATCTACTCCGTTTATTTATTTTTAAATATTATTTTAGAGCATTATTCAAAAAAAAAATAATCATATACAAAGATCATCTAAACCATACCATAAATAGCAGCGGAGATAATGATTTTCATTGTTAAACAATTCGTAGGGCCCACCCTAATGTTTATTTTCCATTCATAAGGTCATGAGGACCTAATTAAAAGGAAAAACAAATTTCATTGATCCAAAACTTCTATGACCCCAAAAAGGGTTTCAATGGTAGGCCCCTACTGCTTTTTGCATTATGGTCTACTTGATAGTTAGATCTATCTTAATTTTCTTCTCAAGCCTAAAGACAAGCTCGCCGAATGGATGGATGGTTTGGAAATAACACATACCTTGTGATCATACCCACAAAACTTGCTGACGTCAATACAACAGCTACATAACTGGTGTGAGGTACACCAGCCAATCTGCTTCCCGTCTCAATCGGCCGGCAACTAACGAGCCGGGACGTGATTGTGATGTGATGTGCTTCAGTTAGGTGTGTACATTGAGTTGAACTGAGTCGAGCTGGCCTCGGCTCGAACACTGGCTAACCTCAGCTCGAACTCGGCTCGGCTCGGTCCTCGAGCCTAACTGGCCAGCTCGGCTCGGTTCGGTCAGCAGCTTAAGTTAAGTTCGAGCCGAGTTTCCATTGAGGCATTTCCACAAGCACCTGAACTGCAACTTCAAAATACCATTGTTTTACAAACAAATGCAATGTTTTTATAGGTATTTTATCAAACGCTTTTCAAGTAACATTTAAATAAATAAATAAATAAATAAATAAGAGAAAAAAGGTATTTGTTTAATGTACATACCTTACTTGCACCAGCCAAACCTTCCTTGCTACCAGCCACATTTGTTGAGTCATTTTATCAAACAGTTGGTGAGCAACATCAATGGCAAAGTAACCGAGTCACCAAACTAGTTCAATCAGAGTTCGAATGAGGTACACTAGCCAATTTGCTTCCAAAAAACAAACAGAGCATCAAACCAATAAACAAGAAGACTTGTTCAGTAGAAATAAAACGCGTGCCATTAGCCCTTGGTCTGGTGTCCAAAAACAAGACTGAAACAATACCATGGTTTAGGAAAAGCAAATTAAAGCTGTTTATATATCAAAGATGTGTAACTCTTTATTTCCAACCAAAGACATCAGAAGCTGCGGTTAAGCTGGAGATCGAGTTGGATTCAATCCAAGTCGAGTCGAGTTGGGCCTGCTCGAACTCGGCTTGAACTCATTTTCGAGCTCAAAAAATTAGCTTGACTCGGCTCGAACTTAGCTTCAAATTGAGTCGAATCAAGCTTTTTCGAGTTGAGTCGAGCAAGCTAACCGAGCTAGCTCGGATCGTGTACACCCCTAGCTTTAGTGCTTGGGTTCTTTCATCGGGGAAGTTTAGGGGTCGTTTGGTACCGTGGATTGGAGGGGATTGGAGGGGGTTTCAATCCCCTGGTTGTTTGGCAGCATAAAGTAACTGGGGGTTTCAAATCCAGGGGGTTTCCAATCCCCTCTTTGATGGGGTTTGCAATCCACGTTGAGAGCTTGGATTACACCTAAAATCATTTCAATAATTGCAGGTATAACATATGTGTCACTATACACTATCATTCTATTGGGCACATGGCCCACTAATGATGATCAACACCATCCAAACATTGTCCATGTAAATCAGCGCCATCTAAACATTGTCCAGCACCGTCCAAACATTGTCCATGTAAATCAACGATTAAAATTATTGGTTAGTCACTCAGATATGATCTTGTGCTTGTGGCCCATCTGAGACTTGGAATTTCATCGTTTTCGGGCAAAGCATATATTTCAGCGGGCTTATCACAACCATTGTATCAAAAATTACATATCTCACTAATTAGAGATATTAAAGTTAATTTAGTAATTAAATTCAAATCCCTGTAAATATACTATAGATGGCTACTTTTGGATTAAAGTTGATTCACACTCTAGGGTGCCAAACACACTGGGAGGATTGCAAATACAGGGGGTTTCTAATCCTGGGGTTCCAAATCCAGGGGTTGCACCCAGACAGGCCCTTATTCTCTCATATCTCGAGTTGGATGATACTCTGGCAGAGTACGACGATTGATACGCAGGCGCTCTTGAATTATACACTTGAAAACATTAACTCAAATAAAACCAGATTGGTTGATCAATCCTAACCTCTGTGAACTGATTCACAGACACTTATTTGTTGAAGTAAGAGCGTCGTATATTTTGCATTTTTTTAACCGTCCAATAAGCGTCTCACAGTATTTGTGAACTAGGACCCGTAATCTAGACAGCTTAATTTGAACGGCTTGTATGCCATTATGGAATTCTTAAGGGACTCGGATTCGGTGGGCCCTCCATGATATATGTGTATTATCCAGGCTGTCCATCCATTTTGTCCTCTCATGTTAGGGCATGAGCCAAAAATCCCGACAGATCCAAATCTCAAGTAGACCATACCATTCGAAACAATGGTGATTAAACACCAACCATTAATAACTTTCACACCCTAAGAACTAACAGTGATTTAACACCTACTATTAAAAACTTTTTGGAGGCCTAATCACCAGGTTGGACGCAATAAACATTAGAAAGTTTTTAATGGCCGGCTCTCTCCATAGATCCATTGTGTCATGTTTATACTATCCTAAACATCAAGTTAGTCCCACTATGATGATGGAGGCCCCAAAAATCAGGTCTATATAACCATTAGGTGGGTGACTCCATGGAAAATAAATCCAAAAACTTTCAAATTTATGTGGTGGGCCATATGATGGTTACATTGGTCTTATTTATGGGACATCCAACTTTTTTAGTGGGTGACCTTTATGGACGGATTGGATTCCATGCGCAAATCACAGTGGCTCCAACAAACAGTGTTGATGGACTTTTTCTACAAATGTTGATGGAGATCCAGCGACCGGCCTTTATATTCTGTTAGCTTGTTTTGGATTGGCGTCCAAGTCATGTCAGGTCAGCTAGCCCAGCCCATTCTAACCCATATGGTCAGGTTGGGTTGGGTAGGGTTCAACCAAGACGAACCCATTTAGTGCATGCATTTTAAAGCTCAATGCCAACTATTACCCGTTTGCTTAGCCCGAAACCGACCCAGAAGTGGATCAGGCCAGTTGACCCATCGCCTACCCCAGTTCCCAATTCGATTTACCAGGCCAATTATATTTTCTGATGGAGGGTCGAGGTGCTGTTGGGAGGGTCACAAATGGCTAAGCGGGACCTGTCTCAAGCTCAGCCTGCTTTCAAATAAATAAGCTCAGCCCACTTGGTATCGAGCCCTAGTAGGGGTGGCTAACAGTGAAGTGTCAACTGACAGTGGGGTGTTCTAACAAGCTAACAAATAAATAAATAAATAAAGCTCGGCCTGCTTTCTGGAGGGCTTGGGTTGAACCTCAACGCCTGTGTGAGATAGATGTATGATTGTACGGATTGCGTGTAGCTAGGCATTTTTAACACTGTTAAATCCGCCCTTTGATAGATCTGATCACCTAAAGCGAGGGCACCACAACCTGTGGTACGGCACTGGCTTTCCCCACTATTGCAGGACACACCGATACCACGAAAAATGCGAGCCCCACCATGGAAGTATGCAGCATACATAACTAATGGGCCCCCTTTTTTGGCCCACGGCTCAAGATTCGATGACTGAACGATCCTGATGAACTTATCAACAGACTTTTTGCCGTCAACTGAGACTGTTTCTTATATAATTTTTAAGCATCCCCCTCTGCCGATTATTGTTTGAACGACTAGGATCACCTTATCAACCAACTCTTGAAGTTTAAATCAATGATCAATATGATCAGACGGTCCCTGTGGCACCACCATGATATATGACGCAACGGCCACTGCATTGTACACTATAAAGAGACCCGAAAGCACATTAGACTAACATAATTCTTCTATCTATATCCTTATTACTGTTACCAACCAAACTTCACTAATGTATTTCCATCATTTCTCAAAACCAAGACGTTGAGGTGTTTGGATGCCGCCCATTTTACGTTTTCCATTAACTCTCCAACGGTCGTGCATTTGTTCAGAAACCTTAACAAATGCAGCTTACTAGCATGGCATTGATAGACTGCCTCTGTTGCGCATGATCACACATGAATCATGCCACATGTTTGAAAATCCAAGCCAAAGCCGTACCACATGTTCTAAAACACCTACCAAACTCTCCATCACAAAAACAAACCTCAATGAAATTTCAATCTCGTTGGATCCCAAAGTGGTTTTGGCTCCCAAGAAATGTTCAAACTACCAAGTAACATCAAAAGATCCCCTTAAAAGGAAAGGCTGTAAACAAATTTGAGGTTTGCTGAATCCACAGGCACCCCTAGACAGGTCACACTCACCAATGCGGCACATGAATGGCACATCTGATCTGTAAATCAGGTGGGCACCACAGAGTAGACGCCTGGCTGTAAAATCAGGTTTGTCAACTCATCAGGTGGGTCACACAACAGAAACAATGGGCAGCTTAAAAAAAGATTGCTGGCCGCTCTGATTGGAAGTACAAGATCTGCCTGATGAGAAGACAGCCAAAACATTTTCATGTTGGGGTAGACCTAATACACAGCTCAAGAGTCCCAGGCACATGTGGTTGCATGCAGAAGTACATGGACCCAGCAAACATATCTAATGTAGCGAATCTTTTGGAATGGAGGCATGTGCGACAATAAAACACAAATTAGAACAATCGAGCCTGAAAGATGGCTCTAATATGGAATTAGTCAGATGCAGTTAAAGCCATTCTCTTAATACAAGCTGCTAACAGAGATTGTTGTACAAGGAAAGACAGAAGCCTCACCAAGCAATTTTTTACACCAAATGGCATATGATCATGGAGTCGTATCCGTGGCCCACTCGCAAAAGAGGCTGCACATGAATGGTAAAAGGAAGCAATAAGCTCAAGTGAGTATATTTAGTTATTTACCACAAAAAATAAATGATGGGGGATACCCCCATAGCATCCTTGGCTTTCCAGTTTGTACAAGCTGGTCCCAGGGTCAGGTGATCCAGACCATTGATCTGATGGGGGCCAACATGGATGGTCCATGCCCCAAAAGAGGAGCTATAGGATCCTTCACCCATAGTATATCAACTTTTCAATTCTGATAGGTAGCGGCCCTGGTTCCGCAATCCAAATAGTTTATCCGATGATATGACAGGGGATGGGCCATGCCACAAAAATCTCCTTGACACGACAATTGCAACCCTAGAATTTGAGGATTAGAAATAATGGTCAAGAAGAGAAATATAACAGCAGTACACATTCAAGAAAGAAAAGTCCCAAGATTGGTGGCTACGATCATCCACATGTTGGGAGCTTTTGGAAGTCCATGCATAGTGGCACACAACAGGCCAATGGTCTGGATTACTTAACAGCATAGCTCACTTGTCAGAACTGAAATTTTGAGTATGCTGTGTGAAGTCTGCTTAGCACCCTGTATTCCTCACCTCCAAAGTGCTCCAGATTGGATGATCAAAGCCATTCAATCTTTGTCACCGCGCCTATATATCTCTAATGTCAATTTGACAGGCCAGCTAACAGAGTTAGGATTTGCCCTATCAAGGAGAATTTTGGGGCATGCACAAACTGACCTGATGGCACAAACACATCCTCTGTTTGAGGATCATACAAATCCTCTTACCCAATGTTGTCAAAATTGTTATCGTATCGCAAATCATAATAGGGGTTGAATCATATTGAATAGTAAATCATAACATTTTTTTACAATTTTCTTAAAAATATGAAAAATATAAATAAATCAGATAAAAAAAAATTAAAAAACTTAGCATTCATCCTTTTGACATCAATATGCACCAAGTAATAATACCATGTTATGATAATGTTAAAGGATTCTTTTCTTTCCTTCTTTTTTTTTTCTTTATTCTTTATTTTTTATTTTTTATTTTTTATTTTTTTTCCGTATTTCAAGAATTTTTCCTTTAAAAAAAATGAAAGGATCCTTTAATAATTTATGTTCTTGTTACCTTTCTTGAATGTAAGTGGCATTAGAAAAACGGCATTTGATTTTGTAGACCGACGAAAAAAGATAATTTGATTTCTAACCTTCATTCCACAATACATGTAAGTCAATATGATCATAACCATCCATAAAAACATTTCAGATAAGTCTTACACTAATTTGGTGCTTCGACCAGTTAAGAAGTAAGAAATCATTAATAATATAAAAAAAAGGCTTCATGATTTAACATAGAAGAGAAGATATATCATTTAATCTCTTATAAAGAATAAAATAAAATAATTTACCTTTTCCAAATGATTCTTTTTCTTCTTCTTAGTTAAAGGTTTTTCCTAAATGATTTTTAAAACCTCCACCAATTCAAAAACATAAAATGAAGCCAAAGTGAAGCTTAAAATAGAAGAAAACAAATGCAATTTGAATTGTAAATCGTAGGATTCATATAAAAGGGGATTCAAATCGTTTTGCTTAAGATTCGACTCAAATCATAAATCGTAAATCATAGGATTTTGACAACATTGCTCTTACCATAATGACACACGAAAAACGAAATCCTGTTACAACATACCCTCACTTGTAAAGGAAGCAACCGAGTCACATAGAAATGAAATCAAGTCCCCCAGCCATGACCAAGGCCATATGCATCCATGTAGCCAGCTGCGTGAACATGTTCATGACCGCCATGGGGGTCATGGCCCCCATGACCATGATGATGATGATGATGTCCGGCATTTGCTTCATTGAACATTTTCTGAATATGCTCCGGCATAGGCTCCTCCTCAATCTGTCTGACAGATTTTGGCAATGACGATACAAACTGTGCAATCTTCTCAGCTACTTCATCTGCTGCATCTTCCTGATACCATCAGCCAAAATGGAATTGCTGAATCGTGAGCATTGATATAAAAACCTTATTGTATGTAATATTATAAAGACTAAAAAGTCAAAAGCGTGTTTTCTCAAAGAGACTTTTGTTTTGTTTTATTTTTTACTGAACATTATTACCAGACGAGTATCCACAGGTTTGATTATGATAAAATATAGTTTCAGCCTCAAAAGTTAAATCCTTAAAATTGCCACACAACTAGATGCATGTGAGAATTTTAATATTATCACATGCATCTAGTTGTGTTGGCAATTTTAAGGATATATCAATGAAGGCGGTCTGAATGCATGAAACTAGGGTTGAAAAGCTGGGCTGGCACATGCACTGACCGGGTACAGCCCACATTGGGCCAGGTTAGAGCTAAGCTCCAAGACCAGTGGGTCAAACCCAGGAGTGACTTTTAGACACAATAACAAATTGGCTGGACCTGAGCTAGCATCTGAGACCCGAGTCACCTGACACATAAGACTCACCCTGCTGGTCATTTACATTGGTAGCCAGAGTATCTGGCTGTTGGGCTCATCCCAGTCAGCTTGATTCATTAGCTCACAGGCTGGGATGGGCTTGGACTTGGGCCCTTCGCTCATTGGCTGAACCTGGGCATGCTTTGGCCCAGTGGAACCCAGTTGCAACCCCACAAGAAACAGTTATTTCAACATGACTTGCTGCAATAATGGAAATGACAAAATTGCCCATGATTGGAACTGACCGTAGATCCCTGATTTTCAAAAACTAATTGAGATTTCCCAGAATTCCAATCAAAATCCAATGTGAACCGTCTATACACTTCTTTGTCAGAAAGCAACAGTTAAACATAATTAGCCAAAACCTTCTACACATCCTAATCAAGGACTTGATCCATCATCATCATATGACCATGATGATATTGCCAGTTAAGAACCAACCAACAAACTATTTCATGTTATGCGTTTATAAGAAAAATAAATTTCAAAAATAAAATGTTTATTTTTAGAAAGTAAACAATATATATATATATATATATATATATATAATGGAAACTTTCTTCTTGATTGGATTAGTGGCATAAGGAGGGGTACTTGCCACAGGAACCTAGATCCAAATCTCCACAAGGATGGTGCATGCGCGTGGCATGGGCTGTACGGCTGCTTGGGAACTTTTTGGCATTTTATTAGGTGCACTTTGCAAGTTCGCATTGCCACAAGAACCTAAAGAGCCTAATCTTTCTGGCACGTGGTTTGGACCCAATCTGAGCCATGGTGCACTTAGTAGGGGTACACATTGAACCGGTAAAACCGTGGAACCGGACCGGAACCATTGGATTGGTCCAGTTTGGTCCAATTCTAGACAGCACCGGTTCCGGTTCCGGTTCCAAAATTGCAAGAACCGTTGGATACTGTTTGGTTCTGGTTTAGGGGCATGTAGAACCGAACCGAACCGTGGAACTGATCCGTTGAACTGTGGCCCAGAACCGTGGAACTGAACCTTGGATCCGAACCGTTGATCCCAACTTAATGATTAAAACAAAAAAA
Organism: Magnolia sinica; assembly: GCF_029962835.1. Taxonomy (NCBI): domain Eukaryota; kingdom Viridiplantae; phylum Streptophyta; class Magnoliopsida; order Magnoliales; family Magnoliaceae; genus Magnolia; species Magnolia sinica. Next base: position 6,689,886 of record NC_080585.1, on the reverse strand, counting down.
AAAAAAAAACCCTATCTCTTTATCATTCTCTCACCGTCTCCCTCTCTCTTGCCGTCTCTCACCCTGCAACTGCGTGTGGCTCTCTCTCACTCGCCGTCACTTCACTCGCCCCTGCCTAATCTCTTCACTCGCCATCTCTCTCTCTCTCTCTCTCTCTCTCTCTCTCTCACTGTCTCCTTCTCTCTCGCCGTCTGTGTGGTGCGGTGCGTGCAGTCGCCCAGGCCCCTGCCTTCTCTCTCTCTCTCGTCGTTCGGTTGCCGGCTGCCCAGGCCCCTATGTGCGATTGCTTGGCCTTTGAACAGGTTGCCATCCATCTTCTCCCTCTGTGTTTGTTGTTGTTAGCCTGTTAACACTTTATTTGCATTCCAAGAAAGAATGCCTAATGCTGGAAATCTCTACTCAAGTTGAAGTGCACTCCTGGAAAGAGGAGCAGATTGCAATTGGGCTGGATTTTAAAAAACCCAGAACCATGGAACCGAACCGGTTTTCACGGTTCAGTTCTGGTTCGGTTCTAGTGTGCTAACGGTCTAGTTCCGGTTCCGAAAATCCCAGAACCGTTAGGAACGGTTCGGTTCCGGTTTCACCCTAGAGCCGGACCGAACCGACCTGTGTGCACCCCTAGCACTTAGGGAGTGAACCAAAGTCTAGCCAGAGATTTAATCCATGGGTGTCTAAGGTTCTAGCAATGGTGTTAGTCAAGTGTGCTTGAAACATGGCTATACCATACATGTGGTGGTAGTTAGGCTGGTTAGTATTTGGGGGGCAGTTACATCTGTTGCCATGTAGCAATAATTTTTGTTGTTGTTGTTTAACTATCTGTCCAAAAGAGAGAACTAACTGCCACAAGCAAAAGTCATGTCCATTCATGGAACAATGACTGTTTGCAATAAATGGGTGTGTGCTTATTCTAAAGAGGCACAAGAGTGTCTCTTGAAGAAGGACACCATGTCCCTTTAAGTCCTATATATCCTAGACATCATAGTCCAGATATTCCCAAATCAAGCCATCCATAGCCCTATGCATTCATCTTTGCCTTCTCTCGAATGTTTCAAATAACTATGCTATGTAGTGTGTAGCTTACGCTACGTAGCATAGCTTAACCTTAACACTATATAGCTCATGAAAATACCTTAAGTCACATATAGCCTACAATACATGATAAATTTGCATATGCTACACACTACATGGACTACGCTACACACTATAGCTCACATTACTTGTTACTCACTACAACATTAAAATCAACTAATGTTTTCAATGATTTGTTATATTTTTCTATTTTCAAATAAAATTAGATGATCTTTTCAATGCTTTTAGTAAAATAAAGTAATAGTCTTATATAAATTTCGTTGCTCTTTTTTTTTTTTTTTTTTTTTTGAAAGATAACTTGCATTTAAGAGGAAAAAGAAAAAGAAAAGACAAAAGAGAAGGTCCTGCTGAGATAGCAGAAACAATCACGCCTTTAGAAAGGCAAGATCTACATTAAACTCATCCATATGGGAGGCCCATTTAGCAATCAAACATTTAACGAAGGAAGCCACTAAATGGGAAGGCTTCAATTCATTCCGGAAGCAGCAGTTGTTTCTTTCAGTCCAGACGGTCCACCAAGTCGCCAAAATAGCCATGCGCCAGACCCGAGTTTTTGGCTTGTCGAATCTAACATCGTGCCATGCCTTTAGAAGCATGTCCACATCTCTAGGAAAGCACCAGTTAATCTTGAAGCAGGAAAGAATCACAAACCATATAGAGTGAGCAAACGGACAATGGATCAGCAAATGATTTGTAGTTTCTTCGGAGGACATACAACACAAGCAGACGTTAGGAAGGATCATTCCTTTTTTTCTAAGATTATCCGCAGTTAGAATTCTACTATTTCCAGCTAGCCACCCGAACATGTGTAATTTAGAAGGAACAACATACTTCCAGATGAAGTGAGGAGACTGAGAAGTTGGGTCACTGTTGGAGATGGAGGATTGGATTAAAAAACGATCTGATCGAGAAGATGGACAATTTGTCTGCCTTCCAAATGATGTTATCCTTGCGGTCCTGCATAGGGAGAGCATGCTGAATGACGTTCATGAGCTCAACATACTCAGTAACCTCCCAATCCTCCAGGTTTCTTCTGCATTGAATATTCCAGGCCGCCTTGCCTCCTTGAGTGGAGTAGTTTTCAATTATAAGGCTATCTTGATTTGCTGCCAACCGAAAAATGGAGGGAAATCTGTTTTTCAGCGGTATGTCGCCAATCCAACTGTCCAACCAGAATCGAATGCAATCTCCCTTGCCAATTTCAAAGCCAATCCTTTGGATCATCTCATCTTTTATATGGCAAATATCCTTCCATATAGCAGACGCCCTATAAAGAGATGATTCTCTCGTCCACCACCCCCCATTAGAGCTTCCGTATTTAACTTTGATGATTTTGTTCCACAGGCAGTCCTTTTCAGAGCCAAGTCTCCAAATCCATTTCCCTAAGAGAGCCCGGTTCATCAACTTTAGGTCTTTTATACCAGCTCCACCATCTTTAATCTGTTTGCAAACCTGCTTCCACCTTATTAGGCTGAATTTACTCTTATCTTCGTTGCCCCTCCAGAGAAAATTACGTCTTAAGGAATCAATCTCCTTAAGAACGAAAGCAGGGCATCGAAAGAGGGACATAAAGTAAGTAAGAAGATTAGAAAGGGCTGCTTTGATCAACGTGAGACGGCCCCCAATAGAAAGATATTGTCCTTTCCACCCAGCCAGATGATGATGAAATCTCTGAATAACTTTGTCCCACTGATGATTTTTAGGCGATCCAAGGCCAAGGGGGAGACCTAGCAATGAAGTCGGGAAGGAGCCCTAGGAGCACCCCATTAATTCAGCTAGGTCGCTGACCTCCTGAGCATCCAAGTTAATCCCATATATTTTGGATTTAGACATATTTACCTTTAAACCCGCGACTGCTTCAAAACATATGATAGCCGTTCTCAAATTGGCAACCGCTTCAGTGCTTGCTTTAAACCCAAGGCATCAATTTCGTTGCTCTTTGTTTACCTTTAAGTTTAATCATTGCCCTTTCCCATTAATTTAGGTTGCTCAAATTTTTGTTAAATTTCATTGTTAATCAGTTTAGTTTGGTGTAGAATATCATGAAATTGGTGCAACCAAGCGCAGCCTTGATTAAAAAAAAAAAAAAAAAAAAAAAAACCTATATACACCCAAGGTTTCGTGGGAGCATCGAAATAGAACCATTTTTCAAAACATTATTTTTCTACACATCCGTGCATTGTTGCCATTTTTCTTGGATGAAATGCCCTAAACACTTATTTCAATTTTACATGCACCTGTACCTTCTCTTATTATTACTTTATAACAATTGACAAACTCGTATTCCTATGCACATTTTTTAAATTTCTATTCGCTTTTTTCAATTTCTTGTGCATGTCAGAACATCAATTCTTCTTTCCTCAAAAAATTCTGCTTAGATGAGACTTTTGCCAAGAAAGAAATAGATAAAAGGAAAGAAAAGAAAGATATAGCAAAAAAATAAAAATAAAAATCAACTTTTAGAAAATGGGTTTTTTCTGCAAAGATTATGCTAAAATGAATCTACTTGGGAATAAATTGATATAACGAGAGGAGAGATATCAAAAACTCCACTTTTAAAAGATGGGTTCTTCTTTCTTCAAAAGATTAGGCTTAGATTCATTGAAAAGATAAATCGATGAACTTTCAAATGATTTTGGAATCATCCCATTTGGACACCATTGGACCATCCAAAAGTTGGACCAAAGTCTATAAAGTGTGATGTCGTGTTCGATATCATTTTCAGTATCGCGCAATCACATAAAAAGGGTCACAACTCCCTCAATATGGGTCCGATTGAGGTGATCTTGTGCTCATTGGAGAGTTAATTCGATGAATTTTTCATGTGGCTTTGGAATCATCCCATTTGAACACCATTTGACCATATAAAAGTGGGCCCAAATTCCATAGTGTGTGAGGTCTCATTCACTCTCGTTAGCTCTAGTTTTCAACTACACACGATCACATGAAAACGGTCACAACTCCCGTTACAAGATGTGATCAGGGTGATCTTGTGCTCGTTGGAAAGATAATTCGTTGAACTTTTAAATGGATTTAGAATAATCTCATATGGACACCATTTAACCATTCAAAAGTGGGCCCAAAGTCCATCAAGGTGTTTGGTCGTGTTCATTCTCGTTTTCAACTGCGTGCAATCCCATAAAAACGGTCATAACTCCCTCATTAGAGGTTCGATCGAGGTGATCTTGTGCCTGTTGAAAAGATAATTCGATAAACTCCCAAGTGGCTTTGAAATCATCTCACTTAAATCTCATTTAACTGTTTAAAAGTGCGCCTAAAGTCCATGATGTGTAAGGTCGCGTTCGCGCTCGTTTCCAGCATCACGCGATCCCACTAAAACGCTAATAAGTCCCTGGTTACAAGCCTGATCGGGATGATCTTGTGCTAGTTTGAAAGATAATTTGACGAAATTTCAAATGACTTTTGAATTATCTTATTTGGACACCATTTGACTATTCAAAGGTATGTCCAAAATCATTGATGTGTTAGGTTGCATTCGGCCTCGTTTCCTGCATCGCTTAATCCCACTAAAATGATTATAACCCCTTCATTACAAGTCGGATTGGGGTGATCATGTGCTCGTTGGAAAGATAATTCCACAAACTTTCAAATGGCTTTGAAATCATCTCAGTTGGATGTCATTTAACCTTTCAAAAGTGTGTCAAAATCCAGCTCTTGGCAAAAGATCAATCTAAGCCTTATCCTTTAAAGAAAGAAGAAGAACCTATCTTCTAAAAGTGGAGTTTTTTTATATCTCTCATTTCCTTATGTCAGTTTATTCCCAAGGAAATCCATCTAAGCATAATCTTTGCAGAAAGAAGAAGAACCCATTTTCTAGAAGTTGAGTTTTCGCTATCACTTTTCTTTCTTTTTATTTGTTTCTTGGCAAAAAACCCATTTAAACAATTTTTTTTTTTGAAAAAAGAAGAAAAATATCCTATTTTCTAATATGTATAAGAATTAAAAAAGTGAATACAAATTTGAAAAATGTGCATAAATAGAAAAGTTTGTCAAAGAGTAATGACAAGAGAAGGTACAAGTGTATAGAAAATTGAAAAATGTAGCATTTTTGTCTAGGAAAAATGGCGTCAGTGCACGAACGTCTAGAAGTAGCATGTAGATTACGCCTCACATTTCAAAGGGGTGAATGTTATGCTACATGCCATTCCCTATTTAAAACGCTGCTAATTGCAATTGTTCTTTTGAGACCTTTTTAAAGGAAAAAAAAAAAAGCATATCGGTGTCTACACTTGGTGATCTGTGTGGGTTCACTGTCCTAAAGACAATTTGCGATCTCTCTTCTTTTGCACTTGCTAGAATATCCAAAAAAGGGTAGCAAATCTGTCTCGAGACATTGACCATTCAAGTCAAGACTTGAATTCGCAAGATCTGATATTTTCGTCTTCAATTTCGCCTTTCCTCCATTGTGTAATACAATTTATATCCAGTAGTCAAGACATTTTTTTTTTTTTTTTAAATTCAGTCACAATGGAGGCAATACTTTCCATTTAGGTGATGAACCAATACCTTGTACAATTGTATCGTTTTAACGGTCAATTCTTCTTAAGCTGGCAATGGAAGATGTTGATCCTTCCTACGAAAGTTGTCTTACATCCTAGATGATGATCTGCCTTCTATGCATGAGCCGAAAAACGACAATTCTAAAGAAGCTAAGGCTAAGCGGAAGAAAAGAAACGAGGAGAATTTCCTATGCAAAGGTCATATCCTTGACGCCCTCTCTAATGTAATCTATAACGCATATCATAAACTATCCTCTGCCAAAGAACTGTGGAGAAAGTTAGATATTAAAAAAAATATAAAACCAAGGAGGCCAGTACTAAGAAATTTTTTATTGATAACTATGTCCACTTCAAGTTAAAAAATGATCTACCAAATCTCCCCAAGTAAGTGAACTATAAAATTTGGTGGACGAATTAAAGATTGGTGGTATATATCTTCTTAAAAGATTCATAGTCAATTAAGTAATTGCAAAACTACCCTCATCATGGTTTGATTATAAAAAAAATTGAAACATAATGAGAATACGTACACTCTTGAAGGGCTTTAATGACATCTTCATATAAAAGAAGAGTCTAGAAATCGAGACAATAGAGAAGATGCTTCGGAAAACCATTCCAAGGCAAATGTCGTGGAAGAAGACAAGCCAAATCCCAAAACTCCAAATCCGTTCCTCCAAAGAAAGATGCAGAGTTCAAGAAAAATGGCAAAAAAAAGAAGAAGGAAAGTGTCGCTTTTGTAATGAACCAAGACACTACATAAAGGAATACCGACACAAAAAGAAGTAAATGAAGGTTCAGATGAACATGACAGAAGACCAACTTGTAACAATGGTTACTGAAGCCAACACAGAAAAATCTAATGGTGGATGGACACTTGTGCAACCATTCACATACCGAAGGATCAAAACATCTTCAAAACCTATGAAAGCATTGCCATAGTTAAGAGGCGAAGATGGGTAATAACATTCAAGTGAAGGTTGTTTGAAAAAGATTAGTGAATTTTCAGTTTACATCAAGCAAAAGATTAACACTAACAAACGTATTTTAGGTACCTAACATGTCAAAAAATCTAATGTCGAGTGATCTTCTCAATAAAAGAGGATTCATAATAGTGTGTTTGATAAGTTAGTTATCACCAAAAATGGTCTCTTTGCAAGCTAAAAACATTCTTGTAACGACATTATTAAACTAAATATCAATAATAATAGTGATGTTTTCATCTACACTGTGGATTCAGTATCTTTAATGAAAAGAATGATGAACTTAGGACTTATACCTAAGCATGAAATTGAACTAGAAGGAAAATGTTGTCTGTGTGCTCATTCTAAAATAACTAGAAAACCTTTTGCAAATAGCATTAAAAAACCACAACCCTCAAAAGTTAATCAATTACGATATTTGTTATTTGAATGATATCTTAACTCCTAGTGAAAAATAAAATAAAATGTATTTTATCACATTTATTGATGATTTCACTAGATTTTCCCATATGTACTTGATTAAATCTAAAAGTGAAGCTTTTGAAATGTTTAAGCTTTATAAGACTGAAGTAAGAAATTAGCTGAATCTAAGGATTAAAGTAAGGATTAAAGCCCTTAAAAGTGATAGAAAAGGTAAATAGTCCTCTAATAAATTCAATGACTTCCATGAATTGAATGGTATAATCCATGAATTTATGGCCTTTATACACCTCAAGAAAATGGCCTAGTGAAGTGCAAAAATAAAACTTAATTAAGATGATTAACTGTAAAATATTAAATTCTGAATTACCACTAAATTTGTGGGGGGAAGTACTATCAACCGCAAATAGTATTCGAAATGCCATCTCAAATGGGGGAAAAAAAATCGAATATCTCCAAACATGAATTGTGGAAAAAAAAAAAAAACTCAATCTTCATTACTTCGAACTTCGAAGTATGAGAAAATATAGCATAAGTTAGGATAGTTGATTCTAAGAGACTGTTAGGTCCTAGAGGAATCAAGTGTGCCTTTATGGGTTATGGGTTCATAGCTCCGTATATAGACTTCTGATTCTAGAAAAATCCACCTCTACTTACAAAAACATGATAATAGAATCTAAATATGCTATATTTTTCAAAAATATAGCAAACAAAAAGTATATGAATGATCATACAAAAGGTCAGATTGGTGGAAGTGAAGCGGAACCAATGAATGAAAATCTAGGTATCGTTCTTGATGAATCCAAAATTCATCTAAAAGGAAATGAACTAAGAAGGACGAAAAGGGCAAAAAAGAAGCATATTTTGGCCCCAGATTTCATTGTATTTCTCATAGAAGGGGATAGAAATGAATTTTTTTTTTAAAATGGGATCTCTCTACCACTAAATATTGAATGTGATCCTTTAACACTTAGTGAAACTCTCTCATCTCATCTCCTGACGCACGGTTTTGGAGGGAAGCCATTGACGATAAAATGGATCCTATTGTCTCCAATTACACTTGGTGTCTAGTTGATCTTCCATAGGGTTCAAAAATTATAAGATATAAGTGGATTTTCAAAAGGAAACTCAATCCTGATGGAATCATATACAAGTTTAAAGCTTAGCTAGTGGCCAAAGCTTTAGATAAAAGGTAGGTATTGATATTTTTTTTTTTCGATATATGTGCTCCTATTGCTCATATGTCTACCATTAGGACACTTGTTGCTCTTGCTGCAATTCATTGTCTAGTCATCCATCAAATAGATGTCAAAATGGTGATCTAGACGAAGAAGTCTATATGGAGCAACCTAATAGGTTTGTTCAATCTGGGCAGAAGAAAAAGGTGTGCAAAGTGGTCAAATCTTTTTATGGACTCAAGCAAGCTTCCAAGTAATGGCATAAGAAGTTTGAATAAGTAATGCAATCTAATGATTTGAGAATATACCAAGCAGATGAGTCGATATATACCAAAGGTTAAATCATCATTTGTTTGTATGTAGACGATATGCTAATATTTGGACCAAATGTAGTGTGAAATAAACTAAAATGTTTCCAAGTACCCACTTTGATATCAAGAATATGAGTAAAGCCAATGTAATATTATGAATTAAGATTCATAATCATAATGATGGAATAGCTTTGAACAATCTCATTGTCTAAAGAAAGTGTTAAAGAAGTTTGATCACTATTAAGAGATCAAATAAGGATAACCACTAAAGGAATGTGACTAAGATCCATAAAGACGTGACTTTTACTCTCATGGTAACCCTACTTAAGTTTTGAAATATAAGCTAATTTCAAAAGGACAAACAAGTTGAGTAAGTAACTGAAACGTACACTAGAAAATTTTGTTTCATTCTTAAAAGTCTAGCGTTTGCTTTCTACATTCTATAGAAGGTTAGGTAGTAACTCTTAATACGTCTATAAGCAACATTTGTTGGGATGAAGCAAAATCATCTTTGATAAATCTACCTATATGAGTAAAGTGAGGCTGCTTATGAAGAGATTGTAATTGTCTCTAAAATACTCATGAAATCAGGATATACACAAGGTCATAAATGTGCGAACTTTTTGATCTCCATGTTATATATAATTTAAATGTATGTTATAAATCTACCTATATGAGTAAAGTGAGGCCGCTTATAAAGAGATTGTAATTGTCTCTAAAATACTCATGAAATCAGGATATACACAAGGTCATAAATGTGCGAACTTTTTGATCTCCATGTTATATATAATTTAAATGTATGTTATGTGTCCAATTAGTCATATAAGGGCATGTGTGGACGGGCCCATCCCATGGGATTGGATTGTATTAAGGTGGATGGCAAGCAATGATGGCTGCGTCAGTGGATTGCTGGCAATCCCATGGGATTGCTATATCCAGGGAATTTACCACCGAGTATGTTTGGCCCGCCTGGCCAATCCCAGGATTACACCCGGCCAATCCCTTCCAATCTGTCCAACCAAACATGTCGCAGGCAAAATAGATGGGATTAGGAGGGATTGGGTGGTTTTCAAGGTAATGATGGTGATGTAAGTGGATTGTTGGCAATCTCGTGGGATTGCTATATCCAGGCAGAAGTTCAACGTGCCTGTTTGGCATGCCCGGCCAAATCCCGGGATTGCTCCTTCCAATCCACCCTAATACAACCCAATCCCATCTAATCTGCCTGGCCAAACAGGCCCTAAGGTATTTATTTCAAGACTAATGGGTCACTAAGTATCTAACAAGACTTTGATAAATATGCACTAAAATAAATGTTTAAATCCATAAGATACCTTTAGTTATGAATCTATTTATAGAGATATGCCATACGTTCTTACCATTGGTTTTATTTTTGAAATTATGGACTCTGACCATCATTTGTGTCCTCCATCATTAAGCCCAAAAATTAGGCTAACCCACTACACCAAAGGAAAAGGTTTGGAGAGGGACATCCACCCTTTTTTTAGAGGGCCCACCATGGTGATTATGTGAAACCCGCTCCAACCATTATTTGCCTTGCAAAAATATACGCCTAAGGCCCAAAAATTAGGCCCATCCGTGATTTATATCCCTGTATCATGTAATGTGTCCCACCATTACCGATATATATTAAATGCTAGGGAACTAATCCTGTTTTGAGTGTTCAGCAAAACAAGATTCATAAAGCTGACCTTGAAAAACTATGACAAGGTTGTAATGATATGATGATGATGATGATGATGGTGATGATTTCTCCCAACAGTTACTTTACTACTATTAACTCATATATCATATATCAATAACTGCGGAAAACAAGCTAAAAAGGAAATGCTAAGATTCTGTTTGGCAGATGCCTAAATGAATTCATCTCATTTTGGTAAACAATATTTATGTATTTAAGTTATCGTTCAAAAAAACATACATTTATGTATTTAAGTTCATCTCATTTTAGTTAACAGTAATTATTATTATATATTTTTTTTGAAGGATGTAATTATGTATTTGAGTTCATCCCATTTTAGTTAACAGTAATTATGTATTTCATAGTCATTATCAACTAAAATGAGAAGAAAACATTTTTAGGCATCTGCCAAACAGGGCCTGAAGCAACTAGCACAAGTGTTTGAAGAGATAAATCACACCAAATGTGCCCACAGGGCAAATGAGTGTCCCAGCCATTTACCAGGTGGAGCTCAAACTAAACTGCCTTGACCAGAAACGCAGGCCAGTCCACTCATAATATGGGACAATATGTGTATGTACCATATAGGTCATTGGCGTTTTTTTTCTTTCTAACCGTCTATTTTCCTCATATCAGTGTGACACACATGATGCGTGTATTGGCCTGGATCTCTAACATGCATGCCAGGTTGCCCATGATTCACCTCTTCTATCTCTCCTCCTGTGAATTCTTGGAACATTTATCAAAGAATAATAATGTATAAAACAAGCAAAAGCAATGCAGCATTGTGAGAACTCTCTCTATTGGAGTGGATTGATCATCATATAGAATTTTACTTTTCGTAGTAACATAAGTACTATGTTTCAGATCTCTAGCTGGGAATTGGACTATGTTTCAGATCTCCAGCTGGGAATTGGCTAACAAAATCATGATTGTCAACAAAAGAAATTCGAAAGCTGTAGCTTTCAACTCCTCAGATTATTCAAACATATCGAACACAACATTTTCAATCCTTACATTGTAGAAAATAGAACACCAAATTGTTCGAATTGAATATAAATCAAACCAAAATTTCATTTTTCAAGCAGATTCAATACTCACCTGAGGCCACCTCCCACCAGAATGGGTGACGAACTTCGCCCCAGGGACCATGCCAGCAACTCTGCGCCCCTCTTCAATCCACCCTTCAGACCAGCTGTCAGACCAAAGCACTTGCATCGGCACATCCCTCATTGTCTCCAATCCAGCCCATTCTCCCAAATCAAAGCTATGGTTCAAACCCTTCCCAAACCCAACAACCGCCTTCCTCCCGTCCTTTCCCTTCAAAAGAATCCGATGAGCCTCCGCAGCTGACCTCTCCACTGATCTCGAGCAGCACCATCTAAGTAACGCGGTGTACGCCAGCGGGAATCCCAGAACAATCTCTCTAACGACTGGCATTTCCAAAACCCACATCGGCAAGGCCAGGGACCCCACAGCCGAATCGACAACCATCACGCTACTGACTGCACCCGGATTCTCCGATGCCCAGATTGCGCCTGCTCCCAACGCCGAATCATGCAGCACCAGATGAACCGGCGCGAGGCCCATCGAGCTGATCACCTGCCCAATAACCCGTCCCACTTCATCGGACCGCAGTCCCAACGGCTTAAAACTCTTCCTCGTTGAAACCCGAACCTCCTTCTCCTCGTACGGGATCCGCCCGGTCTCAATCAGCCGATCAAAACCCCAAAACAGTCCCTTCTCTGTGATATCGTTATAGATATCCAAAACCCTATCTAAAATCCCACCTTCTCTCTCCTCCTCTTCCAAGACCGCCTTATCAGAGAATCCCGATCCGGGGAGATCAATCGCGACGGCACGGAAGCCAGCGGACCCCAGCGACCGTACGACGTGGCGGAATGAGTACGAATTGGATCCGAACCCATGGACGATGAGCACAGCTTCGGCGCGCCGGGGCCCGTATTCGACGGCGAAGATCTGGAAGGGGAGGGTGTTAGGGTTTAGCTGGACTTTGATGGTTTTGCCCTTGGAGTGATGAAGGCGGAGGTCGTCGGGCAGGGACAGGAACCAGGATTTCTCGTTTTGGGGGGAAAGAGAGGAGAGAGAGGAGAAGAGTAAGGCGAGGAGAGAGACGGAGAAGGTGAAGTAGGCCCAGAAGGAAAATGCGATTTGAGAGAATTTGGTTTTGTCCTGTTTGGGGTTTGGATTTTCCGATTTGTTTTGATTTTGTTCTTCTTTCTCTTCTTCTTCTGTTATAGTGGCCATTTTATCGAGGTTTTGGAGAGGTTTTTTCGGAGGAGAAGTTCGTCGCTTGGTTTTGATTCCGAAGCTCGACTTCGTTTTGCCTATCGCGATGTAGAATATCAGGGTTCGTCGTCGCCAACTGGGGCCTACGTGCTAAGTGATCCGTTGATCGGAACCATCCACATTGTGGAAATTATCTACAAACAACTAGAAAAATTACTTTGAACGAATAATTATGGAAATTCATTTGAATTTCTAATTTTCAATGGGTCAAATTCAACTCTAAAAATCAGAGTTTAGAATCATCAACGAAGAAGGATTACAATTTAATATATTATCTATTGTAGTGGAGACAATATGGACGGTTCAAGTTATTGTACTGTCTCAGAATGTGGGCCCCACTTGGTGGAGACACATCATGATTCTGAATCGCGAAAGAGGCAAAACAAGCTCGCAAAGCACGAGGAATGATGACTGAGCAGAATAGGGATAGAAAGCGATTCGCGGGACGAAATTCCGAAAAGGAGACTCGCGGTATATGTACAGACGTGGCGCACGGATGAGGGGTCTATTGCATTAATCAGGTAAGGGAAAGGCCGTGAATATACTCTTGAGCTAAAATCTCGACTGTTTATTCGTCAGGTGGGCCATATAAGGATGAGAAAAGGACGGTTAGATAAATGTTAATACGACTGCTATATCTGATGTAGAAGTGTGGAGCAACTGCTTAGTAGAGTAGACCATCTTGATTTTAGGCCAGGGTATTTTCACTGTCCCCAATACGGGGGTGCGATCGCTCATTCCTGTCTCTCTGTGAGAATCGCTTTTGCATTGCTCTAGCAGTAATACTGTGACGACGAAACCAGATTTTTTATCAACCAGGGCATGTACGAAGTGGGCCTCACCTGATAAATGGTCCCGATTGCCAACATGTGTTTCAGGAGAGAACTTGGACCGCGAATCCAATCTTCAATCTTCCCTCGCGCAAATCGTCCTAGTATTTCAACTTGGAATGGGCGTTATGAAATCTCTTTTCGGTGTGGCCCCTTTTAGGGAGCAACAAGCGTGGCCTTACTGCATAAAAGCTAGGGAGTGCTGCTTTTCGTTAACAGTGCCCACTCGCGCGTGAAAATCGAAGATCCGAGCTAGATGCTGTGAGTCAAAAGGTTGATGTCACCTCATCTAGTGGGCCGCACATGTACACTAAATATGGAAGGTTAGTAGATTTCTCGTAATCATCCAAATGGGCCACCAGATAATCAGATGGACCTGATTTCTTAGGCAAATGTATCTACCGTATGCAGGCAGCGGCTTTGATCTTGCGATGGCGCGCCATACCTAGGTACGCGGATTGTCCGGGACCTACGAGGGGGCTACTTGATGTTTGTAAGAAATCCACCCCGTCCATCCGTTTATCCAGCTGGTATTAGGTCATGGGGGAAAAAATACGAAGATCCAAAACTCAGGTGAGCCATACGACAGGAGAAAGTGGGGAGGGAAATGTTTAGCGTTGAAACTTTTCAGAGGTTCACCTTGATGGTTACGTGCCATCCAAACCGTTAAATAGGTCATTTCCACTGGGATGAAATATTAGCCTGATTCAAAAATTCCATGGCTCTACAAACATTTCAACGGTAGGCGTTTAATCCCCATTGTATCATGTCGTGTGGCCCACTTTAGTTTTGGATCTGCCTAACATGACCTAGCAAAACGGATGGACAGGATGGATTCCTCATAAACATCACGGAGGACCCACCTAACTTTCACAGGCACTGGTGGTAGGCAATCCGCGCTCGGTGGGCTGTAAATGGGATTGGATCGGGTCAAGCAAAGTTAAAATTTTTAAAAAGCCAATCCATCGGGCCCGGCCCAAATAGTTTAAGATCGGAGCCGGAGCCAACGTCAGGCCCAGCTCCGTTGACAGCTTTATATGCGAGTGCGAGTGTCTCGCTAAACACGGTAAGGCTCTGAAATAGGAACGTTTGATTGGGCCACCTGCCACCGTTGTTAGAGATGAGCCACGTGTGACATCACACGGCCCAAATCAAATGGGGCAACATCAGGGCTTACGGTGTTGTGTGGGGCCATCCAACCCGTGCTGGTTGGCGAGTGCCCTGAAAAAATAAAATTGCCCTTAACCCATTACATTACACGCTACCAAACGACCCATGAGAATCGTATGGCCACTATATGGACATTTATCCGTTGAACTTTCACAGTTTGGGCACTCTTTTTTATGACCGTCCATTTTACAGCCATTGATTGAAGGCTAGGAGTGTCCAAATGGTGCCAGCTTTGGGATCCATCCCATTCACAGTAAGGCCCAGATTGTACGCTTCTGCCTCATATGTGTAGATTTATCGATGCCTGCAATCCACACTAGGTAGGGTTGCACGGAGCCAGGCTGAAGGCCGGACTGTCAGAACCGTCAATCTGGCGGAAACGGATTGGCTACTCCCCTGCCACCAGCCGATGGCTGATGGTCGGAGCTCTGTGGGCCCTAACATGATATATGTGTTTTATCCATGCTGCGCACCTATTTTTCTAGATCATTTTATCGTACGAGACCAAAAATGAGGTATATCCCAATATCAAGTGGACCACATTACAGGAAACAGTGTTGAATGAACGTCAACCATTAAAAACTTTTTGGGGGCATAAAAGTTTTGGATCAATCTGATCTTTGTTTTTTCCCTTCATCTAGGTCTGTATGACCTAACCAACAGATTGGATGTCAAATAAACAGTACAGTGGCTGTAGGAGGATTTTAACGGTGGATATCCAATCACTATTGTTTTCCTGTAGTGTGGGCAGTGCTATAAAAAGTTCTAACACTTGTAACATAATACACAGATACCAATGAAGACTGTGCACTGAAACGAGCTGACAAAACAGGACTACGTGGACATACAACACAGGAAACGGATTGGCTACTCCCCCTGACACCAGCCAATGGCTGGTGGTCAGTGCTCTGTGGGCCCCACCATGATGTATGTGTTTCATCCAAGCTGTCCATCTATTTTTCTAGATCATTTCATGGTATGAGACTAAAAATGAAGTAAATCCCATTCACAAGTGGACCATATTACAGGAAACAGTGTTGAATGAACGCCTACCATTAAAAACTTTTTAGGGGCCATAAAAGTTTTGGATCAATCTGATCTTTGTTTTTCCCCTTCATCTGGGTCTGTATGACCTAATCAACAGATTGGATGTCAAATAAAAAGTATAGTGGGCCTTACGATGATTTTAATGGTGGATATCGAATCATCATTGTTTTCCTGTGGTATGGTTCACCTGAGATTTATATCCCTCTCATTTTTCGGATTAAGCACTAAAATGATCTGTAAAAATGAATGAACGTCATGGATGAAACACATACATCATGGTGGGGCCCACAGAGCACCGACCATCAGCTACCGGGCCAGTGGTAGGGGAGTAGCCAATCCGTTTCCTAATCTGGTAGGCCCTCGTTATGATAGCCTAATCTGTCCCTGATTGAGCTGGGGAAGCGGATTGGCTGGTGTACCACACACCAGGGACCTCAGTGGTGTACTGACGTCACCAAGTTCTGTGGGCCCACCATGAGTCATGTGTTATATTTAAACCGTTCGTCCGTTTGGCGAGATCGTTTGCATCTGGAGCTGCGATGAGGGGTCTATGCATATATGCATATATTGGACGGGGGTTGTTGGATCAGGCTCTGGATGGGTTGCGAAGTCTGTGGGGGCCTCTCTGGTCATGCTGCTAGTCGTGTCGAGTGCTGATTCGAGCGTTTTTTGAGCTGAGCGTTGTATCTTGATACTTTCTCGAGCTACTGCTTTGAGTGTGTTCTAATCATTCATCTGATTTTCAATATTCGCCCAATCAGATCGTTTGGTCTTCAATCTTCCGTCCATTATCTGCAGTTGATCCATTTGTCCCACTTCAACCATAGTGGTACAATGTGAAGGCTGGAGGTGTTTGAGCTTAATAGGAGTTACGTCTTCTGGTCGTAGTTTTGCTTTTGCTTTGCAACTGTTGCAGCTTCTACTGGGTTTTGATTAGGTATGGAAATGTGGCAGCCTTGTGGTTCCAGATTTGGTAATAGGCCTTGATTTCAAGTTCACATCCAAGGGATGTATATCTCCCTAATGTATCATTTAATTTAAACTTGAGATTTTTCTTTTCTTACATTGAGGATACATTATTAGATTTTACTTTTTATTAATTTGAGACATGTAGAGAGAAAGATAGAGAGTGCTTTGAGAGAGAGAGAGAGAGAGAGAAGAAATCTGCTCCATCTCCTTCTACCTTCCATTCAACTATCTCCACATGTGGTCTACTTTGTGGACGGTTAACATATACCTTGGCAGCTATTAGAAGATTTGACATAGGATGACCTTAACTCTTCGTACCGAGACAAATTAGGGAGAAACCTCTTAGGGTGGAGAATCTACATCAACTTCAGAGGATTCTACACCATTCGATCTTATTCACAATATGATATAAACCATTAATGAAATCTAATATGACCATCAACTAAAGATCATGAATAAAGAGTTTTATTGATCAAATGTGAAAAAAAATGTTTTATTCACTGTAATCTCTATTATAAGAAAAATGGACCAACCAACTATCTGTGGACAGGTCAACACTTCAAACAACAGTAGGAGCGACCCGATGAGTCGACCCTCATCCCGTCAGCACAAGGTCGGGATATTTGGTAACTGATCACAATCTGAAAGAAGCAAGCTACTCACCTTAGGACGACAAGATCCGTCCTCTGAATGATGTGACCCGGACTAACTTATATGGACCTGATCGGAACACCTCAGGTTAGCTAAATCCACCTTCCATGGAATCCGACCTGACCTCTATCTAATCTGCCCACGGTCTTAGCTAAAGATTCAGGAAACCGACTCCAACACAGCTCTACCCAAGATTCTAGTCAGAAATCCGAAAAGATCCTCCCGTCAAGTAAGGAGTCTAAATCCTATTATAATCAATCACTGCCAAAACAGGGAGAGGCCCTCTACACCACCGCTCTCTCCATCTATAAATAAGAAATTCCCCAATGGTGAAAGGTACGTACAATCTTTAGCCCTAAACCTTCAATACTCAACTAGACCCTGTTTCATACCTAACTTAGGCATAGAGAGTCTCCTGAGCTAATGTCTTCTTTGTCTGTGATGGGGATTTTCTCCTCATCGTTGGGTTTGATGAAATCGAACCAGTTTCGATATCATTGATAATTGTCGGATTTTTCACCATTGGTCGCTGGACAGTTTTTGTCCTGTTTCGATATCATTGATGGACTTTCGATGATATCAAAGGCTGTCATAAAGAGACCTTCGTTGACATCGATAATTGTATGAATTTTTCACCCCTGGTCGCTGGACAATTTTAGTTCCGTTTCGATATCATTGAAGGACCTTGGATGATATCGAAGGCTGTCATCGAGAGACCCTTCGATATCATCGAAGAGTTACGCAGATGCGATTGCGGAAGCACAGATTCTACGGAAATTGTTTCCTATTTTAATTGTACCTCTTTCTATTCTTATATAAAGGGGTCTATGCGAGATTGGGGTGTATTGTAGGGTATTCTAATGTTTCCTAAAGATACTCTAAGAGGGCTTAGGGCTATCAAAGGTAAGAGAGAAAGAGAGAGAAAGAGAGAGAGGAAGCTTATGGAAGGGAGATTCTGCTCGTAGAGGTGATTTACTTCACAATCTACGTCTTAGCGCTTCTACGTCCTCGTGATCGGTGAGATCTCTCCGTTTTTCTTTTGTTCCCTTATTGTTCATCCACTCCTGCGTGAGTGAAAAAGGTTTAATCCAAGAGGTGTGTGCTTGTGATCAGTTGTAACGTTCTGCTTTATAGTGGATTGTTGATTTAGACGAGGTCCCGCCATTTTTACCTCTTTTAGGGTTTTCCACGTAAAATTTTCTGGTGTCGTGTGGTTTATGCTTTGATTTATTTCATTACTTTATTATTCCATAATTCTGGTTTGTTTCGGGAGGCTAGATCCTAAGGTTTTGTGCAAGACCCCCAACAAAGTGGTATCAAAGCTAAGTTCATTGAACGGGTAGAATCGGTTTGGAATTATGGAAGGTGGCTCATCAAGGATGATCAGCCTCAATGGTTTTAACTGAACCATATGGAAGGCTAAGATGGAGGACTTGCTTTATTGCAAGGACTTAGATTCTCCAATTTTAGGCATATCAGCAAAATCCAAGGATATGTCTGATGATGATTGGAAGAAGATGGACCGGATGCAATGAGGTTTATTAGACAATGGCTGGATGATTCTGTGTTCCACCATGTGTCTACGGAGACCTCAGCTGCTAGCCTATGACTGAAATTGGAAGGGCTATATGAGAGGAAGACAGCCGATAATAAAATCTTCCTGATAAGACGACTTATGAATCTCAAGTTCAAGGATGGTGGTTCTGTGGCTGAGTACATGAATGAGGTCAGCAATATAGTGAACCAGCTTTCCGCTATGAAGATGGTCCTTGATGATGAATTGCAGGTTTTGCTATTGCTTAGTTTATTGCCTGACAGTTGGGAGACATTGGTGGTGTCTCTAAGTAACTCCGTGCTAGATGGAAAGATATTTATGAAATAGGTAACCAGTTGTCTCTTCAATTAGGAGATAAGGAGGAAGTCTCAGGGGTCTACTCAGCAAGAGACCCTTTTTGACATAGGAACGGGGGAGAGGAAATAACAGGAAGGGCGGCACGACCAGAGATAAATCAAGAGGCAAGTTGAGTATTAGGAAAGATGTTGATTGCTGAAATTGTGGCAAGAAGGGCCACTACAAGCACGAATGTAGTGGTAAGAAGAACGACAAGAAATGAAAAGGAAAGGAGAAGACAGATGAATCAGATTCCACTGCGATCGCTTCATATGGTGACGTTGTAGTTATTCTTTCAGTAGATCACGATGTATGTCTTACGGCTACGAGTCAGGACACCGACTGGGTGATTGACTTGGGAACTTCTTTTCATGCGACTCTACATGGGGACTTCTTCACAAGCTACAAGTCAGGTGACTGTGGGACCATGAAGATGAAAAATTCTGGCGTATCGAAGATCGTAGGGGTCGGTGATATTTGTGTGAAGACTGATGTGGGCTGCACATTAGTTCTAAGGGATGTGAGGCATATCTCAGACCTTCGCCTCAACTTGATGTCGACGGGAAAGCTGGATGATGATGACTATGAAAGTCGGTTTGCTGGTGGGCGCTGGAAGCTCATCAAGTGTTCGTTGATCGCAGCCAAAGGAAAGAAGTGTTGCACCCTTTACAAGGCAAGTGTCAGTGTATGTAAGGGTAGGTTAAACGTAGCGGAAGATTCAGTTATTAACATGTGGCACAGGCGTCTAGGTCACACGAGTGAAAAAGGGCTTCAGGTGCTAGCGAGGAAGCGACTCCTTCCAGATGTGACAGATACACCTCTCAATACCTGTCTTGATTGTTTATTAGGGAAACAACATAGAGTTTCATTCGTTAAAACTGCTTCTAATAAAGTGCATGCATTAGATTTGGTTTATGTTGATGTTTGTGGTCCTATGAGGACAAAAACCTTGGGTGGGGCATTGTATTTTGTCACTTTTATAGATGATGCATTTAGGAGGGTTTGGGTTTATGCTTTGAAATTCAAGGACAAGGTCTTTGGTGTATTTAAATTGTTTCATGTTATGGTCGAGAGAGAGAGACAGGTTGATCATTGAAGTGCATCCGCACTGACAATGGTGGTGAATACATTGGCAACTTTCATGAGTACTGCAAGTTCCTGAGTATACGACATGAACAGACGGTTCCCAAGACCCCCCCAACATAATGGTGTAGCTGAGCGAAGGAATCGCACCATTATTGAGAGAATCAGATGCATGTTATCCTATGCGAAGTTGGCCAAGACATTCTGGGGAGAAGCAATGCACACAGCGATGTATTTGATAAATAGGTCTCCATCAACCTCATTGAATGGAGAAGTACCTGAGAAGGTGTGGACTGAACAGGATCCATCGTACAGTCATTTCAGAGTGTTTGGATGCAGGGTATCCGTTCACATACTAAAGGACGAGAGGTTGTGTGTTCTTGGGGTACGGTGATGAAAAATTTGGTTACAAATTGTGGGATCCGACCGAGAGGAAGCTCGTCAGGAGCAGAGATGTGATTTTTTTTTTAAAGATCAGTGTATAGAAGACATTGGTAAGCTAGAGAAGAACCAGCCTAATTCAGGTGAGCTAGAGGACATAGATCCAGTTATTCTTCCCGTGGTGCCTGATGACGGGGGAGTACAGCAAGATGCAGAGAATAAGGGAGTTCGTATAGAAGATGGACCGGGAGAGCAGCCCCCACTTGATCCACCTGCTAAGCCACAGGTGATGAGGTCATCTAAGGACAGACAACCGTCCAAGAGGTACTCGCCGCATGAGTATATTATGCTGACTGATGGGGGAGAGCCAGAAGATTATTTCGAAGCCCTAGCCGATGAGCATAAGGAGGAGTGATTGAAAGCTATGTAAGAGGAGATGAAATCCTTGCATAAGAACCACACCTATGATATGGTGAAACTGCCTAAGGGCAAGAAAGCACTGAAAAACAAGTGGGTGTTCAGAAAGAAGGTTGAGCAGAAGAATTCACAGACGAGGTTCAATGCTAGACTTGTGGTGAAAGGGTTTGGTCAGAGGAAAGGTATAGACTTCGAGGAGATATTCTCATCAGTGGTGAAGATGACATCCATACGGGTGTTGCTTGGGTTGGCGACGAGCATGAATCTGGAGATAGAGTAATTAGATGTTAAAACTGCCTTTCTCCATGGTGACCTGGAAGAAGAAATCTACATGCACCAACCAGAGGGGTTCGAAGTCAAGGGCAATAAGTATATGGTGTGTAGGCTGAGGAAGAGCTTGTATGGGCTAAAACAAGCTCCACGGCAATGGTACAAGAAGTTCGACTCGTTTATGTTGAAGCATGGATATGACAGAGCGGAGTCGGACCACTATGTGTTCATGTGCAAGTTCTCAGATGGTGATTTTTTAATTCTGCTGTTATATGTTGATGACATTCTCATCATGGGAAAAGATATCAAGAAGATCGATATGCTGAAACATGAGTTGGGCAAGTCGTTTGCGATGAAAGACTTGGGCCTGACTAAACAGATCCTAGGAATGGAGATAACCCGTGACAGAAGCAGTAGGAAGCTTTGGCTGTCACAAGAGCGGTATATTGAGAAAGTTCTAGAGCGGTTCAATATAAATGCAGCAAAGCCAGTCAGTACTCCACTGGATGGTCACTTCAGATTGAGCGACAGACAGTGTCCCAAGATGAAGGCAGAAGTGGAAGAAATTCAAAAATACCCTACGCGTCAGCAGTAGGAAGTTTGATGTATACTATGATGTGTACACGCCAAGACATAACATATGCGGTTGGTGTTGTCAGCTATTATCTTGTCAATCCTAGCAAAGAACATTGGGTAGTAGTGAAATGGATATTCCGGTATCTAAGAGGCTCATACAGGTTGAGCCTATGCTATGGTGCCGGAAAACTTGTATTAGAGAGTTATAGAGATGTAGATATAGCAGGCGACATAGACTCCAGGAAGTCTACATCGGGGTTCATATTCATGTTTATAGGGGAAGCGATTTCTTGACAGAGCAAGCTACAGAAGGTCGTAGTATTATTGACAACAGAGGCCGAGTACATCGCAATCACAAAGGCATGCAAAGAGATGCTTTGGATGAAGAAGTTCCTACAGGAACTTAGCCTGAAGTAGGAGCAACACGCGGTCTGTTGCGATAGTCAAAGTGTTATACACTTGAGCAAGAATCCAAGTCAGCACTCCAAGTCGAAACAAATAGAGATTTGGTATTACTGGATCATAGATACTTTGGATCAGAATGTGTTACAACTTGAGAAGGTCTACACGGACGATAATGGCTCAGACATGATGACCAAGGTTTTGCTCAAGGGCAAGTTTGAGGTTTGTAGAAATCCGGCTGGCTTGAAGAAGATGAATTCCTCCTGAGTCGAAAAGGGAGAGATTTGATGGAAATTTTCTCCTCATTGTTGGGTTCGATGAAATGGAACCAGTTTTGATATCATCGATAATTGTCGAATTTTTCACCGCTGGTCACTGGACAGTTTTTGTCCTGTTTCGATATCATCGAAGAACTTTCAATAATATCGAAGGTTGTCATCGAGAGACATTCGATGATATCGATAATTGTAGGAATTTTTCACCCCTGTTCACTAGATAGTTTTGGTCCTGTTTCGATATCATCGAAGGACCTTAGATGATATCGAAGGCTGTCATCGAGAGACTCTTCGATATCATCGAAGAGTTACGTAGATGCGATTACGGAAATGCAGATTCTGCAGAAATTGTTTCCTATTTTGATTGTACCTGTTTCTATTCTTATATAAAGGGGTGTATGCGGGATTGGAGCGTATTTTAGGGTATTCTAAGGTTTCCTAAAGATACTCTAAGAGGGTTTAAGGCTATTAAAGGTGTGTGAGAGAGAGAGAGAGAGAGAAAGAGAGAGGAAGCTTATGGAAGAGAGATTCTGCTCGTAGAAGTAATCTACTTCGCGGTCCACGTCTCAGCGCTTATACGTCCTCATGATCGGTGAGATCTCTCCGTTTTTCTTCTGTTCTCTTATTGTTCATCCACTCCTGCGTGAGTGAAGAAGGTTTGATCTAAGCGGTGTGTGCTTGTGATCAATTGTAACGTTCTGTTTTATAGTGGATTGTTAATTTGAACGAGGTCCCGTGGTTTTTACCTCTTTGAGGGTTTTCCACGTAAAATCCCCTAGTGTCGTGTGGTTTATGCTTTGATTTATTTCATTGCTTTATTATTCCATAATTCTGGTTTGTTTCGAGAGGCTAGATCCTAAGGTTTTGTGCAAGGCCTCCAACAGTCTGTTCTTTGTGCAGGTCCATCGGTCCAAAGATGGCTAACCGGATTTCTACATCAACAATCTACATGAAAACCATTATCACTAGGTGGACTCTACAAGTATAGATGTCTAGATGGAAGGGAATGAGCATGAGAAGAATATCCTTCTCTCTCTTTGCTTTTTCTCTCTCTCTAAAGTGCAACACCTAATGGATAACGACGTATGAGGCTCTCTCTCACCTTCTTTGGGATATGATCAATTTATAATGAGTTAGAATTTTAGACAGAGAAACCAAATATATATATAGTTCTCCACTAACCTACATACTTTAGTTTGCCTTCATCTAAACACCTACATAACTGTTATAATGTCTTTATCTATGAACTCTTTAAAACTAAACAAATGAACAAGCATCCAAACAATTCCTACATAATGGGCCCTGCTGGTACAAAATAAAAGCCATTAAATGACCCCAAGAAGACATTATAAATTACTATGCTTGTAAGCGATGTTTATCCAACTTGGCTATTAATAAAAGTAGTGACAATGACTAGCCTTTTAAAAATGGATGCTTGCAATTCACTCTCAAGACCTTCCCTTGCCTACATGGATTTAAAAACTCCACATGGATATAGTAAAGTATCTACTTTTTTTCTTCTTTCTTGGCTCCTACGATGACATAGAATCTTACATCAAATCTTATAAGTCAAGTGGGAGATGTTGGACAGATTATTTAAATCAGATGCATGAATATTGACACAGAGGCACACCTAACGCATATTGACTTATCTTGGAGTTTTCCGTTGCTTTATTTCTCAATTGACGTCCATTAGTATAAGTTTCTATTTTTTAACCGGTCTAAGCTTGATTGCGATATGACCATTAGGGGTGGGCCCCAACCATGGCCCCTTTTTATTAATGACCTTGGTGTATGTTTTGTCAAGGGAGGTTTGGTTGAAGGGTAAGATGATTGAAGAAAGATTTTAAGCTAATCTAAGAAGTTAATGATAGTGGCGTGACATAGATGAATGTATAGAAAGCAACAGTCTCTAGAAGTGATGCTGATGTGTTGGGCCCAGGCGCATCTCTAGACAGCCACATCAGATATCCGATCTGCTGTATCAGGTGGGCTAAATGAGTAGATGATGATGATCATCTAAGCCCTATCTCAGCTAATTTGAGTCAGCTATAGGAGCCTTGTTCCATCATTCCACTCTATCACATGCCATATACTCGTGTAACCAGCTATAATTCCTCAGGTTGGTATACTTTCGGAGAAGCCGGATGTGTACTAGAACAGCAACAATAATAATAGTGGTAAAATGTTTTATATGCTGTCCATTTTCATCAATGGCTGGCTTACCCAATTGTACTTCAGTCCCTTTTTTGGTCAGATCATCTATTAGGCAAGACCACCTGAAATATGCCTAAATTTCATTGAGCCCAAGCCCGACCCCTTACTGAAATATATATATATATATATATATGACACTATACTCATCCTCTATTATTTTGTCTCAGGTTTTGGGTTCCATTGGATCAGGTCACCTAGCCCAGCCCATTGGCAGTCTGTAGGGATGGATAGAGTAGGTTAGACCCAGCCCTTCTTATGGGCCTGTTTGGACGTGATGTCGACTGTGGGAGGGAATCAACAGTTGTCATTTCGCCAAAAACCATTGGCAAAACAAATATTTATGGCTTAAATTGTCGGGTGCAGTCCTGCTGTTCGAAACGAGGGTTTCATCTGCGAACCTTGGTTTTGTCAGCAAGTCCAAGTGGACCCTATTTGGGTTACATTTCTAGGCTCGACCCGGACTTGGTGCCCATTTAGCTAGCCTGATGGCTCCAAATAGCGGGCTAACCCCATCCATGGGCTAACCCGACCCCTTGCCATCATGCTAACCTCTATTTTAATAGTGCCACACCTATCTACTTATTATGTTTGCTTTTCTCATGTTGCAAATGAAGCTTGATTTTCTTTAAAGTGGGGCCCACCTCGTTCGGTATTCAAACATTTGTAGACCTTCAAATTTTTGTTTTTATTTTCTTGAAGAGGTCAAGATGGTCAGACCTCACCTTGACAAATGATAACATGGTTTTATACTAATTTGAAATCCGGCCAGGCCAGACATGCCGCAGGTTGCCGTCCAGATTTAAATGGTGAGTTAAATGGGGCCCACATTTACCAGGCATTAAACACCCACAATCCATGAATGGCCGAGTCTGGCCCATGGGTCCTAAAGTAATATAATTTAAAAGATAGAATATAGTTTTATTAGCATGCCTCCATTTCAAGTCAATGACATTGCAATCTAGACCATCTACGGGCCATTTTGCATCTATCCTGGTGCCTATTAAATCAACGGTCAGGATACCATGGACAAAAACGTAGGTCCTACTTGCTTGGACTCAAGATCTGAAGTAATAATATTACAAGGTCCAGTTTTCTAAGGTTAGGCCTGGGGACGCCGATTAGATACTGACAGGTTGAGCAGCGTAGAGAGACTTGCTACTGAAGTGACGTCACAAAGTTGTGTGGGACCCACCATGATGTTTGTATTGTATCCACACCATTCATTCATTTGAAGAGATCATTTTAGGTCATGAGACAAAGAATGAGTCAGATTCAAATATGGAGTGGACCCCACCACAAAAAACAGTGGGAAGAGTGAGAAACCTTCCTAAGGTTCACCATGAGGTTTATTTGAGATCCAACGTGCTCATAAGTTAAGACAGACATGAAAGAACGGAAAACACAAATTTCAGATTGATCGAAAACTTTTGTGGCCCTTAAAAAATTTTAATGGTGGGTGTCACTGACAGGCTTGTGCTGTAAAATGATATCTCCAAATGGATGGACGGTGTGGATACAACACATACATCATGGTGGGTCCCACGGAACTTGGTGACATGATTTTAGTAGTGAGTCTCGCTACTGAGCCTGGCAGTAGCTAATCTGCATCCAACCTTTTAAGCCTGATAGGGTTAGACCCAGGGTTTAGGGGGTGTACACGGGTTGGTTTGGTCCGGTTCTGCAGTGAAACCGGAACTGAACCGTTCCTGACGGTTCTACGATTTTCGGAACTAGAACCAGACCGTTAGCACCCTAGAACCGAATTAGAACCTAGATTTACGATTCTGGGCTTTTTAAAATCCAACCCAAATTGGTATGAGATGCATTTAAAATCCAACAAAAGTCATTTTTTAAGGGATGTATTGGTACTCAATTCACGGTTTCAGTTCGAAGCTACATTCAAATTCAATTGCCTTTTGTATCACACCCAAATAGTAATTACCAATTCGCTTCCACTTTAGGGAACTATTGGCTAAAGACATGCAACTCTTTCTACAATAAAATACAACATGTAGACCTTAAATATTGCTGATTCACCTAGCTTTCCAAAGCTCAACGGATAGCTTACAAGATGGATTCATACAGGTTGGACCCTGTTTGCAATCTGTTTTCGAGAGGGATATGAAAGAAAATAAATTGTTAAATAAGCTCCCTGTTAGGGTGTTTTTCACTTTGATCAAAGGCATTTTGGAGAAACAAACAGATTACTTTTTGGTATGAAATCTTTGGATCCAAGGTTGGATCCACGGTTCGGGTCCATGGTTCGGTTTGGTTCTACATGCCCAAAACCGGAACCAAAGCATATCAAACGTTTCTTAGAATTTTGGAACCGGAACCGGAACCAGTGCTGTCTAGAACCGGACCAAACTGGACCGATCCAACGGTTCCAGTTCAGTTCCACGGTTCTACCGGTTCGATGTGCACCCCTACCAGGGTTCAAGGGGCCAACCAAGACTTGATCGAGTTATTTAAGGTCCCTGTCTGCCATAAATTCAAATTATTTAAGGTCCCATTTGGTATCTAGGATTTTTAAAAAAATTCAATTTCCAAAGGAAGTTCATAAAAGTGGTGTTTGGCAACTCAAGTTGCAATAACTACTGATTCTATCATTCTCAAAAAGTGTTATTTCACGTTTCCCTTGAAAGGGTAGTATTTCAAGGTATTATTTAGAATACAGGATTAAATGGTACTGAAATTGCATTAGGTGGAATTAATATTATTATATGTCTGAAATAACATTGTATTTTGACCATCCAATCACACATTTGAGATGATCAAATAATTCCTTTGAGAAAAACATTGTATTAATTAGAACCTATGTTTAATGGAACATGGATAATCAATGAATCAGATTTCACAACTAATGCAGGTTACTTGTATGCATATGTAACTTGATTGTCATGTGTGAAGGGTGCTTATGGATGGACAGTGCGGATAAAACACATGCATGGCCCACAGATATAATGGATTTTGAAATTTACCAGAAATTCAGTTGTATTTCTTGTTGCAATTGGATGATATATTACATGGATTAATCTAATCCTTCCACACTTTTTCAAATGTCAGATGAAATTAACATCCGACCAAATGCAATTCCATACTACCTAATCCATGTTCCAAACAGGCAGCTACTCCTTCCTCTAATAAGCTTTCACCCTAACGAGTCATATGGACAACATCCATATAATTAGTTTGGTAGGCCCAATTATCAAGGGTTAATGGCTAAGAATTACAAAGATCATAAGATCCTAATTGTTTGGACCAAGCTGGGATTCACATGGCAAGTGATTTAAATCAATGATCGATAGTTTCCAATTGAATTAACATAGATCATTCATTTCTATAGTAATTGATTGAACGGTTAGGATCACCAACCAAAGTGATTCTTTAAGAGGGGGTGGCAATCAAAAGGCATAAACTACATGTGAATGGTCTAAATCAATGATAAGACTGTTTCTAGTATAATCAAGATGGATTTTCCATTTTCCTATTCAATGAATGGATGGAAAGTTCTTTTTTCTTTTTCTTTTTTATTTTGGAGAGTGTTGAGCAAGCTAAAGTGGGACCACAATCATTGCATTGTTTCAACTCTAATCAATATGAATCATCCATTGGTTCATACGACCAAAGTGATATGGTTGACAGAGATGGGCAATTATGGTTTACTTGAGAGGGATGGGCAATCAAAGGAGGGACTCAAGCAATGGATGATGTAGATCGATTATTAAACCTTGTTTAGTATAATTAACATCAATTCTACATTTTTCCTCTAATGAATGGATGGTAAGATCCATGTCCAAGTAATTTTCCACAAGGGATATAGGCAATAAAAGGTGAGAGGCTGAGAGCCATGTGATGAATGACCTGGAACACTGATTAGACCATTTCCACTACAATCACTGTATCATCCATTTCTAGAGCCATCAATTGGATGGTTAGGATCCAACCAAAGTGGTTTTTTTAAAAAGGGATTTGTAATAAAGGTGGGAGCCACAAAATGGACTTTTTCTAATATAATCAATATGAACCATCCATTTTCCTAAAAAATGCATGGATGATCTGGTCATCCAATCAAAAGTGGTTCTTTTAGAGGATGAGCTATTAGAGGCAGGCATACATGATGGACAGTTCAGATAAACGATAAAAGCTCTCCTTGTATCACCACTGCCTTTTTTATGGACCCATAAAATAATAAAAATAAAAAATAAAATAAAATAATCACACATTTCTATGTATGGATGTGTGAATGGTAGGCTGGGTTTATTTTATTAAGCATATGTATAAATAAACATGCAATGTATACAAAAAGAGATGTGACGTTTAAAAGGAAATTACATTGCACACCTTTAAGATTTGTCTATCCTATTTCCTCTTTTCTTTTCTTTTCTTTTTTACTGATGTCGCCATCATCGCCAAGGTGGGTTGCA
The DNA here is from genome assembly GCF_029962835.1 of Magnolia sinica. NCBI lineage: Eukaryota > Viridiplantae > Streptophyta > Magnoliopsida > Magnoliales > Magnoliaceae > Magnolia > Magnolia sinica. The sequence continues at coordinate 6,660,770 of NC_080585.1, read as the reverse complement.
CTAGTTTTGTAGAGAATCGCAAGGATGCCATCGATCACTTGGAAAAGGAGATGGCTATAAAATGAAAAGGCTAACTTATGATGAGTAGGATCATCCAATCTTCATGATTCTTAACATTATTGTACAAGGAATGTTTGCTAAGCACAATAAACGGTCCAAATTGATTGAGTGGAGTGTCCAAGTCGCCCAATATAACTAGGAACAACATTAATTGGACAATTTCTTTTTAGATTATCAGATTTTAAGATCCAAATCTTAACCTATATTCAACAAATTTGGGACCGTCGAATCATTATGCTTTTTGGGTTGTGTCTTGTGCACGACGTGACCATTGTATGAAATTGTTTTCTCACGCTAGCAATGTCCCCCAGAGCTAAGAAAAATAAGGATGACCAGTGAACATTTTGGGCGTCCATTCATTTGTAAAAGGCAAGCCAAGGTGCAAAAATCATGCCAATGGAATGATCTTAACCGTATGATCAATACCATAAGAAATGGACAATCAAGATTGAATGAAAAAATGAAATAGGTCCAATCAATATCTGGAAACATCTAATCAATAGGCCACACCAAGGTTTGCTTATGAGTCCAAAACGGCGCTCTAGTTTGATTGTGCCAATCATCCTATCCATGGCTCATGGTTGTTACTATAGTTGTACACGAGTCAAACCAAATCGAGCATGGTACAGCTCAGCCGGTAGCTAACTCCAACTCGAACTCAGCTCAGCTCGGTCTTCGAGCTTGTTTGGCCAGCTCAGTTCAATCAACAACTCGGCTGTCGAGTTCGAGCTTGTGCAATATTTTCTCAAATATATAAAATGCATCTTCAATTTCTCACATAATGCAAAACATTAATAATTCTTTACAGGTATTTTATCAAACACTCGGTGATCAAAATCAAAATCAAGATCTGAGGATAATTTTATAATGTAAATTTTATTTTATTTTATTTATTTAATTAGTTTTGTATCCATTCCTTCCTATCAGCTGATCCCACAGATAATATATGTACCCTAAAACAATACTCCGTTGAGTCATTTCATCAAACACTCGGTGAATAATATCAATATCAAAATAACCAAGTCACTGAGCTGATTCGATCCAAGTCGATTTGAATTGAGGTTCGATCCGAGTCAAGTCAACCTCGGCACAAAAAAATTTCAAGCTCCAAAAACTAGCTTTACTCAGTCAAAATTCAATACCAACCCGAGGCAAGTCATGCTTTTCCAAGTCGATTCGAGTGAGCTAACCGACCTAACTCGACTCGTATACAGCTCTAGTTGTTACAAAATGGTCCACTTTCGAAGGATTAAGGTCATCCAATGGGTGCCATTTTTTACACATGAACCAGGACAAATGAATGGACAGTCAAAGTTGATGATTGGTTGGATTTAAAAGCTTCGGGTAGGTTGCAACTACCACATGAAGGCGGGCCGCTAGCATTTTTTTAATCAAATATATAAAAGAAAAAGAAAAACCTCGTCCCATAATATAATCATTAGAATCAATAAAGTACCTAAATTCCAAGTAATCTTTGACTAAAATAATAGTTTTGTTAATACAAGAGCTTTGTCCACGGGCATGTAGAAATGAGCCCAGCTAGATGCCACTCATATGCCAAAGTGGCACACATGCCAAGATCCAAGCTGTCCATTAGATATATGGAAAAAAAAAAAAAAACGATATCACACATAAATCATGTTGGCCCCACAAAGTTTAGTGCTGCAAGAATCAGTTGGGTGCTATGACTCGGAAAAACTGCGAAAAAAGGACGGTCCAAAACCGTCTCAAATGATCAAAAAGGACGGTCATGGACCGTCGCAAGGGCCGTCAATTTTTGACGTGTCCTATTACTTAAAGGACGGTCGAAAACTGTCATTTTTATTGATGAAAAAAGGACGGTCATGGACCGTCCTAAAAAAGGATGGTCCTGAACCGTCCTTAAAAAGGACAGTCTTGGACAGTCTCTTATGAGCCTTTAAAGGACGGCCATCGACCGTCCTTTAAAAGAACGGTCATAGACCGTCCTTAAAAAAGACTGTCGCAGACCGTCTCTAATGAGCCTTTAAAGGACTGTCATACTCCATCTCTTGTAGGCCTTCGGCCAACCACAAACCTCCTTTAAAAGGACGGCCACGGACCGTCCTTTAAAAGGACGGTCATGGACCGTCCTTAAAAAGGACTGTCATCGACCGTCCCTTATAAGAGGGTCAATGTACACCTGTTATATCATCATATTCTTCCTGATAAACACCTGTTATATAATATATTTCATCATATTCACATTCACATTCATCTAATATATTTCATCATATTCACATTCACATTCATCTAAACCTAAACTACGTAAATCTAACATAAACTGCATTCATCCAAACATAAACTACATCCATCTAAACCCAAACTACGTAAATCCAACATAAACTACATTCATCCAAACATAAACTACATCCATCCAAACACAAGCAATCTTATCCACATTACATTCATCCACACATAAATACATATAAGTTTAACATCATAAATAAAAAAAAGGAAAAAAATTAGCAACAATTTTCTTTTTGTCTTTCACCTGAAAAAAAAAATATTAAACCAACAAAACATTATAATTCAGAATCAGGAAGAATTGCATAGACTTCTTCCAAAAAAGTGGGCACTTTCTAAAAATAAAACTGATCATTAAAATAGGTTTAGGTTTAGATTTTAGGTTTTAGGTGTTAGGTTTTAGGTTTAGGTTTAGGTTTTAGGTTATAGGTTATAAGTTTAGGTTATAAGTTTAGGTTATAGGTTATAGGTTATAAGTTATGGTTTAGGTCATAGGTTTTGGTTTAGGTTTAGGTTAAGGTTTAGGTTTTAGTTATAGGTTATAGTATATAGGTTATAGCTTTAGGGAATTGAGAATAGGTTAAGGTTAAGGTTTAGGTTTAGGAAATCGGGTCTGAGTTCGGAATCGGGTTTAGGTTTGGGTTATCAAGTTTAGGTTTAAGTTTAGGTTAGGGAGTTGAGATTACGATTAGGTGTAGGTTTAGGTTCAAGGATTTGAAAATACATTTCGATTTTAGGTTTAGGTTTTAGGCTTATGTTTAGGTTATAGGTTTAGGTTATAAGTGCAAGTAATAGGTTTAGGTTTATGTTAGGTTATAGGTTAACGTTTAGGTTTAGAAAATCGGGTTCAGGTTCGGGATCGAGTTTAGGTTTGGATTAGAGAGCTGAGATTAAGATTAGGTGTAGCTTTAGGTTAAGGTTTAGGTTTAGGTTTAGGTTTAGCTTATAAGCAATAGGTTTTAGGTTTAGGTTTAAGTTATAGGTTACAGGTTTAGGTATAGCTTTAGGCTTAGGTTTAAGTTACAAGATAAAGGTTTAGGGAATTAAGAATAGGTTAAGGTTTAGTTTTAGGAAATCGGGTTCGGGTTCGAGATCGGGTTTAGGTTTGGGTTTTCAAGTTTAGGTTTAGGTTTAGGTTAGGGAGTTGAGATTAGGATTAGGTGTAGGTTTAGGTTTAGGGATTCGAGAATACATTTAGGTTTTAGGTTTAGGTTAAGGTTTAGGTTAAGGTTTAGGTTTAGGTTATAAGCTATAGGTTTAGGAAATTGAGAATAGGTTAAGGTTTAGGTTTAGGAAATCGGGTTCGGGTTCGGGATCGGGTTTAGGTTTTGGTTTTCAAGTTTAGGTTTAGGTTTAGGTTAGGGAGTTGAGATTAGGATTAGGTGTAGGTTTAGGTTTAGGGATTTGAGAATACATTAAGGTTTAGGTTTAGGAAATCGGGTTTGGGTTTGGGATCGGGTTTAGGTTTGAGTTTTCAAGTTTAGGTTTAGGTTTAGGTTAGGGAGTTGAGATTAGGATTAGGTGTAGGTTTAGGTTTAGGGATTTGATAATACATTTAGGTTATAGGTTTATGTTTAGGTTATAGGTTATAGGTTTAGGTTAAGGTATAGGTTTAGGTTTCGGTTTAGGTTATAAGCAATGGGTTTAGGAAATTGAGAATAGGTTAAGGTTTAGGGTGAGGAAATCGGGTTCGGGTTTGGGATCGGGTTTAGGTTTGAGTTTTCAAGTTTAGGTTTAGGTTTAGGTTAGGGAGTTGAGATTAGGATTAGGTGTAGGTTTAGGTTTAGGGATTTGAGAATACATTTAGGTTTTAGATTTATATTTAGGTTAGGTGTAGGTTTAGGTTTAAGGATTTGAGAATACATTTAGGTTTTGGGTTTAGGTTTAGGTTATAGGTTACGAGTTTAGGTTTAGGTTTAGGTTTATGTTATAGGCTATAGGTTATTGGTTTAAGTTTAGGTTTAGGTTTAGGTTTAGGTTATAAGCTATAGGTTTAGGAAATTGAGAATAGGTTAAGGTTTAGGTTTAGAAAATCGGGTTCGGGTTCGGGGTCGGGTTTAAGTTTGAATTTTCAAGTTTAGGTTTAGGTTTAGGTTAGGGAGTTGAGATTAGGATTAGGTGTAGGTTTAGGTTTAGGGATTTGAGAATACATTTAGGTTTTAGGTTATGTTTAGGTTAAGGTATAAGTTTAGGTTTCGGTTTAGGTTATAAGCAATTGGTTTGGGAAATTGAGAATAGGTTAAGGTTTAGGTTTAGGAAATCGGGTTCGGGTTCGGGATCGGGTTTAAGTTTTGGTTTTCAAGTTTAGGTTTAGGTTTCGGTTAGGGAGTTGAGATTATGATTAGGTGTAGGTTTAGGTTTAGAGATTTGAGAATACATTTAAGTTTTAGGTTATATGTTATAGGTTTAGGTTAAGGCTATAGGTTATAGGTTTAGGTTAATGTTTAGGTTTAGGTTTAGGGATTTGAAAATACATTTAGGTTTTAGGCTTAGGTCTAGGTTATAGGTTATAGGTTTCGGTTATAGGTTTAGGTTTAGTTTTAGGTTTTGGTTTAGGTTTAGGTTTAGGTTATAAGCTATAGGTTTAGGGAATTGAGAATATGTTAATGTTTAGGTTTGGGAAATCGGGTTCGGGTTCAGGATCGGGTTTTGGTTTGGGTTTTCAAGTTTAGGTTTTGGTTTAGGTTAGGGAGTTGAGATTAGGATTATGTTTAGGTTTAGGTTCAGGGATTTGATAATACATTTAGGTTTTAGGTTTATGTTTAGGTTTAGGTTTTAGGTTTAGGTTTAGGCTATAGGTTATAGGTTTAGGTTAAGGCTATAGGCTATAGGTTTAGGTTAAGGTTTAGGTTTAAGGATTTGAGAATACATTTAAGTTTTAGGTTTAGGTCTAGGTTATAGGTTATAGGTTTAGGTTTAGGTTTAGGTTTATGCTATAGGTTATAGGTTTAGGTTAAGGTTTAGATTAAGGTTTAAGTTTAGGTTATAAGCTATAGGTTTAGGGAATTGAGAATAGGTTAAGGTTTAGGTTTAGGAAATCGAGTTCGGGTTCGGGATCAGGTTTAGGTTTAGGTGAGGGAGTTGAGATTAGGATTAGGTGTAGGTATAGGTTTAGTGATTTGAGAATACATTTAAGTTTTAGGTTTTTGTTTAGGTTATAGGTTACAGGTTTAGGTTAAGGTTGTAGGTTTAGGTTTAGGTTAAGGTTTAGATTTAGGTTTAAGGATTTGAGAATACATTTAGGTTTTAGGTTTAGGTTTAGATTATGGGTTACAGGTTTAGGTTTAGGTTTTGGTTTAGGTTTTTGTGTAGGTTTAGGTTATGTTTAGGTTTAGGTTATAAGCTATAGGTTTAGGGATTTGAGAATAGGTTACGGTTTAGGTTTAGGAAATCGGGTTCGGGTTCGGGTTCGGGATCGGGTTTAGGTTTGAGTTTTCAAGTTTAGGTTTAGGTTTAGGTTAGGGAGTCGAGATTAGGATTAGGTGTATGTTTAGGTTTAGGGATTTGAGAATACATTTAGGTTTTAGATTTATATTTACGTTATAAGTTATAGGTTTAGGTTAAGGTATAAGTTTAGCTTTCGGTTTAGGTTACAAGCAATTGATTTAGGGAATTGAGAATAGGTTAAGGTTTAGGTTTAGGAAATCGGGTTCGGGTTCGGGATCGGGTTTAGGTTTTGGTTTTCAAGTTTAGGTTTAGGTTTAGGTGAGGGAGTTGAGATTAGGATTAGGTGTAGGTTTAGGTTTAGGGATTTGAGAATACATTTAGGTTTTAGGTTTAGGTTAAGGCTATAGGTTACAGGTTTAGGTTAAGGCTATAGGTTATAGGTTTAGGTTAAGGTTTAGGTTAAGGTTCAGATTTAGGTTTTAGGTTTTAGGTTTATGTTTAGGCTTATAGGTTATAGGTTTAGATTTAGGTTTAGGTTAAGGTATAGGTTTTGGTTTCGGTTTGGGTTATAAGAAATAGGTTTAGGGAAATGAGAATATGTTCAGGTGTGGGTGTAGGAAATCGGGTTTGGGTTTAGGATCGGGTTTAGGTTTAGATTAGGGAGTTGAGATTAAGATTAGGTGTAGGTTTAGGTTTAGAAATTTGAGAAAACATTTAGGTTTTAGGTTTAGGTTTAGGTTAAGGTTATACGTTATAGGTTATAAGTTTAGGTTTTAGGTTATATGTTATATGTTTCGGTTTAGGTTATAAGCAATAAGTTTAGGGAATTGAGAATAGGTTAAGGTTTAGGTTTATAAAATCGGGTTCGGGTTCGGGATCGGGTTTAGGTTTTGGTTTGGATTTTGAAGTTCAGATTTAGGTTTAGGTTAGGGAGTTGAGATTAGGATTAGATGTAGATTTAGGTTTAGGGATTTGAGAATACATTAAGGTTTAGGTTTAGGAAATCAGGTTCTGGTTCGGGATCAGTTTTAGGTTTGAGTTTTCAAGTTTAAGTTTAGGTTTAGGTTAGGGAGTTGAGATTAGGATTAGTTGTAAGTTTAGGTTTAGGGATTTGAGAATGCATTTAGGTTTTAGGTTTATGTTTAGATTATAGGTTATAGGTTATGGCTTAGGTTTAGGTTAAGATATAGGTTTAGGTTTCGGTTTAGGGTATTGAGAATAGGTTAAGATTTAAGTTTAGGAAATCGGGTTCAGGTTTGGGATCGGGTTTAGGTTTTGGTTTTCAAGTTAGAGAGTTTAGATTAGGATTAGGTGTAGGTTTAAGTTTAGGGATTTGAGAATACATTTAAGTTTTAGGTTTAGGTTTAGGTTAAGGTTGAAGTTTAGGTTATAGGTTAAGGTTTTAGGTCATAGGTTTTGGTTTAGGTTAAGGGTATGGTCCTGCAAAGCAAATATAGATATAAACACGGTCATCCGACACAAATGCCAAGCCCTTCCAATGCTGTCCATAAAAATGGACAGCTTCATCATGGTCATAACAGCGGTTCCCACCTTCCAGGGACCATCGCTCAACATCCGGATAGCTCCGACGCACATCCGGTCTGCTCCATCAATTTTGAGTTAATACATAAACATGGCCTGTCCAAATGGTCAGGCCACTCCAATGTTGTCCATAGGAAATGGATAGCTTCATCATGTTCAAGGGACCCCGCTTAACATCCGGATAGCTCCGACGCACATCTGGGTCTGCTCCATCAATTTCGATCTAATACATTTAAAAACAACATAATTGTATCTAAAAGCATTTGGATACCTGGGGAAGGCCTCTCATATTCGTATTGTTGGTTACTTATCCCTTTGTCTATAAGCCACAATCGACCAACACTTTCTATTGCTACCTGTACTCTGAAACCAACACAAATATAACTGAGAAACAATATAAGGAATAAAAAAAAAATGAATTTACTTGTACACATCATTAAATGTTTCCCTATAAGGATGTGATATTATATCTTTGATAGCCACAACCTGTATGACACATCATTAAATGTTTCCCTATAATGCAACCTATATATAGATCCATGCAACCGATACATGGATCTATATATATCCGCAAATTCTCACCACGGTCCAGAACTTGCACAAAGAGATATTAGAATGGGTTTATATTCTTCTGCACATCAGAAGATTTAAATAATTTGGGGGCTTCAAAAGACAGGGCTGCATGGAGGACACTAATCTTGGCATTTGGGTGGCCCAAGGAAAAAGATTTTCCTAACTGCACATTGAAATATTACAGGCAACCATCTGCACATTGAATGTTATACATACACTAACTGCACATTGAAATATTACCATCTCTAAAGAGTTACATTCCAATAGAGAAGCACAAGGATAGAAGCAGAATTGCCAAATCAGGTAACCATACTTGACTTGACCAATTCCAACCAAAGGGTCAGCCCAAGCCCAATCCAGCTTAAAGAGGACCTAACTACAATTTTATATTCATGAAGAAGTAGCACACATTAGCAGTTAAAATTAGCTCACACTCCAAATCACTATTCATTGTGTTTCAGACCGCCAAACAATGATTGTTGATTTGTCGGGAAGTTGTCCGATGCGGTCCCACTTTGCAATGTGGTGAAAACAAGCTGGTTGGTTCTAGAATGTGATGAGACATGTTCAGAGTCAGTTCAAAGAACACGAGATACAGAAATTCATGGGACACATCCAAAGTGAAAAGGCAACATATTAGCCTAAAGTAAGAATCTGAAAATCTGCACAGTATGACTAAAGCTGCTACATGCGTGCAGAATACTCCCCAGACTGAAATATATCTATCTGAATTATGCACAAACAATAGAACTAGAAAAATTGCATGTAAGTAGCAAACTGTTTTTGAAAAATCTCCCCAGGAACACATGGAATCCCACCAACGCTAAAGAATCACAAATCAGAATTTTCCAGTTACAGGAATCAAAGGAACGAGAGTTTTAATTCACTAAATATATCTCTATAATTCTAACGCGCAAGTGTTTACATGAGCCTCTGCAACCTTTAGCCTTAATCCTTCTTTTTAAAAAATGATAATAATAATAATAATAAAAGAGAAGAAGAAGAAGACTCAAATAGAAAGCTCAAAGAACAAGCAATCAACTAAATAGAACCAACTAGGACTTGAAATAAAAACTGCTAATAAAACTAGAGTAAGATTCTCTGCATAAAGAAGTTGCTTCTGACTATCGTCATCAGTAGGACCATATGGGACCCACGTTTTGGTCAAACAGACCAACTGCTTGGCCGTGTGGCTTGTGAGACGCACGCTGTATGGACAACACATGTAGCTGTACAGATCACTTGTGGAGCTAACGAATTTGACCAGACTGATTTATCAGACCAATCGTGGGATGCAACATTTGATTAGTACCAAATACTCCAGTGATCAAGAGCCAGGATGCAGTAGTGAACCCATAAACTATACCATAAGCACACATATTTTCAGCTTAAAATCTTACCAAGTAAAATGTTAGTTTTCTTGCTTGAATCACTTATCAATTAAACATTCCATAAAAAATGTTTGCATTTTTCACTATGTTGTAACTTGTGGAGTGATTGTAACCTGCAAGAAGCCTCTGGACCAATCTTCTACCTATAAAACCTGTTGCCCCTGTTATTGATATAGCCATCTGATTTTTCTGCAATGAACAACATAGCATGAATTAAATCTCCAACTAATCAAGCTACCCTAATGCAGCAAAAGTGAAAGGAATCTGCAATCAACTTTTTTATACACACGCACTCACACCCCACACCCACTCACGCACTCAACTGAACATCTCCCAAATTAAAGTTTCAAATTGTTCCACTTATGCCAATTCTCGATCTCTAATGACTCAAGATCCCAAATAAAGTTCAATAAAGAGGAGATAGCCGAGCTGTGCTCACCTTCCTTTGCATTCATAATGTGGAAGTAGCCCTCAAACCGATGTTCCATTCTTTTGGACCTTAATTGCAAAATTTGAAATGTTATTGAAGACAATTGCAATATGGCCCTTTTCACATTTTTGAAGTAGTTATTGCAATTCAATTCATTAGTGCATTCAAATGTAACCTCAGCTATATCTTGCCTTGCATTAAAAAGAAAAGAAAATCATTATCGATGGTTCTCACTTTATCTTGTAGCTAGAAAGAAAAAATTCCAAGTTGTCACTAAATACATCGGAGTGCTGGTGTAATGCTTGAAGATGGTTATGAGTGTTTTGGAGGTCAACCTTGTTCCGACTGTATTTGAGTGAGCTGGGGAAGCAGGTTAAAGGCGATTCTTCCACCGTCATGTTTAAAGCATCTTATCTTTTTGTCAGTTATTTGATTCTTCCACTGTCAAGTTGAAGCATCTTATCTTTTTGTCAGTTATTCTATATGAAAGTTTTCACAGTGCACTTGTGTTTTCAGTTTGTTCAGGTGGGGTCCGTGCTTTAGTGATCCAAACAGAGGTATGATGTGCCTCACGAAGGATGGACCTTGCACCAGAAGTCCCTAAGATTGGAAGATCCCATCCACTGAGTCAATTGAGTCAAAAAACCTAATCCCTTCTAATCCCACTGCCCAAACACGCCCAATATCCCCAAATCCCCAAATTGAGAAAATTAGGGATTTAAATCCCAGATACAGCAATTAGGGATTTCGAATCCCAAATCCCAAATTGGGAAGTTCAGATCCCCATTCCCAATTCCAGATTCCGATTAGGGATTTCGGAACCCAGATCCCTAATCCAGTTGCAATTAGGATTTCAGATCCTTAATCCCCTATATTCGTTCATGGATTAGGGATTTAAATCACTCAATTAGGGATTTCGGAATCCATAATCCCTGAATCAGGTATTAGGGATTTGAATCCCCATATCAGGAATTAGGGATTTCCATCCCAAATTAGCTGTTAGGGATTTCGGATTCGAATCCCATATTGTGAAATCAGGGATTTTGAATTCAGATCCCCAAATCCAGATGCCAATTAGGGATCTTCAAACCCCAAATCCAAAGAGTAGGGGTTTCAAAATCAGTATATTCAGCTTGCCCTTACCTGCGATTGTGGGAGCCGACTGCCACCCTCTTCTCGATCTTCCCTCTCTTCCATTAATCGGCGTCCTACTGGAGATTCCGGCCAATCAGCAAGTCGCGTATCACCGGAAAATATGGAGATGTTGTCCTTCATCTTCCATCTTCCAGCGTCCGCACGGGTAGGGCGTACGTGGGTAGGGCGTTCGGCAACCGACCGCAAGAGAAGGAGAGGGAGGGACAGATTGGGGAACAGAGAGAGAGAGAGAGGAGAGAGCTGGAGCAAGATCGGGAGAGAGAGAGAGAGAGAGAGAGAGAAATGGAGGGATTTTTGGGCGCGGCTCTGTTTTGAGCGCGGGCCAATTTTGGGAAATGGTGGTTAGTGCTCTGTGGGACCCACCATGATGTATGTGTTGCATCCATGCCGTCCATCTATTTTTACAAATGATTTTATGGCATGAGACGAAAAATGGGGTATATCCCAATCTCAAGTGGACCACATTACAAGAAACAGTGTTGAATGAGTGTCGACCATTAAAAATATTTTGGGAGCCATAAAAGTTTTGGATCAAGCTGATTTTTGTTTTTTCCCTTCATCTGGGCCTCTATGACCTAATCAACATGTTGGATGTCAAATAAACAGTACAGTGGGCCTTATGAGGATTTTAATGGTGGATATCCAATCACTATTGTTTTCAAATGGTGTGGTCCACCTGAGATTTATATCCCTCTCATTTTTAGGATCAAGCCATAAAATGATCTGTAAAAATGGATGAAACAGAATGGATGAAACACATACATCATGGTGGGTCCCAACAAATGATTATGAATATTTTAATGGACGGTAACCCCTCTCAACTTTTGTATGTGGTGTGACCTAAAAATGTCATAGATTGACTTGATTTTTAAGCCCCAGGCCTACCATGGAATGGTGCATCTAACTGATTAGGCAGATATTCGACACCTATCATGGTAGACCCTACAGAATTTACTCTGGCGAGGGTAACGAGTAACTCACCTAAACTTAACGGAGAAGGGTTTCCTTAAAACATTTATAATTATACCATAAGATGATCTTTCAACACTGTTTCCACACTGTTTAGGTGAAATGTGGCCACTCTTTTCTATGGTGGGTCCACTTGAGCTTTGGATCTGCCTCGTCAGTTAGATGCACCATTCCATGATGGGCCACGAGCTTAAAAATAAAGTCAATCCATGACTTGGGTGGGCCACACCACATACTATAGTTGAGAGGGTTATCCTCCCATTAAAACATTCATAATCATTTATTGGGCCCACCTAGATGTGGTTCATAGATCTAGCCCATTCATTATGTGTGTCCCACTTGGATGAGGAGTCAGACCAAGTTTCATACACATCCAAAACTCATGTGGGCCCCACCAAATGCTTTTAGTCAGCCATTGGATGGTGTAGGGGGAGTAGCAATCTGTTCCCCTTATTTGTGGTGTGATCCACTTAAATTTTGAATATGATTCATTTTTTAGATAATTCTGTAAAATGATCTTGAAAAATGGATGAACGATGTGTGTTGATCCCAAATTTTGGGTAAATCCAAAACTCAAGTGGACCATGTCACACAAAACAGTGTGGAATAATGATTTCCACCGTTGATACCTTCCTTGGGCCCACAGTAATGTTTGCCATCCAACATGTTCATAATATCAAAAAGATATGAATGAAGGGAAAACACAAACATCACTTGATCCAAAACTTCTATCAAATGCACGGTGTTGATGTTCGACACACATCATGATGGGCCCTACAAAACTTACTAACATTAATTCTTAGTCTCAGGGTGTCAATAAGTTGGGTCACAATTTTGACTAGAATATTTAACCCATTTTACATGTCTGGTCCATTCACTCTATTTTACTGATCATTACCCTCAAATTGACTAGTTACTCGCCCTCATCATGTTACATATGAGAAAGATATTGGGCAAACAAGATTGATCAACAATTTGAGTGAATTTTGATTTAAACATCCGAAGTTATTTACTCTTCAATCTGGACTGATCAGACTGTCCAAAAATGGTTAAAGGTTGTTCATAATATCAAAAATATATGAATGAATAGAAAACACAAACTTCAGCTTGATCCAAAACTTCTATGGCCTCTAAGAAATTTTAAATGGTAGAGGTTCAATCACACTATTTCCTGTGGTGTGGTCCACTTGAGTTTTGGATATGCTTCCTTTTGTTCTTTAGACCTCAAATTATCTGTTAACGTGGATGTATGGAGTGGATAAAATAAATAATTAACGGTGAACCCCACAGAGTTTACTCTGGTAAAGGTAATGAGTAACTCACTTAAATGTAGTGGAGAAAGGTTTCCTTAAAACATTTATAATCATATATTAGGGCTGCCTAAATGTGATTTGCATATCCAACCCACTCATTATGTGTGTTCCCACTTGGATGAGGGATCAGACCAAGTTTCAACCACATCCATGTTTGTATTAACTTATAAACAGATTGGATCTCAAATAAACATCACAGCGGGCCCCTAAGAAGGTTTCAATAGTGGGTGTCACTGTCCCACTCTTTTCTATGATGGGTCCACTTGAACTTTGGATCTGCCCTGTCAATTAGATGCACCATTCCATGGTAGGCCACAAGCTTAAAAATAAAGTCAATCCATGACTTGGGTGGGCCACACCACATACTATAGTTGAGAGGGTTACCCTCCCATTAAAACATTCATAATCATTTATTGGGCCCACCTAGATGTGGTTCATAGATCCAGCCCATTAATTCATTATGTGTGTCCCACTTGGATGAGGAGTCAGACCAAGTTTCATACACATCTAAAACTCATGTGGGCCCCACCAAATGCTTTTATATGTTTTAGGGATGTCTTCACATAGTTTTAGATGCTATGGCCCACTAAGTACTCTCGTATATGACTAATTTTTGGACTTAAAAGGGGACACATCAAATGCATGGTGTTGATGTTCTATACACATCATGGTGGGGCCTACACAGATTAACCTCTTGGGAAGTTCCCATGAGGTGACCTTATAGTACCATTTCACTATTTAGGTAACTCCTTCATGGGTGTTACTCTAACCGTATAGGGCCCACCTTGATATATTTTATGTATATCAACACTGTCCATATATTTTTCCATCATATTTTAGGATGTGATTTCAAATCACAAAAACTCAATAATCTCAGGTGGGCCATACCAATCAAAACAATGATGAATAACCATTAAAAATCTTTTGAAGGCCACAAAAGTTTTGGATCAATTTGATCTTTGTAGTTTACCTTCATCTAGATCTCCTTTACAATATCAACAAGTTGGATTGCAAATAAATATTACTAAAACCTTACGATGGGCTCTTTATAATTTTTAATGGCGAGGTACTATATTATCATTATTTCCAATGGTGTGGTCTACTTAAGATTTAAATCTACACAATTTTTTATACCTGGCCCAAAAATGAGTTGGAGAAACGTATGGGTGGTAAGGATATACAACAAATCATCAAAATCTCACTTTTGTTATCTAACTTTTCAATTTTTATTGTCAAAATACAAAATCTAGTTTTCTTTTTTAAAAAATATATATTTTTATAATTTGTCAATTTTTTTCACAATTTTGTTTAATTTCTTAAATTTCCTTTTTCAAAATATCATTTTTTTCATCTCACTTTTGTTATATAACTTTTCAATTTTTGTTGTCAAAATACAAAATTTACTTTTCTTTTTTAAAAAATATATATTTTTTTACATTTTATCAATTTTTTCCCAATTTTGTTTAATTTTTTAAATTTTCTTTTTCAAAATATCATATTTTTATCGATTTTTTTTTTCAAAATTATCAACATTATTCAAAGTTCTTAATTTTTTTTTTTCAAAATCTAGATTTTTATAAAATTACAGTTTTTTTTTCAAATTTTAAATTTTTCTTAAACATTTTTAATTATTTTTCCAAGCTTCTCAACTTTTTTTTTTTCGAAATTCATAATTTTTTTGAGTTTTTTCATTTTTGACCTTGAGCATCTAATAGAGACAGTCTTTGACAGTCTCTAATAGAGACGGTCTTTGACAGTCTCTAATGGAGACGGTCTTTGACAGGGCAATAAGACGGTTTAGGACCGTCTCTAATAGAGACGGTCCTTGAAAGTCTCTAATAGAGATGGTTTAGGGCTGTCTCTAATAAAGACGGTCCTTAACCGTCTCCAATAAAGACAGTCTTTGACAGTCTCTAATAGAAACGGTGTTTGACAGGTCTGTAAGACGGCTAAGGACCGTCTCTAATAGAGACGGTCTTTGACAGTCTCAGATTACAAGTAAAAGACGGCCAATGACCGTCTCTAATAGAGACGGCCAATGACAGTCTCGGATGACCGTATATAAGACGGTCAAGGACCGTCTCTAATGCGGACGGCCAATGACCGTCTCAGATGACCCATATAAGACGGTCAACGACCGTCTTAAATGATTTGTGGACGTTCAAATTTTTAAGACAATATTAAGGACGGTCGAGGGCCGTCTAAAATTTTAGAGACAGTCTACGGCCGTCTCTAAAGCGTCCTTAAACCAAGCAATTTTAGAGACAGTCCAGAACCGTCTCTAAATCCATCATTTTTTTTTCATTTTTCGGGTGCTATGACTCGGATTAGGTAGTGACCTTTCAGCATCAGGGTACTCATTGAAGTTTTGTGGACCTCACCCTGATGTATGATGTACCTATTTTATCCATTGTACCTCTCATTTTAGGGTATGATCCCAAACGGGGTAGACTCAAAGCTCAAGTGAACCATGGTATAGGAAACAGCTGGGATTGAATTCATGCTCTTGAAAAAATTTTGTAGGCCAAGTTTTGGATTAAGCTGATTTTTATATTTTCCATTCATCTAGGTTTTTGTGACTTTATGAACAGATTGGATGGCAAATAAACATTGTGATGGGTTTTAAGAAGGTTTCAATGGTATGTGTCATTATCTCATATCTTCTTATTATGCTATTTACTATTTGTATTTGACTTTCTTTCATCATGCCCTAAAATAAAATCATAAAACGAAAGGACAATGAAGATAAAATACATATATTATGGTAGGCCTATAACTTTCTTTTACCGGTACAGCTCGGTACCGGAGGGGTCACTACCGAATCAGAGTCCGGGCCCTAAAGTCAATCCACATCCATGATAGATGGCTTGGATCTCGAACGCATTTTGCCACGTAGGCACATGGGTTGGAATATAAATAGGCTCGCTTGTCTATTTTTGTGGGGCTTCCATAGTATAAATTATTCAATTTTCCTCGTGTCTAACCTGAGCACAAACGGACAAAATTTTGAATCTTCATTACTTTTTTTATATGATTAAACTAATACATTATTAAAAGAAACGAGAGTGCCTTTAAAGAAGAATAAAGGGAAATTTACATTGAAAGGTGAAGCCGTGTGCTAACATCCCTTTAAAGCCGTATGCTAGACTCCTACCATAACTCATCTCTTCAGCACATGGGACTCATGTTCACGCCATACACACCACCCGAATTGCAGGGCCATTATGAATGGATCATATCCCTAGAATCACGGGAACTAAGAAAATCTAACCATCTCTCATTAATAATTATTAAATGGAGAATTATAAGTAAAATAATAATTGGTCCAAATTCCAAGGGTAAAATAATTAAGATGGTTGAGATCTTGTTATGAGTGCACTTTTTTTTTACAGCAAACCGATTAGGTTTGGCCTTTACTGTAGGGCCCACCTTGATGTATATATTTATATCTAGACTGGTCATCTGTTTTACTATATCATTTTAAGACATGAGACTAAAAATGAAACATATACAAATCTTAGGTGGACCATACCATAAAAAACAATGATGATTGAATGCCCCACCATTAAAAACTCTCTAAGGCCCACTGTAATCTTTCCATAATGTTTATTTACCATCCGAAAGTTTGATGAGGTCACAAAAACTTGGATGGAAGGAGGGAAAATAGTTGAGACTTTCCTGAAAGAGAGAAAAGAGAAGCTGGTAACATACAAGTGGTATGTTTACTTGGATAAATTCCAGGCATAAGTTTTGTAAGTATTTTGATTTTTAAATTTTCATAAATATTTTTTTTTTTCAATTCTTATTTAAGGCATGTTTGGATGCCACTAAATAAATTACTCTTTCTACTTACAGCAGTAGATAATTAACTTATTTGAGATAAGTAATTAGTTTAGTTTATGATCACTTATAAGTAGTTTATATATATATAAAGTTAATAAATTACTTTAGTTTTAATAAGTAGAAATCAAGATAAGCTACTTAAAACTTAAGTAACTTACGAAACACCCCCTTAGGGCCCGTTTGGATACCTCCAAATAAGTTACTTTTTCTACTAATAATAGTAGATAAGTGGTTTATTTCAAATAAGTTTGGTTTATGATTAGTTATAAGTAATTGTTTTAAGAGTGTATAATCACTTTAATTAATTTTATGTTTTTAGTTTTTCTACTTTTCATAAGTTGCCGAAGAGAAGCATCAAGAGAGAGGGAAAAGAGAAGAAGCTGACAAGTATGATGTTTGCCAAGTATACTTATTTGCTAAATATAAACTAAGATAAGTTACTTGGCAAATAAGTAGCTTATCTTAAGCAACTTAAGATCCAAACGGGCCCTTAATGCCTTGCAAATTCTCAAACACGAATCCTCTTTTAAATCTAATCATCCAATTAGTGTACATTTATTTGTCAAAATAAGGCCGTTCGTGTAGATGCCAATTGCCTGCTACACCCTCTCTCGCAAGGTGCTCCTCCATGAGAAGCTAGATGGGGCTTACTGTGATGTTTGTGAGAAATCCAGCCATTCATTCATTTTTCCTGCTCGTGTTAAAAGATGAGCTCAAAAATAGACAGATCCAAAACTCAAAGATGCCACAAGGAAATGCATGTCATTGAAACCTCTTTGGGCCCACCTTGATGTTTATATGCCATCAAATCACTGATAAGGTCATTCATATTAAGATGAACTAAAAACAACAAACATATTAGCTTGATCCAAAACATATGTCGCCTTAATGAATGTTTCATCACCGTACATTCAATCCTGGTAGTTTCTTGTTGCACCAGCCACATATCGCCCACTTGCGTTCTGAATCTGCCTCATTTTTTTTTTCTTTTTTAACCTGTCCTAACATTTGGGAAAATGGTTGGACGAGATGAATTTCTCACAAACATCACAGTGGGCCCAACCTAGCTTCTGACAGCAAGAATTCCAATCCGCATCCCGAGTGTTTTTCATCTTTAACCATTCAATGCTTGTCCGCTGGTCCAATAATCAGATAACAAAATAAGCGTGATTTGTGCGTTCATGATACATGTAAACCACGCATGTAATTTTTAAATGCCTGTCTATCATTCATCACACCTTGACAGAGTATTCTGAGTTTTTGTCATAGGAAATTATATATTACGTGCACGCATCTATGATAGTATATGAGATAGGACTTACTAGTTTCCATAGGTGGGCCCATGGTTTGATAATCCAGATCATTCATTTGTTGTGTTCAACCATGGATGGATTTGGTCTCAATCATATCCTTGATTATACAAATTTCAACCTTTCGGTTTGGGCCTATAAATAGACGGTTGAGAAGAGTAATACTACACGGTCCACATTCAATTGAAAAGGGTGCCGAAATTGATTAGTGAGATCTTCCATTCGAGGACATCTTTGGATATTTACATCCATGGTGGAAGTGGATGGACCAACGGCCTGGATTACCCATCCGTGGCCCGTTGTCATAATTAAGAACCGGTTGGTATGATTCTATTCATCACTCGAGTTTTCTCTTTGTTTGTGTTTGATGCGTACTCGTTGTTATACTTTCTTCTGAACCATCGATTTGTAAGAATGGGTTGGACGGTTAGGATCTTCCAATCTTGGAGACTTTTGTGGCATCAGGACCCATGGTGAAATGTCCTAGCCCGAGTGGTAGACTCTAATGAGTTTCAACATGAGGTCTTGGGATCGAAACCCAGAGGTGGTGAAATCCCACTATGGCGTGCGTGGGTGTGTAGTGAGCTGGCCTCAGCTCGAACACTGGCTGACCTTAGCTCGAACTCGGCTCGGCTCGGTTCGATCAGCAGCTCCGGCCAGCTCAGGCCGAGTTTGAGCCAAGATCGAGCCGAATTCGTCATCGAGGCATTTTCACAAACACCTGAATTGCAACTTCAAAATCCCATTATTTTACAAACAGAGGGAATGGTTTTACAGGTATTTTATTCAAACACTTCTAAGTAACATACCCCCCCCCCCCCCAAAAAAAAAAAAAAGGTATTTGTTTCATGTACAAACCTTACTTGCCACCAACCAAACCTTCCTTACCACCAGCCAAATCTGCCTTGCCACCAACTACATTTCGTTGAGTCATTTTATCAAATAGTTGGTGAGAACATCAATGGCAAAGTAACCGAGTCACCGAACTGGTTCGATCGGAGTTCAAATCATCTCATTACCTAATCAACCAAACACACGCTCTCAATATCTCTGTATATATATAAATACACCACACAAGCTTTCACCGTTGAAAAAGAGAGATGGGTGCTTCTCTATTGACACCATCAGTTCCATTGGGAGCTCTGCTACTTGCATTGTGTCCGTTGATCTTCTTGCCTGAGCTTGCACGTGGTGAGTACACAAGCATCAAGCTGGATTCGATTCGAGTCGAGTCGAGCTGGGGCCTGCTTGAACTCGGCTCGAACTCATTTTCGAGCTAAAAAAATCAGCTCAACTCGGCTCAAACTCAGCTTCGAACCGAGTCGAATCGAGCTTTTTCGAGTCGAGTCGAGCGAGCTAACCAAGCTAGCTCGGCTTGTGTACACCCTTAGTTATATGTACAGATAACAACCTAAGGAAAGGCTCCAGGAGATCAGTAATGCTAAAAAGATTATAACAACATTAGAACATGAGAAGTATCCCTATAAACATTAGAGGAATGAGTCTCACACCAACCCAATCAGACTAAATCTATCTTTCAATTATTTGTTATTTACATTCCTTAGTGTAATTTTTAGTTTTATCTGCCACTTATATTCATTAGTATAATTGTAGCAATAATCAAGTAGTTGTTAACTTTATCTGTAATTCGAATATATGCTTATACGCTGAATTCAGTTCGAATAGCAATCAAAGTTTCTTATCCAAAAAGGCATTTTGTAGTTATCTCCATGATCGACTATAAGATTTTTTATTTTTTATTTTTGTTTTATTTGTACTGAAGAGAAAAAGTCATTTCGTATGGAAGATAGAGATGCGACCCATTTTTAGAGGATGAACCCCTACCTTCTGATAATTGTCTGATTATCTTAAGCAACATTGTGCAAGTGGTTGAATAGATGACTCATCTTACTCAATCTCAGTCATATATGATCAATTTCCAACGTATCAACCTATCTTGGTGCTTTGGGTCATAATTGTTTAGTTTGAATTGAGTTACACGTTCAATTCTGGCATGCTTGCAATAATCACGTGATCAAGATTTTATTTTTATTTTTTTACACGCACCTGACACACACATCTACACACGTTGTAGTGGGATTTTACCACTTATGGGTTTCAAACCCAAGACCACGTGATCGAGATTAAAATAACAATAACAATGGGAACAGTTGAATGACTTGTACTTATCAAATTTCCAAATGAATCATTATGAAGGAGATTTGACCAAAATGGCCTCGTGGTATCACCAAAGGCACCAAAAAACAACCTTTTCAAATATATTCTTTCTATGGTCTTGAGTGCCTTTTTAAATTTATAAAAGAATGAAACTGCCCTATGCATGGAGGGTCGCGCTATTGAAGCAGGAGATAAGCAAATTGCCCATACCGTGTAAACTCTACAAGGCCCACTATGGTGTTTGTGAGAAATCCACACCATCCACATGTTTTACCAAATTATTTAATGCAATGAGCCCAAAATTGAGGCAAATCGAAAGCTCAAGTGGGACACACAATAGAAAACAATTGATATTGTACTCCCACGGTTGAAACATTTGTGGAGCTACAGAAGCTTTAGTTGATTCTAATATCTTTGTTCTTTCAGTTTATCCCAGTGGAAATGACCTCATGAACATTTGAGTCACTTTATGAACGGTTTAGATTGCATATAAATATCATGGTGGAGCTTAGAAAGGTTTGAACGATAATCAATCCATTTTCACTATTTCCCGTCGTATCACCCACTTGACTTTTCGGATCTACCTGATTTTTTTGTCTCATGTCTTAACATGATCTAACAAAACAAAACGGATGGGCAAAGTGGATTTCTCACAAACATCATGGTGGGCCTAACATAGCTTTTGATGGCAGGTAGGGTTGTACACAAACCGGGCTAGCCCGGTTAACTCACTCGACTCGGCCCGACCCGGAACTGAGTTCGGTCTGGGACGAGCCATTTTCTTCAGTTCGAAACTAAGTTCGGGCCGAGTTTGTTGTAGTTGACAATCCGATCAAGTGACATCTTACACATTTCATTCCATGTTAGCATTATGTTGCTGGTTCTATTTTATATTTGAATGTTGTTGATTTATTTATCTCTCTCTCTCTCTCTCTCATATATATATATATATATATATATATATATATATATATATATATATATATATATATATATATATATATATATATATATAAAAATCCTTACCCTAACTATTTGAGACAAAGAAGTGAGAACGCCGCCCGATACATGAACTTGCTGTAAGGTCCGAAACTCTCTCTCTCTCTCTCTCTCTCGACTTCTGGGATAGTTCACCGCTCATCTTTGAAGTGATAGTGGTTCATCCATCTCACAAGTGTCATAGATTTATAGCAATCCAGGCCATCCAAATTGTGGGTCCCTTTGTAGATGGAGCAGGTCCGAAACTGGCCCGAACTCGCCCGATTGCTAACCGGGCCGAGTTCGGGCTGGACATGTTGGCCCTGTGACCGGGCCGGGCCGGGTTGAGCCCAGTTTGACTCGGTTTGGCCCGATGTACACCCCCAATGGCAGGAACTTCCTGCAAAAGGCATTTGTTGGAAATCTATGTCCATGTGGTGGGACGTGATGCGGATTGTGTACCACCTCAACAGGACTGGTCAGGTACTCTGTGGAGCCACTATGATATATATTTTATCCACATCATCCATCCATTTTGAAAGATCGTTTTAGGCCATGACCCCAAAAATAAGGCATATCAAATGATTTAGTGGGCCACACCATAGAAAGTAGTGAGATTAAAAATCTATCATTGAAAACTTTGTAGGGGCCACAATTTTTTGATCAAATTGATATTTATGTTTTTCCTTTATATATGTCTATGAGGACTTAAGAATAGGTTAGATGGCAAATAGACATCATAGTGGGCCCTAAGAAGTTTTCAACGGTGTGAGTTCAATCCCCATTGTTTCCTGTGGTGTAGTCCATTTGAGCCTTCAATTTGCCTCCTTTCGAGACTCATGCTCTAAATTGTTTTGTCTAGATAGATATACATCATAAATAAATTATATACATCACAATGGTCCACAACAACCAATAACAATGGTTGTTTACTCCCAATATTTCTTTGTAGTGAGATCCACCTTATCTATGGATGTAACTCATTCTTTAACCCATGGCGTTAAATTAAATTATAAATTCAATGAACAAAGTGGATTTAACACATATCCCACGGTAGGCCCACAACTCTTATTATATGACAGCCACGACACTTAACACATGATAACTTTGATTCTTCACATATGACAACTATGACCCAAACCCTTAACACATTATAACCTAGACCCTTAACACATGAAAACCTCGACCGAACAGGGTATGGGGTCAAGGTTTTCATGTGTTAAGGGTCTAAATTGTCATGTGTTAAAGGTATGGGTTATTAAGTATTAAGGGTCGTGCTTGTCATGTGTTAAGGGTCTAACTTGTCATGTATTAAGGGTTCGGATTGTAGTTGTCATGTGTTAAGGGTCGATGTTGTCGTGTGTCAACCATGACCCTTAATACATGACAACCATGATCCAAACCCTTAAAACATAACAACCCAGACCCTAAACACATGACAACCAGCTAGACCCGAACCCTTTACACATAACAACCCAGACCCTAAACACATGACAACCATCTAGAGTCGAACCCTTGACACATGGTAGCCTAGACCCTTAACACGTGACAACCTAGGCCTAAATCCTTAACGCATGATAACTTAGACCCTTAACATATGACAACCTAGACCCCTAACACATGACAACCACGATCCAAACTCTTAACACATGACAACCTAGACCCCTTAACAATGGCAACCTAGACTCAAAACCTTTGACATATGATAACCTAGACCCTTAACATTTGACAACTTATACCCAAACCCTTAACATATGATAACTTAGACGTACACAGGATAACTCAGACCTTTAACACATGACAACCATGACACAAACCCTTAACACATGATAACCTAGACCATTAATATATGACAATGTAGACTTTGGTTGGCATGTTTTAAGGGTCGAGGTTGACATAAGTGTTCGACCAAGTCAATATATTATTAAATCCATATTTTATCTCCTTCATTGTCTTTCACATGACAATCATAACCATCCATCTCAACCTCAAATCCCTTCCCATAATCACTTCTCTCCACAACAACAACTACCACCATCCTTTTTTATTCACAACCAAAAGTAACTTCCATCTCTAAAAAATGTTATTCAGCAATAAAATAAAATAAAAAGTTCATTCAAAATTCCTTCCACATATTAGTAGCTTCCATATTTAGAAAATATGGTCGTCGAAGTAAAAACAACACTCATTTTTCGGGTTGTAAAAGTTGTTAGCGGTGCCCATACACTGGATAAGTTAATGGTAGTCACTGTATGCTGAAAAATGTAGTCAAAGGGAGTGGTGGTGGGTCCTCGGAAGACATGTTCGAAAATGAAGAAGAAGAGTAAAAAAACAACATTGGATCATCGAATGGCCTCTAACCCTACCTAAAGGTCTTCGGACCACGCTTTTGGAGCCCACCGTAGGGTACATCTTAAATCCATTCCATCCATAGAAGCCAGAATTTGATGAAAGGTCATGCTTCGAATAATGACCCATATTCGTCAATCATATGGACCATACCACATGGAAACAGTTAGAAATAAATGGCCATTGTTATCATCTGTCAAGTCTTATGGGCCACAAACTACTCATATCAATATCAGGTTACTATCTTCTCAAAGAAATGGTGGGCCACAAAGAGGATGAACGGATTGCATCTACATTCCAATGGACCTAATGACAAGTCTCATCTACGTCACTATTTCGTGATGAATGCTACATAACTTGAAGCAGGGGCATTTACGTCTCATTTTTTTAATAACTTTTATATCAAAGGATCATGGAAAGATTAACTTTGAAAGGAATGCTTTTTAATGCATTTGGCAATACGATAAGGCTAGATAAGGCTATTTTAGTGAAAATCCCTTATCAAGACATAATGCCAACTTAGGGACGGGGAGCCTCATGAGGAGACTTCCACGGTAGACATGACACGTGCAAGAACTGCAAGTGCACTTGCATACGTGGTTACGTATACTCCAGCAAAAGCACTTTTTTCAGTCTCCTATCACACGTGCCAATGCGGCAGATGTTAGCAACCTGGGCCCCACCGTATACATGGTTGGACGACAGTTCTATCTGGTTGGTTGGTTAGGTGGGCCGCATGTTAAGAAAAGGAATGCATAGAGGCGATGAACTGGGAAATGGTCTACGTAGAACGTACACACGTAGCTTGATATTTTACCTGAAAACTCATATGATAGTCTGCCACCATTTTAGGAATTGTGGTGGCCCATCAAGCTTACTAATGCTATGGTGTTGAGGCAATTCGGACAGTGTATAAAATCAATGACCCAATTACGGAAAAGGCATGGTCCAAAGATTACGCTGAGTAGGCCATATCGACCATCCGATTTTGCCCTTAGAATTTGAACTGTTCATAAGTTTACTTTTAACCATTCTTTTGATTTCATCAACTGGTGGTCGAGATTGCAGGAGCGGTGTGTGTAACATGCTCCAACCTTCCACTATGTCATTCATAATTTGGGTGGTCCGGATAGTATGCACAAGTTCCACGCGTTACTAATAATAGGTTGTGCGTGCAGCAATCGACAATGAAACTCTTGCAGCAATCGTCAATGACACTCTTGTCGGAACTCGTTCAACGCAGTCTACGACGCATATTCTAATTTTTAGTCCTAACTAGATGGTAAAGAGCAGAGAAGGTTTTACCCAGTTTATAAACTCACTGGCTTAAGGTTTTACCGTTTCATGAACAACGGTAAAACCTTGCCTTCTTGCCTTTGCACTATGACTCAGCGGCTGTTCCTGTAAACATGTGAGAGAGCGACTATTTTTATAACATGATACACACGTGCAAAATGCAAAATGCGCCAACTAACGCCATTTCAGTCACACGGCTTACACCCACACATATATTTCATATCGGAGCACTTAAGCCTCCATGCTCCCTAAGGTTTACCCAATTAGTAAGGTACACCACTCTCTAGTTGTATCCTTCTTTTCCCTTTCCAAGCAGAGCCAGGCCAAAATAAAAATTCAAACGCAGATTTTTAAAAGCCCTTATTTTAAAAATATATTTTCTTTTTATTTTATTTTATTAAAACCAAATACAACGAAAACGATAAATAATTCACCTTTTTCTTATAAAGTAAATGTATGGACGGCATGATGACATGTGTCGCTTAAACGATCGTCACGGTGGGCCACTTATTAGACCAGGTGGGAGTTTTACGCACGTTACACGTAGGCAGTCACGCAAAAGGCAGGTGGATGATGACACAAGCATCCAACCAATTGTGGAAGAGGCCTCATTTATTTTATAATAATATTTTATAAAAAAATAATAAAATAATTATAATTTCTTTACCTACCAATGTGGACCACTGAGTCTGTCGCCTGTATATTGTTTAAAGGATTGTGGGCCACTATTCACAAAGTTACATACTTTTGAGGGCCACTTATGTTCCCTATCATTGTATGAAGTGGGGTTAGCTTTTCAAAGGGACCCACTCAGCCAAATCTCTAAATGAACTCAGGGAAATCAAGACACGTGTCATGTCAGTGGGACACCTGCTTATATTGTCCACGTGGAAGATAATGGCTATAAATATCAAGGAAAACTGGTGTTCCTAACTTGCCCATCCTCGTATCATGCAGCGTCCTTTGATACTCTGGCGGAACAGTACCCTTGATATGCCTGCATACAAAAGTTGCACACGTGTACTCTTAATTTGTGGACACATGTTTGTCAAAATAGGGTTAGTAGATATTTTTCATTTTTTTATTGTCCAATAAATGTGCATAATCTAATAGTCAAAATAAAAATGACGTGTCACATATTTTATATATAGTTTAACTTGAATTAATGGTACAAATGTAAACATATAGCCTCTTTGTGTTGGAAGGGGAAGATTAGAAAATTTTCTCCCACCTCTGATTTATTAATTGAAGTACAAAAAATAAAATAATAATAATGGCAGTCTATGGTCTATCATACGTAAGATAGTGTATTATAATAATGATACTTTTACTTGCTACCTAAACAGGCCCCAAGTATCATAGTTTGGACACTTTAATTTTATTATTTGTATGCTAAGTTTGGGATTCTTTAATACTTTCTAAGTATATGCATAACAACCTTATTACATCCACTTGGTGGATTGAACTCAAATGGGTTTTTTAGAGCACAACTCCAATCGGTACTACTGGAAATATTGCCTGAGGAGGTATGTAATACTCATGTTATGTGTGACGCTTGATGCACTAGCACTTAGAAATTGTATACAATTAGAAATTGTATACAATGCATGGATTATCTGAAAGTTGAATGGAATAAATTGTGTGGAACCCATTGTCACTTAGTTACATTCCCAAGATTTGATTTGTTTGAACAATCATAACCTCTAATTTGTGGATGCTGTTTGTGGAAATATGATGACTCTTGAATATTCTCATTTTTAACCATCCAATAAATGCATACCAATTCTATAATCATGTAATTAAGGGGAACTTGTGGATCATGGCTTATCTAAACTAGGACCCATCATTTGGACAATTTAACTTGAGTTAATTGTATTCCATATATACAATTCTAAGCAATTTTTAATTTCCTATATATCATCCATCACTCTACCAAGGTATCAACCTCTTTGTGTTGGAAGGGGAAGATTAGAAAATTTTCTCCCACCTCTGATTTATTAATTGAAGTACAAAAAATAAAATAATAATAATGGCAGTCTATGGTCTATCATACGTAAGATAGTGTATTATAATAATGATACTTTTACTTGCTACCTAAACAGGCCCCAAGTATCATAGTTTGGACACTTTAATTTTATTATTTGTATGCTAAGTTTGGGATTCTTTAATACTTTCTAAGTATATGCATAACAACCATTACACCTGTATCAATGATTTTACCTGTATCCACTCCCTCCCTTAGATGTGATTTCTCATTGTGCAGGGAAGGATGTGAGGTCGAGCACTGTCTTCATCAAGAATGATAACTATTATGAATCCACAGAACTTCTTTAAACTCTTTACAAAGACTTTTCAAATCCATGCCGAAAGAAACAAGAAAATAGAAATAAATTTTAATAGAGATACCAAGCAATGCGAGAGAAATCAAGATAAACTACGACTAAAACTCCCAAAATTCGCAACTTACTATAAATATTAAACTTATTATTTATAGACGGTTGTATTGTCTACTAGTGCACAAGGTTTTTGGCCAAAAATAGTGTCTATCTTATTTGACTTCACC
Source organism: Magnolia sinica (assembly GCF_029962835.1). Taxonomy (NCBI): domain Eukaryota; kingdom Viridiplantae; phylum Streptophyta; class Magnoliopsida; order Magnoliales; family Magnoliaceae; genus Magnolia; species Magnolia sinica. Next base: position 6,633,168 of record NC_080585.1, on the reverse strand, counting down.
AAGTTGTTCTCTTAATTTTTCTAAGTTTTTTTCGCATTCGACGCAACTCTTAAAGCCCAACGGATGAAGAGTTACAATCAAACTAAAACTTACTATTTATAGTAAAAACGGAATTAAAATATGGAAATGACCATTAATTTAGCGGTATTTCACAAATCCGGCTCGCGCAACCCGACATAGAGGGGTTGGTGGGCTAAAGTAAGTCATTCTACCCCAAAATCATATTTTTATATCCGATAACTCATTCTGAATTCCAATAAACGTCTGATTTAAGGTCCGATGGTTCGAATCACTTCTGTCATCGATTGGGTCTCTTCTGATCCATCTTGGCAATGTAACTATCTGCAACCCTGTTTACATCATCTCATCCCTCCAAACCACCATCGGCATCATCCTCATGTTCCTGATAATTCAATTTGAACCGTTCCACTGCACATCAAAATGATGTGGTCGACATCAGGCATCTACATTGGTAGATGCCAAGTCTGGCTGACACGATCATCATGGTGCCATCTTGTTTCTATATAGATTGTACAATCGTTCCTCTGGACCATTCATTTGTCTTATACAAGTGGACCACCCGATGATCCTATTGGCCTTTATTTCACTTGAGGACCGGCTGATGTCTCTCACACGTGCACCCATGTGACATGTGCAGAGTAAATAAACTGAGTACTAAACCATGCACCGGAAATGACGGGCAGCGAATCCTAATACAAAAAGAGAAAAAGTTGATCCTCGGGCAGGTGGGGTAGATGATATGCAGGTACTGAGATACTTTACCTACCCCATTTGTCGAAATAAAATTGAACCGTTCAAAATGATGGCTTGATTAATAAATCATCAACGTGAAAAATAATCAATGGCTCCAACTCAGCAAATAGATTATCATACAATCAGAGATCACAGGGATCGAATGGATATTATTTTTAGTTTTATAACATATCTTACAGCCGAATCGTACGTTCCATGATTTAAGCGGTTTCATTTGATATATATATATATATATATATATATATATATATATATAGACTCGTGAGGTCGAGCGCATATATATATATGCCACGTGTACAAATGCACGTTTCCGCGAATCATCCGTCGAACTCTGCCCGAGTATCAAATCGCTCCTTCAGAAAATTACATTGAACATGGATGACCGGCGACATCTCATTACGATAACTAAGAAGAGGAAAGGCAGAGAATATAAAAAAATAAAAATAAAACAAAATACAAACACAGGCCAAGGGACCAAAATCAACACAGAGAAGACGTATGCCCAATAATCAGAGGTCGGGATCTTCTGATCCATCTGGGCATCTCCACCATAAAGCGGGTCCCACTGTATGGGCCGCTTAATTTGAAGGTACAGGTTTCTTCTGTGTACAATGGAGATGTACATGGATGCATGCCCATGGAGCATCAAACAACAATATAAGAAGATGGGCCCACAGAAGCAACTAAAAACAATCTAATTTCAATTGACATTATTTCATCAAAAATAAAATTAAAATAAACATGCGAGTAAGCATAGGCTTCAAATAAAATAAATAAATAAAGAAAAGTTTATTTGAGTTTTCTATTTCTTTTTTCTTCGTCGTCAGACATATACAATCAATATCCGTTTGTCAAGCTCCTTTTTTTTTTTTTTTTTGACAAAACGGCCCCTTTCTAATCGATGGCAGATCCCACTTCCACCGTCTCCTTTAACATCGTGGCCCACCACCATCTACGATCTTTCTAACCTTCGTTTTCCTTCCTATCAGACACCAAAACCAATGTGCACATCCTCCCCCTTCCCTCCATGACCGTCCAAAGCCCATCCCAAAACGGAAGCGACGTAGGAAAGAGGCCTCCGCCCGCCCCTTTCCCAATCCGCGGCCGCTGCTGCAATAGCATCTCCACGTGGCTCCGATTGCCTCCTGCCAGCTGGCGGATTCCTGTTGGCACAGGCTTCAAAGAAGCTCCTCCGCGTCATCTTTTCTCAGGCTGCCAGCAGGCATTCAAATTGTTATTTCTCGGGAAAGAAGCCGATCTGATCAATGAAAACGTATTCAGATTTGTTTTTCACAACATTGCTGCTCGAATACCTATAGGTGGGGCCCACGGTCCCACCATCTATAGAGCATTCATTCGATGGGCCCCACAAATAGACGGATCATGCCCCAAAAATCACCCCAACAGGGTGGTCCTGACATCTTTTTGTTAACCAGCAAACACACCGCCATAGAAAAAACACACCAATTGTCGTCCACACTCAAGTGGAATCTAGGAGAATTTTGAGGCATGGTCCATTAGGCAACGGTGCAGATTACCAATCCATGGGCCCCACACGTAATAGGGGACCATGGCCCATGATCAATCTCCATATTCTAAGACTACTGCACTGATATGAGAAGAAGCTGGAAATTACCGGCAGCAGGTTTCTGTTCCGTGGGTTTCACAGGCACGGCGGGCATGGCATGGATATAGGGGAAGACTGCCGACATGGGCGGATGCATGTTTCCAGATGATTGGGCAGCTTGCAAAAGGTTCTTTGGCGGTAGCATTTTCAGGTCATTCGCGGCCACAGCAACTGCCTTTGCTGTTTCTGAAGTGGCAGCGGCGCCTAGCATTGTTAGGGCCGGAGAACCTACAGACATCGTTCCAGTAGAAGACGGTGCTGGTGAATTCTGCAGCTGCTGCAGTTGATCGGTCTGCCATCTTTGACAGTATCCAGCAGCCAGATTAGCAGTAGAATGGGGGGACTACGCTTGCACGTAGGCATTGGAGGAGAAGTTGCGACTGCTGGAATGGCTGCTTATTCTGTAGCTGTTGCTGCTGTTGCTGCGGTTTCACGCTTGAGCTTTGAGTGGTAGTGACTTGCGAATTGCTGAGGATCGATGGCACATTTCGGCCAACTATGGGCGATGACTTCCTGCTGGAACTCGACTGTGGGTTCTTGGCAGGTTGTGACGGCAATGTAGCAGCAGTTGGACTTGGAATCGCCTTGCTGCCTGTGGAAGTCCTTGGGCTACCTCCTGCACTCTTTGAGATCGAGGTTGATGGAGATCCAACAACAATGCCAGCTGATGGCAGAGAGGGGTTGGTCGCGGGAAGAAGTTGTGCGGAGGGAACCACTTTCGGATTCACCCCAAAGGATATTTGTGTATGGTTGGTAGCCTGAAGGCCTCGGACCTGGACCCGGCCCTGCTGAGGAAGACTCTTGACTGACTGCACTTGAGTGGTAGGAGGAGACTGAATGGGCGCTGTTCCCGATCTTGTAGAGTTCTTCCATTGAGGAGACTGGTTGTGGCTGCTGCTGCCTTGGATCAGAGCTTGTGGGAAAACTGAAACATTATTTTGGGACATGGCCATTACGGAAGATGGCAGACAATCCGAGTAGAGAGTGGCATTGTTGGTCGCAAATGGTTTTGCACGAGCTGCAAGTTGCAGTTGCTGCTGCTGCTGCTTCTGAAGCTGAATCAGCTGTTGCTGTTGCTGGTGTGTAGGATTGGGAGCATTGGCAACAGTTGTAACAGTGGCTGTAGGAGTGGTTATTGAGGACAGGCGAGAAGAAGTACGGTTGCCATTCGCATGGGCTGTGATGATGTTTAGCGTCCCAGCAGAGCTGTTGACAGCCCCATTGCCTAGAACGGTGGAAATTGGCAGGTCGCTTTCAGGTCTGGAGAAGGCTAGGGAGTGTGAAATCATTGCTGCCGACGCCTTTGCTGCCACTGCCTTCTTGTCCTCTTCGCCGGAAGCATTTGGGTGAGTCGAGTCATTGGCAGCCCTCACATCTTCAATGTTCTGGTTGTTCTTCTGTTGAGCTTGAGCAGCCGCTGCAGCTGCTGCAGCTGCAGCCATCTGATATCCATGCCTGGCTGCTTCTGGTAGGCTTTGGAAGACTGGATAGCTCTGTGCCATGGACGAGAAATCCACACTCGGGGCAGCAGCAGTGCCATTGAAGGAGGCAAAGGACATTGCGAATGCTTGAGATGGAGTGAGCTCCATTCCTCTTATGTTCTGATGCTGTTGCTGTTGCTGCTGCTGCTTCTCTCCACCCTGATTTACAACTCCAAATCCCACAGGTGACATCAGGGAGAAATTTTGAGGATGCATCGACAGCATTGCAAAATTATGGTTAGAGGCAATCTTCGAGGCATGCGGGACTCTGCTATCAGAAGTTGATGTGCTGTCTTTGCCAGACACCTCGCTGTCAAGCGGCTGAGCTTGATGGGGTGGCACGTGCTGGTTCCGCAGCTGCGAGTGCCTCTGTTTCAGGGCGGGGAAGCTATGTGAGCATCCGCCCCAGCCGTTGCTGCTGCATCCTTGTATCTGTTGTTGTTGCTTATGCTTCTGTGAGGAAGACGAACTGCTCAACGTTTTCGTGTTCTGGTGCCCCTGTTGGATTGGAGGCTGAGCCTGTGGATGTTGCTGCTGTTGAAGCTGTGAAGGATGCAGCATTTGAGAAGAATAGAAAGACCCATTGAAGAAAGGCACTGCTTGGGCATGGCTTCCATTGTAAGGCAGTGGTGCTCCGACAGGAGCAGGAATTGGGAATGGGTAGCCATTGTTCTGTAATATAGCCAAGTACTGAGCATCATTAGGAGGCAGGCTTGCATAGTTGAAGCTCATGGTCGTTGGGGCAGCAGATCCAGAGCTACCCACAAGTCCCGCAAACGAATTAGTAGAGCCCGACGAAGGGCTTGCATAACTGATGGTGGCAGCAGATTTCACTATCCCAGATTGAGTTGCTGCTGCATCAGCCGCCTGCTGCTGGCTCATAGGAAAAATGAAAGCAGGGGCTTGCTGGAATTAAAATAATAATAATAATAAATACAAAAAATAAGGAATAAAGAAGAAAATACTCAAAACCATCCTGCCAAGAATGATTATTTGCTGAAGTGGGATGTGGCAAGATAAATAAGGGCAGAGAGAAGGGCCAGCAAGATAGAAAAACCATACCAGTAAGTTATTTGCTGAAGTGGGCTGCGGCACCTGCTGTAGCATGAGCTGCTTCCTCTGAGCAGAGTCCGTGATTGTTGCTGTCGAGCTTTTCTCCTTCAAAGCTTGAGCAGCAAGAGCAGTAGCCGGGCCCTTGTCTTGCAATGGGCTCAAATTCCTCGCCACAAAGCTTCCCTGTAATGGATTGAGTAGCAATGCTGATTCTGTAGGTGGCACAGTGTTGATATTGTACGGCTTGGCTCCATACAGGGCTGCATTACCAGCTGCTGAAGGCCAGAATGGGTTCGTCGGAGCGAACTGCTGGTGATAGTTGATTTTTTTGGCAATGTAAAAATGCGTGGCACACCTCTTTGGCCGGGGCTGCAGCGGTGCAAACTGGGGCTGCAGCAAGATTCAAAACCCAAATGTCGAATACCATCAGAGCTTCAAAAAAGTATTCAGGACAAGCAATACACGATGAGAAGAAAAAAGAAAAATTACTTGTATTGTTGTTGAAGATCCAGTGCCCCTATCCATGGATACAAGTGCTTGAATGGATGGAACTTGCCCCATATACCTGTGAATGAATATGAACTCTCTCAGCGAGATGATCTACTACACTGTACAGAACATTGAAAGAAATGTTATGGGATTTTCCACACACCCGAGAGGAAGGCTGCCCGGCCAGCCAGGGACTGTCATTGGCAATTGCAAAGAAGCAGCTTGTGCTGAGAAAGAACAAAACAATAGAAACACCATCAGCTCTCTGATCGAATTGATCAAAGATGACATACATTTCACATTACATTATCAATATGGCATACGTTTTCCATCAGTTGAATTACCAGCTCTCGCTGCCTTTGGTTCAATTCTCGTGGCTTTGGATTGATGCTGCTTCAGAATTTGCTGTTTGCTGCTGCTGATGCCATCTTTGTCCTGCATCTCTGCATCAGGTTGCAGGCCAAGGATCCTCTCTTTAGGCATCTGCTTTTGTACTTCGACTACCTCTACCATTGCCTCCGCCTTCTTCTTTTCAGAACCACCCTCCCCTGCTCCCTGTTTCACAATTCCGTCCGCCTTTTCTTCTTCTATTTTTATGATCCCCATCTTCGGTGCCTGAATACATCATTGACATGAGTTCTAGATACTGTCGTCCCCGTCAAAGGTATGATTGATTCTCTGAGTACAGTTACTCACCATATCAACCTCTGGGGCCGAAGGCTTCTGATGTATTGTGAAACCGGGTGCACCATCCCTTTCTGGAGAGGACTTTGCTGAAGGAGGAACCTACAGAAGAACGCACCTTGCCTGAGAATGCAATACAAACAATTTCTATACGCAAATTGCAAGAAGAATCCTCACCATCAGGTCGAACTTGAACTTCTCCTCGCATAGGCTTTCAACTGCACAAGCTGTTGAATCCCTGTGAATTCCAACCAAAAAGGGAGGGGAAATCAGGGCCCCAAACTCAATCAAACAGAATAAACAAGAATAGTGGATCTCAATGCTCACGCTTTTGCTGCTCTCGCATCGTCGAGATTGACATCAAGTTTCGCACAAGGAGTTTCCTTAACAGGTGAGGAGATTTCCTCCTTGGTTTCAATCCCTTCCTGACCATCTGATTCCGCCACCGAGGGCTTCGAATCTGGAACGGGATCCCTCTCCGGCTTAACTGGGTCCTGCTGCAAATGGACCTGAGAGCTTCCCAAATTGGAAGATTCCCCACCATTTTCAATGGCAGATGCTATGTTCCTCTCCGCCACCAACGAATTTTCTACCTCTTCCAGCCGTTCAATCTCAACCTTAGCCGCAGAAGATATAGAAGCATATGGATCGACAGATACCGTGGGACTCTCCTCTTCAAATTTAACCGGCCGCAGCCTCTTCCTCTTTGCTGCAGAAAATATCCAAAAAAAATAGAAAAAGAAAGAAACTTTCAATCAACACCAAGCAGAAGAGGGGAGAATTCACATTCCATTACCATCTCATAAAACTCACCCACATCAGAGGAGGGAACGGTTGTTGAGCTTGAATTCTGAAGTAATACATATGGATGAGGTGCCTCCGGAGGTGAGGCTGAGACTGGGGACGAACCCCTTGACTTGGCATCATTGCTTGATCCATTCACATCCTTCGAATCAAGTTTGTGCGACGGGCTCGTGATGGTTTCTTGCTTTGAAGGACACTGGAATTGCCTCGTCAATCCATACAAGACCTCAGCGACCTCAATCTCGATCTCCTGAATTGATGATGAAGATGTGGTCTTTGAGATCTTTGGTGGCTTGTGCTTGGCTCCAACCGGTTTCTGCAGAAAAAAAAAAAAGTTTCAGAACTCCGACAAAAAAAAAAATTTTGCAAAAAACAGAACAGAAAAATAGTAGAACAGACCATCTTCTTTTGACCGGAGGCGTTAGAAGAAGACGGCGACATCGGAGCCGCTGGGACCACAGGAGTAGTGCTTGGCCTGGCTGGTGACATCGAAGCTTGCTGGAGAACCCGCTCTCCGCTGCCTCCACTGCCGCTGCCGTTGCCACCTGAAATCCAACATTCATGTGACCTTTTCGCAGAAGCTGCAAACAAAGTTCAAAAAATCCAATCAAATCCTCCCTAAAGTCGATTAGAAACCAGTTTCTCTTCCAAATCTCAAATTCTTCCTTTCTTCTCTCTACCTGACCGAGCTTTCCTCGGCACTGAGACGCCAATCATCTCATCAGCGGCTTTCCACGGCGGGCCCACTGCCCTCACGACCTTCGGCGGGAAGCTCTTCCACTGCTGGTGGTGGTGACTTGGCATCGATGACACCGGCGTCAGCACCACCGGATTCATCGGCAGCGGCCGAACCGCAGATGCTGCCGACACGACGGCATCCTCGTCCTCCTCATCCTCCTCGTCATCGAGGCTCTCTTCAGAGCTCTCTTCGCTTCCATCCTCTCGATTGCTCCCGTGCAGCAATCTCTCTCCCCTCCGCCGCTTGTTTCGACTCGATCGATTTTGATTTTTCTTGCTCACTCGATCTCGAAGCTTCACCATTTCCTGCAACTCCAACACTCCTCCGTCTTTCTCTGCACAAGTTAAAAAATAAAAATAAATCAAAAACTAGAAAAAAGAAAGAATTCTTCCATTCGAACAATCTTCAGATCGAAGAAGATAAATGCATAGAGAGAGAGAGAGAGATCTGAGAGACGAACCAGGAGAATCTCTCAAACTACTGTTTCTCTGCCTCCGTCTCGACAACCCGTTCGCAGTCGCCGGAATCGCTCCTCTTCTCGCTTCGCGGCTTCTCTCCATCTCTTCTGACTCCCTCTCATGAAACCAGATCTACTTCTCTGATCAATCTCAAACGTTCATTTCCTTCGGCCGCGAACAAATCATCCAACCGGATTCACGACGTAATTAGGCTTTAAAAAAAAAAAAAAAAAAAAACCGCTGGAAAATCCTAGATTCGGACCCCCTTTTCTTCAAATGAGAGCAAAAAATCGGAGCTTTTGCCTCTCTTCCTTCTCCTTCGCCCTCTCTCTCTCTCTCTCTCTCTCTCTCTGCTTGGGGTGTCTTTTTTTTTCTCTGCGTTCATCCCATCTCACCTGCTTTTTGTATTTTTACTCCCACTTCTAAGCTTTAATTAATGGTTAGATACTATCTACCTAAGCGCTTTTAAATCTGGTCCGTCTGATTAAAAAAGATACGGCTGCAGTTGGGACGGTCCAACGTGGCAGAAAAAGTCGACGTCGGATAGACTGAACTGTACATATCGTCTAACCCAAGGCTCCCTGATTTTATTTTATTTTTTCTTTGGTTGAAAACATAAACGCGTGGCTGAGGACCGCGAGGTAACATCCGCACCGTAGAGTACATGGGTACTGAGATGAGAAAAAACTTTGTACTCTGGGATAGTGTTATGGATGATACTCCGGCCCTCAAAAGTTTTACTCGTGCTATACGTGCAATTCAAACTCAACCGTTCAGATAGTAAGTTACACTTCAGATATATACCGAACAACAATTATACTGAAATGATGCATTAAATGTTGATTAGTTTAAATATTAAGGATAGTCTACACAAAAAATAATAATCAACGGCTTGAATTCAACATACAGATTCATAGGTAAGAGACTGCAATCTAATTTTGTACGAGAATATCTAACTTCAACCGGTTGGACCAACTGTTACAATCCACAAAAAACATCAACGTGTGTTATGCAAAGGAAACTAGCCCTTCCAATAGTTTGGATTATCTTGAGGACCACTTGGTGCAAAAGTCAGCTCCAACCGCTCATTAGGTGGGCCACAACATATAAATAATAATAATGTCTCCTTATTGATAAATATCAAAATAATGGCGTAGTCCACTTGATGAGTAAATGCGGCTGGTGCGTCCCTTACCTTGGGGCCCACCTTGATGCACGTATTCTGCATCCAGGTTTCCATATCATTTCATGGAATGAGCCAGCAGATCTTAATCTAAGGCAAACCTGACCATACTGTAGGACTGTAGGAAAAAATGATGATTGTACTCCCCACTGCTAACATTGTCCCAAGGCCTATTAATATTTTTCATTCAAGCTGTTGGTAAGGTAATACAGACATGTATGAAAGGAAAAAACAAATATCAGCTTAGCGGAAGACTTTTGTGATTCATAAGAAGTTTTTTTTTTTTTTTTTTTAAATTTTTTTTTTTTTTTTTTCATGATCAATCACCACCATCTCCGATGGTACGTTCACTTGAGATTTACATCTGTTTCATTTTTTAGTTCATGATTTATAATAATCTAGCAAAATGGATAGACAGTGTGAATATGGAATACATATGTTGATGTTAAAATCTGATTCACCCTTTGCTGAGCTCCGAGTACTCACATCGAGCCCTATAACATGCACAAGAGAAGGACAAATGAGACCCTGGCTAGAGCAGAGGACCCTTCGATGCCAAAGTCAGGCTAGGAATCTGGGTCTAAGTTATGTAGAGTAGGCTTAGGGTATCAGATCTTGCGTACTTGTTCTTGTAGATATGTTTCTTATTTATACCTTTTGATTAGAGTGAACGTGTCCGTCAATCTCGGCACGATCTCTGCCATTAGGCGAGAACTACGCGTACATTGATGTCGGCCATTACCTGGAGATCGTGCGTAGGATGTTGCTCCAGACATGCATTACTGGAGTTAATTTCGTAGCGTAATCATCCGCTATGTTCTCATCCGAGCCGACCTTGAAATCTAAGCCTCACTCACAACCGTCCGAGCTCATGGGTGAGTTGATCCTAGTTGGAACCAACAGATGGGATGTGTAATGGCTTCTTCCGAGTTCCAGGTTCGTGTTAAAGCTTTACAAAAGAACTTGAAAGCTTAACCTAGATTGTTATAACTAGGTCGGTGTGGATGAACTACTATCAGTCCAAGGCTCTGCTCGTCGACTTCTCCAAGTCGACCTCTGTCGAGTTCGGCTCGGATTTTCCCATAACAGCATATGTTAAGGTGGGCCCCACGGTGAGGGCATCACTGTCTTAGGTGATGCCAGGGCCCCACCTAACTTAGCTACTACTGTATTAACATAAAATGTGTAAAAAAAAAAAAAAAAAAAAAAAAAAAAAAACAACTGAGATGGTTCAACTGGTTGGACTCGAGACTTTTCTCATGTTGTACTGGATCTATGGACGCAACTTTACTGCAAGCTTTAACGAAATAAGATTATGCTACTTCGAGCCTAGGTGATGTAGGTCCAAATGCTCTTTTTATCAAATAAGACCCTTCGAATTCACACCCTTATCTGAAAAAATAAATAAATAAATAAATTCCACACGTTTGATCATGCCATGGGGATACCTGACACTAAAACCTCTAAGATTATTTGTGGGTCCCGTGTATTTTATATTTGCTGGAAAAATCAAGCCAATTCCAAAACTCAAGTGAGTTGTACCACGTGATTTTAAATGTTTTAGGTAGTACACCAAGGTTTTAAATAGCTTAATGAACAGAGTGGATGTAACAGACATACCATGATGACCCACTGCACAAAATTGTTCACGAAGCTTATTCTACAACTAAGTCGTTAATAATTTTTTTCGTGACTTGAATAATTTAACTTGAATCAGACAATGTCATGTTTACAGGTGTAACCGGTTGTCACTTCATAATTTAGGTGGTTGTTTGAAAAGCTAATATTAGTGGAAAAGAGTAATTAATAATTATAATTTAGGCGTGTTTGGATAGCAAGTTATTTAAGTAGCTTATTTTGATTTTGTTGCGCATGAAAGCAATCTTATATCAAATCAAACAAGTAATAGAGAACACAAATTACAAGCAAACATAAAGAATATATGAATTTTTATGTGAAAAATCCTTGCGAGAAAAAAAAAAAAAAAAAAAAAAACTACCACACAAAGCAATGATCAATCCACTATAATACGAAAAAGGTTATAAGAGATAGAAGAACTTACAGTAGAAACTTTAACTTTTCCTTAAAACCCCTTTGGCTCTCAAGCTCTCTACATTCTTCTTAAACTATAATTGCAATTAACAAGAGTATTTATAAACTCTCATACAAGATTAGGAAACAAAATCCACACTTACACATTCCGTTGATCGAACCAATGAAACCTTCGGTCGAATTGAACCAAAACAAATCACATCCATCCGGTCGAATCGAAAACATGTGTAAGTGCATAATGTGAAACAAAATAATCCACCTCTAATTCGATCGGACCAAAAGGGACATCGATCGAACCGAAACATGATTTCTTTGCACTAGATTAAAGGCACTTAATCAACAATCTCCATCCTGGCTTTAATCATCCAACTCCACTACTACCATCTCTATTCATCTTCAAAGTAATAACATTATCGTTTCATTCACACTCCATCTTAATTTTTTCTTTACTAAGTCTAGAGAGGTCAAGTAAAACTTGAATTTCTCTGCATGAACAACCTTCGTAAGTATGTCCATCGGATTCTTACTGGTGTGAATCTTTTCAAGAATGACATCTCATTTCTCTAGCATCTTCCGGATAAAGTGATGACAAACATCAATGTGTTTAGTCCAAGAGTGTTACACCGAGTTCTTCACCAAACTGATTGTGCTCTCACTGTCATAATGCACAAGCAAGCCCCAACTTATTCATCATTACTTTTAACAAACAACTTCCTTGATTGCTTTCGACACTGCCATGTATTCAGCTTCTGTTGTGAAAAGTGCAGCCACAAAATGAAGCTTTAACATTAAACTAATAGTTCCACCAACTAACACAAACAAGTAACCAGAAGTCACCATTTTATTATCCACATTCCCTACATAATCTGCATTCACATCATCTACAAGTTTCTCTTCAAAATTTTTAAAAGTCGAAATAGTCTGTTGTACCTTATATGTACCAAAGTAATCATTTCACTACTTCCCGAAGTTACTTGTCGGGGTTTAGTATATATCTGCTCATAACACTAATCGCATGTAAAATATTCAGTCTTGTACAAATCATGACATACATAAGACTGTCAACTGTACTTGAGTAAGGCACAGGAGACATATACTACTTTTCTTCATTTAACGTAAGACATAATTCCGAATAAAGTCGAAAGTGAGCAACGTGGAGGGTGTTAACCAATTTTTCCTTTTACAGTCCAAACTTCACTAAAACATTCACAATATATTCCTCCTGAGACAACCATAGCCTGCTCCTTTCCATGTCTTTGTGTATATTGAAGCTAAGAATCTTCTATGCAGCCCCTAAAAATTTCATTTCAAATGTCCTAAATAACCGAGCCTTCAATATATTGATTTTAGATATGCTATGGTTGATGATAATCATATCATCAATATACAATACCAGAATAATGAATTCAATGTCACTTAATGCTTTAAAATAGACACATCGATCGAATTTACTTTTGATAAACCACTAATTCAACATGAAAAATAAAATAAATTTCTTCTACCAAAGCCTAGGTGATTGTTTAAGGCCGTATAACGACATCTTTAACCTGCAAACTAAATTCTCATTTATCTGCACCTCGAACCCTTGAAATTGTTTAAAGTTCTAGATTGTATTGGGCACATAAAGGTAATACAAATCTGATAGATACTTATTTTACCACTGGTGTAAATATCTCAATGAAGTCGACACTCCTTTTGAATATAACCCTTCCCTACTAATCTAGCCTCATACTTATCAAATTTTTTTCGATAAATCTACTTGCAATTAATTATTTTTCGCTCAGTAGGTAGCTCCATTAACTCCCACATTTTATTTTTTTTACAAAAAGTTCATGTCATCATACATTATTGTCATCTACTTATATAAATATCTATTTTCTAGTCTTCCTAAAAAGTAGATGGATCCCCCTTATCTGTATTGAAATTAAATGCAATGTTTGAATCATCCTTATATCTCAACAGTATCATGTGATCCCTTAGTGGATTTCTCTTAACAGGTGACTACTCCACATCTTCCTTTATTTATACCTATGACTCAAGTTTTTCAAGTGTTTTACCATTGTATATTTCAACATCAATAACTGATTTTTTTCATTTTCTTTTGCTCATCCTTCCAAAACAATGAACATTTATCAAACTCGATGTCTCGGATAAATATTATTTTCCATGAAACTCGATCATATAATCTGTAACCTTTCATCCCATCACCACAACCAACAAAAGTGAACTTCTTAAATATTTGATTTATTTTATCTTTTAACTGATGGTATATGAGAATAAGCATCACGATCAAATATCTGTAGCCCCGATTAATCAACTACCTGACCACTCCATACATCTTCTGAAAATTTGCAATCAATAATTATAGAGGAAGATATATTTACTAAATAGCAAGCCGTAAAAATAGCTTCAACCCATATCTCATTGGCCATCCCAGAATTACTTAACATACTCCAGGCCATTTTTCAAAATAGTGTGATTCATATGTTCGAACATATTATTCTGCTCTGGTTATGCCTCACTGTATTGTGCCTCATTATCCCCTAATTCTTACAATATTTGTTAAATTCTCTTGAAGCAAATTTTGGTCATTATTTGTCATCTGAATTTTCACTTTCTGCACTATCATATTTTCAAACATTGCCTTTCATGTTTTAAAAATTAAGAAAACTTCGGATTTATACTCGGATAATAAACATAAACCTTCCTACAAAAGTTATCAATGAATATAATAAAGAATGACAAGCCTCTCTCTGAAACAATAGGCGATGGCCCCACATATCCGAATGCATGTAGTTCAATCGACTTTTACTAGCATGCTTCTTGATTTTTAAGCTTAACCTTTATTATTTTTCATATATACAATGCTTATATACATTTAAATCATGGCATGAAATAACTCTACAAGTCAGATTTACTAATTATACAATATATACTAACAGGAGTTTAAAGGATGAATATAATCATTAAAACATGAAGCATGATAATTATGGTCATTCAATGGATATATCAATTAAAATAGGAATGACTAATGATAATATAAGTTAAAACAGGTGATATTAAAATTTAGCAAATTTAATGTTTAAACTATCAATACAAATGATGCTATAATTCTTGAATTTACCAATTAAGCACAAGATAAGGTTGAAATCCTCAGATTTTTCTATATGCTTAATAAAATGCTGAAATCCTCAAATTTTGAATTAGGTTCATAATTGATGTTGAAATCCTCATGTTTATCAATTGAGCTTAAAGATGAGGCTTGATCATATGATTTAACAATTCAACCCAAATGCACATTGCAAGATCACATATTCCTCTTCACAACCCACTTAGATGTGAATTTCCTAGGATCTGAATTATGTTCAAGAGGGAGAATGAGTGTCCTAGATTTTTTCCCTTAGATGATTTTCTAGTTGGAGATTTATATTCGGTAAGTGATTTATTTATATTAGTCCTACCCTGATTATCATTGCCATTGTTTATCATTGATTTGGCCTTTTCATTAAGCTGAGCAATTAAAGTTAGCAACACATTCATCCGATCGAAACTTTTTTGGAATGGTTGAAAACTCTCTCTCTTTTTTCGACGATCCTTTAGGGATGCTTATCCATTGGTGTGCCATTTTTTCAGTCACGAAGAATTCTCCAATTTGGTTTAAGACTGAGGTGGATTGGGCCATTTTAAAGCTTGCACTTTTAAATTTAAAGTGCCCAATATCTTTACAAGTATGATAAATAAGAGAGACTCTCAAACTACTTTTTGAAGTGGACAAGTCCATTTGAATTACTAGAGGGGTAGAGGCAAAGATATAACTATTAAGTTCAACTCTATTATCCCTAAAAGACTTACCGATATTAAATTTACAAATATGTTCATGTTCTTGGATAATCTTAGCTTTCCCCTTATCGGAAGACATCATTCCAAGGCTCATTCGGATCTCACTCCGGGTAATTAATCCTTTTAAGAGGAACCTACTTTGATACCAATTAAAATTGCACATGGTGGGCCTACGGGCTATGTGTGGAAGCTTAACAAAGCTAATGAATGGTGGCTATGTCCTAGAGGGGGGTGAGTAGGACCAAATAAAATTTATATCTTTTAGACACACAATTGTTTACTAAAACTAATGTAATTAAAATAAGTAAGGCAATATAACACTAAGACTTCCAACCCAATAATGAGTTCAATCACATAGACTACATAAGACGTGACAATTAAGCAACTAGTTTATAAACAATCATGTTCATGTGTGTGTGGGATGTGCTACCTATCAACTCCTAGCATTCATCTAATCATGCATACATATAATTAAGCATTCATCACATAAGCACAATTAAACAAGTGCTCAAATACAATCTCAAACACAAGAATATATAGCAGTTCAATTTCCTTACTCCACTCACAGAGAACGCACTAAACCTATAAGTGTACCAGATTTCACTATCGGAGTTTTTAAATTAAGTTCACTTATAACTTTTACAATCCTACATAAGGACGGCTCCTGCAAGAGGCTCTACGTGATTTTCTACAAGTTCTTGCCAAAAACCTCTATCATACACAAGAATCTACACTGACATACATTTTTTCCAGAGGCTCCCTCAAGAGACTTAAGTTAGTTTTCTATAGGTTAACAAATAACCTTGGTCCTAGTCCAAGGATATACGTTTACTCTCGTCGAAGGCTTACATGGATATTAACACGTTCACACCCGTGTTTGGTGAATTTGGCCCTTCACAAGATCATAGGTCATGCACAAGAACCTATTGAGTTTGGGTCACAAACTCTTACCCTTAATCCTATACAAGGAAAGAAAATATACTGACTCTTCCAGAATGACAATTTATCGGATTAAGTCCCTTTTGTAGCGCAGCCTCAGGTTGCTTGATCGATGCTCTCTCGTGCTTCAATTAGCTCCCCTTTGCTCATCCGATCATGATGTTGATGCGTTGCCAATGCTTCAACTCTAAGATCAACCACCTTACATGCAGTGCTCCTTTTGAAGTGACAAAAGTGATGAGAGGTTGGGGGAATCTCTTACAAATAATGGAAGGTTATAATCCTAAGAGATTCACTTAAATGAGTCTTCTAGAGGATTTATATAAAGATTTGATTATATGTTTATGTTTAATTTTTAGAAAATGATGGAGTTCAAGCTCATCTTTAAAGTAGAGGTTGAAATTTTCATTAGACTGTTAATCTCAAATAATGTGACTTAGAACTCATTAATTTAGAGGCTTGGGATGAAGGATATGATCATGAAATTACCTAAGTGTCTACTTTATAAGATCTCATGAACATTTGAGGATTAAGATTAGCTCTTGTGTATCAATAATGCAAAGTGTGTGAAATGTCATGTTATATGCGGTGCCTATAACAAGTTATAGCCTATGCTGGACAGATTCGCCTTGACTCTCCCACTTGTTAGAGCGATTACCAACCAGTACAAGTTTATGATGGACAAGATCTAATTAACTTAGCAAGTCATCGAGTGTACGTTTAAATTGATCATGCGTTGAGTGTTATATATATAATGAAATTTGTATGTAAAGATTCATATGTGATGTGGCGTTGAGTGCAACGCGTTTGACAAGCTACAATTTTAGCTGGCAAAATCTACTTTGACTTTCCTACTTGTCAAAGTGATGACTAATCAACCATAGTTTCTGATGGATAAGATCTGATTATATCGACAAGCTGTGATGGATAAGATCTGATTATATCAACAAGCTGTAGAGTATATGCTCGTAGTTGATTAGGTGCATGATGCTATGAATGAAATAAGCAGGGGGATTGAGAAAGGAATAGATGTTGCGCGATGCTTATATAAATGTGGACAAAGTTAATTAAAAGTTGAACGATAAAATGGACGATGATGTCGCAAGGATTAAATCTAGTGACTTGGATCGAGGCTTTGATTGCTCAGGTGGCTAAGGCTTTGGACTGGACTATGATGACTTAGGTTGAACTCTCTCTTACTGCTCTCTCCTCTCATTGATGGGGGATGGAATGGCTAAGGCTGAGGGAATTTCTCCTTGAAAAGAGAAGGCTTGTGTTTTCTAGGATTAGAAGGTGTCTTGGAAACTTCTCGATTTCTCTTCTTCATACTTGAAGTATGAAGGGAAAGTGACTATTCACAACCCCCAAGCTCGATTTTCGGATAATTCTTGACAAGTACATAGTTGAAAAGGGTTTGGATAGCTTAGATTTAAGATAGCCACATGGCATGATGTCAAGGGTCGGATTTTATGGCATAGATCATAATTTTGGTGCAAGGGAGGAGCGCTTGAGTCTTTTCACATTGCCACACGATTAAAGCTTGCAAAAGGGAAGTTTTCACTTGCGTTGGGCTTCTCCTATTAAACAGGGGCTCTTACACATGGGCATCGACGTGCTCGGCACCATTAGATCCACAACTAGCTTCCTTCTTTGGCAGGTGAGCTCCTCCAAATGTGTGGGAGTTCTCGCTCTCGGGTGTCTTATTGCTGCCTCATCGAATTTTCCTTGGGCCTTGGAGTTTAGACTTGGCCAGTTTTGACCTTGGGCTTGATTTGATAGATGAACTGGGTGAGCTATCCAGTTGACTTGACTCGGTGAGTCTTGTGCCAGGATTTCTAGGGTTAGAGATAGGTTTGGATTTTAGCTTAGGTTCATGGTTTTGGTTGATGGTAAGGGTTAGGTTTAGGTTTGATTGGGTGCCTTGACTAGGTCGAGTTGGTGAGTTTGGTTAGGGCCCGTTTGGCCGGTCAGATTGGAGGGGATTGGATGGTATTGGAAGGGATTGGAAGTCAAATCCCAGGATTGGCCTGCCGTGCCAAACAGAGTCGGTGATCTGATCCCAATCCCATGGATCTTAAGACAATCCACTGACAACACCATCATTACCTTTAAATCCCATCCAATCCACCCTAATCCTTTCAAATTTGCCTAGGACGTGTTTGGTTTGAGGGATTGGAAGGGATGAGAAGGTTTAATCCCGAGTTTGCCCGGGCGTGCCAAACAGACCGGATATAGCAATCCAGGAATATAGCAATCCCATGGATCTCCAGACAATCCACCGACAACACCATTATTACCTAGAAATCGATGCCACCACCCTAATACCATTCAATCCCTCCCAATCCACCCGGCCAAACGGGCCCTTAAGGTTTTGGATTAAGTTTGGCTTAAGGTTAGGTAAAGTTGACTTGGTCCAACTTAATTAACTTATTAGATTAGGCAGGGTGTCCAGAGATGTTCATCTATTTTAAAAGCTCAATTTAAGGCACGAACCCAAAAATTAGACAAATCTAAATAGAAGGGGGAACCCCTACAGGAAAACCATAGTAATTAAACCATTGTTAAAAACTTTCTAAGGCATATTATAATGTTTATTTGATATTCAACAAATTAATTAGGTCATGCGACCTCAACTGCATGAAAACATAAATATCAGTCTCATACACAACTTACATGGCCTCGTGGCGCCAGAAAGTTTTGAACAGTAACCGTGGTGTAGCTGTAGTCCACTTGAGGTTCGGATCTTTCTCAAATATGAGCACATGCCTTATAATGAGCAGTAAAAATGAATGTACGGCGTGGATATAATACGTACGTCACCGTGGGAAACGAGATCACAAAACAACAGCGACGTCAGTAATGACACTGTCAGCAAGCAATCCGCGTCCACACCAAGCATATTCGGCTGCCCACTCTCATATAATTCCAAGAAGGGTAATCGTACCGCTGGGTAACCGGTTGTTACCGGTTCCACCAACTGGAGTGGCTCATGACGCCAGGTCCAAAGTGATGGCCGCCCACCTGGAACACCGACTTGCGCCGGTCAAAATGTATTTCCTCATCCCGATGCTTTTTCGTAATTTTTATTCCATCATCTCCCATATATTGATTGATGGGCCCACCTCGAAAGCAATGTCCAGGATGAAGTGACGGTAAAGATTTTCGCTCTCGGTCGGCGAAGTTCACCGGACCGTTGGATCTTGGATCTGACGTGGCGATAATATCATCTGACGACTGTAGAGCCCAACGCCCGGAGCAAACCATCTGCTTCGTTCGTGTCGAGCAAAGCGTGCGTTATCCGCCGTATATCTCTCCGAAAGTCCCAATCAGAGAGGGCCCAGATTCCGGATAACAACGGAACACGCGAGTCGCGGCGCGGAACTCCCGAGAAATGTGGGCCCCACCCATGTTGCCAATCTAGTAATTATTTCCTCGGGCGGCCATTTGTCTTGGTCTCCCACGTGGCAGTTAGATATGACGTCACTGGGCCCGTCCAGAAACTACCCCGCGGTCAGTATCACCGCACCGTGAACTAAAAACTCAAGTGGCTCGCCCCATGAGGCTCGTCCCTTTCGGCCCCACCATATGATGATCCACACCGTCCGTTTGGAATCTCTCGTCTTAAAAATCTTTACTGATTCGAACATCATCCTCCATGCAAAAGGTGCGTTAGAAAGTCCAGAATAGCATACTCGCTTTTCTACGAAAGAAATAATGACTCATCAGTGAGAGTATAGCCAAATGACTCCTACACGCTGTGACCTTTCAGATCAACGGTCTGGATCGTCGACGGGTGAGGGCAATGGGGGCGAGCAGCGTTGATGCGTGAACGAGCCTTTCGGGAGAGTCTTCTTTTCCCACCGGATGTTGTAAAACACCTTTATACTTTCCTCCTGCTTTTCTCTACTCGCGCTGTTAAAGAGTTCCAACCGTAAATCCAGATGGTCCATGTCTGGCTCCTTGAGACGTGTTCAAATAATATAGTTTTGCCACGTGGCACCGAGTTCGACTCTCATTGGTCAGCTTGGATCTATAATTATATCCGGCCAGCTCCACTTTCCCATGCTTTCCTGCCATCAAAAATCTTACAGCCCCATGCGATCTATATCAGAGAGGAGCCGCTCACACGAGGTGCGGGACATATGTCAGATTTAAATCGAAGGCACACGTGGAAGAGATCCGGAGCGTTATAAGGTACACTACATCGTAAATATGCGATGGGCCGAAAACAATGCTGATTCTCAATATTGTATGAGAAAGACGGACGGTCAGTTACAAAATTCCAACGCTCCAAATTCAACATACATGTGTGGCTCACGTCATCGCCGAATTCCCCGAGCTTGGGCATATAACACGTTCATAGTGAGCACTATCTGATGAATGGGCCAGATCTCTAACACGTGCACCGTGGACCTGGATCTTTGGCACGTATCCAGGCCTAATGTGTGCCGCACCTCAGTGAATCGCGACTAATCTAACGTTAAATAATAACCAAAGATGTAAATGCTGCCCACGTTAGATGTGGGCCCCACCGTCCTTCCCCACACTAGCGGGACCCACTTACGTGAATCCCTTTCTTCTTTTGTCGTCCGCGGGCTTTCATTCCCTCGCTTGCGGATGTTATCAAGGGACCACGTCACCTGCCATGTGTACCACCAATCCGCGTCAACAAGGTCACGTGGCCGCTCAATCAACCGTGCATGAAGACGGATGCGTCAACGGTACCCATAACACACTACCGAACAAAAAAGAAAAGAAAAGAAAAGAAAAGAAAAAAGATATTATTTTAATATGAGGTCCCAAGTCCAACGGGTTGGATGAAAAGTAATGATCATTCAGTAGATAAATTTCAATAATCTTTCATGTCCGTGCGAAATCCAACCCTTTGAAAAAAATTGATCCACAACGATGCTATTAGTCCATCAAATCATCAAGGACGGCACACCACAGAAAAATCCATGGCCACTGATAAATGACAAAAGATAACTGTGGCCCACTCAATGAATAGATGTGAATGTTTCTACACTGGACAATCCCATCTTAGGGAATACCTATTCAACGTCTTGGATGTCTCAATCACATAAAATGTTAGAAGTTATCTGCTGGATGGACCGTAGCTTGTGGTCCAACCGGTTTAACCTGGGACCTTCTCTTATTTTAATATTATATTGTATAAAAGAATCGAAGCGCTTCTCATCCTTCGCGAGGAATATTTTTTATTTAATGGTTTCTACGTATTTTAATAAGAAGTTAATGCAGGTGGTGTTATTTTATTATGACACGTGTAACGCACGTGAAGAGAGAGAATGGAGGGCGCTACTTCTGGAAAGACAAAGTTGGCAGTTGTGGTAAAATATGAACCGTTCATTGTCTTTCACATGTGAAATGAAATGTAAGCTACCGTACGGATGCATTTTCAATTTACCAACATACCCTTTTGATTTAATGTTTTGCCACGCCCTCAAGATGTTCAATGTTACCCTTCTAGGTGCCAAAAGTTCCGGTCAGCCCGACTCAGCTTTTGGGTCCGGCTTAGATGCATCAGCTAGGCCTATGGTCTGGGCTTGGAACTGCATGAATGACCCCAAAGTCATTTTAGCCGGCCTAAAAAGTCATTTTTATCAATTTTCAAGCTAAGTTGGGTCGAGCCCACGCCAACCAAAATTTTCCTTTAGGTCAGGCTTGGGCTTGCTATGCTAGGCCAATGTCAGTCTTGGACCAGTCTCCGGCCTTAGGTCTAAAGGATTAGGTTGGCCTGGGCGTAGGTTGACCCGGGTCATTGCCATCCCTAAGTAAAGCTAATTTCGTAGGCAAAATTTCCGCGAGCTACTCTTATATATAGTTGATGTTATTATTATTTTATAATTTTTATTTGACGTAAAGCAACCAGACATGTATTTTGGATCACATTCGTTTATTTCCACCTTTGTACATTCCTCCACATGTGCTGGTCCGGAAAAATCAAACCAGCCCATCCATGTGGACCCTCTGTGGTACTCTGGCTCTAATATGTCAGATTGGGCCTGCTTTCGAAACAATTACGCAGGTACAGAAACTGGTTGGGTCATCCATTTGTTTGGTACTGGGGCCCACCAGAGTGCACCAGCACAATAAGACAGTTTTATATATTCAACACATGTGCGAGTAGGAGTGCACGAGGTTTGGACTTGTGCGCACGTGGGATTACCCAACCTAATTTTTAGTTGGATTTGTTCAAAGCGCGGATTGCGTCCTACCCCCGCCCGTCTCCAGCTGGGAACGGGAGGGGGCTTTGAGTGGCCACGGTGATTTACAGGTATTATCCACACCGTCCATCCATTTCTTCTTATCATTTTAGGATATAATTTAATAAATGAGGTAGAACAGGCACAAGCGGACCACACCCCAGGAAGCAGAGGTGATAATGATTCTCACCATTGAAACTTTTGTAGGGACCACTGTGATGTTTATTTTCCATCCAATATATTAATAAAGTTACATAGACCTTAATCAAGAAAAAAAAAACAAATATAAACTCCATCCAAAACTTCTGTGCTCCTCAATAAGTTTTCAACGGTAAGAGTTTAATCCCTGTTGTGTAGTCCAGTTGAGCCTTAGATATACCTCGTTTTGGGCTTATAACCTAAAATTATAGGAAAAAATAAATGGACGGTGTAGATAAGATACATATATAAAGGTGGCCACTCGAAGGTCCTGCCCGTTCCCAGCTGGAGACGGGCGGGGGTAGGACGTAATACTTGTCCGCTGTCCGCTCCCTTCATATCTGCCTTGGCCCGGAACGTTGACGTGGCAAGCACTCACCTTGCCACGTGGAAAGCTTAGCAGGGGCGTGGTTTGGATGAATCTCTAACTGCGGGGCCTATGTAACATATGTGCCTTAAATCCACACCGTCCATCCATTTTTATAGCTCATTTCATGGCATGATCCAAAAAACGAACGGACCCAAATCTTAGGTGGACCAAAACCATAGGAAACAGTCTTGATTTAATCCCCACCATTAAAAACTTGATGGGACCACCGAAATGTTTATTCACCAACCAACCTGTTTATACGGTCAGAAAGACCTGGATCCAAATCTTAGGTGGACCATACCAGAGGAAACGGTCTTGATTGAATCCCCACCATCACAAACTTAATGGGACCACCGAAATGTTTATTTACCAACCCACCTATTTATACGGTCACAAAGACCTGGATGAAGATATCACACAAATATTAGCTTGATCCAAAACTTATGGCCCATGAGAAGTAAATGGCCGATTACCACTGCTTCTTGTACTATGGTCCACCTGAGATTTGGATCTGCTTCATATTTTAGATCATGTCTTAAAATGAGTTTCAAAACGGATGGACGATATAGATACATCCATCACGCTGAGCTCCACATAGGGATCCCATCCACCTTGGTGGATGAAGCCGCGCCAACGCAGCATAGCTGGTTTTGGGACAGTGCGACCCGGTGGTTTCATCTATCAAAATAAAATTCAAGAAAAAATTAGTATTGTAGGTGCATCCCTATTATGTTTTGTTTGTTTTTTTTTTTAATTCTTCGTTATCTGACAATGTATCTTATTAAAGTAGATTTTTAGAGTACCCTTATTTTTAGGGTAAAGCAGTGAAATAAAAAAATAAAAAAATTCATCTTTTTGAATTTAACCATACAAATAAAGGTCTAACTCATTGATATAGGTTTTTTTACTGATCAAATAAAAATAAGGTGGGTGGTACGACGAGTCTATACTAAAACTTACCAATCTCTTGTACTCTCATAGTACTGCAAGTTAAAGTGGTCTTAGTTGCATTGGTCCATTTGGAAAATCCAATCACTCAATCTGAACGGTCTATTAGATCCAGAACATATTTCATTGACTACAATCGTACTGATTGGAATCTAATCCATCCTTTATTTTGGCTTTATTTTCTTTAATCATCCTTTTTCCAAGCTATGGATGGGATGTCTACGGTTGTCGAACAAAAGTGATTCTTTAGAATCATAAGCAATCCATGATGGACTCTAAAAAGTATTTGGATCAAATTGTTGGTCGGACCTATTTTGTAATAACAATCTTGACCGTCCATATTAAAGGCCATTGATCAGTACATAATATCCATTGGTTTCTTTTGAAATATATATGGATGGTAATCCATAAAATTTGTGTTGGACATAATGAACAATATAGGTCAATGAATTCAAATGTCTAAATGTCCCAATCTAACTTGGAGCACTACAACTTATAAGTACTCTGAGTGCAATGTAGAATTTCTGAAAATTATCCGTAATAAAAATAAAACATATAAAAGATATATGGTTAAGCAAGGAAGAAAGATTCTGTATCAAAGTATGTGGTGGAGCATGGAGCTTATGCCATCTCAACCGTTCAATCAGCCGCAGGTGCCCTTTGATTCGTTCTGTACAATTGATTTGTCACCTTTTGGAGGGGCCTACCCTCACATGCTTAAACACCTAAACTTCGTACCTGCTTTTGGACGGTCTTTAGAATATAAGAGGTTATAGACCAGCAAAAAGGCTGCCTATCGTTTGGACGGTCTGAGTAGCTGGAAGTGTGCTAATTGGACGGTAGAGATGGTTCCTCTAGTGTAATCCATAAACAACGGAATATGCAATGCCCAGCTGAACTAGACGGTGTTTTAGTAAACCCAGATGACATATGGATGGGCCCCACTTTTCTGTGTTCCAGATGGTGCTCTCTCCATCGAAAGAGACTTGATTTTACAGCGCCTAATCTCTACACGTGCGATTTAACTAGCGTAAAGAGGAAATGTTCGCATACGTCTGTATGGATATTTTTACATACAACCCCATCTTCCCTGCCCATATATCACTGATTTATAGAATCTGAGCCGTGGAAACGGTAGGACGCATCAGAACTGTCCATACATTAGGCTAGCTTCACCGTGGAAAACCAACGGACAGCTGATAGTCCAATTCTGTTTACGTGTGTTTACATCTAACCTTTAGAATTCCTTTTTTTTTTTTTATGGTCCAGGCGATCTTCATGACATGGCCCATTATTTTCACCGGTCGGATGCACCACATAAATGATACATTACCATAAAATTAAAAACGTTGTAATTTATAATATCCATGCAACGTTGCATGCCTACTTTTCTCAGTATAAATATTGGACGTCCTGTTCACAATGAGAGAAAATCTGGACGGGATCTGAACCATTCATCAGGAAGGGATGTCTTGGGTGGGCCATACCTTAAAATATACAATGATATCACAGTCACAACCACTCCATTGAAAGAAACAGATGGTGTCAATGTCAATTTTTTGATATGTCCCATTTCCAAGGTATGGACCACCAGATGATAAATTCAGACCTCGCAATCGTTTGCCACGTGTATAAAAAGTGCGCATTTGATCAGTGAAGCATAAGAAAGCGACAAACAATAAAGTTCCTCTCATTATTTTAATGCTTATGCCTTTGAAATTGAAAGAATCATACACCTCTCATGATTCCTGGTGCATAAGAACATGACAAGTGTCCACATGCACTAGATATATAGGAGTGATGGCTCGCTGATCCAGATCGTTGATCTGATGAGCCACATATTTAAATGGATAAATCTCCAAATTCAGAGATTCCTGACCCGTCAATGGGAGGCCTAAATGTAGATGATTAAGTGGAAATTACAGCAGTGGTGTGGAAGAATTTGGAAGATGACGTGGCCAGGATTCTCTAATTTAATAGAACTTTTTCTCTATCCCTCGATTACAGAGCCTGCAGAAATCAACGGTCTAGATCAATGAACAGCAGTCTCCAATTGCACTAAGTGGGTGCATCAGAGCACAAAAATAATGTTTCTGATGCAACGGTCTGTATGGTTAGTGATTTACAACTAATGAGTAGTGGAGGAGGCTTTAGAGCTTCATCAAAGATACGCTGATACAGGATAGAATCCACCCACCCAATAGCATGGTCAGAGACTTTTTTTTTTTTTTTGCTTAAAAACGGCACTAAAAATCAGTTCATTTAAATAATCCACGTCAGCTTCCATCTATGCGGAGCCCACTACTCGTAGAGAAGTTGTGTTATGAGTCTTGTTTTAAAGAGTAGGTGTCCAATTACTAATTTTTTGAATTCTTAGTGAAAGAGAGTAAAGATAGAACGTGTTAAATGCAGAAGGTTAGGCTCCGTAGATTTGAATCCCTGGATTTGGGTTAACTCGGATGTGCTTTCACCCTTTATTCAGAATCTCTGTAATCCAATAGTAGCTATGTATGGCATATTTACAAGGATTTGAATTTACTTATTAAATAAACTTAAATATCTTTAACTCTTGTACATTGGTAATGTGTGACACAATGATTATAATATGCACGGTGAAATATATACTTTGGCTGAAAATAATGAAATTGCAAGTCTCATATGGGTCATAAGAATAAAATTACATTTGAGTGATTAACCAATGGTTTTTAACATTTGATTCACATGAAGAATGTCTGAATTGTGCAAATCATTCTATTGAAGTAATTTAACGATGCAATTGATAATCTGATTACTATGGGATATCATCAATGAGCCACATGCCCAATAGATTAGTAACATCCGGATTCATAGCTCAAGTGATAAATTGAGTGAAAGATACCTCATTTCAATACTAAGGTCTTAGTATCGATCCCTAGTGGGGGTGACTAATAGTGAAGTGTGACCTAGGGGTGCACACGGGTTGGTTCGGTCCGGTTCTAGGGTGAAACCGGAACCAAACCAGTCCATACTGTTTTAGGAATTTCAGAACTTGAACCGGACCGTTAACACCCCAGAACCGAACCGAAACTGGACCGAGAAAACTGATTTGGTTCCAGATTGGTTCCACGGTTTGGTAATGTGTTTTTTAAATAAAATGTGGGAAGCACCTGAAGATGAGGTAATTCTCGCATCTCCATGACTGATCAATGGTCGTCACCGTATGCAAAGAAAATCCTCCAACCTGATCTGTTAGGATTGCATGATCGTGAAAAATTTTGGGTTGTGGCCCATTCATAAAAGGTCCTTGTGTGCCTGAGAGAGAGATTATAAGTTAAGAGTAGATGGATGGATCATTTTCAACCATTGGTTATCCCCTGTGTGGGCATGTAGATGGACGGATCTGATTGACATATCACCATGCCTCATGTACTGCCAAGAGATGATAGTACCTATTGAGAGAATAGTAAAAGAGAAAGCGGGTGAGAATCTTCGAGGACAAGGGACCGGAATCGCATCCCACACCTGTTCTAGGCAGCAGGTAAAGCACCCAAACCCCACCATGTCATGAGTGTGACATCCACTTCGTCCATCCATGAGCCCCTCAATGTTAGACCTATAGGGCCAAAAATCATCCAGACACACAATTCAGGTGGGCCATTCCAACTTGAACAATGGGGAGGGACCCGAATCATAGTTTCGTGTGTAAAACTCCATCAGTATTAGTATGAATAGAAACTTCCAAAATCAATCTAATCCAAGACTCCAGAGGTATTTAAATAGAAGGGATCCTTGGTTCAGTTCACGGTTCGGTTCGTTTCTACATACCCCTAAGCTGGAATCGAACCATACCAAACGGTTCTTTGTTTTTTGGAGCTGGAACGGAACGGGTGCACTATGGAACCGGACCAAACCAGACCGTTTGATCGGTTCCGGTTCGGTTCCACGGTTCTACCGGTTCGATGTGTACCCCTATTGTGACCTGAGAGTGGGTGTAGTAAAAAGCTAACAATTAACAAATTAAAAAAAAATGCCGAATGGAGTAGTAGTATGGTAGCACGTAACATGCAGCTCAGGAGAAGATCTTAGATAAAATCTTAGCTTACACCATGGATTTCAAATCCTCTCTTGGAGAGAATTAAAAATCCTGCAATTGGATTGGGAATGTGAAATCTTCTCAAATCCCACCAAATCTACAGTGCCAAACAACCCTAACATTAATGATGGCACATGCAATACTTATCTGTTATTCTTATTCGCACGTGACACCTAGAGGGCTCTTGAAGATTGACTGTGACACCATTTGTGACTAAAGCTGATCACTTCGGGCATGGCCAAACGCAGGAAAGTTAATAGCGCTGGGCTACTTTTTGAGGAATCTTGTCAAAATTGGGAAAATTCTTCACAGATACAAGTTATTTTGACCTATCTTTTTAATTCTGACACATGGGTCCAAGATTCAGTGATCCAAGACACCAGTCTGTTGTCTACCTCTGTCGATGGTCCATTTTTACCATACCCTCTAAATTTTGTATCTTGTGCTTTTTTCAATGAATGTAAGTTCTTTTTTTCATTTCTCTTTTTTAACCATCCTCTTTTAGGCCATTAAAAAAAAAAGCCGTGATTTTCCTTTTCAAGGAGATTCTTGAAGTATGGTATATCCACGTTGGGATGCAGTAGACGAGCCGTCTGGATTACTTCGGCTATGTCTACGGTAGATCTTTGACTATGGGGCCCACCGTGATATATATGCCTTACATCCATGCTGTCCATCTGTTTTGACATCTCATTTTTAAATGATCCGAAAAATGAAGCAGATCCAAATCTCAGGTGGGCTACACAGCGGGAAACAGTGATGATGGACCATTAAAATCTTCTTGTGGGCCAGAAAGTTTTGGATCAAGCTGATATTTTTGTGGTCTCTTCATCCAGGTCTTTGTGACCTTAACAATGGGTTGGATGGAAAATAAACATCTCGGTGGCCTATAGAAAATTTTTAATGGTGGGTATTCAATCACCACCGGTTCTTTTGGTGTGGTACCCGTAAGATTTGGATCTGCTTCAGTTTTTGGTTCATTCGCTGAAATGAGCTGTCAAAACGGATGGACGGCGTGGATTTAAAGTAGATACATCATGGTGGGCCCCGGTCAGGTATCCACCGAAGCCCATTACTTTAGATCCACCGCTCATCAGAAAAAAAAAAAAAAAAAAAAAAAATTCCGATGCAAAAGCCAAGGATCGTATACACACGGTCCGGAATCCTCTATAACACTTGTGGGTCCCACCATTTTCTAAGTCTAAGATTTACTTCGTCCGTCAGTTGAGTCTTCTCAATTTTACCGTGCCTTCCAAAAATCATATTGATACTAAGATGGGCCACGATATGCGGTAAAATCAGACGTGAAACCTATAATCTCCTGCAGTGTGTCCTGCCAGAGTTTTCGATTACGATGATTCTTCGAATACATATTCATCTGGGCGAGTCTAACCTCATGAACGGATCTGATGAAATCATACACATGATTGTGTGCCCCACACACAACTACGGTTGACATCCCTCTCCATTGATCCCTGTGGCGTGGCCCACCTCGGTTGTGGATCTGGATGAATTTTAGCCACATGACCTAAAAACTAGGGACACACGTGAATTACAGAGTGGATGTTTCACATTAGACGTGGGAGGCCTGGATGCGTACAACAGATGCTCGAGAGGATTCCCATCCATCATCTTACCCAATGATTCCTGATCAGAGCACGAAGAATTTTCTCTGCATGCATGATATCGAGTGGTGGAAACTTTCCTTACAGCCCATGCTTTGTGGACCCCACCACCTCCTGTCTCCATGTTGTCACGTGAAGGCTCAGCACTTTCACCATGATATGTACATTGTGCTACTGTACGTTTCCGAACGCCCTTTCGTGGCGTCCCTCTCTCCCACTAGTTTGAATGCTACATCCAAATG
This sequence comes from Magnolia sinica, assembly GCF_029962835.1. Classification (NCBI taxonomy): domain Eukaryota; kingdom Viridiplantae; phylum Streptophyta; class Magnoliopsida; order Magnoliales; family Magnoliaceae; genus Magnolia; species Magnolia sinica. Next base: position 6,603,366 of record NC_080585.1, on the reverse strand, counting down.
CTGAAAAAAGCCCTTGGACACGAACATACGTGTCACGCATCCATACAACCCCTTAGTTCATGGACATGTTTGATTTTTAATCTTCCTTAGTGCTGTTTGGATGCAACTTGAAAGAGCAAAATCAGTGTTTTCATTTAGTTGGTGAAAACCAATCCGATTGATTTTCGGATGGATGGCAATTTAATTCCTATTTTGCCAGTTAATCTTGAAAACTATGTTTTCAAGTGGGTTTTTGAATAACTGCCAATTAACCCTTGTTTCCTGTTAAAATAAGGTTTTTTTTCTCCAAACATGAGTTTTGATAATGCACAAAAAAGGCTTTAGAGTTTGTTTGGACCAGAAGATTATCATAATAATGCAATAAAAATTATATATATATATTATCTATCTTCTGAAAATATTTGCATTTGGCTTAACATTGTTGTGCTTTTATCGGTGTTAAAATTTTAACAATGGCACTTTAAAAAAATAATAATAATAGTTAATATCAAATTATCAAATACATACATTGATGTGTTTATTTGGGTTTGAGATTTCCCCATAATCAATTGAAAAACGTAATAATTATAAATTTCTTTATTCATTAACCAGCAATTTCCGTGCTTGATTTTCAATCATTAAATTAATATGGTCATTTTCAATCTTTATCAATCTAAACAGGCCCTAAGTTAAGGGCATTCATTAGAACAGGTTGACTTAGAAACTGAAAATTACGTTGTCTGAGTAGGCTGGAATGCGGCTGTTTGTATAGAAGGCAACTACAGATGTGCATTCTACTCCACATGCATATTACAACTAAACCGTGTATGATGTGACCCGATAATGCGTGGCCCAAATGAGTGCATGTTTGTATTTTAACACCCAATTACTGTAGGGTTGAATCTCATGCATGTATGTAATGTTGGTACATCTGACAGCTGAGACCTTGAATACGTGCTCTTGCGGTCCACTCTTTAAGAAAATAACATCCAGCAAGTGTCATCGAAACTCAAAATTCCAACATCCACCGAATCTCTATTCACCCATCCAAACACAACACTTGAGTGAGCTTTCCATACACCCAAACAAGTCTTGTATGAGAATTAATCAGGCGAGATTGGTACCTGTCGCTGGATGATATATCAATCACGTCTGTTCATCTACTGGGTTTTACAATGGATGGTGGATATTACAAAAATCACATCTATTAAACAATCAAAAATCATCAATTTTAATAACCTACCAATGATGGAAGTCGACTGTTAACTACTTTGCTTCCTACCATTTATTTGAATCCATTGACCAGACGGATAAGATCATTTGATCTTTGGGTAGCTTCAAGGGGCAAATGGATGGACAGATCTAAATGACAAGTTATCATGGGATCGTACCATGGAGGAAATTATGTTTAGTGGTGGTTAACAAATGGGCCATAGCCCAAAACACATATTCTAAATGATCTTAACCCTTCATTCAAATGGCCATTAATGCAAGGTTGGTACTGTTCTATATAAATAATCTCAGATTATCAGCTTCTACATCATTTGTCAAATGTAAAAATATAATCAAGTAAAATAAAGATGATGTGTTTTCAAGATTAGATGCTGGTATATATATGTATATATATAATTAAAAAACTGACACAGGTGAATAAAGCTTACCCCACCTTAGTGCATATGAGAACACAATATTTTATAGCTGTAGATGTGCAACATAGTCAATTGTCTATATTCAAACGCTCCACGTACTTTACATGTGCCACTGTTAATCTTTAAGTGCCTTATATTTGCCACATGTGTCAGTTAGGCACAGTAAAAGTTCACATGCACAAGGAAAAAAAAAAAAAAAAAACACATTTGGACGGTTAGGATAGACCAATCAACCAACTTTTAGGTATTGTCCAGTGAATACTCTATAAGGAAGCATGATGCATGGAGTGATGCATCATGGTTACTAATATTTTAGTATCATATTTAAATCTTTATTTTATTATATATCATTATATATAACGTTACGTGCAATATAAGATCTATTTAGATTGATGAGGACATCTTATTTAAGGGTTATACTTTTCTGTTAGTCTTGCACAATTTAAAAAATGGTGCAAACTCTTCAATTGCACACATGGCATATTGCAAGGCAGTCCAGACTGCCAGAATGGCTTACACAACTGTAGATGGAGCACAACCAAAAAAATGAACCGGGAAAATAACACTAACCATTTGATTATTTATTTATTTTTACTTTGAATTTGGACCACCAACTATTTTAGTTTTAACCATTCATTTAATAGGCGTCAATTGAATGGTTAGAAAGCACTCACTTTAGATATATAATCCATCTACAATGGAACCGAAATTTGAATGGTCTGGATTGGGTAGTTGTACATCAGTGGGCCATCTGAGGACCATCATTTTAAATCGTGCAGAACTAACATATTATTTATATACAATATAGTATGCACATACATATTTTATTAGAGGGATGGTATAGGTGGCAGTGGCACTCATGTTTTTGGTATTTTATATATATATATATATATATATATATATATATATATATATATATATATATATATACAGCGTAGGAGGGATTGCATGATGCGTGGTGGCCCACATCTCTCTGCAAATGTCCAAGGGTTTTCGATTTTGAAAGCAGGGCCCATGTTTCTGCAATTTAAGACCGTTGGTCTGTTGGGTCCTACGGATGGTGGAGAGGGCCCCCAAAAGTTTACCTACGTGAAAAAGTGTTAGAGACGTGAGCCACTTCTTTCAGTTGAATGTGGACCATTGTTGTATTTTTCTTCTCAACCGTCTGCATTACGGAACAGTGGGAAACATGTGAGCATCGTGCAAAGATGCGGGCCTCAACCTATATATCATCTCTACAGCATATAATATAAGTAGCAATCTGACATTTTAGCTGATGTAGCTTTGGGATAATAGTGGGTTTGAGATTTAATAAAACATTGAAAGGGAATTCTAAGATAGCTCAGGAATAATTAGAGAATTTTCGAAGTGCGCCGGTTGAATATATATATATATATATAATGGTTATCTGCAGTCGTCCTCATGGGAGCTTCCCATGAGGTCAAGCTATCTGGCCCTACCGTGATGCGTGTGGAACATCTACCCCATCAGTCGGATGCACCATTCCATAGTGGGCCTCGGGCTTAACAATCAAGTCATTCCATGACTTGTGTGGGCCACACCACATATAAAAGTGGAGAGGAGTTATCCTCCCATTAAAATATTCATAATCATCTGTTGGGCTCACTGAGATGTGGTTAAAAAATTCAGCCCATCCATTATGTGTGTCCCACGTGGATGAGGGGTCAGATCAGGTTTCAGATGCATCCAAATTTTAGGTGAGCCCCACAAAGTGCTTTTATATGTTTTAGGTATGTCTTCACGTGATTTTAAAGGATATAGCCCACTTGAGTACCGTATACAGATGATTTTTGGGATATCCCATAATTTAAAGGGGACCCATCAAATGCACGGTGTTGATGTTCGGTACACATCAAGGTGGGGTCCACATAGCTCGTACTCATGAAAAGTTCCCACGAGGTCGACCGCATAAAACCATTTCCAATATATATATATATATATATATTATTTTTTCTTTTCTTTTCTTACGTTGTATAGGCCGCATCATCTTTTGCCAGAGGTTTTCTAAAATGCAACTTGACAGATTGCAATAAGATACATGGGAAATTTGGATTTTGAATTTGGCTCATCTTTCAGTGTTTCAAATCGTCCCTCTATACAGCCGCTTAAAGCACGCTTAATAGGTTATTTCAACTCTTTGGTAATTTGACTCTTGCTTTGAATATAGACAGTGACCGGAGCATTTGTAAAATCAAAGGGTTGAAGTATTGTATTTGAGACTTTTGTCAGGCGTACCCAATTCAAAGGCGGCTCTATCGATTGGATAATCCAATGGGTAAGTCCTCACATAATTTATTTATTTTTCTTACACATAGCTACACCACACACACTCATACGTACGTATACTTACACCTACATCAGATGGGCACTTGGTCCCACGTTCTTATTGTCAAAAGAGACAAAACCATTTAGCTTATTGCAATACATCTAAATCTTTTTTTAGCAAACCCGCTTAGCTTGCTCTCCTCTCTGTATGAACTTACACACATGGTTCAAAAAGCCCAAAACTCAAGACGATGTGGGGTTGACTTGAAGACCCTGTCAACTCAATATTTAATTATTGCAAATAAAAAAATTATGAAGTTTAATAAAAACAAATATTTTAAATAGTTAATTGTATAAGTAATACATGACATAATTAAATAAACAAATACATAGATATCTAATTTTAAATCCTTGCCTTGGGGTGAGTGACTCAGTAGGAGTCACGAGTCACTCGCTGAGTAAAGGTGAATCGACAGACTTTTGAGTCGAGCCAGCGCTTTTTGGGACTATACTCAGAGCCGTTCCTCCATCTCTATGGAGCTCTCTCTCCATGTGTGCTGCACGCTTCATGAAGCTAGTAATTGCTGCCCATATAAGTATAAGATGGGTGAGAAAGTTGCTTGTATTATTGTTCATCTCGTGGTCACTATTCTCTACCAGAACCAATCAGAGTAAGTTACGTGTGATTTGTATGAATTCGCGTGATGTTTTTGAAGATTTGTAAAGACATATGGAGAGGATTTTTTGGTAACAGTTGGAGCGCATCGAGCAATACCATATCATCATTCGAATGGTCAATGTAAGAATGATCATAAAGAAGCAGTTACAGGACAGATGACAGAAGGACAAACAAAGAAAAGCAAGTAATGCTGAAGCGGTTATGACAATTGTCAGAACATGGGAATAATTTATATGACCAGAGTAAAGTTATAAATAGAGAAGAATGCAAGAGGAATATTTTATCTCATACCCACTCAATCAAAACCAAATATTATATTTCAATTATACTTTCAATTACCGGTTAATTACATTTCCTACTGTAATCACTTTCTACTTTTCTACCAAGTAAATTATATTTCTTAGTGTAATAATTTACTTCTAGCTTGTTGTTTACATTCCTTAGTGTAATCCATAGCGTTAATCAAATAATTAATAATCTTAGTTATAATTTGAGTGTACACTCGTATGCTGGATTCAGTTCTACATTAAAAAATGTGTCTTGCGGCCGTTCTTCACAACCGATAGTAAGAATCCCTTTCTCATTTTACTTTATCTATAACAAAACATCCTTTCGTAAGGAATGCAAGGTGTAAACCATCATTAGAAGACAAGCCCTACCCTTTGACTATCACTGATACTGTTTACACATTGAGCGAGTGACTGAATAGTCGGCTGATCTTATCAGATCTTAGTCATATATCACCTGTCTGCCTCTGTAACACTTCGATTCCCAAAACCCGAGTACATTACTCGTTTTCCCAAAAAACCCGAGCGTTAACCTTTAGAGACAGTCCAAATTTTAAGTACATTTTTTTTTTCTTTATCAGAATTAGTAAACTAGCGGAATAGAAACAAACTAAGTATAAGAGGAAGTCCAAATATACATAACCAAATATTCTCGTGGTTGCCCGCAAACTTATACAAACCAATGTCTCATAACTAAAGATTTAATAGCCAAATAATAAAAGTAGACTAGAAATTAGAGCCGCATAGTCATCGATCTCTCCATGTGATGCACCGGAGTCAACCCATACATCATCAACGTATCATGCATACTGAATACGGTTTGATAGCGTCAATAGCTATCCTAGTGAGGTATAACCACTAAGATTTATCGTATCATCAAAATATTTAAGCATAGTTGTCAAGATTAGTGTATAACAAATATTTCACAATAAGTATCACAGTAAATAGATTAGGCTCGTCAGATACGCATTCATTAAATAAATTCCACAAAGATAATCTTGTTTAAATGCATGAATGCATGCACATGCTCACAGACTTGGGGATGGACATCCAGCTGGCAAAATGTAGCACAAAGAGAACTAGTCACTTATAAAAGTACTTAGAGGTACACCCTAAGGAGGACAAGCCACCCAGAAAAGACCATGCAACGAGGACACCCAAGGTTGACTAGTATCCCGGAAAAGTACTCAAAGGTATGCCTTATGGAGGACTAGGCACACGGAAAAGTCCATGCAATAAGGAAAACCCATAGCGGTTTGAATGCACGCGATAATAACTTTAGATCACCTAGTAAAATACTCTATGTTACGGGCAATAGTGACCAAAAAAATCTCGTGTCTTACATCGACTACCCACTAAAGTCCACATGCCATGAAATGCATAATTAGCCCAACCATTATTATGCTAATTTTCAATAGGCATTTTAAGAAAGCTCAAAGGTCATTATGGGGGGCTCGTCACTCAGCATAGGCCGACAGTTCGGGTATAGTGTCCCATACCACCATCCCCCAGCTCATGGGACTCTAACAAATGAGATGTTTGAAGGTAACCTCATTAACTAATGACCAATCACAGTTCGACGAGTGAAACTTACCATCAAAGGGTTATTTAATAATAATTCATCAAAGCTAGAAATGACAAATAACCAATCAAAGCCGCAAAAGGCAAATAGCCAATCAAAGTTGTAAAGGCACAAATGATCCACAAGATGGTAAGTACACAACAAAGAAATTCCATTTAATCTATTAGATAGAATGGCCACTAGTTTAAGGACTTCCAAGCATTCCATTAAGTAATCATGAATGATCGATTAAGTCACGTCCAATATCGATAGCACATGCATATATAAAATGATCGTTTTAAATTAAAATGGAGGTATTTAAATTTGATCGCATGTTCAAATAATTGAATTTAAATCTAATTCATCAATCATTTATAAAGAATTAAAATCAATAAGAGCAATAAATCACATTAAGCAATCAATAAGATAAATAATCGAAGATGAATAAACGAGGCTAACTATCAAGATGTAGAAAAGCTTGAAGTGTAACCCTCACCTTAGAGTTGGATCTACTTGCTTACGTTGTATCCTAAGTATTGTTAACTGGGGAAAATATCTTCCCTACATATAAGTTCAAAGGTTAGACATTAACCAAGCTTAATTAAGTTCTAATTAAATCCTACTTGATCTTTTAACGTACGGTTTTACAGTAACACACCTCCTTTGAGTTGACTCACCTTGCAAACTAAGTTTACACTTGACTTGTTTCTGATCGACTCGTCTTGGCCTAATCCGAACCTTATCAACCCAAACCTGATGCGATTAGGATCAACTGAGTTAGTTATCGAGCCGATGGACTAAAAGAACTGCAATTAGCTACCTAATTAAGGTTAGTTTCAGCTAGAAATCACTTAGTCAACTAAAGGACTTACCAAAATAACCCGAGGAAGTAGGAGTGACTCAACTCTGATGCAATCATAGCCCTCTAGCAAAAGATCCTACGTTGTAGTCCTATCAAAAGCCCGCTAGAACAGGCTTGAGTTGAAACTACCGCCGAGGATAAGTCGACTTGGTTGAAAACTCAATAATAAGGGTAGATGCAGTTCTCCCCAAACTTCTTCTCTCCTTCTGCTTTTCTTCTCCCAATTTGAACAATCAGCGTGTCTTGAATATGGTAGATCTGAACCCAGCCAGACGCTGAGTTAACTCAGTAAAGTATTCGATCCCATCCCACTCTTCTTTCTTTCTCCATTCTTCTTCCTTCTTTTCATCTTGCTTCCCTGAACGTACCCACGACCAACATCTTGTTGGACCCAACCAACTCAAAAATTAGGGAGTAGACGATTTACTTCGACTCTGTGAAGGCTCAATCTGACCAAATATGGAGACTCGACAAACTCGGAGGGCAGCCGACTCTCTCTCTCATTGTTTTCCTCCTTCCTGTTCATCGAGCAAGTCCATCACTACCTGAACTCGGACGAGCAAACTCAACCGACACAGCTTGACTCGTTCGAACGCAATGAGTCGCTCGAGCAGACAGTCTCCCTCTTGATCTCCTCCCGATTTATCTTCCATTCTCTGCTTCCTCTTCTTCCTCCATCTCTTCTACTCTTCTTCTTTAGCTTCTTCCTTTTTATTCCGTCATTGTGCAACAACTGGACTCGATGCAACTTGCCCGATTTCACACGGACTCGGACAAGTGGACTCGGCGTGGTGCGATTCTAGAAATGGCATTTTCTTTCATCTCTTTATATCTTCCAATTTTTGGAAAGGGTTGCCCTAAATAGGCGGCCTTTTATAGGTTTTATTAAATGGTTTCTAGATAGTTCGGATATAACTAATCCAGGGATTAGTTACAAGTTTTAGTTGCATAATCCTATGGTTTTGAGATGATCTAGCTCAGTCGTGTTTGCATGGCTATAATCCAATGTTACAGTTGGATTTCTGACACCATGGCCCATCGAATGGATGACCCTAATCAGAAAATGGGCCCTATCGTTAGGTGATAGGTTTTCACAGCTTAACAAAGGAGATGATGCGGCTGTCCATTGTGACTTTTCTCCTATGGCCATATCCTCTGATCCGACCCTTTTAAATGGACTGGATGAGCCCACTAACCGATGTGGGGCCTACCATTAGCTGCCAAAATCCTTACACTAATGACAGGTCTCAGTATTTTCGGTCACGAAAATTTCTCGCACTAAAGGAAGATTTCTCATGGAGCTATTCATTTTAGCGTGTAGAGCTATTGCTTGCCCTAGGGTGGACACACGAGATGCCTCGGCAAATTTTCGGAAGTGGTTGTGTGGTTGGGATTGAGCCAGCGAGAAAATACGAAAAGATTCCTTTCGTATTTCCTACTTTGGCTGTAGAAAGGAAACCCTACAATGGAGGGTTGGGATCCGTTTACATGAATGGTTAAGATCTACGGATGAAGAGGCACGTGCGCTGCCAGCTATCATAGAAAGATTCCACTTTTGGCAATGCACTGCACACCCTTTTTCTTGCACTAAAAATCATGTGCATGCACACGTGTTCCTACAACAGGAGTGGCTAGGGTTCGGTCGGATCTCCCGTCCGAAGTAGATGGACGGTTTGGATCTCTCATACAGCTGTAGGATGTGGGTCGTGATTATCATACATGGACGGTGCCCGTTCAAATCGGGTTCAGGCTGGAACAAAAGGAGAGAAAATCTCTCCTTTTTGAGACTTATAGGGTCAACGCTCATTTTGAGTGGCTGACCGATTCGATGCACGACGAGTGTACACACACTCAGTTCCAAGGTGGGCTCTACCTTTATGTATTTGAGAGATCCACTCCGTCCATTCCCCTTGGAGGCTCTAAATCAGGTTCTCTGACCAATGATCAGGCAGATCCAAAACCCAAGTGGGCCATATTTCTAAATTTTTTTACTACAATCGTAGATTTCTGTTGGTTTGATGGTTTGATCATTTTGAAATTGGATATCAACGGTAAAAAGGGTCCAAGGGACCACTTAACTAGAGTTCAATAGCTAGATTATAGATTAGATGACCTAATACATATGTGTAATATTAAATATTATTTTTACGTTGTTTCTAATATCATTGTTATTATTAAATTTGTTATTATATTTTTAATCATCAATTATTTATATTTAATCTGATGGTTCTCTCTTTTAACTATGTTTTATAGGTTTATCAAAAATAAATTACTTTAAAAAAAAAAAAACAAAAACATACCCCCACACACTCACGCCATAGTAGGATTTCACCACATATGGATACTTGAACCCTTTTTTTTTTTTTTTAACACACACACACACACACCACCACACACTCACACCATGGTGGGATTTCACCACCTATGGGTACTCGAACCCTTAACCAGGTGTTGAAACTCTGGAGAGTCTACCACTGAGGTAAGAGTAAGGACCCAAATACTCGAACCCTTGACTGGGTGTTGAAACTCCTGAGAGTCTACCACCCGAGCAAGAGTAAATTAGTTATTTATATTTAGATACATAATTATTATCATCATTATTATTAATATCTAGATTATTTACATGGATCACACTCCGATCAACGCCATCTATTCATTGGGCTTTAATTTGAAGGATTAAATCATTTTAAATTTGTAAGTGGGCCATAAATCCAAATTTTTGGTTATTTACTTGTATTTTTGCCATGCTAATGACCAAATTATATTCAAGTTGATCATTAGAAGTTACTAGAGTTATAAGGTCTGCCTATATGGGATTTAACAGTCGGATTAGGGGTTTTATGGTGCATGTGTGATAGTTAAGTGACGGACCTTCAAGTTTGACCCAGGTGAATGGTGGTTTAGTGATCTACTACTCCAATTTGATACTTAACGTTCACACAAGTATTGCAATAAGTAATTTTGAATAGTTGGAATGGGCAAATTTTGAATTATCAATTTGCTAGTGAATATTGTAAGTTGGGTGTATACATTCACACAAGTTTACTATCTTGAATTATATTGGTAACATTTGAGTACTAAAAAGTTAAGGGTGTTACAGCTTATCTCGACGCTTGGGGTTTTAGTTATTCGGGTTGAATTAAGTTGCAAATTCAATTTTGTCATGCCTGCATTTCAGCCATCGAAAACCAAATATTAATAAGTTTTTGGTACGTTTGGTGGGTATGCACTGGTTGTAACTAGTATCAACAAGTTTTTGGCATAACCGGTGAACCTTTTAAAAAAACATAACTTCGGTGTAAAAAATATACACTATGCATCGGCTGCCTAGCAACAATAAGTTTTGACACACCTGGTGAGATAACAAACTACTTGGTTACTGTGCATTGTCCGTACGAAGCATCAATAAATATTTGATATCCTGCATTTAGTAACAAATTAGATTATATATTGTAGCCAGAGAAAGATAAGCTCGGGAGAGCTGAAGGGCTCTTGTGGCTAACAAGTCTACCAATGGCTTCGTACTCAATCTCTATCGAAATGTTGGCACGTGTGGCTATATGGTCGAACGGTGACGCGCACATTGTACCCGCATGCGATGCATGAAAAATGACACGAGCCATATGGCACGAGACAAGATGCCTGAAATGTGACACGTGGGCATTGCAAATTACCTACAGTGCATGACGTGGTTCGCACGCCTCTGTAGGTACAATCAATGTAGTAAAGCCAAAGATCAGAGGGCAAGAGTGTTATAAATTTGGAGATTTTGGTGGGACCGTCCATCTATATTGGGGGACATTAAATCAATGGCTTGAATAACAAAACCAAGGACATCAAGCTCAAAACTCGTTCAATAGGTGGGACCCACCACGAAGATCTCCTTGTGCAAAGATCAGACACATCCACTAATCAGGTGGTGGTGCCCACTTATCCTTTGGATTCCATAAGAGGTCGTGCTTTTTAAAAAATAAAATAAAAATAAATAAATAAATAAATTATTCTATAGTGTAGCTCACGCGATAGTGGAATGGATGGATTTCTGCATCAATTGCTCCTCACTCTGGGGCCAACCTCTATGGACGGCTTGGATGGTTCCACCACTGCAGAAGTTAGCAAATATTATACAGAGAGAAATGCTCCAATGCTCTTAGAGCACTACGTTAGTTATATTGTTCCTCGTTGCATTGGGACACTTAGTCAATCTATTCATCTTGAATGTTCATTAGGTCCAACGCATATATCAGAAGCTACCATGAAAACATCACACTATCTGACAGATATTAACCATTTGATCAATAGCCTTAAACATCGACGGCCAAGATCATTTACAAAAAAAAGGTCCAGTCAACAGTTTGATCAATCTATTTGGTAGGGACCGTCTTGGATTGATCATCATTCTAGAGAATCACTTTTGTTAGACAGTTGTAACCATCCCATCCACGGCTTGGAAAAAGGATGGCTACATAAAATAAGGTCAAATTAAGGATGGATTAGATCATCCGATGAGAGTGATTTTTTAAATTCAGCCCATTTATATGTATCTAAACTTGATGGACAGTTCAGATCAATCGATTGGACTGTCCAAGTGAGCCTATGCTATCAGGAGCACTATAACTAATAGAACCTAGAGAGCACCCGAGCATTTCTTTTATGTGGGTACGTATATTAATACATTAGATGCTGAATAGGGACACAATACCTGAGATTTGGTAGATCCCACATGCTTAGATTTGGAGTAATCCAGTTACACGTGTTATACCACTATCTATTGTATACTTAGTCTTTAAAATATATATAAGTTTGGGGGATTTGATGCGTTTATAACCGTTGGTTTTGATGGGCCCTAGGCCAATGTTTGACTCATCTCTTGCATCCGCGGATGCTGATGTGGCCATTCCAACCGGTTATTAAAGCCGAGTAAGGTTTACTTTATATTGTTTAATCTTCCTTCAGTCACTAGTTCGGTGGCACGTGCAATACGTGTAGAATTTCACAATCAAGTGGGTCACAATGTACTAAACAAATGGATGGCTAGGAAAAAATATATATATATTTTGGCCGTTCAAACTATTTTGTATCTGATTTTTGAGCCCCACATATCTGATTAATTTGGCACACCCAATTTAAAGCCCCAGATCTCCCGTACACTTGCCAGGTTGTCGTTTGTGCTTGCTTGTGGATGGGAAAGGTTGTACGGGACAGGATTTTATTTATTTCACCTAAAAATACACGAATAGGATGATCCTAGCCTTTCATCTGTGACTTTGCCTGTCGTTTCTCAGCATCTCTAACCCTACATTTGTAGTCCTCAAAATCCCTTTGATCAGAAAGGTAGGATAATCTGATCGTTTTGAAATTTGAGCAGTGGCCCATCTGCAGGTGTGCCTACCAGATGAACTGTCCAGATCTGAATATTGTCACGTGATCCTTTCTCTTTTGACTACATGATTACTATGAAAACCAATCCAACCGATTCTTGCCGGTACGGGATGTTCAGATTCGGCAGTGACCTCTTCAGTACCCACCCATGTCGGTGGTGCATGTTACATCAGCCAATCCACTTCCATATTGGGAAGTGTGGTGTTTGGTGTGAAAAGTCGTCCAGATCTTTTTCAGGCACCGTTAGATCAACGGACAGAAATAGTAGAAACTGATAGGGTCGTCCGGACCCATGAATTACAAAAGTTTGGTAAAGTTGGTTGGGAGAAATAACACCTTCTTTTTCTTTTTTAGCTTTTTTAATAACGTACAAGAGATTAGGTTGAGTACATCACTATGTGTTGCAGTTATATACGTCTTGGATTTACTCATTTTATTTGGATTTTTTCAATGATCAGAACGGTCCATGTGGTAGGACAAAACTTGGATATGGATTCCCATAAATAAATCTCAGATTGAGCTTTCAACCCTTTGATTCCATAAATAAAGCTTATATTAACCGTCCACATTAACAGCGAAAGATCCAAAATATCAAGGGCTGAAATAATCCAATTTAATAACTTTTGTTGACCTCTATGTAGCATACGAATAGATGGCCATCATGTGAACCCAGGTTCAAAGGCTAAAGTCGCAACGCACCGTCACTATATTTACAGATATGTTCTAACAAACCTCAGGATACAAATGGATGCATGATGTAAATAGATGATGGTAAATCCCCACAAAAATTGCTAATACGTGTGAGCAATTGTGATGGGCATAGCTGGAAAACGACACCAGTCGAATGATCATAACCGTCCAATCATTGCCCATCGAACGGACAGCTAAAATGAAAATATTCGGTGGTTCAAATTCCGTGAGCGAAATCGTATGGTTAAGATTATCCAACAGGGTATGATTTTTGTGCTGTGCTCGATCCACAGTAAGAGTCGAGCGTGGGCTGACTTGTGGCATTGAAATAGATCAGATGAGCGGTATCGGACTCGTCCGAGTCTTGCCACCATACGCCTATTGGGCCCTGCAGTGGATGGACCATTACTTAAATATTTCATCCATACGGCAATTCTTACCCGTTCATTGGTGCCTTATAAATAGACAAACGAAATATAAACTTCATTACATATTCAACAGATAGGATCAGATGGTTGGGATCTTACAATCTAAGAGGGTTTAAGGCTGTGGTCCATCTATGATGGCCCATCAAACCAATTGTCTGGACCACTAAACCATATCCCATCGAACCAACTGAATATCATGGATCCTGAATACTTCAGGTTTCAATTGGACAATCCATATCATTATTTTCTCGGTGGCCACTATGGGGGACGTCACCCCAAAATCTCTCAGATGGCAAATCTTAGCCTTCCATTTGCGGCCTTCAAGCGGACAGCCAACAGCAGGGGAACAAAAATTCCCATACAACTGTAAAATGATACTTGATTTTCAAGGTCCCTACCGGAGAAGTTACGTACTATTATGGAGGTAATACATGTCAAACGATCACTTGCTCTAAAAGCTTAAGCTATTAGAGGAAAGAGGATAGCACATCACTCTATGTCAAGGGACTGTTTATAACGCTACATGAACTTAGAAGAAGGAAAAGTAAAAATATTAGCTTGATCAAAAGTTAAATTTGAGACATAGGAGTTAAATGATGGGCATTTAATTCCTATTCGATGTACTTCATTTTTTAACTCATGGCTTCAAATAAGCCGATAAGTGAATAAAAAACACACATCATGATGGGCTATGATGGGCCCCACGGATCATACTACCAGGGATATCCAATTTCCATCTATGATGACACATCATTTTTTTTAAAAGTCACAGTAGTGGAAGTCGACTGGGTACTGCCCCTCCCTGGCTGCTTAAATGGATGAGGTAATAGACTATAAACTTTCAAACCCACTTTGCATGGACTCTCTTACAACGGCTTTATTTTCAATCAAATTGGAACACCCATATCCATAACTCAACTGGCTACCGAGTGGAGATACCTTGTTTCAACACTTGAGGTCTTGGTATCGATCCCTAGTGGGGGTGGCTAACATAGAATGTGTGTGTGTACCGACATTGGTGTGCACTAACAAGCAAATCTGAAAAATAAATAAATAAAAATTGGATGCGGATTAAGTACTACCCTGTTTATCCTTGCTTAGCACAAACAAAAGCTCTAAGGGGCCACCATGATGTATGGGTTTTATCTACACTGCCCATCTGTTTTTTCATACCATTTTAGATTATAAGACCAAAAATGAGACAAAGTCGTGGACAAAGTGGACCGCATGGTGAGGATTAAACACCTGCCTTTGAATACTTCTCGGTGGAGGCAGAGTTTTGGATCAAGCTTATATTTGTCTTTTCCCTTCATCTAGGTGTATGTGGCCTTGCGAACAAGTTGGATGGAAGCCCTAAAAATGTATGAATTGTGGGTATCTTTATCACCTTTGCTTCCTACGGCATGCGGTTCACTTGAGTTTTAGATTTTTCTCATTTTTTGAACTTACATCCAAAATTGTTATGGAAAAATAAATAAACAGTGCGAATAAAATGCATGCATCCTGGTGGAACCCCAAAGCCCTTGCTTGTTTTGAACTAGGATAGGTGGGCATTGCTCCCAATGTGCATCCAATCAAATCCTGCCACCTGCTTAACGTAGTGTACTGGGTTCTCAGATGGCCACATGGGTTATCATCTTTCATGGCCGATTAAATTGTTAGGATGTGGATTGTACGGTGATCCTGCCACCACTAATCTCTTCTGGTCCCATCTCTCACAATGGCATATGACCCAACCAGATCCAACCATATCTAGATCAGACAGATATCAGTATTGGCAGGGTCACTGTGCAATCCAACAGAGATCGGATGGGGCCACACTACTCTCCAAAAATGTCAGATTAACCGTAAAGAAATAAATGAAGCCTTAATGAACCAGAATCCTCTACAGCACCTCAGGTTTGTTGGGCCTAATGTGCCGTGTTTATGACATCAACCCCGTCCATCAGGTGCATCTCCTTGTGCTCACCACAGATTTAAAAAATCAGCCAGACATAAAGGCAAGGTGGGACACACGACGGGAAGCAATATAAACACACTAAAACCTCTTAGTTCACGCAGTGCGGTCCACCTAAATTTTGGGCAGACTGGTTTCTAGGTTTTCCCCTCGTCCTGGTACGGTGAACCTGATGAGGAGTTTAACTATAGACACTTTTTTTTTTTTTTTTTAAACACAACCCATGACCTCAGTATAAAAATGTTATATCTACCACTGAGCCATGAGTACGGACCCTACAGGCCATACTGTTTCCTGGCCGTTCAGGTCACCTGACAGGCCCCACTGTTCCCTTGACCATAGACACCTGACGGCCCACTGTTTCCTTAACCATAGACACCTGACAGGCCCCACTGATGGACTAGATTTCACTTGCAAAACATGGTAAGCCCCACTGATTGGAATGCTTCTACAAGTCTTGTTTGGTAGCTTGTATTCGGCATGAATTAGAATCCAAATCATAAATACCATTCGATGAATTGGGATTTTGGGTTGTACTTGATTGCTTGTAATTAAAATTTATTAAAATTCAAAAATTGTATTTGGCAGCTATAATTTAAATGCATTAGAAATCTTGGAATCAAAGTTTGATTTAGTAAATCAGCTTTGATATCTTGAATCGGTGAAGCTTATATGACGTTTGACAGAATAATTATAATAACCCCATTCAAATATATACTTCAACAAAAATTGAAGAAATCTGAAACCTTTTGCGTACCATAAACAAGATGACTCTTTTTAGCTGTCTATTAAATAGCCAACATTTAGCTAATTTGGATAAATGTATTGGTATGATTTTAATGATACGGTGATAATTAGATTGTTTTGGACTATCATCAACATGCCATGTGTATGACAGATTAAAAAACCGGCCACAACTTTGTTACTTGTGTGACTTTTTTGTTTTAAAAAGAAAGATAACAAATACAATGAATCAAATGGATTCATGACAAAATAGAGAGATTTTTAAGCACACTTAAAAGCAACTTTTCATTTACCATTTATTACCTTGGAGCCAAACACACCAAAAAGTTACAATTATGAATGCAACCAAACGATTTCCCTCCTCCTCCTCCTCCTCTCTCTCTCTCTCTCACGATTTTCCTCAGGCTTCCTTCTTAGCACAAGATTATGAGAATCTCTGGTTTGGCTTGACTTAGTCCAGTTTGAATCGGTTGAACAAACTCAACTCAATTCGACTCGGTTTCCCTGACCAAGTCGGACTCGGTTCGGGCTAGGCCAGTAAGGATTCGGATCGGATCGAGTTAGCCCTGCTAGACTCGGTCTCAGATCGCATCGAGTTTGGGTCAAATTCTTAGAAAAATTGAATTGAGTCAAGTTGGACCCTATCCAGTTCGACTTGACTCGATGCCCACCTCTATATGTAATCCAGGGTCAAATTCTCAAAGAACTATATATTTTCGACTTGTAAGGTCTAGGACATGCCTTATGGATTGGTAGAGTATTGAAATCCAACTCTTATCTGGCAGTGGTTGAATATGTGTTTGGACCAGTAAAAAGGTGAGAGAGGAATTCAATTCCTAAAACTTGCGAACATCTTTTTTAATGATTTTCATCTTTAAGATAGGTTATCAATATTTTAAAATATGAATTCTCATTCAACAATCATGTTCTGTTTTGAAAGGATGAAAAAAAAGGTCTCTCCTTTCTAACAATTCTCACCTAATCGCCCCTTAGAAAAAACTGAAATCTTTAGAATATCTATCATGATAGGCAAACATCATAGAGAAAATCTCTTTTATTGGGAATTTGCTTTCATAAAAGAGATTTACAACCTCTCCTTAGATCTTGGAGAGCCGAGCCAAACATCTCTTAGAATGTATTTTTATCAATTCTGAGTGAAATTTTTTTAAATGACAAATACAACCATCTAGGAAGAGCAAGGCTACATTAAATCTGAAGTATGATGCATATGGATGGATGATCAATTGAAGTAGATATCTTTCGGCTTCATCTGTCGATTAACCATTAACTAAAATTTTCTTTGATTATTCTATCTCAACCGTTTAACACGTGGGCCCGTTTCTCACCAAATAAGAGCCATTGGCGGTTCTTGTATTTTAGGGCCTATTGGTACAAGGAATTCTGCAGTATTGATTTGCATTTAGTGAGTTATAAATTTCATATGATGGAAACGGTTTAATTAATTCGTGTCATATCTAGTCCAAGGAATATATATTGCAGAATTTTTAGCAAATTTAAAAATTCATTACAACTGTGGGGTTCATGTGAATGCAAGCATTTTATTCATATCATTCATCCATATGCATCCTTTACATGTGACAATTGAATGACATATGCATACAAGTGAATTGCATGAGTTTAAAATTTTGATTCATTAATTACAATTCCATAGTCCACTAAACGTACATTTCACTAATATGATGTTTTTCCTAAAGGAAAATTTGATCCAAAATGTCAGTCCACATAGTCAAAATATCATGGTATTTTGAAACATATAATCATTGTGTAGCAACATTATTAATTCTGCTTAGAGAGTGTTTAGATCATAAGTTACTTCAGATAAGTTGTGCCATAAATAACTCATCTCAATTTTTACTTATTCAACCCATGAGTATGTGTGGCAGGTACCATACTTATCAACTAAAAACTAATATTATAAGTAATTATATTTCAAGTTTGTTTAGTCCCCCTCACATTCAACATCCATCATGTGGGGCCAACCTTTGATTTGGGTTATTCATTTGTGTAGGCTCCACCTTCTATGTGGGTCATCGATCACACGGGGCCCACCTTTGACGTGAATCATTCATCATTATGACTGAACCTTTAATTGCACCATTCATTATGTAGGGCCCACCTTTGATGTTGGTCATCCTTCAAGTGGGACCTACCATCAATGTTATTGTCCATCATGTGGGGCCCATCTTCAATATTCACCACACATCATGTGGAGTCCACCTTTGATGTGGATCATCCATCATGTGGGCCCTACCTCTGATGTGGGTAGTCCATCATGCAGGGCCTACCTTAGATATGGGTCATTCATCATTAGGGTTGGCCTTTGATGTAGACCGCCCATCATGTGGGAGCTACCTTGATGTGGATTGTCCATTATGTGGGGCCCATCTTGATGTGGATCATCCATCATGTGCGACCCACCATTTTAATTGCCCATCATGCAGAGCCCACTATTGATGTGGATTGTCCATCAGGTAGGCCCTACCTTCAATGTGGGTTGCCTATCATGAAGGGCTCACCTTGGATGTGAGTCATTCATCATCAAGGGCTAACCTCTAATGTCGATTGTCCATCATGTGGGGCTACTTCAATATGCATTATCCATCATGTGCGGCGCAGCTTCAATGTTTGTTACCATCATGTGGAGCCCACGTTTGATGTGAATGGTCCATCATGTAGGCCCTACTTTTGAAGTGGTTCATCCATCCTACCAGCCTGCTTTAAATGTGAGCTTTAAAAAAATAATAATAATAATAAATCATTAATGGCCCATATTTGATTTGGACCATCCATATATAGGCCCACATTAATATGGGATCATCCGTGCATAAATCCCTTCTTTTATATGGACTGTCTAACGTGTGCGCTCCAGTCGTTGATGTGGACGATCTACATGTGGGACCCCCCTTGATACCAACTGAGAGAGCACCCCTTTGACACGAACATTTGAGAAAGAGGTAGAAAAGTCACCCATTAAGAAGTTAAAAATAATTACTTATTACCATAAAAGTAGCTTTCTGCCCATAAGTTACTTTTACAACTTAATTACTTAAGTTAAAAATAATTTATTTGGTGGACCATCGCCCAAAAACTATAGAACCAGAAATGGATGGCTTCAATCCGATCCAAGTCGTGTCACATATTTACAAGGTCATAGGGACAAGGAAAATGCCGTGCCTGATGAGGCATTCAATCTGCTATCTTTCAAAATGTCATAAAATCAAAGTAGGGCCCGTTCAACAGGTAAGACATTGCCACGTGTCGCGATGAGGTGTATGTAGTATTTATGAAGAGGGCATCAAAATTCAATTATCCGTAGGAGAAGGACCATTCAATGAACGCAGGATCCGCGTGCTACACAAATGGTGGGCCCCACTTGCCGCTCATATGAGCACCATCCATTGTAGATCGTACCGTGCTTCGCGACTGATACAATTATGGTCAGGGAACATTTGGATAAATACGCTCCCATTCCATTGCTTGGATCGTAAGGGAACGCCTCGTATACGATGACGGAAGGTGGTCCCTACCTTTCACGTTGAACTAGAAAAATAAAGGACATGAGTCACGGGACACCGGCACCTTGTTAAGTTGTGGTGTCTCGTCCAACCGTACACGTGACATGTAACCTTTCAATCCAGACAGTTCAACTTGTAGGGCCCACTATAGATGGAGAACAGCCAGAAAACCAAACCTGCTAGACAATCCTAACCACCCATTTGGTGGCAGTTGAGCGGGCGGTTTATTCGCAGTCCTAATGCACTGAGCCAAATCAAATGCTCAATATTGTTTGATCAGTTGGAACTTCGGCTGTGGTCTATCCAGCGTGCAGCCCACCATTTGGACGGTCAAAATCCTCAAAAGTGAGAGCTCCTACGGACGATGGATGATGCTCTATATAAATGGTGGTGAACTATCACTATAGCCTATCCCAGGGATCAACGCAGGTCAATTGGTGGGACCCACATCCGATCTCTGGAAATCAGGTGGTCACGAGTCACCTCTTTTATATTACTTCCAAACAACCCACTTTGAAAATGATTTTGACATTTTTAAAGAGAGGCGTTTGAAAAATGGATGAAAAGAAGCGTATCCGATCCGCTAAGGTGGGCCCCACAACGACAATCAGATGAAGGGAAACAACCCAAGAAGAAACACGAGTGTAATAAAGAAAGCAAGTGATGATTACCGTAATAAAAAGAAATATTATATGGTGGTGAACTTATTCTAGTCAAATACAACCATATCTTAATTATTGGGTGCCATTGTCGATACTCTGGCAGACTGATTCTTGATACGCATGCACTAAAAAAAATTAACACGTGTCAAATTTAACTGTCCAAATGGTTAATTTTCAATTCATATAGTTGATTATTGGACATTTCACTCAGCCAGAGTAGCAAATGATTCTCTTTTTACACGTTCCATTTCCACCGCCATCTTACTTTTCCAGAGCAATGCTGGGGCAAATTCGCTGGAGGATCGAATGAAGAGACTACTCGCGGGCACATGTCTCAACATGTTACACGTGTGTATGATCCGGTCCATTCAACATCTGGGACCCATCATGGCCATGCCCTGGCCAGAATTTCAGGTAAGTACGCTTATCATATAGGCCAGACGAGGATCCGGTAAATCGCCTCAGGGAAAACTGATCAATGGTCAGTAATCATGTTGACCCCTGCCCGATGAGTAGCTCATATCTGGCACATGAGTTCAGTTTCCTTGTGTGGCTCGGATTGCCTCTGACAGTGGAATGTTTGATGCGTGTACGTTGTACACGTGGCATACGAGTTAATTAAATTGTCCAAAATGGTGGGCCCCTATTAAAAAGGGTCAAACCAAGACCTAACTGATCTAACTTTTAAATGGACAATCTGCCGACACTTAATGGACGGTTGAAATGAAAACTGGTCAACGGTTTTAAATTAAAGAATGTCCATTGATTATAGGCGAAGGATTAATCTGAATTTGAAATGATGGCCTGCCAACAGTGGTCCTACATTTTGCAAGGTTCGATTTGATTAAGCATACAGTCCAACGTCATCGAGTTTAATTCCACATGTACAATTTCTATGTGACTGCGTATTAACCATCTCACTGGCCAGAGTAGCAAATAACTTAGTGGACCATGGGGATAAAATGTTGACGGTTATTCTCAATTGACTGATTAACTTAAATAATAGAAATGGTTAGTAAGGTATGTATATCTCATTGCTTTTGTTTTATTTAGATGTTTAAGATTTAAATGCTCGAAAAGTTAATAGGACATTGCTTCCAAAGAAAGAAAAAAAAAAAAGTTTTTAACTTTTGAGTTCTTGGTATTACGTAGAGGATTTGTTATAATAGAAAACGTGATTTAGAGGAAGATTCGAAAATTCAAAATCAAGATTTTTATATAGAATTTTTTTTAAATTTTTTTATCTTTTGTAGTTTAATTTTCCTGGTACTCCTGGTCTCATGTTACTTTCTTTACTTTTCTTTTAAGTATTTTTATTAATAGGCTCTACCTTGACATTGCGTAAAGTATATTTTATAGGTGTCTCTGGTAAGGATTTTCTGCATCGGAAACGTGATTTGACTTAAAGGGTAACCAAAAATTCGGTATACTTTCTTTCAACACTTTTATTGATAGAAAAAACTTTATTTTATTTCATGTCTGTATTGATTATTTAAGATTGGTAGGTTTATTTAGATTTATATATGTAATCCTTAGTATTTTACCGAAAGTTTCTTAAATCCCATTTTGAAAGCCTACGGCTTAACAAAGTAGAGATAGTGTTTTACATGTACGGAAAATGGTGTCTAACCTCTTCATTTTTCGTAAGTAGAGCCATTACTCAGAATTTGTAGCGCATATTAAACTAGGAGTCACCTGAGTCAAGAAGGCTATGGTTTTCCCGATCTCTAAGCGTTTCTAAGGATTTTAACCAACCGTGGAGTCTGAATCCTATTTTTTCTAGTGACGACATTGAGTGTTCACATATTCTTACTTGGAGAATTGAGAAAGAAGAATGTCGTCTTACACTAGAACACACGCACAAGCGTAGGTTGTGAGACAATGTAGCTATAAAGGTACAATTCACAATGTGTATCGTGTCGTGAGTGACACTCCCACACGACCTACCGCATACTGGTGTGATCCGATGAGACTAGACTATGCAATTGTAAAAGTTGGTCATGGAAAGTATGTCCATCACAAGATGAACCATCTAAATGAGTATCCTTACTCTTGTTCCGGTGGCAAACTCTTAGGAGTTTCAACACCCGGTCAAGGGTTCAAGTATCCATAGGTGGTGAAATCCCACTACGGTGTGAGTGTGTGGGGGTGTGTAAAAAAAAATAAAAATAAAAATAAAATCATCCCAATGATCAACCGACTTGAGAATAATCGTCGCCCGTAAGAGAGCGACCGTTTTACCTATCACCCAGTAGATAAGGTTATTCTGTCAATCAGTCGGCAAATATGAGTGTTATGTCAAATTAATTAATAGATGACGGCCGTTGCGCTAAACGACCATTGGATTCAAACCATCGAATTAATCGGTTGACTTTTAACGACCTGTCAGAAACAACCGCGTTGTAAATCAGCCAATGGATATCGACTATTACTATATTTCGGTCAGCCAAATTTTTCTGTTGTGTCGAACAATCGGTAAAATTCAACCATTATAAGAAATAAGAACTTCCATATTTTAAAGTTAAGTTGTGTCTCTTCTTAAAAGGCTAGACCTTTGAATGCATATTTTTAAAATGCCTCTTTGTGAAAACGTTCGGCTTTTCATTCTCTATAAAACCCTTTGTATATTGAGGATTAACACAACCACGTTCTTTTCTCTCTCAACAAGCAACCGAAGTAGGTTCTTTGTTTTTTAGTTCGCCAGTTACCCAGCAACGATCTCATACCGACGAGAGGGGAAGAATAACTTTTAAGAAAAATGTATTTAATACGTACTTTAAAGTTTGGTTCCATCTAATTTTTTGTCTTGTCTCATCTTCGATTCCTGTCTATTTTCCTAACAATCTTAAAGCATTATTAGATTAATATCAAAATAAGTATTGTATCCATCAAGCTGATGAACCAGGATTTAATTAAATTTGATCGATTCGATAGCATGAACTTCACCCGTTGGCAAGACAAACTTAAGTTATTGTTGACGATGATGAAGCTCTTCTATGTTTAGATCTAAATATGCCTATGGTTCATCCACCATCTGATCAAGATACTTAAGAGAGGATTGCTGAAAGAAGAAAATGAGAAGAAGATGAATTGGTCTGTAGAGGACACATCTTTAACGCCCTCTCCAATCGTCTGTATTATCCATATATAGACACAACTTTAGCCAAAGAAATCTAAAATGTTATTGAGTTCTAATACAATACTTAAAAAGAAGAAATAAAGAAATTCATCATCGCCAAGTATTTTGATCTTCTTATGGAAGATAACAAACCAATCTTATCTCAAGTGCATGAACCACAGGTGATTGTAAATAAGATTAAATCTTTAAAGATTGATGTCCCTGAACCTTTTCAAGTTGGTGTCATAATCACCAAACTGCCTCCATCATGGAAAGAATATGGGAAGACGATTCTTCTTAAGTTCGAAGACTTTACCTTGGAACAGATTCGAAAACATCTTTGAATTGAAGAAGAATTTTGTTTAAAAAATCAAAGCGATGACAATAGTGTCAATGATGCATCTAAGGTTAATATGGTTGATAGGTCGTCTTATAATAAGAATAACACAAAGTCGAACAGCTCTTTGAAAGCTAATAAGGATCAAGAGAATTTTTATAATAAAAAAAATTGTAAAAAAAAAGGAAAGCGCAAAAGTCTGTTCTACGTTTGTTGTAACAACGTTGACGTCAACACAGTTCAAGGTAAGATACTTAAATGGTGGTATGATATTGGAGCTATGGTACTTGTCTGCTACGATAAATCAGCCTTGAAAATGTACGAAGAACTCACCAATGAACATGATATTCAAATGGGTAATGATTATCAATCGAAAGTTGTTGGCAAATGAACTATAGAAATCTTTTTTACCTCTGGAAAGAAGATTATCTTGACCAATGTATTGCATGGGTTGATGATGAATCTAAACTCTCTAATGGTGTGACCTGCCTAAAACCATGGATTGGGCTAGATTTTGGAGTCTAGGCCTAAAAGGGAGTGACACAACTAACGGATAAGGTGTATGTCCCACACACAAAATACTGGACCCCACAAAGCTCAGTCCTTTCATAATATATTTCCATCATCCCTTGATTATGGTTGTTGCTCCATGAAAGATGATGATGAGGTAGAAGCACCTGGTAATGATTTCTCTCCACTTTCTTTCCATTTCTCTCCTCCTTTTTTTTCCATCTCTCTCTCTCTCTCTCTCTCAGAATAATCCATGGGCCCCACAATTGACAAATCCAGACCCTCCCTTGGCCCTTGATGGAAAGCCTCATCTCTCCTCCTCCCTCCCTCCCTCCCTCCCTTTTCAAGTGTTGCAAAGGCCATATCCCTTGCTAAGCATACACATAGAATGAACAGATGTTGATTTCAATCAAAACTCAGCCGTCTAGTGATCTCAAGCAATGATTTGGTGTGACCGTACATGTGGGGGATTCTAAGTTTGGAAATTATTTCACAAAATAATATTGAAAACTGAAAGACAATAAAAAAAAATTTTACACTAGACCGAATCACCTATGTAATAGGTTGTCCTTAAAGCTTAATTATTCCCCTTCTCCTGTTGAATTAAGATCGTTGTCGAGTTATAGGCGAATTACTTCCTGGATAAGACAAGTCTTTGGTAAGGTTCTATGTGCAGCAATCATGAAGGGACACAGGGACTCAGTTAATATAGTTCGCTTCTCTAGTAGATTTGTTGAGTGCTCAAACTCAATGACTCAAACAAGGTTCGAGTCACTCAACTACTTCTTGAGTAATCTTAAAAGGGAAAAACTGTTTAGAGAGATCATATCAGATTCCGATTGAATCTGATGGAGTTGGACGATTCTGGACCTGGAGGGTTCATTTTATATAGCATTTGGGGTGTGAACCGTTACTAGGCGATCATCAAACAATTGTGAAACATTTCTTACCATCGGTACTAAATTCTGTATGTTTCATATGTTTAGATCAATGACTTGACCATTAGATCACCAAGGGTCATCTATTTTTAGACCATTTTCGCTATTAATGCTACTAGACATTCTTAAAAACGGTTGAGGGTTTCTGTAACATCCTGGATTTTCACTGTTTTGGATTTCCAAAATTCCGTTAATTTTTTTTTTATTTATTTTTATATAATTAACTTATAATATTACTTATTGACCATTAGGACCCAATGTTAGTGTATACAGGGGTAGTACCAGTAAAGAACCATACCAGTCCGATTAATCAGCCGTAGGAAGCCAATGAATCCGCCCAATCACTTGAACATCAGGTGTAGTGTAACGACCCACCGAACCAGAACAATGTCTTGGGGCGCCCACGAAGGATTTGCCACAGGACCATTCGTTTAAGCCACTCGTAGTGAGGTATCACAAATAAATTGGATCAATATTAGCCCAATTGAATAGACCAGCCGGGTCCTGATAGAACCTGGTGCGGGCCTCCAAGCCAAATGGCCGTTTACACCTAGCGACAGCCCGTGCGGGCTGTACCGCGACGCGGGAAGGTCAGAAAAATCTAAAAATTTAGGAAACCATAGAGGTCACTGGGCTTGTGGACCATAGCGGACCACGGACCCAGTGGACACCCAGAAGTAGGATCTGACACTGACTAAATGCACCCCACTTATGCCAGGACCGGAATCTGGCGCTCGCAAATGAAGCTGAGATACAAGGCTATCCAGCCGTCGGATCTCTTCTACATTTTCAGGGGAGGTCTAATGAATTTTTCTACACCCGTCCACAAACTCTGGGACCCAATCGTGAAATGGTGACCGTTGATCGCAAATCGAGCCCGTGCAACCAAACGCCAGATCCGATCATTCTCAAATTTTGCATGGCCCTTCATCGGGCCATGGAGCACCTATCCTATAAGTTTCATGGTCGGAGGGCCACTAGAACTTCCCCGGTTATCGAAACAAGCTCTAGACCGCTCGTTAGTGGACCACTAGTTCCAAAACTATAGAGTAATGTTCGTCTTACTGGGCTCGACGTCCATCGCGGGAGTCAGACCTGGGTAGTGTCCAGAACCGCTCAACTTGAGCCGAAGGACGAGTGCATGAGAAGCGCAAATACCCTAAAAAAAGGAATTGGAACTTAAGTGAATTGAGTCATCCACTCTTATGCAAAGTTCAGGATTTCAGATCGTCACACGTGGAGTAAGAATATTTCCCTGCTCATATCAGTATAGTTGTGGCCCCGATCGACCATCGGTGACCGTTGAACAGATTTTTAATCATATCTGTCGATCGGCGCATCCAAATGGCGGCCCGATCATGTTCATACGTAAATCATCATTAGGGCTAACTATCCTACGGTGTATATCAATATGTATACCCTATAGTGGGCCCTAGATCTTGAAAAGACCCTCTCATAGGTCTAGTGTAGTAAAAACCCAACACTTGGGGCCATTTTCACCAAATCTGGCATTATAAAAGGGCCTCATTTGGGCTCTCTCTCTCCCCATACGATTTTGTCCTAGAGAAGGAAAGAGAGGAGAGAAAAAGGAGGAGAGAAAGAGGAGAAAGGAGGAGAAAGAGAGAGGAAGAAGAGAGTGAAGGAGGGTGTTGTTGATGGTGGGGCCCAAGGGAGCTCAACCTTGCAACTCTCCACCACTTCTCCAAGGAAATCCCTACGCTACAACCACAAGAATCATCCGTTGGTCATCTAGGTAAAATCCCTCACTCCTTTTTCTTGAAATCCATGTATTGAGAAGGAATTTCATGGATTTCTAACATGCAAATGGTTATTTTAGGGAATCCGGCCGTCCGACCCCAAAAGCTTTATTCCTAGGTCGTTTTCCAAGTCTCCAACGATTCGAAGGTGCGGACTATTACTCTTAGGTGGCCTAGCACCAATTTTAGTACGAGCTTAATGATTTTGATTGCTTGGATGTTATATTTGAAAGTCTAGGAAAATCCTAGGAATTGTATGTTGGTTGGAATGGTATGAATTTACATGTTTGGCTCTCACTCATAATGTCGTTCACGTTTCTCACATGATTTGGTGTATGGATGATTACATGTTCATGCCTTGTGTGATTTTCTCATGTGTTGTTGCCTCATAGGATTTATGATTTATTGCTCTTGTACATATGATTTCTCAACATGGAGGAAGTGTTAACTTCCTCACCAACCCACACCACACACACACTTTATTAATGATGTTAATAGTTTACTTGTTAGAGAAATTTGAATTGTATGTTGAGAAACATGAGAACATGGTGTTGAATATGCTTGATGATGCATTGGTTGTTGGCATGTTATGAATTACTATTTCTACCCTTGGGTTGGTCAGGAACTTAAGGAGAGATGGTAGTCCCATCGGTAGGACTACGCTATGGTTGGACTTGTGGGTTTGGGCGGGTGTGATCGGGTAGCTGTAGTTTGACTACATGGGACCCTCGTGCCCGATGTCACACGCCTCACGCTCGCCTGACTCGTGAGGTCTAGCCTACCGTCTGACCAACCTTGATTGTTAACCCTGTTTGCTCACACATGTATGGAACCTGGAACACCCTACAACCGTTGCAGCTCATCAATAACCCACTTGAAATTTGGTCCACAGCCTCGTGAGCCGGGCATGGTGGAATGAGACACTGTGTCCGAGCTGTCGGCCTATGTTGGGGTACTGCGCCTCCCCGTAGTGACCGCGAGCGATCCCTTTCTCATGGCACTCCTCATGTGCTTGAAGTCGGGGATGAGGAACCCGACGGGATCACGGACCCCGGGATCTCGGCCTCACGCA
This sequence comes from Magnolia sinica, assembly GCF_029962835.1. Lineage (NCBI taxonomy): Eukaryota > Viridiplantae > Streptophyta > Magnoliopsida > Magnoliales > Magnoliaceae > Magnolia > Magnolia sinica. Next base: position 6,574,932 of record NC_080585.1, on the reverse strand, counting down.
TTTGGGGGTCTTGGCCTCGCAACCTGTTTAGGGCATTGATACGTGGGGTGTACCAGATTCCCAAATCTGCTGGATGAATGGACCTAGCTAATCACACGGCTAACACGATCATTGCATCGCACTAGTTAGGTGGCGACTCGGCAGTCGAGGTCGCACTGAGGGAGTGTTGGCATTGGCGATCGTTAGATGTTGTCGCACGAGGGAGCGTTGTGGTGAGGGCATGCATCATGTCATGCTGCATACATGCGTATTAATAAGATTACATAGACATGTGTGATTGTTTGCTTTTCATTAAGATCATATTATAATTGATGCCTGTGATAACTTAAGACTAATAGCACCCACTGAGTTGATCACTCACTCCCACTCTGGGACGGTTTTTTAAAACACCAACCAGACCCATTCATAGATGCAGGTGACTCAGGACTGGAGGAGCCTGGTGAGGCGAGCTTCGAGGAGGAGGACGAGCTGTCCTACTTCCAGTTGATGGACGGTTCTCCGCCAGCTTGATCGGCAGGATATAGTCACTGAGCAGGGGGCTCAGTCCTATTCTTTTGGTCTTGCTATTCTTTTGTGATTTTGTTGAGTAGCATCTTATGCGACTTATGTATTCTTTTGGTCATGTATATATATATTTATATATATATATATATGTATATATTTATTTTCAGTCTCTTTCATTTCAGTGAACTTGTGTGGATGTACTTCATGTTCCAGGAGATTCCAGACTGCGCATTTAAATTAGTTCGCATATTATTAAAAATTGGCTATAAGTGACCTCGGGAACTTAGGAGTCGAGTATATGCACGACCCCCGATTTTCAGGACGTTACAGTTTCGGATCCATCGATCTAATCGCTCCTAGCAACATATAGAATCAAGTCATCACTCACACATTGTGTGCCACTACAACTACACTACTACACTACCCTTGCCCACGCCCTCATTCGTGCCTAAGCTCGAGTTAGCGTGTTCTAGCCCATAATTGGGCATCTTTCTCTCCGTTTTCCCGAGTAAGAATATTCAACACTTAATGGCTTATAAACCATAAATATTTCTCCCACGCTATCCAAGGCGAGGCCAAAGGAACCTCTTTTTTTTCTTTGGTTTTTCAAAATCATTTAGGGCGTGTTTGATTTTCCGGTGAAATGGTAAATCCAGTGTAAAAAAGTAATAATTACTTCCCGCTGCATTTACAACTTACCTGATTTGACTACTTACTTTTTGACACGAAAACCAAGAATATTACAAAATATCTGTGGGTCCCACTGTGATGCATTTCGCTTATCTACACCGTTCATCCATTATTCCAGTTAAATTCATAGCATGAGTAAAAAATTGAGGCATATCCAATACTCAATTGGATCACGTCATACAAAAAAGGAAATCGAATATTTATCGTTAAAAACTTTGTAGGGCCACTGTTTCTTTTGGCGTGGGCCACCTGAGTGTTGGATCCGCTTCATTTTTTGTCTCATACTCCAAAATATTGTAATAAAACAGACCGACGGAATGGATATATCATTCACATTAACTTGCAGTTCAAAAATTAAAATTACATCTTTTGAACCAATTTCACAGGCATAAATTCCCATGAATTTTCAAACACAGTGAAATTATAATAATTACTATTTCCCAAGTATTGCCCATTTCTTTAAAAAACAAACAGGCCTTTAAGTAAGGAAACGAATTTTTTTAACTTCTATTTATATTTTTCAAACCAAAAACCCAGTACCGGTCCCTCCATTGGCACGTGTGAGTGTGATTGCTGAGACGTTGTACTGCACTTCCCATTCTCCAAAATCATGGAAGTCATTGATGGCCTGTGAGGTCCAATCCATCGGATCCAATTCGGTACATCCAGGAACCACCGCCACGTGGATCCGTGACTATTGGCCCATTCTGATATTGTTTATATCCACGTCATCCATCCGTTTTACCCGCTTAAAAATGAAGAGGTACCAAAGCTAACACAACATATGAAACAATAGGGATGATGACATCTACCATTGAAACTTTTCTAAGGTTTACCAAGAAGTTTATTTATTATACAACTTGTTCAGGAGGTCGCGCAAATATGAACGGAGATAAAATACATATCAGTTTGATCCAAATCTTTGTGGCTGTTAAGAAAATTTTAATGGGGGCATTTAATCACCATTATTTCCTATGGTGTGGTCCTATGATTTGGATCCACTTCATTTTTAGGCCCACGCTCTAAAATGAGCCAACAAAACAGATGGCATTATAAATGTTAAACACATAAACGATGGTCTCCAAAGTCACATATCCAATGTCCCCGGTGCTCTCGCATGATAACTTTCAAACATATTTTGCACTGGGCCATCCCGTGTAAAACACATATCCAAGGTCCCGAGTGCTCACATAAATACAGATAAATCAACGGAAGTACAACACATACACAACAGTGGGCCAGTGGCTTTCAAGGTTAGGTAACAATATTCCCAGTTCTCACGTAACAACTTTTAAACATACTTTACATAGCCGACAAAGGCACAATCAAATCCTCATTAACACTGAAGAGATCCACAAGTAGCCCTGGTATTAAATATGGCCCCACACTCTGACATGCCAATTTTCAAACAAGGTCCGTATCTAAAAGCGACATGTGGCGCGATCCCATCCAACCACAGGATAATCAAATCTCTTTCAAGAATCCTCTGCAACACCTGCTTTAGTCAATGCCAAAGTATACCCATCATGTTGGATGTGTAAAATCTAATCTATTTATCCAGTGCTATCCTATAATATTAAAAATTTGCATGTGTAAAATCTAATCTATTTATCAAGTGCTATCCTATATTATTAAAAATTGGGATAAATATCAGTGAGCTCTACAACTCAGGTGGGCCACACTAAGTAATTTGTGGGTGGAGTCACCAAGATGTGTATCTTTTATCAAATGGTGAAATTACAAAAACCAGCTTGACCTAATTACGGGGTCGAAGGGTGTGTTTGTTTTACTAATTATTACATCACATCGGTAGATAAAATGAAATGGGCAATAACTGTATTTTATTTTCCTTGTTTGCTAATATACTTACATTTTATCGTAATAATAACATCCTTCCGTTTGTATTTTTTTTTAACCATGTAAATTATACAATTTGAAAATTTACCAAAAATGGTTTTAAATTAGGGTTGAAAGTTGGGCGGGTTCAACCCGACCGACTCATGACCGACCCGACATTGGGTTGAGCTCGGGCAAGATATATCGTATCCGATCTCAAGCTTGGGCTATACAAACACCAACCCGATAAAACTTGGGTTGGGCTCAGGTCGAGGTCTTGGGTTGCCCGACCTAATCCGAACCCAAACCCGAATCCAATTAATATATAAGTTACTTATAAATTATAATTGAGTGTGGATCATTTGTGTCGAAGGCACACTAGTGATTCGGGTCTCATTTGTCTACATCATTTCTAAGGACTCAAGCTGACAAGATATGCCGGATTTCTCTCTCCCAAATAGATTGTGTGCTATGCTACATGACTTTTAATAGAATAGTTGTCTAATATTTTAGCTTTTTTTTTAAAGAAAAAAATAAAATTTTTTATGATAAATAATCACATATATGATTAATAAAATCATAGATACAAAAAATAAATCATATATTGAAATATAATAAATTAATGTAATAACGAAAATATTAACACATATATATTTGACCAATCCGATCAACCCGGACGAGCCCAAGCTTGGGTAGAGAATTTTCAACCCGAGACTGGGTTGGGTTGGATTAAGTCTGAGGTATAGGAACCTCAGGTTGGGTCAGGTTTGAACACCAACCCAACCCATCCCAACCCAACCCGCCGACGTTCCGCCCTATTATAAATGATTTTACGTCTCTTCAATTATATGTATTTAACCCTTAACATGAGGCAATTTTACATCATTGCCATTCGTGGGGCTGAGGAGACATCAAATCCGGCTGGGCTGATCTTTTGAATGTACGATCCAAATAAGTGTATTTACATTTAATGTACGGTGGGCCCCACATAGCTTTGTCGTTTTCCGCATCCGCTTAGAACATGTGTGGTAGAAGATCCTGTCCGGCTATAGGGTAAGTTGGCTTGCCACGTAGGACACCTTTTGATCTTCCTATGGATACGGCAAAAACCATTTTGGTACTCCAGCGGTCTACTCCACCGATAGGTAGGGTAGCCCGCGGTGTCATTTTATAAAATGTACTGCTCAACCGGATAACTCAATCAATCCCACCCTGAATCATGTGGGGATACGGGATACATGTAACAGATCTGAACCATTCATCAGGTAATGGCCACTTGGAAGATGCAATAGAACAAAAACTAGAGTAGTATATCGTCGACTAAGAAAAATGGTTTATTTAATATATGCCGTTGGCTTTTCTTTTCCAACCGTTCATTTTTCACGTATAGGTTTAACCTGTTTGATAACCGGTCAATTTCATTTCCCGTACATACAATATCTACAGTGTATCATACCTGATGAACGGCATGGATATTGGACAGATTTTCCGGCTTCACAGATGCCTGACACGTGTTCTACCCATCAACTAAGAGTAGCGAACCACGATCCAATAAAAGAATAACGATCATCCGCGTCGAGTGTCGTTGTCCTACCTCCTTATTCCTGTTGAGGAATTATAGGGTACGTGGACTGTTTATTTTCGCATGAATGCATGTGTTTTAAATTCTGAGAAGTGGGGCCCACTTTTCATTAATCCAGACCGTTGGTTTGGTGTGTCCAACTCTACAACTGGCAGGACTAGTCACGAGGTGGGGAAATCACAGCTATAAACATCATAACGTTTGCAACAATTCAAAGACAATATGATTATTCCATTGAGGAGCAATGAAAATCAACGGTGGGTCATAACGTACGATTCGGTAGCCACCCCTCCAGGGGCCACCGTGATGTAAGTGTTTTATCTCGCTGTCCATCCATTTTTCTAGATAATTTTAAGTCATGAGTCAAATAAATGAAGCAGATCTAAATCTAAGGTGGAATAAACGGTGGTAAAGAGTGGTGATTGAGCACCCACCGTTCAAAACTTCCTGGGGCCACGGAAGTTTTGATTGAAGTTGTCATTTGTGTTGTCCCTTCATCCATGTCTTTGTGACCTAAACAGCATGTTTGATGGCAAGTAAACATTACAGTGGGCACTAGGAATCATTTAACGGTGGTCTGCTCAATCACCACTCTTTATTGAACCGTGGTTCGCCTGAGATATGGATCTTCTTCGTTTTACTGCTCATGCCTTAATATGATCTGTAAAAACGTATGAACGGCGTGGATATAGAATAATGATTCAATGTGGGCCCCAACGGTAAGGGACGCACGGTCTTGGGTGAGGCCTGCAGCTAGTTGGAAGAATCTAAAATATTACCAAAAAGGGAAGAATTTCTCACCGGCAAGAGCTGTAAATTAACTGGCCTCTGGTACTCATCATTGCATAAAGATAACTGATCTCGTGCACAGCCAAAGGTAGCATGACTTGTGGTACTGGATCACCTTTCCCACCAACGTTTAACTCATGTAGTGAATCAACACCGTTAAAATTATTGGACCCAATATAAATATTACCCATTACTAAAACCAGGTTAATTAGATAAATATGTGGGCCTGAATATTAAGTCAGACCATCGTTTTTCAATTTATTCCAATGGATTAACCCATTAGAGAATTGAACAGATGGTTTTTGTGCCAACTAAGCTTCCTTTCGTGGTCTACTGTTTTAATGGAACCGATCTCCAAAAAACTTTAAGGTTTTTGTCAGGAAATAGGGTATAGTACCAGAAGGTGCGGTACCTTTACTGTAGGTGATCATTTCCCAGATATAAAAGTTGGTTTAGCTTTTTAGTGGGACCCAATAGCGAAATCTCCCAACGAACTAAGGAACAAAGACACGTGTTATGTCGGTGGGATCTACTGACGCTCACTGGCGGAAACGGATTAGCTACTCCCCCTGCCACCAGCCCGGTGGCTGATGGTCGGTGATCTGTGGGCCCCACCATGATGTATGTGTTTCATCCATTCCGTTCATCCAATTTTACAGATTATTTTTGGTTTTATGGAAAGCATGAGAGAGATATAAATCTCAAGTGGATCACACCACAGGAAAACAATGGTGATTGGATATCCACCATTAAAATCTTCCTAAGTTCTACTGTACTGTTTATTTGACATCCAATCTGTTAATTAGGTCATACAGACCCAGATGAAGGGAAAAAAAAAAAGATCATCATGATCCAAAACTTTTATGGCCCCCAAAAAGTTTTTAATGGTTGACATTCATTCAACACGGTTTTCTGTAATGTGGTCCACTTGAGACTTGGAATATCTAATTTTTATTTTAATAGCATAAAATGATCTATAAAAATAGATAGACGGCATGGATAAAACAAATACATCGTGGTGGGGCCCAATAGAGCACTGAACACCCGCGCCATTGGCTGGTGGGGGTGGAGTAGCCAATCCGTTCCCATTGTCAACACGCCCTTGCTTGAGCCTCGTGGAAGACGGAGCGAATTAGATGCGGGCCAGACGCGGATTCACTGCGCTGGGAACTAGGTGGGGCCTACCTTGATGTTTTTGAGAAATTCACTTCGTTTATCCGTTCTGTGAGATTATTTTAGAACCTAAAGCTAAAAATGATCCGCATCCAAAACCCAAATATGCTAAAAACGTGAGGATTGAACTTCCACGGTTAAAATGTTCGTGGGACTACAGAAGTTTTGTGAATGGAACGTAAACATCACTTTCGACGTAGTGAAGTTTCACCGGTAGCCTTCTTCTTTAGTGCGGCACACTTGAGTCTTGAATACTAACTCACTTTTGGGGCTAAAATGAGCTCAAAAAACGGATGGACGGGGTGGATGTCTAACAAACATCACCTTGGCCTAACCTAAGTTTCCAGCGGGCTTCAGGACACGGATTGCGTCCTGCCCCCGCCCGTCTCTAGCCCTGAACAGGCAGTTCTATGGCCGGGCCCACACTGATGTATCTGTACATCCAAGCCATCCATTCCTTTTCTAAGATCATTTTAATTTATGAACACAAAATTGAAGTAGATAGAACGCTCAAATGTACCACACCACGTATTACTATTACATTTAATGCAACTGGCATTTAATACTTTGTGTATTTTATGCATCAAAGCATATTATTTGGTGTGGTCCACTTGAGGGTTAGATCTACCTCACTTTTGTGCCAATGCATCGGACGGCTTGGATGTACAGATACATCACGGTGGGTCCGCCCACAGAATTGCCCGTTTGGGATATAGACGGGCGGGGGTAGGACGCAAACCGCGTCCGCTTCACCCGAGACCATGCGGAAACGGATTGCTGCTCCCCTGCAACCGGCCAATGGCTGGTGTTCGGTGCTATGTGGGCCTACCATGATGTATGTGTTTCATCCATGCCGTCCATCTATTTTTTTAGATCATTTTATAGCATGAGACCAAAAATGAGGTATATCCCAATCACAATTGAATCACATTATAGGAAACAATGTTTAATAAACGTCGACTATAAAAACATTTTGGAGCCTATAAAAGTTTTGGATCAAGCTGATATTTGTTTTTTACCTTCATCCGGGTCTGTATGACCTAATCAATATATTGGATTTCAAATAAACAGTACAGTGGGCCTTAGGAGGATTTTAATGGTGGATATTGAATCGCTATTATTTTCTTGTGGTGTGGTCCGCCTGAGATTTATATCCCCCTCATTTTTTGGGATCAAGCCCTGAAATGATCGGTAAAAATAGATGAAACACATACATCATGATGGGCCCACAGAGCACCAGCCACCGGATACGGATTGGCTACTCCCCCTGACCACCAGCCAATGGCTGGTGGTCGGTGCTTTGTGGGCCCAACCATGATGTATGTGTTTCATCCATGCTGTCCATCTATTTTTACAGATCATTTTACAGTATAAACCAAAAATGAGATATATCCTGATCTCAAGTGACCCACATTACAGGAAACAGTGAATGATTGTCGACCATTAAAAACATTTTGGGGGCCATAAAAGCTTTGGATCAAGCTGATTTTTGTTTTTTCCCTTCATCTGGGCCTGTATGACCTAATCAACAGATTAGATATCAAATAAAAGGTACAGTGGGCCTTAGGAGGATTTTAATGGTGGATATCCAATCACTATTGTTTTCATATGGTGTGGACCACATGAGATTTATATACCGCTAATTTTTTAAAGCAATCACTAAAATGATTTTTTAAAAAGTATGAACGGAATGGATGAAACACATACATCATGGTAGGGCCAACAGAGCACCAACCATCAGCCACAGGGCGGTGGGAGGGAGAGTAGCCAATCCGTTTCCCCAGCCACCGGGCTTGTAGCAGGGGAGCAGCCAATCCGTTTCCGACCATGCGGCCTTTACCGTACGGTTCACTTGATGCATGTATCATCCACGCTGTCCATCAATTTTTCAGATCATTTAATAAATGATCTTAAAAAATGAAGCAGATTAAAATCTCAAAATAAACCACCATACTCTAGCCAAAAATAAATGCCCCACCATTAAAAACTTCCAAGGGCCCACCTTAATGTGTCCATCGTGATTATTTGACATCCAATCAATTAGTAAGGTCACGCAGAAATTGTTAAAGGGAAATAAATAAATTTCATAATGATTCAAACTTTGTGGCTCACACAAATTATTTAATGGTTAATCACCACTTTTTCCATGGTATTGTCCACCTGAGATTTAGATATACTTTATTTTTTGGCCCACCGATGCAAAGCACGACACAGCATGGCATGGTAAAATTGGCCCACGGTATAGTCCTACATGGCACAGTTCGGTAAAATAGTAAGCTATATTGGACTTTAACATTCTAGCCCATGGCACATCACGAAGCACGGTCTGTTAGGTACGTGGCACGACCCGTTAGGCCTGATTAACGGTTATTTATGGTCAAAAATAACCATTTGATAGTAAAAATAAAAAAATAAAATAAAAAATAATCAAAACAGAACTATAAAAGAGGATTATCCTCTTCTTCAAAGCTATTAAACGCTCTCTCTCAAGTCTCTCAAGTTCTCTAAATACTCAAGGTCTTAAATTCTCAAGTGATTAAGTTAATGGGTCTCAATTTCATGAACGTCTCAAGCTTCCCAAATCAAAAGATCGAAAAATCTCAAGTTTTCATATTGCTCTCAAGATCTCAATTTCTCCAATAGCTGAAGTTATCAAAGTTTGGAAACTTTCTTATTTAATTTTAGTTCTTTTATCTTTTAATTATAATATTATATAATTAATTCTCATTCTCTACCATCCTTCTTACTATAATTAAGATAATTTTTTTATATGTTTTATTTAATATATATTAGATATGGATGATAGATTCTTTAATATTGGAAAATAAAAAAAGAAAAAGAATAAATCAACCAAACAATTCTTAATTACGAATTCATGGGTTACCCACACCTTCTCAATCCCAATTTAAATCAAGAAGTTGGAGAGAAAGAAGAACCCATAAAATCATTAACTGGTTCGAAAATAACTAGTACTTCAAAAATTTAGAAATATATGAAAGTAACTAATTTTAAAATTAACGTGGGTCAAATAATGCTTAAGATCGTTTATGTCTTATGTAAAATCTAGTATAGTTGTAATTCCACCAGTGGTATTGGTCATCTAAAATGTCATCTGGATAAATGTTTGCCAAAACATGGGAAAAAATATCATAAACAAATCCAAATTAGTCAAGCCTCCAAATGGAGCTGCTTGTCTACTTTAGGTTTAGTCAAGCTAATACTTGGCTAAAACTCGTCAAATTTATAATTAAAATTGAACAACCATTTACTTTTATAGAAAATAAAATTTTTGAATAAATAGTTCAAAATTCATTTACAACATAGTTTTCAAAAATTTTTAAAAATTATGCTTTAAAACTATTTAGAAAAGATAACGATGTTTTATTTAAAGCTTTTATAAATATTCTTGAAAAATAAGTCTAACTTTATATTTATGGACTTTCAATCAAAATTTAGGTTATATATGTATAATCGCTTATTGGATAGATTCGGACCAGAGATTACGAAAAAAAATAATTATATTTTCTTTGGATGAGTCCCCTCACTCAGGAACTAAAATAGATTTGGCTATACTCAATAATCTTAGAGAATATGGAATTCAAAATTAAAAAAAAATTCTATAAGTTTGAATAATGCTTCATTTAACATTTTAGCAATTTGATTTCTAAAAAAACCATATTCCCCTTAATGTTAGTGGAAAAAAACTTCACGTACAATGTGCTTGTCATATCATAAATTTAGTTGTACAAGATGATTTAACATTTATTAAACTTCACATAAAACATATTAGGCAATCAATAAGTTTTATCTTTTTTTACTTCTCCAGCTAGATATCAAGATTTTAAAGTCATGTGCATAACAACATATAAAAATGGTAGAAAATATTCATTGGATGTTAAACACTGGTAAATTTTCATTCTTTTTATGTTAGAGGCTTCATATGAATTTAAAGATGTGATAAGACTTCTGCTTAAGTAGAGATTTTGAGTATTTAACAACTAATATAAACTAGGACATTACAAAAAAATTAATAATAATAACAGAATTTTTACAGGCTTTTCATAATGCAACCACGACTTTGTCTGATATTTATTATCCAACATCTAATTGAATTATATACCATGAATTGCGCTTAGTGTGTCCATGGGTTGTGCGTACGAAAGCTTGGTAGAGCTAAGGAATGATGGCTATGTCCTAGAAGGGGGCTGATTAGGACCTATTAAAATTTTTAACTTTTTAAAATACAATTAACTACTTAAACTAATATATAGTTTAAACTAAGCAAGACAATTTTCTCTAAGACTTCCAAGCTAATAGAGGACCCAATCATATAGACTACAAATGATATGCCATTCAAGTAACTAGTCTATAAATATAATAGTGTACATATGTGTGTGGGATGTACTACCTATCAACTCATAACATTCATTTATTTATGCATATATATGTAACATCTTCAATTTTCACTGTTTTGGATTTCCGAAAATTCATCAATTTTTTTTTTAAAATTTAATTAACCTAAATATTACTTAATAACCATTAGCACTCAATGTTAGTGTATGCAGGGGTGGTACTAGCAAAGAACCGCACTAGTCCGATTAATCAGCCGTAGGAAGTCAATGAATCCGCCCGATCACTTGAACATCAGGTGTAGTGTAACATCCCGCCCAACCAGAACAGTGTCCTGAGGCGTCCACGTAAGATTTGCCACATGACCGTTCGTTTAAGTCACTCGTAATGAGGTATCACAAATAAATTAAACTAAGATTAGCCCAATTGAATAGACCAGACGAGTCCTGATAGAACCTGATGCGAGCCTCCAAGTCAGATGGTCGTTTACACCTAGCGACAGCCCGTGTGAGCTATACCGTGACACAGGAAGGTCAAAAAATTATAAAAATTTAGGAGAGCATAGATCTCACTGGGCTTAGAGACCATCGCGAACCACGGACCCAGTGGACACTCAGAAGTGGAATCTGACACTTGCCAAATACGCCCCACCAATGCCAGAATTGGAATCTGACACGTGTAAATAAAACTGAGATATAAGACATTTCAGCCGTCAGATTTCTTCATAATTTACGATGATGGTCTAATGTATTTTTCTACACCCGTCTACAAACTTTGGGACCCGATCGTGGAACAGTGACCGTTGATCGCAAATCGGACCCGTGTGACTAAACCCTATATTCGATCGTTCCCAAATTTTGCATGGCCCTTCATCGGGCCATGGAGCACTTATCCTATAAGTTTTGTCACCAGAGGGCCACCAGAACTGCTCCAATCACCGGAATGGACCCCACAGGGTCATTTGAAGATCGAAACCGTTTACTCAAACCCCATATCCATTCATCCGTTTGTTCCAAATTTTATATGGCCCCTCGCCGGGCCATAAAGCACCTACACACCAAATTTGGTGGCCAAGGAGGTGTTGGGTCCGCCTTAAAGCCAATGAGGAGTCCTAGAGGGCCATTGTGAGAATTCATTGAAACTTAAGGCCAGAGGGCCCAAATCTAACCGACCCTTCGCTAACTAATCAAGGCAAGTAAGACTAATTTAAAGATCTAACCGGGGTAGAGTCAAATAAGGCCCGGATCTTGCATAATAGACCAAATCAACCCCGTTACTCTTTTAGCCTAAAACCGACGGCTTAAAGTAATCATGACTAAATCTCTACTTTCACTAGTTAAGAATAGGCCACAGTATGAACATAGTTAATCCAAACCCTAATCATCGCCTACGAGAAATCTCAATACCTAATTCATTCCAAAAATACCTCGATTTCCAGAATAAGCTCTAGACTGCTCGTTGGTGAGCCACTAGTTACAAAATTATAGAGTAATGTCCGTTTTGCTGGGCTTGACGCCCATCGCGAGAGTCGGACCTGGGTACTGCCCAGAACTGCTCAACTTGAGCTAAAGGACGAATGCATGAGAAGTGCAAATACCTTAAAGAAATGAGCTGAAACTTAAGTGAATTGGGTCGTCCCCTCTTATGCAAAGTTGAGGATTTCGGACCGTTGGTTTGCGACCAAATTTCACATGTGGAGTAAAAATATTTTCCTACTCATATCCATATAGCCGCAGCCCCGATCGACTATTGGTGACCGTTGAACAAACTTCTAATCATATCTGTTGATCGGCACATCCAAATGGCTGGCCGATCATATTCATACGTAGATCATCATTAGGGTTAACTATCCTACGGTGTAAATCAATGTGTACACCCCATAGTGGGCCCTAGAGTTTAGAAAGACCCTCCTATAGGTCTAGTATAGTAAAAACCTAGCCTCTGGGGCCATTTACGCCAAATCTGGCATTATAAAAGGGCCTCATTTAGGCACCCCCTCTCCCCATACGATTTTGCCCTAGAGGAAAGGAAGAGAGAAGAGAGAAAAAGGAGAAAGAAGAAAGGAGGAAGAGAGGAAAAGAGTGAACGTGAGCAAGGTGGACCCTAGATCGAGGTGGGGCCTAAGGAAATCAAACCCCACAACTCCCTACCTCGTCTCCAAGAGGAAACCCTTCTCCATGACCACCATTTCATTCCGTTGATCGCCTAGGTAAGATCCATCACCCATTTTTCTTGAAAACCTTATGATGAGGAGGGGTTTACATGGGATTCTAACATGCAATGCTTGCTTTAGGGATTCCGGCCAATCGACCCAAAATCCACACTCCTAGGTCGTTTCGAAGTCTTCAACGATCCATAAGTGCGGACTATTATCCTTAGGTGACGTAGCACCGATTATAGGAGTTTAATGATTTTGTTCGTTTGGTATGATGTATTGAAGAATCTAGAGGAAACCTAGGGATGGTATGTTGTTGGAATTGTATGATTTGCATGCTTAGTTCGCATTTGATGTTGACCTTGCCTCTCACATGAATTAGTATATGAATAACTACATGCTCATGTTTGATCGATTTCTTCTCATATGTGTTGTTTTATGTTGTGCTTAACTCATCACTCTTGTGTATTTGATCCCTTAAGGTGTAGGAAGTGCGTAACTTCCTCCCTAATCCACACCACTCACATGTACCTTATTCATGTTGTTGTAGCATGCTTGTTAGGAATAATCGAACCATATGTTGTGATGTTTGTAAATATGATACCATTATGCTAGTTGGTAATTTTGATGGTTGGCATGTTTAAAATCATTCTCAAATCTTTGGATTGGTTAGGAGACTTGAGGAGAGACGGTAGCCCCATTAGTAGGGCTACTCAAGGCTAAACCCATGGATTTTGACGGGTGCGCGTGGGCGGCAGTAGTTCGACTACGTGGGCCTCTTGTGCTCGATGTCGTCCGTTACGTGCTCGCCTGACTCGTGCAATCTAGCCTATTGATTGTCTAACCCCATTTGTTAACCATATTTGCTCACTTATGTATGGAATCTGGAACACCCTACCACCGTTGTAGCCCATCGATACCCGATGAAATATTGATCTACAGTCTCGTGACCCGGGCATGGTGGAATGGGACACTGTGTCCGAGCTGTTGGCTTACACTAGGGTGACGCGCCTCCCCGTAGTGACCGCAAGCGATCCTTTTCTCTCAGCACTCCCCGTGTGCTTGAGTCGGGGAGGGGGAACCCGACGGGATTAAGGATCGCGGGGTCTTGGCCTCACACGTTGGAGGGTCTTGGCCTGGCAACTAGTTCAGGGCATTTGATACATGGGGTATATCAGATTTTCAAATCTGTTAGATAAATGGACTTAATTAAGAACCCGGTTAATATCATCATTGCATGTCATTAGCTAGGTTGGTGACTCGGCAGTCGAGGTCGCTCTGAGGGAGTGTTGACATACGCGATCGTTAGACGGAATCGCTTGAGGGAGAGTTGTGGCGAGGGCAGACATCATATCATCCATCATGTATATGCATTAATAAGATTAGTTAGGTATTTGTGAATGATTGCTTTTCATTAAATTCTTACTATAACTGATGCTTGTTGCAACTTAAGACTAATAACACCCACTAAGTTGATCACTCACTCCCACTCTGGGATGGTGTTTTAAAACACCAACCAGACTCGCCCATAGATGCAAGTGATGCAGGGTACGTGGTGCAGGGTGAGGTGAGCCTCGAGGAGGAGGACGAGTTCTCCTACTTCCAGCTGATGAGCGGGACCTCATCGGATCAGTAGGCGGGACGTTGGATTTCTGAGTAGCAGACTCAGTCCTATTCCTTTGGACATGATATTTTTGTGATTTTTGTTGGGCAACGCCTTGGGCGACCCATCTTTATTCTTTTGGACTTGTATATATATATATATCTCTTTCATTTCAGTAGACTAGTTGTGGTTATGTTCATGCTCCAAGTAATTCCAAGTTGCGCAACTAAATTTGATTAACCGCAGAACCATAAAATTTATGATAAGTGACACTCGGGAACTCGGGAGTCGAGTGTATGCACGACCCCCGATTTTCAGGGTGTTACAATATATAATCAAACATTCATCACATAAGTATAATTAAACAAATTCTCAAAAATAATCAAACACAAGCATGTATAATGGTTTAGTTTCCCTACTCCACTCTTTATGGACGCACTCAACCCATGAGTGTACCAGATTTCACTATCGGAGGTTTTAAATCAAGTTTACCTATAACTTTTACAATCATACACAAGGATCAGCTACCATAAGAGACTATATGTGGTTTTCTATAGGCTCGCCATGAACATCGATCCTACACAATAATCTACTAACGTACACTCCCACCAGATGTTCCTGCAAGATACTTGAATTGAGTTTTTTATAGGTTAACAAAGAACATCGATCCTAATCTAATGACTTATATTTATTGCTTTCGAAGGCTCACTCAAAGACTAATAAGTACACACCCGTGTCCAATGGCCTACACAAGGACTTAATTTAGGTCCTACATAAGAATTAATGTCTTATGTAAGAATATATTCGATTTTGGCAATTCAAACTCTTACACTCAATCTTACACAATGAATGAATGTACACAGACTCATACGAATGATAACTTACGTGTTAGATTGAGCTCATTTTATAGCGCTTTTTTAGGTTACTTGATCGATGCTCTCATGTACTTCAATTAGCTCTCATTTTCTCTCTTAATCATGATGTTGATGTGTTACCAATACTTCAACTTAAAGATCAATCACCTTGCATGTGATGCTCATTTGAGGTGACCAAGGTGATTGAAGGTTCGGTAGAATCTCCTACAACTAATGGAAAACTATAATGCCTATAAGATTCACCTAAATGGGTCTTATAAAAGATCTAAACAAAGATTTGTCTATAAGTTTATGTTTAATATCTAGAAAATGGTAGAGTTCAAGCTCATCTTAAAGGCGGAGGTTAGACTCCCCATTAGAGTGTTAATCTCAAGAAAGATGTCGTAGAACTCATTAGTTTAAATGCTTAGAATAAGAGATATGATCATGGAATCACCTAAACTTCTATTGCACTAAAAATCCATTTAAATGTCCAAGAATCAAATGCCTTTATAAGGAGTTTCAGTTCCAATGCTTAAAAAAATGTGCAAATAACGGCTCTATCAATGGCATCGAGCATGTCTTTGATGGCTCGAGAAATTCAGATTTTCAACTAAATTGTTGTTGAAGAGTTTTCATACTGTTATATGATGCTATCAGTGATATTCGATATAATCGAGAGGACCCTTCGATGACATCGAAGGTTACTCGATTTTAACGAGAAACTCAGATAAAAATATTAAAACTTGTTAGAAATATCTGATTTACCTACTTGATTCTATCGAATGGTCTTCGATGCCATCGAAGACCCTTCAAGGTTTTCTCGATGAGATCAAGCACTACTCAAAAGTCTATTGTTTTGGACATGATTTTACAGTAGCTTCGCACATCTTCTAAATATACTTATCATATTCTAATTAGGTTTTTAAGGTTAAGGGATGATCAACGAGGTTTACCTATAAGGCTAAAGATAATTTAGAAATTTAAGGGGTTGTTTTGGGTCAATGGTTAGGGTCACCACGGCACTCCATTTATGTGTTCTTTGTTCCTTAATGCTAATGTCCTATTGTTTCTTGAGTCTTTAGCTTCCAATGGCTCAACCAACCACTTGACACATGAACTCACACAATTGACAAAAAAAAAAGATGCACAAATTAGTGCGAAAACAAACCATTTATATAATATAAGTTTATTTTTTTCAAATTACCAAAATATAGTTGATTTTCAATAAATTTATGCAGTAAAGGAAGAAAAATTTTAAAAATATTAAAGAGATATTCTTATACTTTTTTGTTTAACTTCTATTATGAACCCCAGAATAAAATTTAGAAGCTTTTTTTGGAGGAATGTAGCAAAAATTTAAATACTGATAATTCAATACATACGTCCATTTAAACATTAAATAAACTTTTTGAAGAATATCAAAACTAGTTAGGTGTCAGGGTAAAAATAAGTTATACCCCTATGTCGCCATTAACTAAATATAATGCATCTTGATTTATTCTTAATAAAAGAATAGACAGGTAATTGCATGCTAGATGACTACTAGAGCAGATTATCGGCAGAGATGGTAGAGTGATGTATATGCCTGAGGTATTGGTTTAAAGTGGAGAGCATAAAGCAAAGCGTGATTGATAAAGATTCTCTTGGAGAAGGAATCAATAAAGTAGAAATTTAGTAGTTCATTTAATTTAGCATTATATATAATATTTTCTTCTTATTTATAGTTTTTTTTAAAAAAATTCTTATAGAAATTAAAAAGAAAGTATTATTATCAAGTAATCTTTCTTTTCTTCTTGTCAATAGTCATAAGTGAGTGGGTGCCAACCTAGTTAGGATGTATTCAACTCTTGATGAATTATATTTCCTTCGTTTCAACATTTGATCCACATATTAAAAAAAACATAATTTTTTAGTACATCAGTGTGTTTGCCTTCATTTTAAATGGACGGATAGGCACGGCCCGTTAAGTATGATCCAGCCCATATGCACGAAATGCACATTAGTACGTTAGGTATGAAGTTAATGTTAGGCCTCACTCTCCAAACAAATAGCATAGCACGACACATCATTCGGCATGACACGGCACAACACAAAGCATGATTGAGCCCGGCACGGCACAACATGGCTTTTACACCCCTAGGTGCAGCCCGACTTCACCCAAGATGATGCGGCCTTAATCGTAGGGCCCACCTTGATGTATGTATTATATATCCATGTTGTCTATCCATTTTTTAGATCATTTAAGACATGAGCGGGCCCCAACTTAATGTGTACATAAGGTTTATTTGCCATCCAACTTGTTGATAAGGCTACACAAAACTAGATAAAGGGAAAAAGTAAATATCGACTCAATAAAAAAAATTTATGGCCCACAAGTAGTGTTTTTAATGGTCAATCACCACTGTTTCCCATGGTATGGTCCACCAGAGATTTGGATCTACTTTATTTTTATCCCATGCCTATACGTAATCTAGAAAAATAGATGGACAGCATGAATAAAGAACTTTGAAATAACAATAATGACTTATTTACCCTACATTACACATAGAATTGGAAAACCAAATACACCCAAAGTTATCATCTAATTAGAGTATATTTCACATTTACTGCATAATGCCTCCAAAGAACCTGGGTGTTTCACCCGTTGTGCAGAACAGGCATTGTGGACCACTCCCCTACATAAACGTAGAGCCATCTCTATAGGGTGATGTTTGAATAAGTCCACCCATTTGAATGTCACTTTGCATGGGCAGTTTATATCTCGAAAATCATTCTTACAAAATCTTTTCCATTTGATCTAAGTCCATTAAAATGATGATGGAAAGCAAAAATAATTAACAGTTCATATATACAGTGGGGTAAACGTTATAAAAGATGGATCGTATTATAACTAATTTAATTTTTAAGATATAGACCATCTGTCCTTGTTTTGATCACACCATGGAACCGATTATTGTCCTGTGGGGAGAGAGCTCTAATCTATTAAGGTTACTCCAACTCTACCTTATCATCTCCTGCATAATACACCCCCACTACCTACCGACTTACATACACATTTCATTATACTATGACTGATCGTTTGTTCTTTTACCTGTACATGTGGCATACATGAACTTCAATCCTACTAGATATAAGGTATTTATGGACCGCATTACTCGAATTGGGTATGAGGCATTTATGGACCACATTATTTGAATTAGGTATTTGCCTGACTTAATCTAGTTCTTTTCTAACTAGACGTTGACGTTGTAGAATTTGATTAGATGACAAGCTGCTGTCAATAAGGCTATATAAAGCATGTTTGAAACTTATTTAGCTAAGTATTGGGCCAGCACTGATAGCAACTGCCCTCCAATCAAATCTTACCAGGTTGGGTGAGAGGATGGTGGATGCCAGTGAAGTAGGTTGGTTTATGTGGAATGGATGCGGTGGGATTTGCTTGAATGGCAAGTAATGTGAGAGATAGGCTCATGTAGAGCATGTTTTAAAGTTGTTCAATTGACTTCCATTTTATTTTTTTTTTACACACACGTACGCACCCCACATACTCACGCTAGTGGAATTTCACCACCTATGGGTACTCAAACCCTTGACCAGGTGTTGAGACTCCTGAGAGTCTACCACCAGAGCAAGGACTAATGCAGATTGTGCCTTGTCCCTACCAGGATGGACTAGATCCTGTTAGGGCTGTTGTGCCTACTGTGATGTATGTGATTTATCCACACCGTTCATCCATTTGGACAGATCATTTTAGGATGAGAGACCCAAAAGGAGCTAACTCCAAGGTTCAAGTGCACCACACCACATGTAGCAGTGGGAAGATGAGGGCCATTATCAAAACCTTCCTGGGGCTCATCATAATGTTTATTTGCCATCTAATTTGTTCATTAAAGTCACATAGGCCTGGATGATGGAAAACCACAAATATCAACATGATCAAAACTTCTACAACTCTTAAAAAGAATTTAATTGTGAGTGTTCAATCCGACTCTGTGGTCTACTTTAGTCTTAGATTTGCCACTTTTTTTAGTTCATGCCCTAAAATAATCAATCAAAATGAATTTACGGCGTGAATAAAACACATATATCACCGTGGCCCACAGAGCCCCTGGGGAGTGGATTAGTTCTTACCCGGGTAATAGCTTAGTCGTGTTACCCTTACCATGTGGGCCCACCTTGATGTATTTTTTGTATATCTACGCCCTCCATCTGTTTTCCCATCCCATTTTAGGGTGGGATACCAAATCACAAGAAGATCCAAATCTCAGGTGGATTATAAAAATAGAAACAGTGATGAATATATAACCATTAAAAACATTTTGTGGGCCGGAAAAGTTTTGCATCAAGCTGATCTTTTTATTTTCCATTCATTCAGATCTTCTTGAAATTATCAACAGGTTGGATTTCAAATAAACATTACCAAAACCTTACTAGGTGCCCTTTGGAATTTTTAATGATGAGGCACTCAAACACCATTGTTTCCTGTGGTGTGGTCCACCTGAGATTTCGAGATCTGCATTATGTTTGGTACCCCGTCCTAAAATGGGCTGTAGAAACGGATGGACTGTGTAGATATATAACACATCATCAAAGTACGCCCTACGGTAGCGGTAACACCTAATTCACTCCCCTGCCTGTCCACTGTCCAGGGAGCGCGACTCGTTGCGACTCGAAAACCAGCTATGTGGGTGGGAACTCGAGTGTAGGGCCCACCTCTATACATGCAATGTATATCCACGTCGTCCATTTGTTTTTATAGCTTGTTTTAGAGCATGGTCCAAAAAATGGAGGAGATATAAATTTCAGGTGGACCACACCACAGAAACAGTGGTTATTGACCATTACAAACCTTGGTCACAAAAGTGTACGATCAGGCTCTTCTTTTTTTTCCTTTCATCCAGGTCTGTGTGACGTTATCAAAAGTTTGGATGGTAAACAAACGTTACAGTGGACTCTGGGAAGTTTTAATGGTGGGCATTCAACAACCACCAGTCTTTCCTGTGGTGTGGTCCACCTGAATTTTCTATCACCTTCGTTTTTCCGATATTGTCATAAAATAAGGTCGAAAACCAGATGGACGGCGTGGATACAGCCATGTCGCCCTCCCGTCCGAGCATGGGCAAGATGCAATTCCCATCCCTGCATTGCGAGGGAACTCAATCGACCGGGGCAGGGCCCACCATTAAAAACTTACTAGGGCCCACCGTAATGTTTTCGACCTTATTTTATGACATGATCGGAAAAGAGAAATAAGCCCCACGAATCAAATGGTCCCTCGGAATGGGTGTGTGGGTCCGGTTGGGAGCGGATTAGGTGTTACCCTTACCATGGGGCCCACCTTGATGATTTGTCGTATATCCAGGCCGTCCATCCATTTTCAGACCATTTTAAGACATGGTCCCAAAAATTAAACAGATCCAAATCTCAGATGGACTACACGGGAAACGGTAGTGATTGATCACCCACCATTAAAAACTTCCCAGGGCCCACCGTAATGTTTATTTGCCATCCAACCTGTTGATAAGGTCAAGCAGACCTGGATGGAGGGAAAATTAAAAAGATCGGCTTGATCCAAAAGTTTCGTAGCCCATGAAATGTTTTTAATATTCATTCACCACTTTTCTGTGGTGTGGTCCACCTGAGACTTCGATCTTCTTATGTTTTGAGCTAACTTTTTAAAATCAACTCGAAAAACATATGAACGGCGTGGATATACAACAAATTCATGACGGTAGGCCCTACATGGTATAGGTAACATTGGTTGGGAATGCCCTGCAACACCTGCTGTCGGAAGAGTTCATATCAGGTGTGCATGACCGCTGCTCGTGTAACCGAAAGCTCAGTCATGTACACATGACATCCACTCCGTCTATTAAATTCTCCATATTGTATGTCAGGTGATTTAATAAATAAATAAATAATAAAATAAAAAGAGGAAATCCAAATTCATGTGAGTCCCACCATGATCTGTATATGCCATCCTACCCATTTATAAGGTGATTCCCACCAAGATGTAGGTAAAACGCAAACATGTGATCCCAAACTTCTATAGACTCCAATAAAATTGTAATGGCAGGTGTTTATTCCTCCCTATTTTTGTGATGCAATCCCAGTGGGTTTGGACTGCCTCTTGAAAAAGAGCTTGATATATAGAATGAATGTCACACAAAACATCGCAAGTACATCCTCACAGAGCTTTGAGTCACTAAGGCCACATTGTGTGCAGTTTGGTTGGTCACCCCAACACCAGCCAGCTACCTGTGGTCAAAACTATGGCCCCACCATGGTATCCAAATTATGCCCAAACTACGATGTACGTCTCATACATCGTTGAAATCGCCCACACTAAGTTTATTTGCCATTGATCTACTCGAAATCTTTCCAGAGCCCACACTATGTTTATTTGCCATTGATCTACTCATGCGGTCACACAGACTTGGATGAAGAGAGAACACAAATATCAGCTTGAGCTTGATCCAAAACTCATGTAAAACCCCGTAGAGTTCTCACCGGTAAGCATTCAACCCACTTTCCAGTAGTGTGATCCACTTGAGCATTGGATCTACTTCATTTTTTTGCTCATGCCCGAATAATGAGCTGACAAAATGACATCACGTTGGGGCCCACAGCTGCGTTGGGATCAGCGAGATATAGGTGCCCATCATCAGCTTCGTTACACACCGTGTAGATGCCAAGTCAGGATGACATGATCGTCAGTGATTATTTTGCTTACAGTGCATCTACACACTATCGGACACTCGATGAGCGGCTCCAATCTCGCATTGTTCCGTTCCACATACAAGTACAATTGCTTCAGTTTAAATCGCGCGAATCATGGGCCGCGAATCCAAACCAACGAACTACACTGTACAAACGATCTGACCGGATGACCGGCAAGACATGCAATGGTCTGTTAAAAGGAAAATAGTTATAAAAAATGACCCAAAATTCAACAGAATAAAATAAGATCTCTATTAATCAAAGGCCAGGATTTTATACTGATTTGGGGCCCCACCGTTTGGGCTTTTTGGATTTGAGATACATGTGCACGGAGGAGCATCACTGGTCCGCCAGAGTACTAAATAACTCTCACCAGCTTCCCAAAACCGCTTAGAAATGGGGCAAAAAATCAAAAGAAAATGGGACCCACTGAAATAAATAGAAAACCAATATTTCAACAGATATTCTCTTTCCGGAAAAAGAAAAAAAGAAAAAAAAGAAAAAGAAAATAAAATAAAAATAAAAGCAATGGTTAGTAAGCGTATGCTGACAAACCCATGACTGATGACCGACTCCCATCATGCCTTCATCCCTCTCGCATCTCTGCCCGACCCTTCGTGACCGCGCATACACCCAAAGAGGAGGGAGGGAAAAAAAAGGAATTAAAAAAAAAAAAAAAAGGGAAAAGAAAAGGCCATTTTGAGTTTTCTCATATACAATCGTTTTCTTTCTGTCAAGCTCTCTTTCTACATCTTGGTGGCAATCACCCCACTTGCCCACCGATGGTGGGTCCCCACTCCCGACTTTTCTATCTTTTCATCGTGGCCGACCGCCCCATCTGGGATCTTTTTCTAACCCTCGCCTTTCCTACCTAGCATACACCAAAACCAATGTATATATCCTCCCCTCTTCCGCACGACCGTCTTCTTGTCTGTATACGGGCCATCATCCCAAAACGGGAAGGGAGGTTGGAAAGAGTCCTCTCCCTCCGCACCTTTCCTCAGCGTCATCTTTTCTCAGACTGCCAGCAGGCATTCAAATTGTCATTTCCTGGGAAAGAAACCGATCTCATAAAAATGAGAACGAATTCAAAAGAGATCTTTTTCACACCCATTACTATAGTGAAAACGCAAACAATCCTCTGCCCCGCCTTGAAGTCCTACAGGTGGGGGCCATGGTTCGGTTATCTCAAGCATTGATCGGCTGGGCCCGGGCATTTGAATGGATCATGCCCCCAAAATCTCCCCGATCGGAGACGATCCTGACCTTTTTGTTAAACCTCCAAACGGAGCGCAATATTTTATATGGCCAGAGGATCTACAAATTGAGAGATTATTGGGTCATGCTCCATCAGGCAACGGTGCAGATCTGCACACCATGGGTGATATATCTCCATAAAAGCGGTAGTAATAATAGAGAGCACGAAGACATTGGTAAGAGGAGAAGCGAGGAATTACCAGCAGCAGGTTTCTGTTCCGCAGGTTTCACAGGCACAGCTGGCATGGCGTGGATGTAAGGGTAGGCTGCGGACATGAGCGGATGTGGATGTGGGTTGCCGGCGGGTTGCACTGTTGTGAATTGCGCTTGCAAAAGATTCTGTGGTGGCAGCGTTTTCAAGTTATTCGCCGCCACTGCAACCGCCTTTGCTGGGTCTGAAGTGGCGGTGGTGCCGGGTGTCGTCAGGGACGGGGAACCCACCGACATCATTCCAGTGGAAGCGACTGCTGAATTCTGTTGCTGCTGCAATTGCTGCTGCTGCAGTTGCTGCTGTTCCGATTGCCGTCTTTGATAATATCCAGCAGCAGCAATTGCATTAGAATGGGGAGACTGCGCTTGCATGTAGGCGTTGGGGAAGAAGAGCTGTGGCTGCTGAAATGGCTTCTGTAGCTGTGGCTGCTGGTGCTGATTTTGTTGCTGCTGTTGCTGCGGTTTCACACTCGAGCTCTGAGCAGGATTGACGTGCGAATTGCTGTGGATAGATGGTACATTTCGGCCACCCACAGGCGATGACTTCCTGCTGGAACTCGGCTGCGAGTTCTTGGCAGGTTGTGATGGCATTAAAGCAGCAGGAGAGCTCACCTTGTTGGCTGCAGAAGTCATTGGGCTGCCACCCACCCCTTTCGACATGGAAGTGGATGGAGATCCCACCACAATCCCAGCAGATGGCTGAGATGGGTTGGTGGTTGGAAGCTGTTGCCCCGATGGGGCTGCTTTTGGATTCACCCCAAAGGATATCTGTGTATGGTTGGTGGAGGGAAGGCCTTGGACCTGGACCCTGCCTTGCTGCTGAGGGAGGCTCTTGACAGATTGCATTGAAGCTGTAGAAGGAGATTGAACCGGCGTTGTACCCGTCCTTGTGGAGTTCTTCCATTGAGGAGACTGGTTGGGGCTGCTGCCTTGGATAAGAGCTTGCGGGAAAACAGAGACGGCACTTGGGAACTTGCCCGCAGTGGAATGCGGCATCCGATCCGAGTAGACAGCAGCATTGTTGGCCGCAGCTGGTTTCGTTCGAGCTGCAGCTTGCTGCTGCTGATGCTGATGCTGCTGCTGCTTCTGCAGCTGAATGAGCTGTTGGTGCTGCTGGTTTTGTTGGTGCTGCTGGTTTGTAAGGTTAGAAGCACTAGCAGTTGTAGCAGTGGGCATGGAAGCGGTTACTGATGCAGAGCGAGAAGAAGCACGGTTGCCATTCATAGGGGCCGAGATGAGGTTTAGCGTCCGGCCGGATGTGTCAATTACACTGTTACCTAGAATGGTGGACGTTGAGGGGTCACCCTCGGGTCTAGAGAAGACGAGGGAGTGCGGCATCATTGATGTTGAGGCCTTCCCTGCCATTGTCTTCTTGTCCTCTTCACCAGAGGCATTTGAGTTGATTGAATCATTAACAGTCCTCCCGTCTTCGACATTCTGGTGGTTCTTCTTCTGTACATTTTGAGGTGCTGATGTCGCTGCAGCCATCTGGAATCCATGCCTGGCTGCTTCCGGGAGGCTTTGGAAGACTGGATGGCTGTGCGCCATAGATGAGAAATCCAAGCCTGAACCAGCAGCAGTGCCACTGAAGGAGGCAAAGGACATGGCAAATGCTTGAGATGGGGTGAGTTCCATTCCTCCTTTTACAGTCTGCTGCTGCTGCTGCTGCTTGTCCCCGCTGTGATTTCCACCACCCAATGCTGCAGGTGACATCAACGTAAAATTCTGAGGATGCATTGGTATTGCAAAATTATGGTTGTAGGCATTTTTGTGAGCATGCGATGCTCTGCTATCGGAAGTCGATGGGCTGTCTTCACCGCCCACCTCACTCTCAAGCTGCCGAGCTTGATGGGGAGGCAGGTGTTGGTTCTGTGACTGCTGCTGCCGTTGTTTCAGGGCAGGGAAGCTCTGCGAGCTTCCACCCCTACCGTTGCTGCTGCATCCTTGTAGCAGCTGCTGTTGTTGCTGATGCTTCTGTGACGAAGACGAGCTGCTTGACGTGCTGGTATTCTGATGCCCCTGTTGGATTGGAGGCTGAGACGGGGGATGTTGCTGCTGTTGAAGTTGTGAAGGATGCAGCATTTGAGACGTATAGAAAGACCCATTGAAGAAAGGCACTGCTTGGGCATGGTTCCCTCTGTAAGGTGGCGGTGCTCCAACAGGGGCAGGAATTGGAAACGGGTAGCCATTGTTTTGCAGTATGGCCAAGTACTGAGAATCATTAGCAGGCATGTTTGCATAGTTGAAGCTCACAGTTGTCGGTGCCGAAGATCCAGAGCTAGCCACAGGTGCCACGACTGAATTAGCAGCACCAGATGAAGGGTTTGCATTACTGATGGTGGCGGAAGATTTCCCTGTCCCAGATCGAGTTGCTGCTGCAGCTGCAGCTGCCTGCTGCTGGTTCATAGGAAAAATGAAAGCAGGGGCTTGCTGAAAAAAAAACAAAAAAAAAAAAAGAATGGGAAAAAGGAAGTATTCAAAACCTTTGGTCCGAGAATTATTTAGGAAAATAAGGGGGAAAACAGCTGGGACCAAAAAGCCATCAAGATGGAAAACAGTACCAGTATGTTATTCGTTTGTGTGGACTGTGGCACCTGCTGCAGCATGAGCTGCTTCCTCTGAGCAGCATCCATGAATGTTGCTGGCATGCTTTTCTCCTTTGAGGCCTGAACGGCAAGAGCAGCAGCCTGGCCCTTTTCTTGCAATGAGCCCAAATTCCTCCCTGGGAAGCTTCCCTGCAATGGGCTGAGAAGCATAGCTGATTCGGTGGGTGGCACAGCATTGAGATTATACTGCTTGGAGCCGTAGAGTGCTGCAGAACCAGGCCCTGTAGGCCAGAACGGGGTCATCCGAGCAGCGAATTGCTGGTGATAGTAGATGTTCTTGGCAATGTGGAAATGGGTCGCACACCGCTTCGGCCGGGCCTTTGGGGGAGCAAAATGCGGCAGCTGCAAGATTCAAAACCCAAAATGCAAAATATTATCAGAGCCTCAAAATATTTGCATGACTGAGTACCAGATCGATCCTCTGCAATGAGGGGGGGAAAAAACAGAAGAAATGGAGAAATACCTGCATCGTTGTTGAAGATCCAGTGGTCCTATCCATTGATACAACTGCCTGAACAGATGGAACCTGGCCCATATACCTGCTGACGAAGATGGACTTTATTTCTCGACAAGAAGATCTACTACCATGGACACTACTAATAACAGAACAGCGAAATAAATGAAATGGGATTTTTCACACACCCGAGAGGAAGGCTGCCCGGCCAGCCAGGGACTGGCATTGGTACCGGCAAAGAGGCAGATAGCGCTGAAAAACAAGGGGAGAGAGAGAGAGAGAGAGAGAGAGAGAGAGAGAGAGAGAGACGCCATCAGCACTCCAATCAATTCGGGATAAAAATGGTATACATTTCACATTATCAGAAGTGCGTTGACTTGAATTACCAGCTTTCTCCGCCTTCGGTTCAATCCTTGTGGCTTTAGATTGCTCCTGCTTCAGAACTTGCGGTTTACTGCTGCTGCTGACATTGTCTTTCTCCTGCATCTCCGCTTCGAGTTGCAGGTCGAGGATCCTCTCCTTAGGCATCTGCTTTTGTGTTTCGGTAACCTCTGCCACTTCCTCCGCCTTTTTCTCTTCAAAACCAACCTCCCCTGTCTCCTGCTTCACAGATCCCTCCGCCTTTGCTTCTTCTGTTTTGACAATCTCCATCTTCGCCGCCTGAACAAATCAACATGAGTTCTAGAGACCATCATCCCCATCAAAGGAAAGATTGAATATGGGACAGCAACTCACCACATCAACCTCTGGGGTGGAAGGCTTCAAATCTGTTACAAAGCCCGGCGCACCGCCATCTCTTTCGGGAGAGGACTTGGCCGACGGAGGATCCTACAAAAAAAAAAACTCTGCCTGAGAATGAAATACAGAAGATTTATATATGCAAATTGCAGGAAGAATCCTCACCATCAGGTCAAACTTGAATTTCTCCTCGCGAATGCAATCAACTGCACACGCTGTTGAATCCCTGCAAATTCCAACCAGGAATGGTTTAAAAGGGGGAAAGAAAGATCGCATGAAATCAGTTTCAAACCCAATCAAAGAGAATGGACAAAAGCAGCGATTCTTGACACTCACTCTATCGTTGCTGTTGGATTATCGAGGTTGACATCGACTTTGGCACAAGGAGATTCCTTGACCGGGGAGGAGATTTCATCCTTGGTTTCAATCCCTTCCCCGCTATCCGATTCTGCTACCAACGGCTTTGAATCTGGAACAGAATCGCTCTCCTGTTTTACCGGATCCTGCTGCAAATTGACCTGAGAGCTTCCCAAATTGGAAGATTCCCCTCCATTTTCAACGATAGACACTGCGTTCTTCTCAGACTTAGGCGGTGATGAATTTTGTACCCTTTCCGGCTGTTCCTCCTCAATCTTGGCTGCGGATGAAGTGGAAGCATTCGGATCTGCAAAAGTCGCAGGACTCTCCTCCTCAAATTTGACCGGCCGGGGCCTTTTCCTCTTCGGAGCTGAAAATTCCCCAAAAAGAAAATGAAAGTAACTTTCAATCAACCCCAAGAAAAAAAAAAAAAGAAACAAGAAAAACAGAGAGAAATTCAACACTTCAGCATCTTGCAAAACTCACCAACAGCAGACGATGGAACTGCCGATGTCGAGGTTGAATTCTGCGTCAATAGATATGGATGCGGCCCCGCCGGAGGGGAGGTTGAGACTGGAGAAGAAACTCTTGACTTGGCATCATTGCTCGATCCGCCTGCATCCTTTGAATCGGGCTTGTGTGATGCGCTAGCGACCTGTTCTTGCTTCGAAGGGCACTGGAACTGCCTCGTCATTGCATACAAGACCTCCGCAACCTCAATCTCGATCTCCTGAATTGATGAAGAAGATGTCGCCTTTGAGATCTTGGGCGGCTTGTGCTTGGCTCCCATCGGTTTCTGCATAATAAAAGCAGAGCTGAGAACTATGTACAGAAAGTCTTCGATGGAAGGATTGAAAGAAAAAGGGAAGGAGTATAATCAGACCAGTTTCTTCCGTACGGAGGCGTTCGAAGAAGATGGTGAGATCGGAGCCGCTGGAGCTGCGGTAGCTGTGGTTGGCCTCGCCGGCGACGTCGAAGCTTGCCGGAGAATCTGCTCTCCGCTGCCGCCTCCACCCGAAATCCAGCATTCATGTGACCTCTTTGCAGAACCTGCAAAGAAAGTTCAAGAAAACTGAATCAAATCCAACACTAAAATCAATCAGAGACCAGTTTCTCTTCCAAATCTCAAAGCCCTCTTTTTTACTTCTCTCTACCTGACCGAGCTTTCCTTGGCACCGAGACACCAATCATCTCATCAGCCACCTTCCATGGCGGGCCCGCTGCCCTCACAACCTTCGGCGGGTAGCTCTTCCGCTGGTGATGGTGGTGGTGATTCGGCATCAACGACACCATGGTTGGCGCCATCGGATTCATCGACGGCAGCCGAACCGCTGAAGCCGCCGACGCGACGGTGTCTTCATCCTCCTCTTCCTCGTCGTCGTCAAGGCTCTCTTCTGTGCTCTCCTCACCTCCGTCCTCTCGATTGCTCCCGTGCAGCAACCTATCCCCCCTCCGCCGCTTGCTTCGATTTGACCGGTCCCGATCCCGATCCCGATCCTTCTTACTCGCTCGATCTCGAAGCCTCGCTATTTCCTGCAACTCCAACGCTCCTCCGTCTTCCTCTGCCAAAAAAAAAAAAGAATAAAGAAGGGAATTTCTTCAATTCAAATAACCTTCAGTTAGAGGAGAGAGAGAGAGAGAGAGAGAGAGAGAGAGAGAGAGAGAGAGAGAGGAGGGAGGGGGATCTGAGGGTCGAACCAGGAGAATCTCTCAAACTGCTGTTTCTCTGCCTCCGTCTCGACAATCCGTTCGCAGTCGCCGGAATCGCTCCCCTTCTCGCTTCGCGGTTTCTCTCCATCCCTCCGACTCCCTCTCATGAAACCGGATCCGTTTCGCCGGTCAATCTCATCCGTCCGTTTCCTACCGCCGTGAACAGATCATACGACCAGATCTCCGGCTTGATTAGGCCTTTTCACTCCAGGAAATCGCAGATTCCAAGCTTTTTTTTTCTCAAATCAAAGAGAAATCAGAGATGCAGCCGATCTTCTTCGCCCCCTTCGCCTCCTCTCTCTCTCGCCCTCTACCTCCTTCTGGTTTTCTTTTTTCTCCCTGCTCTCATCCCATCCCAGCCCATCTCATCGGCTTTTTGTTTTTTCCACTCCCACTCCCAAGCCTCAATTGACGGCTAGATTTGCTGCCTTGTCGCGCGTGTTTTAGTTTCGTCCGTCCGATCACAACAAGATCTACGGATGCGGTTGGGACGGTGCCAACATGGCAGAAAGGTCGAGGTCTGATGGACTGGACTCTAGAGAGTCTAGCCCCTCAGAGTGCGACCGCCACGTGTCGACATCTGTTTCGCTTTTTCTACCCAAGTTTGGGCGACTGCTCACTGCCCTTCACCCTACCTGATATGAGAGTCGCGATGGCTGCTCGTTAATAGTTGCGCCTGGAATCCTACTCGCTGCACGTGCCAAGTGATACGTGTGGATGTGCGAGTACTTCATCTGGTGGGTCCAGCTTGACGCGACGTAGCTGGAGATGGCACTATCCAGCGGACGAATGGACGGGTCTGGATTGTTGAACCCGAGCACGACAGTGTCGCCAACCTGATGATCGGCGCGGATCATGCACGTGCAGTATTTGCGGGGACACGTGCCAGCCATCCGTCTCATCTAACATATCCTCCAGCGAAACCGACAGTGCCGATGGCTACAAAAGTTCCAATAGCCGTATGAAGAAGAAACCGACTATTGCCGGTGATAGGCCACGGAGGACGGAGTGACCGGTCGCCCGCCGTGAAATCTGCTTGGCGTCGGTCAAATCAATTGTTAATATCTTCGTATTTTTCGCAATTTTTTATTTTTCCTCGCTACTTGACTGCTGGGCCCACCTGAAAGCGACGTGGGAGACCCGACGGCACGGATCTCACGTCTTGGTCTGAGGAGCCTGCTGCACCGTCCGATCTTGGAAACAATGGTCTTTAACCCCCGAGACAAAATTGGGGGACCCATCGCTCAACGAACGTGAGTCCTAGCTGGCAGCAAACCACCCGCTCGGTGCGTCGCGCAAAGCGTGCTCCCTCCGCCATCGATCTCCTAATATCCAACGGCCAATGATACCGAAAACAAGCAGGAAGACCCTAGCCCCGTTCACGTAATTTCCGAGAAGATAGGGCCCACGTAAGCTGCCGATCTAGCATTTATCTCCTCGCGGAGCCTGGTGTCACGGTCGCCACGTGGCTCTTGCGCTGACGTCACTGGGCCCACCACAAACCTATCCCCCGTTTCGGTCAAACTTCACCGCACCGTGAAAATACCGACTCGAACCGCTTTACTCTTCGTCTTTTCCACAATCCTTTTCTCCACGCGCTCTCCCGAGCAGGTACCCGAGCTGTAAATCCAGGTGCGCCACGTGTTATCAGTGCACACGTGTCACACCTCGGTTACTAGACACGTGGCACCGCTAAGTTCCGATTGGTCGCCTCGGATCTTGTTATTGGCCACCAGCTCCACTTTCCCATGCTCCCTTGGCAGCCAAATATCTTACAGCTCTGCACTACCGTTTTAATATCGAGAGAAATAATATGGTAGAAGCCGGACTATCATAAAGCCATCCGCTCGCGTTTGACTTGGAAAGGTATTGTATCAATCTGGTCCGTCTATCTAAGTAAACCCTACATCAAAAGGCCTATCTTGTAGAAATCACACCTAATAGTCTGCATCGACCATAGGGTTTCTTATTTTCAGGAATAAATGTCATACATTAATTACAAGTGATCAGATGGATAGGATCATTCCATCTATGTTTTCTGAACTATTCATCAGCCAAAACGCAACTAGATGAACAGTTCCAATCGTTAATTCCTCTTACCACGTGTACTATACAGAGACGGCTGCACGATCTGTCCATTACACCTGCAATACCGCTTCATACACCAACTATAAAAGAGAAAATAAAATAAAAATAAAATACGGAAGAAAATATGGGTACGTCATTTGCGGGCCCCAAGCTGTGGGACCCTCCTGTCGTCTGCTGCACTGCTTGCTTTCATTCCCCTCGCTTTCGCCCTTTCGGATAGTATCTGGCAGCCCAACAACTGCCACGTGTACATCAAAATCCACGTTATCAAATCGACGTGGCCGCCTCGATACCGTGTATAAATTCCAGAGGCCTCCCCGCCATCCGCATCCATCGCCCAGGAGAAATCCGGAGAGTGAACTGGCCGGAGCACGCTTTGTTCGGTGTACTTGCCTCCTACGTGGCAAAACAGCACACGCTACAAAGATCGAATCCGCTCATCAGCCGACCTTGACTATGCAAATACCACTCTCCGGCCTGGTGATCATGTCAATGATCAAATTGACATGATCACCAGGTCAGCTACGTATGAAAAACAAATGAACGGCTCAGAAAATTGATCAACAATCCAAATCCTAGGTACATGTGTGGCCCATTAATGGTTAGATCAGCCTAAATATTTCAAAACGTGGCAATTAAACAGCCAGGTTCGCCTGATAAGCAGCCGGATCGTCCGCACGCGTGCACTTATCAAAAGCCAGGCATTATGGGACGCGGATTGCGTACTACCCCTGCCCGTCCCTAGCTCCGAACGGGCAGGTCCACCGTGATGTATCTCTACATCCAAGCCGTCAATCCCTTTTCGCATATTATTTTAAGGCACCAAAACAAAAATGAGACAGATCCAACGATCAAGTGGATTACACCAAATAATAATCTTGGTTGCATTAAAATGCACAAAGCATTAAAGTCAGTTGCATTAAATGCGAGTCACCTGTGGTGTGGTCTATTTGACCGTTGGATCGGCCTCATTTTTTTTATTATACTTAAAATAATCTAAGAAAAGGGATAGACGGCTTGGATGTATAGATAAATCACGGTGGGCCTGTCCATAAGCCTGCCCGTTCGGAGCTAGGGACGGGCGGGGGTAGTACGCAATCCGCGTCCGGCATTATGACACTACTCACACACGTGTACACAAGCACTGTACAAGTGGCATTACCACTGGCATCCACATCATCCAAAACGTCCATATAATGGGCCCCGTTGCTAGAGCACAAAAAAAAAAAAAAAAAACGTCCATCTCGGATGCTCCTGACGTTTTCATTGGTGATGGTCAAAGATCCATCAATCAGACTTTAACGTATCAGATTTTGAAGCCCACGATCTGGACGGTTTTAGTTTTCACCACGTGCATGTGTGCATGTGTGGGGATCATCATACCCTGCCAGCGTGTTGATGTTTCTCTCTTACCAAAAACCAGCCAAAAAAGAAAGATATATTTTAATATTAATGTGGAAAAGAATATAAAAAAAAAAGTTTCTTATACTTCATCATGTGGAATATATAAATCATTTAATTAATAGAATATACTTTTATTTTTTTATTATTATCATGCAAATGTTAATATAATATAGAATATATATAAAGTTATTGCTGGTGCTGTTAATGTTTTATTATTATACACAAAGCAACAAACATGTATTATTTTTTACTGCCTCCGCACTTTTTTAATTATTTTTTTATTAAAAGCATGCTTCTTAGGCTTTCCAACCTTTGTATTTGATTTTCATCCAGATGATTCATAAGATACGTGAGCCTGCATCTTTTCATAATATAAGCAGGTTTTCAATTCTAACTAGTGAGACCATGGTTCAACAATCCACACCATTGGTCTCTTGAGCCCCACTGGGATTGACGTAGAATACCATTAAAAATCCCAGAAGGAATTATTGCATCTGCCAGGATTAGGACTTTTTTTGGTGGAATGTGGACAACCTAAAGGAATTTTAGTCCATTCACAGTGGGATATAACAGATCAGTGGTCTGGATTGCTGAAAAATAGGCCCCACTTATAAAAAATCGAAATAATGGTAGAGATGGAGCCACGTACTATATTATTCTTCTTCCATGAATTGTCGGGCCGGAAGCCCAAGAAGAGGAATCCCATTGCTTGCATTTTTCCCAATACAAGAAACAAATATTAAAAAATAGTCCGACTTTTATATTCTATATACATGTATATGCTGTTTGCATATATAGTATATTATTTTGACCTAAGCATAGAGTAATCTCTATTAGCTTTCACTAGCTTAGTTTAATCAAGTTTAAGCAGTACTCGACCGAGGAGGAGTATATGTACATTTGCACTTTTTAAAATGAGAAAATTGCAGAAGTGGGACCCAGTGTTCAGTGATCCATTCCTTTAGCACAGGTGGAACTATGGGTCCCACGACTCCTCCACTCAACCACTCGCACGACCTTTCAATGATGGTAAGTGGGGTTCACTGTATAGTCAGGTTTTTACTTCTGACAGGTGGGGCCATGATTTGGTAATCCACACAAAAGTTCTATTGCTTCCCGCCATGGACAGACCATGTGCCCCAAAACTAATCTAGGACACATTCCTAATTATTTGATTTTGTGGTGTAGAAATGGATGGTTGAAATGGAAGCACTGACAATCATCCTCATTCAATTCACATATGACCCAAAATTGGTGGTTGTGGATTACTAAACCATGGACCCAAACTAAGTAGATGTCCATTTTAAAATTTGGGTTGTGTCTGTTGTATTTGTACCACCAAAATCAATTTATATTTATATCAATGGTGTTGAGACTCGACCGAGTGAAGTGCAACCCAGACAAGCTGTGGGACCCATTACGGTTTGACACCACCAATTCAAGCTAGTTGGGCCAATTCAGTCAAGATTAGGAAAAGCCATGGACCCCAATATAGCTGTCCAATTTAAAATTAAGTTCTGCATGTTGTATTATTCACCACCAAAACTAATTTATATTTATAATAGTGGTGTTGAGACTCATTTGAGTGAAGGGAGCCGATTCAATTTGGATCACCCGACTCAATCTAGCTGGTCCAATTCAGTAACAACCCGGCTTTGGCCTGAACCAAACAACCTGGCTATAACATTCTATTCTTTTTTTTTCTTGTTCTTTTTTAGGTGAAAGGTGAGAACACATCAGCTGTAATATTATTTTAACAATAGTACATATTGCTCACCATTACATTGGAATATGTGGATTGCTAAGTCATGGACCCCAATTTATACGTCCAATTTAAAAATTGAGTTTCTTGTATTGTATCAGTCATTACAAAAGGCTAATTTATATTTACATTGATGGTGTTATGACTGGTTTGAATGACGCGCAACTCAGACAAATTATCTACTCTATGGGATCCGATTTGGTTTGACACCACAAATCACCCCAACTTAAGTTAGTTGGGCCAATGCAGTCGGCTTAAAATGGTTGTGACCTGTCTCTGACCTGAGCCAGACAACATGAGTTGCCACCCTTTTTTCACTTTTTTGATAAAATGTGAGAGCACACCAGCTGTTATATTATTTTAACCATAGTACATAACGCTCAGCATTACCCATGTGGGCTGTTTTGTTTAAGGTTTGTGAGAACGGAATGCATGTGCTGGAAATTGCATGGAGCCACAAAAATATTGTTGAGAAATCTATTCTATTCATCTTTTTTGAAATACTATAATAGAATATGATTCTAAAAACCAAGTAAATTCAAAACTAAATTAGGTCATACCAACGAAATGGTGGAAACAACAATGTCCATCTCTGAAACCTTTTTGGAACTGACCATGATATTCATATGCCCTCCAAACTATTCATATAATTATTGCCTCTCAAATAAACTGCAGGAATAAATATTATTACGATATTTATCCCTACTTTTTTGTGAGACATAGCTCACATAAGTTTTGAGTATACCTCATTTTTTAGAATTCTGTCCTACAGTAATTTTTCAAAACAGATGAGCAAAATGTATTTACCATGGACATCTCTATGGCCCCACACAGCCCCAAGCAGAGACATTACATTGAATCTACTCTGGATTTCAAATCAATTTGGGTGTGTACCTGTCATTCTTGTTTTAGGCCCACAAAAGTACATACAACTGCATTGTATATGGTGATATCACTATGTACCGGATACTACCTGCTGGCTTTAGATAAACATCAAGCCATTGTTTTTGAACGGGAATGAAAGATAAAACCGGTTCGTATCTGACAATTATTACCAGGTCCGCCCTTGATGCCCATGCATCTAGCCATTGAATATCTGGCCCTTATGTGATTGAATGGACTATTATTTTATTTCCTCTCCAACTCAATAAAATTTTCATCCAAGAGTTCTATTCCTTAGGTTCATCCATGGTGGGGCCCATTCAACCAACGATTCAACCAACGAATACATATTAACCCCACGTGCAAAACCCGAGTAAAATTGTACATATTCTCGGGTCGAGCATCGTATGGTAGATCTTAATTCAAGTGAAAGGTAGTAGTGGCCCACCAGAGGTTCATTCCCTCACCCTACACCTATTAAAAAAATCTGTTACAGCGTGTTATTCAAATCACTAGATCCAAGCTTTGGCAATAGACAAAAGTAAGGATCATGTATCTACCTTTCTCCCCGGAAATGTTGTGGTGGGGCGCACTTCCACTGCCACGTGGACCGAACATGCGTAGGGCGTTTCGGGAAGGCGCGAACTCGTGTTGTCCTCGTCCACGGCCGTGTTCGGCCCGAGCAATTTTCAAAATATAAAAAAATTGAGTTATTAAAGAGGAAAGGCTGACGCAGATTGATAATTAAACCATTAAGATATTGTTAGGTAATGAGGAATGGCTTTGTGGGTATAAACTATACTTGCTCAAATCTCAGGTATCCATCATCTATTATATCCAACGGGGCCCACTTGCCGATTGCTTGGGACCGTCCAATTGATGGCTATCTGTTGAAGGAGATGAAACATCTGGGAATTATCACACGCTTTCCAATTTGTTGTAATTAGAGTGCCTCCGAGACGTTTGGGCCCTGCCCACCTGCGATGTGCCTGTGGAATCTAAACCATGTGGCTGATGGGACTAAAATCCTATATTTGATCTTTGTGGCCCACCCAACTTTTGGAATGGGTTGAGTTCTGGTGTGCTGCTTCATCCTTGCAGGGCACAACTAATGAACGCGCTGGATGATACAATAAAGAATGTTGTATACCTATGTTCCATCTTAAGTTTGCATTTAGTCCCTTGTTTTACCTGCTCTCACGGACTAACAAGAAGCCGCCGTGTACAAACGCTTCAAGTTTAATAATGATGAAATCCGGCCAATGATATCTTTTGCCCTTTTTTTCTTCGGCAATTTATCTTCCAGCTGAAAACCTCGCGTATGCCTTTAGAGTAAATGAAGCGATGAATAGCATGTAACACTAATTTTGTGGGGGTGCATGACTGTCGAAACTTACCCAACATGTCTATATAAAAATTAATAATAATAATAAATAAATAAACCAGCAAAGATCCTATTATAGATCCAAATATGCTTGATAATGCCAACTCTCATGATTCTTCTAAAATGAGAGATTTTTACATAGATGTTCAAAGCCCTCGTAGCGATTATAAAAATTCTAAATGTCTAAAGATCAAACCAATATTTGAGTG
This sequence comes from Magnolia sinica, assembly GCF_029962835.1. Taxonomy (NCBI): domain Eukaryota; kingdom Viridiplantae; phylum Streptophyta; class Magnoliopsida; order Magnoliales; family Magnoliaceae; genus Magnolia; species Magnolia sinica. The sequence goes on along the minus strand of NC_080585.1, from coordinate 6,537,612 downwards.
GATGAGAACCAATGGATTCGAACTAGATCATGATATGATAAGACTAGTTCCATCAATTATACAAATATTGAAGGTCACGGTAGGCAAATGCCCCACGATGATGGTCCAACTGCCTCAACAGGATGATGGTCGGGCAAATGCCCCACGACAATTCGTCGATCCTCAACCCGTCGCTCCGCGAACTGTTCCTCAGCAAAGCCAACACCAGAGTCCGACTGATCCTATACTCTCCAATATCTCCGTGACTGCCCCGCTGCCTGCCACCGATCTACAACATGAAATAAATCGGAGAAGGCGCAGCAGGCCCCTGGTTAAGGGTACGGCTGATAACAACGAACTCTAGAAGGCTGAGATATAGGACCTACGGAAGAAAATGTGGGAGGAGATCGCAGATATGAAGCAAAACCATCATGCCAGTCAAGCAAGACTCGAGGCGAAGGCATCCCCGTTCACAGACGAGATCATGCAAGCTTGCCTATCATAACGATTCCGCCTTCCTTAGATCACACCATTCACGTGCAAAATCGATCCAACCGAGCATATTGAGTCTTTTTGGACTTATATGGAATTGCACGATGCCTCGGATGCCGTGATGTGCCGGGCCTTCTCTCTTACTTTGGTCGATGTAGCTCGGCTTTGGTTCAAGCAATTGAAACCAAAGTCCATTAGCTCGTTTACCGAGCTCAACGTCGCTTTCCTCGCCAATTTCATTGGAGCTAAGAAAAAGTTGAAGTCATCCGTGCACCTGAACAACATAATCTAAAACGAGGGAGAGCAACTTAATGATTACATCAGATGTTTCAATTTCAAATCGCTCCAAGTCCGGAAGCATTTGGACGAGACAACTCTCAATTTTATTATGTAAGGAGTCAGAGACAGGCCGTTTCTTGCATCCCTGGACAAGAACCTGCCGACTACTCTGGTTGAATTCATGGCCCAGTCGGAGAAATATGTAGATGTTGAAGAAACCAGAATCCTGTGCGAGACTGCTCAAAACACAAAAACCCCAACCAAAGAGGCAATCAAAAAAGAAGTTGACTCGGCCGATGGTAAGAAGCGGCAAGATGACCGGTCCTGTGACGAACATAGGCTGGGTAAGCGGCCTGACCACAAGTTTTCAACGTACACTCCGCTCAACAAGCCGCAAGAGCAGGTACTAATGGAAATCAAGGGTGAATGATTCGTTAACTGGCCAGACAAACTCCGCAGTAATCCGCACCAACGAAGTACGAATAAATACTGTCATTTCCATCGCAATCATGGACACAACACAAGTGATTGTTATAATTTAAAGCAGGAGATTGAGAGGCTCATCCAAGAGGGCCACCTCGTCGAACACGTGAACCTAGGAGCTAAAACCACAAAAGAACGCCCGAATAATAACCGACCTAATGAGGATATCCGAACTATTATTGGTGGCCATCTAGGCGGAGGCGACTCAAATAATACTCGAAAAAATCATATGAGGAGTGTTGGTCGACCTGAGTTCGAAATTATGGTTCTATCTCGACCCCCAAAGGAGAGAAAGCTTGAGAAATACAATGTGGCATTCACCGAAGCAGACGTGAAGGGCATTCATCATCCGCACCACGACGCTCTGGTCATCACTATCACTATTGCCAACCGAAATTTTGCCAGGAATATAATGAACGGGGTGGATTTTTCAAAAACATCACTGTGGGGCCCACCGAACATCTCAGCGCAGGATTTTTCATACCTTACGCACGTCCGATTTTCCCAGACGTTGCAGGGCGTTGTACGACCCAGATGATGGTCGGATCTTTAATATGAATTGTCCAACAGCTCGGGAAGGGGGTCTTCACCCCAACTAAGGAGCCAAAATCAATTTTTGGAACATCTTTCGGCCGAAAAATCTATCCAAACGCAAGTTGAGTTGCGTTTTCGCAGCTGCGCATGCAAGGTGTTGCGTAAAGAGTTCTCTACCGCCCTTCATACCTATAAAAGAAGAGGAAAACGTAGAGAGGGGCATTCTGAATCATCTTTGGGACATGGGAGCAAAGGAGAGAGAGATAAAGTATGGAGGGCAGCCGTTTCCAAAAGAGTTCTTCCTTCCCTATTTTTGGTTCTTATTTATTTATGTTTTTCTAAGAGATTTTAGGCTAATCATGTCTGTGATAGGCTAAACCTCTTAGCTAGTGCTAAGAGGTGAAGCTTGTAGCGTGATGGGGTGTTTTCTATGGCTTTGATTCGTGTTTTATGAACTCTATTTGATTATAGTTTGATTATATGGAATATTCATAGTTTTTAATGGTTTATTGTGACTTAAATTACAATGGATCTACGATAGCTTTGAGTATTTTCTATGCATGTATAGAGGTTGTGAGCTAGGACCCCTGTTGTCCACCATCGTCTCATGGACATGGTTGGATGATGGAATCCTCCCCTACATTCATAACTCTCTCAGATTGGATGTGTATTGGTTAAATTCTGTTGTTTACTTTGTCTCATGGGCATGATTTTGTGATGGAATCAAGTCTAATTTTCATACCTCTCATCTCTTGTAAACTAGATCAAAGGAAGTTCAAATTTGCTTTTATATTATATCTCCAACTAGATGAAGATGTGACTTTAAATCTAGTTGTGTTTGTGAATCAAGCATAGATCTCCCTAGTATCTACAAGTGGATCCTTGGTACCCTAGTTTACCTTTAAATTTTACAAATTTTAATTTAAGATCTCACCATTATTCCCTTTAAATTTTTTGATTTAGATTATATCTTCTTCTAGTTCTAGTTCTAGTTACTTTTAGATTATGTATAAGGTTCAGTCTCTGTGAATTCGACCCCGGTCTTACCGAGATTATTACTACATCATAACCTTATACTTGGGATGTGAACAAGTTTTTAGTACTGTTGCAGGGGATTAATGGTTGCGTTTTTCTGAGATTAACTAGTTTTAGAATTAAGTTAAGATTATGGTCTATTTTCAATTTTTAGAGTTTATTTTCTATTTTTAGAAATTTCTAATTCTAGGTTTTCTTTTATTTTTATAAACTAATTTATTTTCTATTCTTAGGGTTAGAACTTTTCTAATTTGTTTTTAGAAACTTTCCATTTTCGGTTTTTAGAAAATTTTCTTTTTTAGAAACTAGTTTACTTTCTATTTTTAGAAATTGACTTATTTTGTTTTGTTTTGCAGGATCTTGATTAGGAACTTCCAAATTGGTAACTTCTTTCCAACTTTTCTCTTTCTTTCTAGATTTATTCCTTTTTAGATTTAGGTTAGAATCTGAGATTGAGGGCTGTGAGTGTCTCATGCCTAAGTGGGTCCATGACAACACTTGACGTCTCTTGACTGAAGGAGGATTGGTTGAGGGGAGCTTGATGCACCTCATTCTCATCCTGGATGTCCTCTACCCTAGGTTGGGGTAGAAGATGTTGGTTTGCAGCCATCACTTCAATTAATTCTGAGGATCTCGAGCGGTGTCTAATCCTGTAATGAATAGTTAACTCCTCATTTGGTTTTAGTCAGCAGTCAACTATAAGAGCTTGTTGGAGAGTATGGATTTGGAACCCCCTAGATTTGAAATTCCCCCTGGTTTTGAAATCCTCCCATTGTGTTTGACACTCGGAATTTAGAATCCTCTCTAATCCAAAAAAAGCTATGCATAGTATATTTACAAGGGTTTGAATTTAATTACCAAATCAACTTTAATATCTCTAATTAGTGTATATATTTAATCTTTGACACAATGGTTGTAACAAGCTCATTGAAAGATATACTTTCCCTGAAAATGATGAAATTACAAGTCTTAGATGGGCCATAAGCACAAAATCACATCCGAGTGATAAATGGATAATATTTGGATGACATAAATTATCGTATTAGTTATTATAGTGATGCAATTTATAATCTAATTATTTTGGGATATCATTAGTGGGCCATGTGCCCAATAGATTAATGGTCTAGTGACACACACGTTACGCATGCAACTTTTGGAAGGATTTTAGATGTAATCCAAACTTTCACTGTGGATTTCAAACCCCAATTACTTTATGGTACCGAATATATTAGGGGATTTGAAATCCCCTCAAACTTATGGTGTCTAACAACCCCTAATGTCAATGACATGGTTCCATCATTTTTTGCCAATCTATGTTAACCATGTGATGGTTTTTGACTAAAAATGTAAATTGGAAAAGATTATTCGAGAATAATGTAGAAGGGATATTGTTTTTTGTCATTGGACTATGTCTTAAAAGTGCTTAATACTAATAATAATATTAATTATTTAGAGAAATGCTCCAATGTTCTCTGAGTGTTATCACTCCTAGTTGCATTTAGTTGTATTGGTATGCTCAGATTATTCAATCCATTAATCTAGATTGTTCACTTTCATGGGCAAGCATGTAAGTATCACAATAATCAAACAAATATTAATAATTTAATCAATGAGTTTTGATATAAATGGTCAAGATCATTAATACAAAAATAAGTCTATCTTATAATTTGGTCCATTTATTTATCAAAAGCCATCATGAATCACTTGTGATTGTAAAGAATCACTTTTGTATGAAACCATAGCCATTCCATCCATGTCTAGAAAAAAGGTTAGCCATTAAAGACGAGGTTGCACCGATATGGATTGGATCATCCGTTGTTAGGCTTCAATTTGAACATGTGGGCATACGGGCAATGAATGACCTAATTTTAATTAGGTGTGTGTAAATATCTCTGTGCTGTGAGTGCTCAAGGCATATTCAACTTGAATTAAACCGAATGCCTTGTAACCCTAGGCGTCGAAATAGTTGGATTAGGATTAGATTTATGAAAATTGGCTTGAATACTCAACCATCAATTAACAAGGAGTCGATCAATTTGTGAAGGGGATAGTCCTACGGATGAACTTGTTTGTCTTTAAAATAATTTTTATCATAATGGTTATAGCTTCATTGCGTTCGTCAATAAAATAAATATTTAGAAAATAGAAAATAAAGTGCCAATTTTATTAAACTAAATGTAGAGGCAATATAATTGGTAGAAAAATAAATAAAAGCAAATAAAATTATCAATGATAGTTTTAGGCAAAAAGTTTGTGAATAGTTGACAGTTTTCTAAACTTAAGACTGTCATAAGATGATCGTTTGAACCTATAGAGTCGCAAGACAATTGTGGTTTTGGCCAAATATGGTTGAGAGAATCGTTAAGTGAAGTCTTAATGATTTGGGTTACAATGACGAGGTCGTAAAAGAAACTAAACTGCATTTGACTTGTTATATCGATGTGCTGGATGTAAGTCGAAATACTAAACTAAAATGACACTAATCTTTCAGACTTGTTGTATCATAGTATTGGATAAAAGTTGAGGGCTTCATGTGGTGTGGTTCACTTAAGCTTTAGATCTATCTTGTTTTAGGCTGATGTCCTAAATTGATCTGGTAAGATAAATGGACATTGTCAATAAAACACATGCATTATGGTGGGGCCCATAAAGTTTTGCCACACATGGTTGCTATGTTCTCCACTATGCAATCCTGGTCCCATCTAAACAATTTATACTTCTTGCACTATGTGGGCACTCCCTCCCTGTATCCTTGCATGGCACGTGAGGATTTTAATACTCTTACTAAACAATGTCTAAAGATAGACGATGAGGTATAAACTCTGGAGCTATAAGCTTAACTCACTGCCTAATACTTTTCCTCCAGTGTCTTTCATGTAGAGCTCATACGGGCAATAAAATATATATGTTTCTTTCATCATTTGTATCACCTGTAATTAAAATCAGACCTAGCCAAGCAGTAGGTGGGCCACCATTAAAATGAAACAATAATTTAAGATTTGAACCAATATATCACTAGCCTTCATCATAATTAGTACAACCTAATTTTCACTTTAGGTGTTGTTAATGATGCGACCAACCTTTTACATATATTGGATTTCGTAAGCAACACATTGGCAGGAAAACATGTGCTATGTAGTAAGCTTATAGTGACCCCTCCAATGCCGGGGCGAGTACTGGTCGCTCTTGGAAAACCGCTGTAGGCCTACCATGATGTATGTGTTTTCTCCAGGCAAGTTACTCATTTTTCAGTTCATTTTGAGGCATGAGCTAAAAAATGGGGCAACCCAAATCTCAAGTGGACCACACTACTGGAAATGGTAGTTATTAAAGGTCCACAATTAAAAACTTTTTGATGGCCATAAACCGCAAAAGTTCTTAATCATGCTGCTATTTATGTTTCCCTCCGTTCCAGTCCATGTGACCTGAACTTTTTAACGGTGGGTGTTCAATCATATTGTTTCAGGTGCAGTCTACTTTAAATTTTGATCCACCTATTTTCTAGATCATGCCCTAAAATGAGGTCAGAAAGTAAATAGATACAGGGATAAAATACATACATCATGGAACATCTTCCAACATTACCTCAACACTGGAGGGTCATTACTGCATCCTTAAGTTTTATAGGCCCTGCTATGATGTATGCGTTTTCCATGCTATGCATCCATTTTTCCATAGTGCCATAACACATGAAGCACGAGAATTTGAATGCTGACTGTCGAAGACTAGTTTTGAATTAAGTTGATTTTTTTGTTTTCCTTTCATCTAAGTATGTCTGACCTACCTTACCAACAGGTTCGATGACAAATAAACATTGGTGAACTTAGAAAGTTTTTAATGATGGACGTTTAACTAATATTATTTTTTGTGTTTGAGGTTTAAATAAGATTTTGACCCACGTCCTAAAATGAATCGGCAAAATGGATGGGACAACGCAGATAAAACACATGAAATCATGGTGGGCCCCACAGAGCTTTGACGCCACCTATCTGGCTGATGCTGGGGTCACTAGCCAAATCACGTCCTATCCAAAAGGTCCTTTCCTGAAATTTCATTTCACTGTTTTGTTTTTTTTAAATAACAAAGTACACCGAGGGAGCTCCTGCTAAATGTAGTCCGCACCAAGTGCATCTCAAATCGGAATATGGGATGATTATGACCATTCAATCGATTAACTTTGGCCCGAATGTGAACGTTTGGCCTTTGTTTTTATCTGCCCATTCCTTGAATGGCTGGAATTGTCCTAGTCAGGTGAGTTTTGGCACATTGCTCATCCATGGTGAACCTCTCTTGACATGTCTCAGTCACCGTACGATGCTCCAAGTTCCTGACTAGTACAATTTCGGATGCTCCCGACGTGCATGCTAAGATCTTAGTAAGGCTAATCAACGTAAAAATAGCTTCGAGGAGAGGAATAAATGACGGAAAACAAAACGCGTTCCCACCGTTCATGACTCTTTTCCAGCTTATTTGATACTCTGTCAGGATATGACAGTTAATACACGGTCACTAAGAAATTGTACACGTGTCCTGTGGTAACTCCAATTAAACGGCTTAAGTCTCAGAATTGGAAGCGGATTGCTTACCCAGTAATTCAGTAAGCTTTGTGTGAGGCCCACCATAATGTATGTATCTTATCCACACTGTCCATTCATTTTACAGATTATTTTAGGCATGGGACTAAGATTGGAGCGCATCCAATGATCAAGTGGACCACATCACAAGAAAGTGTGAATTGAATCACTCCAATGAAAACCTAAGGCCACTGAAGTGTTGTATCAATCTAATATTTGTATTTTCCCTTTATTTATATACATGCCAACTTATGAGCAGAAGGTTTTAACAGTGATATCATTATTCATATTATTTCCTTTGATGTGGCTCACTTGGGCATTATATATGCTTCAATTTTGAATATGCCCGGTAACAAAATGTATGAATAGCCACATTCAGTACACTATAGCTTATTGAGTTATTCAGTATGCAATATGCTTACCTGTAATTGAATAACCCTGATTTTCAATTAGATGGTCAGATAATCAAATAAACTCAATTTTTATGTCTATCATAACTTGGACAGTTCACTTTAAATTAGTAGCTGGACAGTTGAATTTGAATCAGTACATGCCACGTATGAAAGCTTCCAAGTTTGTAATTTTCAATCAATGCCTATGATGTCAAAACTCCGTAGCCCTGCTATAATGTATATGTTTTATCTATATCATTTATTTATTTTTCCATTTTATTTTAGTGCATGAGAAAAAAAAAAAGGCAATTCTAAATAGCAGGTGGACTACATCATAGGAAAAAAAATATTAATTGAATGTCCACCATTAAAAACTTTCCCAGTCTGATTGTAATGCCCACCAAGCTACACAAGAAAGAAAGCATATATATATTAGTTTTATTCAAAACTTGTGTAGTGGATAAAATGTTTTCAACTATAAGTATTCAATTTCTATTACTTTCTTTTGCGTAAGTTACTGGAGATTTAGATTTGACTCATTTTTAATTTAATAACTTAAAATGAGCCCTAAAAACTGGATAAATTGCTTGGATAAAATATATACGTTGGCGCCATAGAGCTTTGACATCAGCCAGCTGGCTGTGTTGGGGTCACTAGCCAAACCGCGTCCGTGGGTCTCACCCTTCACTCCGACAAAGAATCAGAAGTTTTTCTCTTTCTAACCTCTTCCCCACGTGGCACACCCTACCTGCCCTCTACTCGATGATTAGGACAGATCATAACCGTTCATTCTGAAGTGAACCAAAAAGATGTTCTACTTAACTCGGGTTTCCACGTCACTTAATATGGATAACTACATCTCCAGATCAGCCAGATTTTCCTCAAACAAAGTATTTTTGGATTCTTCAAAATGAACGGTTCAGATCATCCCATGCCATCTTAAAATGGGCGAGCGGTTAACCGCTTCTCTAAAACACATACCGGCAGTTTGGCGGGCATCCCCGTCAGTGGGACCCACTTGAGAGGATCTCGAATAGATTTTTTAGGAGGATCCTATGGCTACGGACGACGACACTTGATACGCGGGCATTCGGAAATTGAACACGTGGCTACATTAACTCAAGTAAAACCTACTAGATTTTTTAGTTCATCATGCATCTACAGTAGCTACCATAATTTGGATGGTTTGATTTATCTACTTATACTCATATGCCACGTTTGCAATTTCATCTAAGTGCCTGCGCATCATCCATCACAGTCCACCAGAGTATCTAATATTCCATCTCTTTTTTACACACGTGTGAGAGGATAGAGGTTCACAGGCAATGAAGAAGGTTCCAGGTAGATGCATCACATCAAAGGCCCTTTGATAAGGACATTTTCGCCAAACCCATGTGACATTAAAAACCCTTGGGTATGATTATAATTACATTTCTACCTAATTTCACTTGGCTTGCATAGCAAGGCATCGATTATTCCTGTATCTTTTCCTCTCTCTTTCCTTTTGTCTCAACCGCTAGAAATGTAATGCTTGATTTGTTTTGTTTTGGCCGTTTGATCCTCTTAATGCCTGGTAATGAAAGTCTTCCAAACAGATGCGTTCAGGTTTGGTAGACCGCGGACCACATAATTAGCTGGTCCGGTTGTTTTGGCTCGTGAAAAATGGACGGTCCAAGGGTAGCATTGGAGTGTCTGGTCAACCCCGCCGCCTGATTTATTTGTTAATGGGCTGAAAATTTCGGCCTGAATTCAACCACGTGGCCCATTACCCAAAGGCCCAGCTCAACCTGGCGGAAATGGGTCAGGGCTTTGGACCTGATGGTCCGGCCCAGGCCAATGATAATGGCCCAACCTGGCATGCTGGCCTGATCTAATTGTCGGGTAGACAACCGTTACTCCGCCCACACACAAACAGAAAAGAAAAGAAAGGAAAGATTATTATCCGTGAATATTTGGTAGATTTGAGATCGCGTGTTTTAATTATCAAAACCATTTATATGATGGGATTTGTCTTGAATGGAGGAGATAGCACAAAAAACTGTAATATGACACCCCTACTTAAAATGCACTTAGTTTGACCCAAACCAACCTGACTCATTAGTGGGGCTAGTATCAGGCCTGGCTCGCACCTGGACCTGATTTTGACTGGGCTTAACCATTTTAGGTTAGCCCATGGGCTGGCTTGGGCTGGGCACTTATTGCTGGATTTTTTGGTCTGGGTCTGGTCTCTGAGAATTTAGCCCAACCTGAGCCTGACTTAAATTGTACGTGTTTTATCTACAAATATCTATTTCAATCACCGGTGAGGCAGCACATGCATCCTGTAATATAGATTGTTGGCTTTTGTTTTTATAAATGCATTTGCAACCCACCTGATCAACGGATGGATGAGGCACATTCATGTTCATGAATATGAATTTGATCAATTTTCAATTTCTAGGAATACAAATTGATTTCTAGCTTAATAAAATCATGTCCCATGTTCTAATTCAGAGTTAGAATTCTGTTGCAACATTCATGGAATCCGCTTATCCTAAGAACGATGAGGGTTGGCCCACCTTGATGCATATGTATGTTGAATCTTTTCAGGATAATCACATGAAAAGTTGGAAATACCAACATCATGGTGGGGTTTATTTTATGAAAGGTTGGCTTTAATCAAAATCAAGGAGGTGGACTACTTATAAAACAATGGACGACCACCAAAAAAGATCCAATTGCTTGCATGATGGATGGGTTGGCCTGATTTTTAAGACCTAGTGCCATTGTGGGGGTGAAACTTCTCAACGGGTTGGATGCAATAAAAATATTAGTGGGCCCCATGCACAAGAGCTGTGGAATAAACTTGTTCTAATAACATTAGAGAGGATCCAGCCTCCCTAATAAACAATCATCTATCCGGCAATTCATGACATCCAATTCTCCTGATAGGTTGACACTATTGCGAGGATCATCTAGTGCCACAATGGTTTCTATCCAATCATCAAGTGAGCCATGCTAGCCATTGATAAATGGTGAAATAAAAGTGTGGTCCACTTGATTAATGAATGGGGTAAGCTATTAAACAGGTTGGATGTCCCATGTACTTAGCAAGTTTGAGGTTTTCTGTTAGTGGGCCACATCCCATGGTCCAATTGGTTAGACCCAAGACCTTATATATGCGTACCCCAGCCCAATACGTTGCCCGTCCCTCCACCCATATCACATATGCTCTGCCCCGGTATGAAGGGGGCAGGGCAAGTTAACCTGTGGTAGATTCAACTAATTGCTAGGGAATGATACGTCATGTTCGTCCCGAGCCCATCTGAGACGAGATATCCTTTACCCGAGGATATTTAATGCTTAAGAAGGGCGACCTTTATGATCCAAAGTGTTGTGAACAAACTTGAATTGACCCATTATACGGGAAGAATGACCAACCACGAGAAAAGTGCCTTGAAGCCTAGGCAACTAAAGAATCAGGATAGAGAGTGCTCAGAGGACATAGCTCAAAACTAGAACAAGCAACTATCCCAATAAAGAGATTGTCTGAAGATGTATCTCTGAGCTGATTAAGTTAACTATAACTAGAGGCAAAATGAGAAATCCGGAGGAAGTCTCACCCCAGACATAAAAAAGAAGAATTTAGAGTGGTACTGACCAAAAATGACACCGACTGGGGCAAGCGTGGCAATATTTTTGAAATTAAATTCCCATCTGAATAGGGATTTTTCAGCATATCTAACTTATCACATGAAGATAAACTATTGTCTTGGAAGCACCCAAGGACCCTACAAATATAGCCGCCTTAGAAAGAAAAAAAAGGATAAGTTGAAAAACTCAAACTCAAATCTTTGATTTAAAGCTACCAGTCTAACTTAAATATTTAAGGGTCAACGACCGTCATCAACACTCCCTATTGTTCACATCTTTCTATTTCTGCACATGTCTAATCAAATCTATTCGTCAGATTTCGACGACAACACAAAGGTTTGAAATTAAGGGCACCAGAGCCACCACTTGGAATGATCCGAGATGGACCATGACGACGGGCCGCGTATGGGAGGTATTGAAGAGTCCCGTGGATGAATAAAATTACCGAATATGCATGATATGGTAGAGTCGGAGGGGCCGAACATGACGAGGCTATTTCTCCACCGTACACATAGAAGGTCAATGTATCAACAATGACCGTCCACCTAATGGACCCCACTATGGATAGAAAGTAAATACGCATGTATTCTATCAATCTCATCAGGTGACATGGCCTTTGAAACAACGACAAGAAACAAAATGGTTAATGGTCATTATGATATTCTAAATAGACAGCCAGATTGACACATACCCCTGCCACGTGTATTCAACACGTGGAGAAATGGCTCTACCGTATTCCCCTTCTCCTAACAATCCAAACAGTTGATTTAATGGGCCTCGAGTGGATGAGGGATGACATACCAATTCCCCAAATTGGACAAAAAGAAACCCTTAGATATTCAAGGGTTTCTTTCTTTTTTCTTTTTCTTTTTTATTTTTATTTTATTTTGTTTTTTGGTTGTTGTCGTGAAATTCGTTGTAACCATATATTTCTTGGCCACTAATACAAATGGTTTCTATCATCCAATCAAGGGATCCCTTGAGGGATTCTTTGTCTGCAATGAGGGAAATCAGATCAGCGGTTTGGATCATTGAATCATGAGTCCCACATGCAGGAACTTATCCGAATCACCAAAGTGGATGTGTGCTGATCAGAGAGACTCTTAATTCCTCAGGGGTATGATCATGTACGTTTCACCGAGCTGTGTGGGGCCCACTGTTGATAAAAATTCTGTATCCAAACCGTGCATCTAGTCCACCTCCTCATGGTAGCCGTTAGTACCAATAATAATTCCAATTACAAACTCAGGCGGGACACGCCACTGGGAGGAATTCATACTCATTCGTAAAGCTTATATATTGGCCCACCTAAAATTTTAAGGACTTGATGAGTGATGATCTAACTGAAGTTATGGCCCTTTGTAGAGTGGAATGGTGGATCAAGTTTCATGAAGTCGGCCCCAATTACTTATGATGAGGATGGTGCTAGTGAAGCTGATGAATGGGTTGGATTACATATATAAAATACGGTGGCGGAGGTCTGTAACTTTCAATGGTGAGTGTCCCCTCCCTAATTCCCCTATTTTCTCATTTGATGTGGTGGGGGTGCATCCAACGGATAGGATGGGTGAAATGGTACTCACATATCACGGTGGGTCCTACAGAGCTCCAGGGCATGTTAATTGCCAATTTACCATGCGTTTGAACGCATGTGATCGTTGACAGAAGAGAAAATACTGAAGGGTAAAGAGAAAAGAGGAGTTATGGAGTCCTATCAATTTTGGGGCCATGGCTCAGTAATCCAAACCGTTGATGCAATGGGCCCCACCATGGATAGAGGATGGTCCAAAAATCAGACTGCACAGTCGTGATCTTTTGGAATGGTTGGAAAGCTTCAACTAAAACATTTCTTAAAGACAGGCATTCATTGAAAGGTCTGTCCAATTTTTTTTTTTAATATTGTGGTGCAAGGAGGAGACATGTCAAGTACTAAGGCTTTCTCAGAAGATAGAAGTAGACTCGGGCGGGATGCAACCCAGACATTCGTTGGCTGTATTGTTCATTCTCTCTCACACACACACACCACTGGCACTCGATCTGATGATCTGAGCGTTAAAACAAAGACTGCCTACCACTCATTGCTACGCTATAGAAGCTATTGTATTATAATCATGTTTCATTGATGGTCCCTACTTTTAAATCCTTAGATTTGAATAAGCCTTTCAAATAATTTTCTTCCTACACAGTAATTCGTTTATTGCCTAGGTAGCATAGGATCCAGACCATGAACGGTTCAGATCATCTTAATCTTCACACATGCAAACGCCATCTATTCCACGACATGTATTAATTAGTATGAGAGTCTGCCATTGAAGCTCAGACCAGTTCGTACACTGGAGACATAGGCTGCAAATATCCCCCAGGTTGGGTTTAGATTCGGCAAGACTAGTTCATTCACGAGGAAAACAATGGAAATGATAATTGCTTGGGTCGCATGGGCATATGTATATGATGCAGAGCAAGTTAAGGAGAATTTCACGGCTAAAGTGGACCACACAAGGTCCGATTGAAGACAAAAGTGACCCAGACCCTCAGGCATATCTGGCAGAATAGAATAAGTTAGTCCACGTGACATGTATGGCTTTATAGGTAGGAAGAGCTACTATAGTCGACCAACCCGAGTTGCCATGTCGAATTTGTGAGATTCGAATATTACATTGAAGGCTGAAAATTCATTTTATTTTCAGTTTTATTATTTATATTAAGTTTTAGTTCAATCATAACTTTTGATTTATTGAGTTTTAAGAGTTGTGCCCGACGTGGAAATGGCTTAGAAAAATTAGGCAGCGATGGGATGGGCAATCAAAGGAGGAAAAAAATTGGACAGTATCATCTAACAGTTTTTATTTGTTTATTTATTTATTTATTATTATTATTATTAATTTTACACACACCTCACACACTCACCCCATAGTAGAATTTCCCCACCTATGGGTACTCGAACCCTTGACCGGGTGTTGAAACCTAAGGGCCCGTTTGGCCGGGTGGATTGGAAGGGATCAAAGTATTAAGGTGGATAGCATAGATTTCAAGATAATGATGGCGTTGTCAGTGAATTGTCTTAAGATCCATGGGATTGCAATATCCCGAGATTGCTATATCAAGCCTGTTTGTCAGGCCTGGCCAATCCCGGGAATAAACCTTCTCATCCCTTTCAATCCCTTGAACCAAACACATCTCAAGCAAATTTGAACTGATTAGGCTGGATCGGATGAGATTTAAAAGTAACAATGGTGTTGTCAGTAGATTGTCTTAAGATACGTGGGATTGCTATATCCTGCGATCAGATCGATCAGACGATCACCTAGTCGGCACGCCTGGCCAATCCCGGGATTTAACTTCCAATTCCTTCCAATACCATCTCATCCCTTCCAATCCACCTGGCCAAACAGGGCCCTAAGAGTCTACCACCGGAGTAAGTATAAGGACCTACTATCATCTAACCGTTAATTTCTAGGCAGGGATGAGCGATTATAGGAGGTAAAAAAATAATAATAAAAAAAATCAAAGGTCAATAGATTTTGGAGACGGGTGGGCAATCAATGGTGGACCCATATGCTGGATGTTCATGACTGGTCATATCACGGTTTTGTAGTATGGTAAACATGGACTGTTCGTATCCACGGACATTGACTAAATGGTTAAGAACATCCAATCAAAGTAATCTTTTCACAAGGATGAAAAAGAAGAAGAAGAAGGATGCACATGATGGATGGTCTAGATCAATGATTGGACCATGGATAGTATAATAAACATGGATTGTTCATTTCCCTAGCCATGGATTAAATGGCTAAGATCATTTTACTAAAGTGATTTTTTGAGGGAGATGGGCAATCAAAGGTGGACCCACGTGATGGTTGGACCAGATCGATGATTGAGCCTTCTTATTTAATTGATAGGGACCTATATTTCCTTAGCAGGTGATTGGAGAGTTAAAATCATCCAGCCAAAGTAACTTGGAAGAATGGGCCACCAAAGTTAAGACTAACGAAAGGATAGTCTATACCAATGATTGGAGCTTTTTTAGTATGATAGATATGGACCGCCGATTTCCTTAATTGGACGGTTAGGATCACCGAATCAAAAGTGTGACCAACCTGATGGATGTTCTAGATCAATGATCCCGTTGTCTATAGTATGATCAATATGAGCTATCAGTTTCCTTTATAAATTGATCTGATGGTTAGGATAATCCAGACAAAGTGATCCTTAAGAGAGATGGACAATCAAAGATGTGACCCGCATGATGGAAGGCCAAGATCCATGATTAGAATATTTTTCGTATAAGAAAGATGGACCACCATTAACCTTGCAAATGATTGGACGGTTAGGATCAAGCAACCAAACTTATTTTTAAGAGGGATGGCAATCAAAGGTGGGACCTACACAATGGATGGTCTAATTAGTGATTGGATTTTGGCACGTGGCCCATCCACATGGTGGCCCACCATTCAGCGTTTGCACATCCAATTGAGAATCACCATCACTTGAGAAGTTGTCCACACAATGTTGTTAATTTCCCACAATCTAAGTCATTTGTTAGTGTAATTTTAATATCATGCCCCATCCATGATGGGGTCCACCGTTTGAACGGTTTGAATTGAGGCGAAGTAAGCAACTGTGTAAAGCATCTATGCGCACGTGTATGGATATCCATGCTCCACTAGTGCATTAAATAATTCCTCAAATAAAATTTTAAAAAAAATGAAAGAAATATAGGTGGTCCAGAGGAGTAATAATTCACGTACTTTCATTGGCGGAAAGCATGGTGGGCCCCATCGTTTGCTCGTTTTTCAACGGCTAATAGGGACCAGTCTTCGTGAACTACCAAACACTGCCTCTAATTAATAAAGCTCGTGGTATTCGCTTTTTCCGTACTGCTCCTCAAAAGAGATTCCCCACCTAAACAATCACCGGCCTATTTCAATGATGGAAAGGGGCGGTACGTGCACCGAACACGTGGGCCACTAGTGCTGCTTGGGACTATAGACCGAGTGGCCCCACCACGGATAGGCCACCATGCGAAAATTGGTATGTCATCTGCAACGGACGGTCAAAAATTAAAACACTAATGGGGCCCACTTTGGACGGGCCTCACTATGAGGATCACACTGTTCAAATCTGCCCCATCCATTCATCAGGTGTGTCAACACAATAGAAGGTAAGTGATGTGTCGACGTGCTCAGTCTAGGCAGGGGCTGTGTGGGGCTACCATGATGTATTGCTGGGGATAAAAATGTCCTATTTTTTTTCCATGTCATTTCACGAATTAGCTAAAAAATGAAACAGAGCCAAAACTTAAGTGGACCCCACAATGGAGATTAAATGCTTACCATTAAAAGCTTCCCGGGAGTTTCAGATCTTTAGGTCAAACTTATTTTTGTGTTGTTCTTGTTCTTTCTTGCCGTCTGTATTAGCTTAGGACCTTGTGAACAAGCTGGATGGCCGATAAGCATTTTAATGAGCCTTAGAAAGGTGTGGCCGGGCTAACTTCAATGTTAAATCTACCTACTCTTTACTTCATACTTTCAAATAATCTAGAAAAAATGGTGGGGCAGCCTGAATGAAATCCATACATTGGGTCCTTAACTTATGCCTTAGTGGTATACTCACAAGAATTTCAATACAAGGTCATAAGTTCTGAGTACCCATTGTCGTGAAAAACCACTAATGCCTTAGTGAGAACTAGGCTCACTCCAATGACCCACACCATTAATACGATGGGTCTCACTTTGAATGGGTAATGAATGGGCAAAACCAAAATGAGACGATCCACCTTACGAAAAAAGAGTGGTTGAAATATTCCAATGTATCTATTTATCTTTGTCAGCTCTCCTCCATTAAAGCAAACTTCTACTTCAAATATCAATTCGTTGTTGACTACGATGGAATTTTAAAAAAATCAAAAAGAAAAACAAAAGCTGAAAGGAGAGTGATTGCTTTAAAAAATGACTTCATACAACAGTCATGGATTTCCTTTTTAGGCACGTGGACATGCATAGTTGCATCTGCACTCATGTATCAAGTGGGCCTCATGGTAATCATAATCCCCAAAAGATTCAATGAGCATTTTGTGAACTACTCGATTAGTGGATTTGATAGGATTTGATAGATCTTGGAATAATGAATGATGATGAATAATTTCTTAAGCCCTTGGCAAGGGGAAAAGTTCTGGTTGAATTTTTAACAGAGAATCCATATTCTACGTTATAAGGTCATCCTATGAAAGATTTGTTGAGAATGATTCTCCATGAAAATGAATTTGGCACGTTGAGTAGTAAAATTTTAATGGCTTATATTGAAAACCAAGAGTCAAAGGTTAGATCATCAATGAGGCATTTCAAGCCTAGATTTGAACCACTGGGTCGAGTTTACTGGCCAAGCAAGTCAGGCCTATACAAAATATTGATTTTGCTTATCCTAGTCCTAACACATAAGCCAACACTAATGGTTAGAAGAACATAGCTTCTGAAAGTTGTTAATGAGAAACAAATTATTCATATCATTATTAGAGGTGTACATGAGTTGAACTGAGTCGAGCTTTAGCTCGACTCAGCTTGGCCACTTGCTGACCCCAGCTCGAACTCGGCTTGGCTTGGTCCTCGAGCCTGACTAGCTAGCTCGGCTCGGTTCAGTCAGCAGCTCGGCTTGGTTCGAGCCGTAAGCAGCATAAAAATCAAGAAAAAAAAGGATATTCATTTCATATATATACCTTCCTCGCTACCGGCCACACTTCACTGAGTCATTTCATCAAACACATGGTGAGCAACAACAATATCAAAGTAACCCAGTCACTGAACTGGGTTCGATCCGAGTTCAATTCGAGTTAGGTTTGATCCGAGTCGAGTCGAGCTCGGGCAAGCTCGAACTCAGTTCAAAATTTTTTTGAGCTCAAAAAATCAGCTCGGCTTGGCTCGAACTCAGTTTCGAACCGAGTCGAATTGAGCTTTTTCGAGTCGAGTCGAGCAAGTTAACCAAGCTAACTCTGCTCGTGTACAACACTAATCATCATCTAAGATGCAATGTGGGATGAAAACCTATTGTGTATGGTACTATGGTGCAAACAATGTATCTTATCCAAGGATTAAAAACCCCTTTATAACTCTTGATGTAGAGTGGGCCACATACATTTTCTTGGCATAGCTGGACTTAAAGAAGCCGGAACGAAAGCGAACGTGATTTGTCAGATTCGGGCCTAGGCCTAGGCCTATATAAGTTGAGCTGGGTAGAATCTGACTTGATACGACGGATCCAACCTGATCTGAGCTAAACTGAAGGCCAGGATCGAGTTGGATCGAGTAGGCCCACTCAGATCCGACCGTACATCGGATCAAATTCGGATCAGTGGTCAATTCTGACTGATCTGATCCAGAATCCGATCTGATTGGATCCGATTCGATCCGGTTAGGTCGTATGAAGTTAAAATAGAGTCGTTGGATGTTTGCATCTTTAACCGTTGAAAAATAAATGGCTGAGATTAAACTATTTTCCAAGAGAGATGACGTGAGGGCAGTGGCGAGTGGATGGTGCATTGATGAGGCCTGTGCTGGGTAGGTGTACCAGACCTTGAACTTGGTTTGGAAGCGGATTGCGTACTAAGCTTATTGAGTAAACTCTGTGGGCCCAATTGTCATTCATGCAATTTATCCACTCCGTCCATATCTTTTAACCGATAATTTTAGGGCTTTATCCCAAAAATGGAGTGTATCCAATCCTCAAGTGGAGCACACCACTTGAAATAGTGTGAATTGAACATCTACCGTTGAAAAATTATTGGGGGTCAAAGAAGTTTTAGATTAATCTGATATTTGTTTTTTCCTTTCATTCATGTCTTTATGATCTTATGAACAAGTTGGATGACAAATAAATATTACTGGGGCCTTATAATGTTTTCAACGGTGGAAATCAATACTTTTTACTTTTTCCTGTAGTATGGTCCACTTGAGATTTGGATATGCATCAATTTTGGATTCAACCCCTAAAATGATCTAGAAAAATGAATGGATGGTGCGGATAAACCACATGCATTCACGGTGGGCCCAACAGAGTTTACTCAGTACGATAAACTATATGCATTCATGGTGGGCCCAACAGAGTTTACCCAGTACGATAAACAACATGCATTCACGGGTTCACTACAATTTGATTTCGTGTGCCACACACTAGCTATACAGTTGGTGTAGATACGTGTCATGCGAAGACAAGCGTCGACGCGCCTCGAGCTCTGAGTTGTACGAACGGCTCAAATGAGATCAAAGTTACATGGCCCCGCCATAACGTTTATTTTCCATCTAATCTGTTAATAAGGTTAAAAATACATTGATGAAGAGGGAAAACAAATTCCATATTGATCTGAAACTTCTATGATCTCAAAAGGGTTTCAATGGTAAACGTTCAATCCCCTACTTTTTTGTAGTGTGGTCCAACTAATCTTTATATCTGTCTTATTTTTCTGCTCAAGCCTTGAGACAAGCTCTCCAAATGGATGGACGATTTCGATCTAACACATACCTCATAGTTCGACCCACAGAACTTACTGACGTTAATACACCACCAGCCAATCTACTTCCAGTTCCATGACTTGTACTCCACGTCTCCACCCACTTCTCTCTGGAAACGGATTGGCTACTCCCCTTGCCACCAGCCCTGTGGCTAGTGGTTAGTGCTATGTGGGACCCACCATGATGTATTTGTTTCATCCATTCCGTTCACCCACTTTTAAATATCGTTTTAGGGCATTTATCCAAAACTGAAATGGATATAAATCTCAGGTTCAACACACCATAGGAAAACAATAGTGATTGGATATCCACCATTAGAATCCTCCTAAAGCCCACTATATTGTTTTTTTGACATCAATCTGTTGATTAGGTCATAAAGGACCAGATGAAGGGAAAAAACAAAGATAATCTTGATCCAAAACTTTTATGGCCCCAAAAAGGTTTTTAATGGTCGACGTTCATTCAACACTATTTCCTGTAATGTGGTCCACTTGAGATTGGGATATATCTAATTTTTGGTCTCATACTATAAGATGATATGTAAAAATAGATGAACGGCATCGATGAAACACATACATCATGGTGGGGCCCACAGAGCATCAACCACCAGCCATTGGCTGGTGGCAGGGGGAGTAGCCAATTCGTTTCCCTTCTCTCTCCTTTGCCATAATCCCTCCTCTCCTTACTAAGTAGGTTCATATCTGAACTGTACTCAACCCGATCCGACTTAATTTCCCTAACCGAGTCGCACTCGGTTCAGATCAGACCAACAGTGCATCGGATCAGATCGAGTCAGCTGACCCGAACTCGATTCCGAATCGAATTGAGTTCCGGTCAGTTACTTGAAAAATTCAAATCGAGTCGAGTTGAACCCAATCCGGTCTGACTCGACTCGATACCCACCTCTATATATAAGGCATGACTTAATTGGGCTTCGGGCGTGTCTGGATTGATGAATTTTAATCCAGGTATCGTTATAGGACGCATAACCTATGATGTAACGAGTCTTGTTGGTTTGTTTAATGAGAAAATGCTTCATTCCGATTTAAATTACAATTTTACGAAAAACATGCTATTTTTGATAAATTTTAATTTTGAAATATTTTCTTCATTTTAGAGTTTTAGTATTTGCAATCTTTTTAAGAATTACTTCTAATTATGTTAGGAATCATTGGAAATAATAAATTAAGATTTTCTTATTTTCAATAAAATTTATCATTTTGAGTAAATTCTAATTTAATCAAATTAGAACTTCGATTTTTATTTTTTTTCTTTTTCTTTATAAGCCATATAAGTGAGAAGTCTAAGTATTATTGAATAATAAAATTTAAAATTTTTCTATTTTGTGCATTTAAGAATAATCTAATGGATTTGAAGTTTTGCATATTTGAGACGGTGATCTTCCTCCTCACACCTTTTCCTATGTCATTCCCTCGCTCTTTTCTTCTCTCCTCTTATATCAATCACCTTACTAGCTTCATTTGGATCATAAGTTACTTAAGATATATTACTTATGACACAAATAACTTATCTTAGTTTCTATTTATTAAGAAGATAAGTACGTTTGGTAGACAACCTACTTATGAACTTTTCATCTCTTTGATCTCTTCTCTTCATCAACTCATGAAAAGTAGAATAGTAAAATAATAATAATAATAATAATAATAACTGAAGTGATTAAGTACTTTTACATAGGAAAAAGTTTCTTATAACTAGTTATAAACCAAACTTATCAACTGCTGCAAGTGGAAAAGTAACTAATTCAGTGTATCCATACGGGCCTGTAGTGTTTTTCTTTGAGTCCGAGCTGTCCTCGATCTCCGGACCTTATTTCTCTCGGCCCATACGCAGAATCTATCATTGCACCCCCTAAAGTCAAAACCAAACAATTAGACTTGTTTACCAGTACAGTGAAGTGTGATGATTATACACATGCACTTAGAAATTGCACACTTGCTGCATTCCTCAAATCAAACCGCCCAAATCACTGGGCTAATCATTACCCTAAAACCAGGTTAACCTAACCACCCCAACCTCACTGTCAGGCATTATTTTGTTGGACCGTTGATTCACCGTCCATCAGATGTCCATGTATAGACACGTTAGGATATCGGTTTAGTGCATTATATATATATATATATATATATATATATATATAAAATTATTTATGGTCCATATAACTTGAGGGCCATGATTTGAACGGTTTAAATTGAAGGGAGAGTACACCAAGAGGACAATTTCTAAATTCCTGCCTACGGATCATCACTCTAAATAGTTTCCCCTTGCTTTAAAGAGAAGGGAAGCGGGATGGTGGAAATATCGTTGAAAGATATAGAGAAAAATCTTTTATACTATGGCACGGTGTGATGGATGATACACAGGCACTTAGAATTTATATAAGTTCTACACGTGGCGTATGAATAATTCGAATTCAACCATTAATGTTCACTAGTTTAGATGCATCCCAAATCAAATGTTACACTTACTTGATTATCTGATCATTAAGTTGGTAGGCGTTTGTCAGCCGGTCAGAAATGAAAAAAATTATAATTTTCACCAAACAGGCGTCCACAAAATAGAGCTTAGGGTTATTCAACTGTTTTTTGTTTTTATTCAACTAAAAATTCCAATATCATCCAATGAATAAATGTCTATTTCATGTTTGATTTTCCAAACATTTGGTAAATACACGGCAAGTGATTAATAATTATTTCACTAGGTAATTACTGTGTTTAATAATTATTTCACTGGGTAATTACTGTATTGTTATTGATGTTTAATTTGACACTTACTTTTTTGAGCTCTAAACCCACGGAGACTATGAAATATATGTGGGGCTCATCATAATGTCTGTCTTATCCACACCGTTTATCTGTTATGCCAGCTGAATTTAGGGCTTGACCAAAAAATTAAGGATGATACAAAGGTCAATTGGGCACACTACAAGAATTAAGGAATTGAATATCTACCGTTAAAAATGTATCAAAGCCACTGGTTCCTTTAGCGTGGGCCACTTGAGTGTTGGATCAGGCTTAGTTTTTGACTCATGCCTCAAAATGTTACGCTAAAACTAATGGACGGCTCAAATATATAATATAAATCATAGTGGGGTCTAGAAATTTAAACCAGTATTTTTGACTTCCTTTTCAAGACAGAAATGCAAATGCATTTTTAAACACGTGAAGTAATAATAATTACTATTTCCCATTGCATTTACATGCAATTTGGAAAATCAAACAAGCCCTAAAAGTTAAACCGAAAAAGGTCATTCAAAAAAATTTCTTTACTTTAGGTCCTTTTAGGCCCACCTACTCCCAGGAACATGTGCCAATTGGCACGTGCCTACTACATTTAAGCTTTGTGTAAGTAGGGCCATCATTTAAATCATTTGACTATATATCGTGACTGTTTAATTATGAATTGCAGCCGATACAATGTAAAGCAAACTAATTAAAAAAATTTCAAGAACAAAATTACATTAAATGCATAATTACAATTGTGTTGCACATGAATATGATGGAAAGCTCACTTAACAAATTTGGTAGACTATGACGGTAAAAGATCCCTATATACACTGAGATTTCGAATTTTTGGAATAGAATATTTTGAGAAAATTAATTTTTTTAGGGATAGAGTTTGAGAAGAGACAGATTGAGATTTCTATTTTTTAGAATAGAGTATACTAAGAGAGTTAATTTTTTTAGGGCTAGGGTTTGAGAAGAGAGAGACGACATGTTTCAAACCAACAACTCTAAATCTAATTTATAAGCCTCTATGATAAAGAAATCACAGTTAAAGATATAATCTAACATTGGACACATTTCATCACAATGGCAAATTTAAATAATTTTATGCACATGTTATTATGAAATAGTCGCATTTGTACACAACCTTAAACACCGAAAAGTTTCAATATCATCCAATGAATAAATGTCTATATTACAAGAACGATTTGATGGGCTAACAAAGTCTATCATAGGATAAATGTTGTGGAAGAAGAGATTCTTTAAAAAACTTCGATTGATGCAAAACAGTTATGTTGTTTATTGAGATGGTAAGAGTACCATTGAACCATTTTCTGTTGTATTCACCTCGGCCTTGTAAAGTTGTGCCTGTGTGTCCGCCCCAAACTCGGAAACCGGACTCACAAAATTTCCAATCACCAAATCCGTTGCCGATAACCTTCGTAGTACCCCATTCTCGGCACTCAACGTCCATACGCTAGATTCCGATCCTGAGATCCCACAAGGAGAATTTTTCAATGTACATTTAACTCATAATAAGCATATCCACAAGTATACTCAAATCACAAAGGCAACATCATCATCACATATCCACTAATATAAACATTTGAATACAATGCTGAAAGGGAAATACATATATCGAACTCAAAGCTCCAGAAGACCGCTGCATACTCCATGCTCCACGCTGCTGCAACCTAACGCTACCTGCACGCATCTATCGTGCATAAACTTATATAAAGTTTAGTGGGTTGTGAAAGTGTATGCGTAAGATAAGTGCCGAGTATGCAATACAATGCCATAAATCATACAATATCGAAATAGGTGAAAATACTGACAAAATCATGAATCATACGGTATCAGAGTAAGCGGAAATATACTGATAAGTCCATGAGTGCCATCAGTCGTACCAAGGCTATGCGATGCAAGGCATGAATGCTAATGGCCATATCAATGCAGAAACATAGCAACTCAAAATGCTAAATGCTACGGATGCAATGCAATATGTAATGCGAATGAAATGAATAAGCTTGAGTGAATTCGGGATGATAGTACGTAGTATCGCAGGCTACGGGATCCATCACAAGGGTCTTCTATCCAAACCAATCCCATACCTAAATTTGGACAGTCAGACTTAATATGGTAAACACTTGATCTCAGGTTAGTCGCGCTCCCCAACCGAAACCTTGGCCGTTGCGAAGGTACACGTAACAAATAGTTGCGCACCACCAGCCCAAGTGAATAGTGAATGAATGAATGAGTATGCAACTCCTACTTAATAAGTTAACATATCAGTACCGTACATCTCTAGGATCATCACCGGGGTCTAGTACACTCCAAGCTGGCTACCACCCCAGCCGGCCGCATAGCCTGGCGAGTGGAAAAGACCTCACTACCCACCTACTAGTAGTATATCAATGCTTACCCGGCTTATCGATAGCAGACGCATTTGGGAGCTGGTCAAACTCAGCCTAGCTTATAACCCCCTCACTCAGGCGGATAAGGCTACACCCCCTCCCAACCGACCACGACACAGTGGGAGACGCGACCTACTGGTATTCGGCACTTGGGCGTTCATGTATCCAATCGGTCTAGACGTTGGGGCGTATCCTGACCTCGAAGATTTAAGGACTTTCACCCATGGACATCCAAAGTACCTAGATGCTCGAACCAAACATTTTCGGTATTCCATCTAGCCATCCACAATATGCCTATGAAGATCACAACCCTGGTGTCGCTAGGGCATACAGTAATCACAATCACACAATACAAGATGCATGAGTCATGTAGTCCAATCATGCATCAATTCTGCGCATACCATGCACTCATGTGGGATAACTCTACATATCAGGGAGTCTTATAAACCATTTGTATTATGATATATGCAAGGGTCAATCACATCTTACAATAAACATGCAGATGATGCGTATGGGCAAGTATTATGATGCCATGCTGTCACATACTCATAATCGGTATTAATAACCAGCATCAACAATCAGCCTCGATAATGTGGACATTTAACCAACATTGCCCCCAAGGAATGATCCACATAGAGCCTAACATATAGTAGACTCATGACCTCACACAAAGACCTAATATATAACACCATGGGCCTCACTCAAGAGCTTAATGCACATCACGATGAGCCTCTCACATGGGCCTAATATACATCACAACGGACTCCATCGCCTCGCCCTCAAATGCATCACAATGGGCCTCATCACGTAGACCTCATATTCATCACATTAGGCCTTAAACACGGGCTGTATATACATCATATAGGTCTTGACAATTGGCCTTGAGTACATCATAATGGGTCTCGCCCATGTGCCTTGAGTACATCATAATGGGCCTCGCCCATGGGCCTCATCACTGGGCCTCATATGTCAAGTGGGCCACATCACATGGGCCGCATTATAAAATTGACCTATACAATCGGCCTTAACAAATTAGAATCGGCCTCGATACTCAGTCTTGACAATCGAAATCAGCCTATACAATCAGCCTCAACAATCGAAATCGGCCTATACAATCGGCCTCGACAATCGAAATCGACCTATACAATCGGCCTCAACAAATTGGAATCGGCTTCGATAATCGGAATCGACTTCAATACTCGGCCTTGACAATCAGAATCGGCCTATACAATCGGCCTCAACAATCGAAATTGGCTTATATAATCGGAATCGGCCTTAATAATCGGCCTCGACAATCGGAATCGGAATCGATAATCGGCATCGATAATCGGTATAGACAATTAGTGTATAAACAAGGCGGGGTTCATAGATGGACAGCCGACTAACTATAATATAAAGATCGGCCCACAACCATGGTTATATCAAATCTAATGGCACGGAGCCATCCATCTATGGCGAATGGGGCCCACTTATTTGGGTTAACCCACTAAGAGAATGTTGAGAATGGGCCTAATAAGGCCTAAGGGAAGGTCACAATGAGGACATCTAACCATTATTGCCTATCAATGTGGGTGTCTAACCGACATTGCTCCCAAAGAGTGGCCTACATAAGGGATTCATACACAATGTAACGGCCACACATACATTATATTGAGCCTTATTCATGGCCCTCTCATATATCGCGTTGGGCTTCATACAAGGGCCTCAAACGTATTACAAGGTCACGTCCATGGGCTTCGAATACATCATAATGGGCCTCGCCCATGGGCCTCGAATACATCACAATGGGCCACGCCCATGGGCCTCGAATACATCATAATGGGCCCCGAATACATCACAATGGACGACGCCCATGGGCCTCAAATACATCATAATGGGCCTCGCCCATGGGCCTTGAATACATCATAATAGGCCACGCCCATGGGCCTCGACGCTGGGCCTCATATATAACGAGTGTTCTGTTCGAGGGATCTGAGTGACATTATGTTGAGGGTCAAATATTGCATATCAGACCCATTTATTGTATGGATTCACAAGCATGACACCGTTTAATAGCCTAATTTAATTGTATTTGTGATGCAGGGCGTCTTCATGAGCTTGGACTGAAAAAGGACACTAAAAAGCATGGATTTACCGATCTGATGACACTAAAGCATGGGACGGACCTTAGGAGACCAAGATCGATAGATTTGCACGCCAGGGATCCAAGAAAATCGAGGAATTGAAGCTCAAGTGGCCTGAAGACGTCCAGAATGCATGATCATAGGGTTCCCACCATCTGATCAGTTCGAAACTCCATACGTGGCCTGAGGACCATAAATGAACCGTACACGTAAAATTTCATCCATTGGATCGCTGTGGAAGTGGCCCAACGGACATTTCAGCCCATAATTTACTGATCTGGGGCCCACCTGATCTCTGGATGCGCCTCATCTTCGGTCTCGACGCCTTAAATCATGTGAAGAACCAGATGGACGGAGGAGATTTTGTACGTACACCATGATGGACCCCATGTGCATTGCATGTGTACAGTTTGCAAGTGCACCAGCCGTGCACCCGTGCACTCAAAGTCGGTCAGCAGGCGCTGACTGACTCAAACTCAAATTATTCAAATTTTGCAACAGCATGACGAACGTCCGTCCGTCGGTTTGCTTAGTGGGCCCCACTCATCATGTGATTAGAAGATCCAGGCCGTCCATTAAGATTTCAAAGGCTGTATTGCTAACGCCTAGGTGACAGAATCTTAGGAGATGGCATATATCAGAATTCAACCGTCAAAACGGAGGATGGACGACAGTGAGAAAACTCTTGTGGGCCAGGCATAAGACAATTCAAAACCATCCATTCCCTAATGGATTTTTGAAAGGAAGCTAATGGACGGAGCTGATTTTCTAGAAGATTTCCCTAGTGGCCCCACTGATTATTATACTTCCGTGGAATCCGAAGCAGAGACGAAAAAATCGAAAACAGGGGCTCCGGTTGGATTCTTGTGGCCCACAAGGATCATCTAGATGGATGATCCGA
This sequence comes from Magnolia sinica, assembly GCF_029962835.1. Taxonomy (NCBI): domain Eukaryota; kingdom Viridiplantae; phylum Streptophyta; class Magnoliopsida; order Magnoliales; family Magnoliaceae; genus Magnolia; species Magnolia sinica. The sequence continues at coordinate 6,509,528 of NC_080585.1, read as the reverse complement.
GCTGTCCAATGGGTCCAAGGAATGATTTCAACAAGAACCATGGTGTTCTTTTGCAACCATGCACAACAGCAAGATTGGAAGATGGGAGGAAAGGACGCCACGTTGATTGATATTGCGGCCCACCTAAGATTTGGATTCATTCCAGATTTTAGCTCATGGCCTAAATCGGTCCTACAGATACATTAAACGGCTCTGATTTTCGAAAGAAATACTATAATTGGGGCCCATCATCACCAGCGTCGAACCGGAACCGTCCCTGTTTCGCACGCCGCGTAGAGAAAGCTTCCAGCTGGCTTGTTTGCGGACTCCAGCTCTCCGCTGGTCCTGGCTGCGTAAGAAGTATCTCCGCGTCCTATTTCCGGTAGGACTCTCGGAGGACAGCTCTATAAGGAGCGTGTGATCGAGAGAGAGGGGGGTATGCTTGGAGGCCAGGGAACGGGATCAGCGTGAAGAAGAAAAGAAGAATGGTGGGTTGCTGCTGCACGTTTTGGGCTTGAGAGTTTGGGTCGTCTGGCAGCGTGAGGAGAGAAAGGAAGGCTTGCCTGCTGCTGCACGTCTGAGAGAGAGTGACAGGCAGCGGAGGAGTTCTCGTTGAAGGAAGGCTGAACGTGGAAGTGGGTTATTTCTTTTTCCTGCTTATTCGGTTCTTTTCCTTTTTAGTTTTATTTTGTTGTTTTTGATAGCCAACCATGCGTGGCTAAACTTCTTAGCTAGGGCTAAGAGGTGAAGCCTGTAACGAGATGGGAGAGTTTATTCTATGCATTTAATTTAAAATTTCTGAACTTAATTTGATTTTTAAGTTGATAATTCAAGGAATATTTTCTCAGTATTTAATGGTCTGTTGTGACTGAAATTACAATGGATTTGCAATGGCTTTGAATATTTCTCTTTCTCTTTTAATGTTTATGACGTCAGGAGGCCCTGTTGTTCACCATCGTCTCCTGGGTATGGTAGGATGACAGTACCCTTCCTGATCTTCATACATTGTTGATTGGTTGGTAATTAGTTTAATCCTGTTGTTTACTTTGTCTTCTGGGCATGGTTAGATGATGGAATCCATTCTAATTCATATACCTTTCATCTCTTGAAACCTATATCAATGGCAGTTCAGTAAATTTCCATAATTTGTGATACTGACATAAGATCTCCCTGATCTCTACAAGTGGATCCTCTGAATCCCTAGTTTCCTTTCTCTGAATTCCTTAAAGTTTTAGATAACTATTCCACAATTATTCTTCAATTTCTCTTTGGTTTAAATCACATCTTAGTCTAGTTCTAGTTCTACTTGGTTTCAGATAACGTACAGGTATCAGTCCCTGTGGATTCGACCTCGGTCTTACCGAGTTTATTACTACATCACAACCCTGCACTTGGGGAGTGAACAAGTTTTTGGCGCCGTTGCCGGGGACTGACGGTTACGATTTTCTGAAATTAATTGGTTTTAGGATTAGTTTAAGATTAGGATTTCACTAACCTTAGTTTTATTTATTTATTTATTTATTTCTATTTGAGTTCAAAACTAACTTGTTTCCTATTTTATAGGATCTGGACATAAGTTTCTCAATTGGTAATTCCTTCCTAATCTCTCTACTTTTTCATATTTTTAGAATTAGGGTTTAAATTTTAGAAATTTTCTAATTCTAGCACTTTTAGAATCTAATTTATTTTCCTAATTTATTTTTAGAATATTTTTTAGGAACTAACCTTCTTATTTTGTAGGCCTTTAAGATAGAAATTTCTAATTTGGTAAGCTCTTTCCCTACTCCCTATCTTTCAGTCCTCTTTTAATAATCTACTCTCTAGTTTAGATCTTTCCTAATTTACTTTAGAAATTTCCACTTTCTTTTAAGAATTCCTTCTTTTAGAAATTAATTTACTGTTATTTTTCTTCTCTTTTTAGGAATCTAACTTATTTTTGTTTTATTTTGCAGGTTTTTAACTTAGGACTCCAATTTGGTAATTTCTTTCCAACTCTCTCTTTCTTTCTAGATTTTCTTTTCCTTTCTTAGGATTAGGTTTTTAATCGAGGGCTGCGAGTGTTTTCATGCCCAAGTGGGCCCGTGACGACACTCGACGTCTCTTGACTGAAGGAGGACTGGTTGAGGGGTTGACTATCCATCGCAGGACTAGACACCACTCGAAATCCCCTGAGTTAAGTGAAGTTATGGCTGAAGACCAACCTCCTCTACTCCCACCCAGGGTGGAGGATACCCAAGATGAGAATGAGGTGCAACAGGCACCCCCGCCTCGTACTTTACGAGATTTTCTACAACCGGCGGGAGTGAGTACGCCCTCATGCATGATTTTTCCTGAAAACACAGGACAAATGGACATCAAGCCAGGAGTTATCCAACTCCTTCCCAAATTCCATGGACTTGAATCTGAAAGTCCATATTTACATTTGAAAGAGTTCGATGAAATAATAGCTACATTATGTTTTCCTAATGTATCTGAGGATACAATTAGGCTGAAACTCTTTCCTTTTTCCTTAAAAGAGAAAGCTAAGACGTGGTTACATTCACTGCGTCCTAGATCCATTGGCACATGGAACGACATGCAGAGGGAATTCATAAAAAAATTCTTCCCACATCATAAAACGATTACCCTCAGAAAAGCGATTATGAACTTTGCCCAAAAGGAAGATGAAACATTCTTTCAATGTTGGGAAAGGTTCAAAGATTTGGTCAGTTCATGCCCACAACACGGATTTGAAACGTGGCGCATTACAAATTTTTTCTATGATGGACTGACATCTTCCATGCGCCAAATGGTCGAGACAATGTGTAATGGAGAGTTCATTAATAAAGATGTCGACGAGGTATGGGACTACCTCGACAGTCTGGCTGAAAAAACACAATCTTGGGACTATTACCCAAAGTCGAACACCACGTCTAGGCCGACTCAATTAAAGGAGAAAGGTGGATTATATCTCTTGAAAGAAGAGGATGATCTCAAGTGTAAGGTGACTACGCTCATAAGGAAAGTTGAGGCCATGGAAGGAAAGAAGGATAAGGTCAATGAAATTGTTTGCGGCATCTGTGATTGCAACATTCACACAACTGAAAACTGTCCTACAATACCGGCCTTTCGAGGAGTGTTGAATGAACAAGCCAATGCCGTAAATAACTATCAAAGACCTTTTACTGGACCTAACTCCAACACATACAATCCTGGCTGGAAAAATCATCCAAACTTTAGTTGGAGGAATGGACAAACGGCGACTCCTCCAGGTTTCTTCAATCAAAATCCAAATCAAGTAAAACCTCAAGAGGAACTGGTTCAAAATCCCATACAAGAGCTGGCTCAAGCAATGCGGGGAATTACAGATTTTATGCAAAAGATAGACTCTCGTATGACGGTTATAGAAAAGGGGATGCTTCCTGCACAACCTCTCCCCAATCCTAAACCGCAGTACGAGAGTAATGATCCCAGCTCTTCAAATCAGATGGGACATGCTAAATCCATCACCACTCTTAGGAGTGGGAAGATCATTGATAAAACTCTTCCGGTTAGGCCCGAAAAGCCTCAAGAACCAAAAGAGGACAACAATGATGGATCCACTGATGCCCCACAAAAAGTGGAACCGGAACTTCTAGAGAAGCCAGTTGCTCCATTCCCCCAACGGTTGGTTTCACCAAAACCTCTCTCTAACTCTCAGGATATCCTAGAGGTGTTGAAACAGGTGAAAGTCAACATTCCTCTACTTGATGTCGTTAAACAGATACCTTCATATGCCAAATTCCTAAAAGACTTATGCACGACCAAGCGACGGAAAATTATTCAAAAGAAAATCTTCTTGACTGAGAAAGTGAGTGCCATCTTGAAGCAAGACGTGCCGCAGAAATTCAAGGATCCCCGTAGCCCAACCATATCATGTGTAATCGGGAACCATCGAATTGATCACGCACTTCTTGACTTAGGAGCGAGCGTCAATCTGATTCCCTACTCGGTATACAAACAGTTAGGTTTGGGTGAATTAAAACCCACCCTAACCACACTACAACTTCCGATCGCTCTGTCGTGTACCAAGAGGGATAATTGAGGATGTGTTGGTCCAAGTTGATAGATTTTACTACCCTGTAGACTTTATCATCCTGGACACCGAACCCATTAATAACATGAGCACTCAGATTCCCGTCATTCTTGGTCGCCCATTCCTTGCCACGTCAAATGCAATTATCAATTGCAGGAATGGTATCATGACTATGTCTTTTGGAAATTTGACATTGGAGTCAAACATCTTTTTCAATAACGGCAGCAACTCAGAGGATGATGACGATTTCCACGATATTAACATGATTGACTCTTTCGTGGAAGATACGACACCTCCTGACCTTATCCTCCGACCATCTAGAGACGTGCCTGGCCCACTCCCATGATTTTGATGATGACATGATTAGGAAGACGTGCGCCTTGCTTGATACTCTGCACCGGTACTTGAAGTTAACCGATGGAGGCCACAATTTGAAGAATTACCACAAACCGATGTAGTGCCTCTACCGTCTAACCTCAAGCCGCCGAAGCTTGACCTAAAACCTTTGCCCTCCGATTTGAAATATGCCTATTTAGGTCAAGATGAGACATACCCGGTGGTGATCTCTGCCCAACTGGAGAAAGAACAGGAGAGTATGCTTATATCTACTCTCATTGAGCATAAAGGAGCCCTGGAATGGACGATAGCGGACCTCAAAGGAATCGATCCCTCGATTTGTACTCACCACATATACCTTGAGGATAATGCAAAAACCGCTCGGCAACCACAACGTAGACTAAATCCCAACATGAAGGAAGTGGTTAAGGCCGAGGTTCTTAAACTATTGGATGTGGGTATTATATACCCTATATCCGATAGTCAATGGGTGAGTCCAACTCAAGTGGTCCCTAAGAAGTCTGGAATCACCATCGTAGCCAATGCTAATAATGAACTCGTGCCAACTAGAGTCACTACTGGTTGGAGAATGTGCATTGACTACAGAAAGTTGAATACCGTCACGAGGAAAGACCACTTTCCTTTACCATTCATTGATCAGATCCTGGAAAGGTTAGCTGGTCATTCCTATTATAGTTTCCTTGACGGGTATTCGGGCTACAATCAGATAGAGATAGCCCCTGAAGACCAGGAAAAGACCACATTTACATGTCCCTACGGCACCTTTGCCTATCGAAGGATGCCATTCGGACTATGTAATGCCCCTGCCACTTTTCAGCGATGTATACTTAGTATCTTTTCTGATATGGTAGGGCAATATCTGGAGGTCTTCATAGACGATTTCTCTATTTACGGTCCATCTTTCAGCAAGTGCTTGGAAAGTCTTAAATGTGTGCTGAAAAGATGTGAAGAAAAGAACTTGGTACTTAATTGGGAGAAGTGCCATTTCATGGTTCAGAAAGGAATTGTCCTTGGGCATATCATCTCGTCCAAGGGAATCGAGGTAGATAAGGCAAAAATTGATCTTATCTCTAACCTACCTCCACCCAAGAACATCGAGACGTGCGATCCTTCTTAGGACACGCAGATTTTACAGGAGATTCATAAAGGACTTTAGTCTTCTCTCTCGTCCCTTTATGTAATCTTCTTCAAAAGGATGCTCCGTACGAGTGGGCTGAATGCCGGGAAGCTTTCACCAAGCTTAAAGGCACGTTAACCACCGCACCTATCATGCGGCCACCCGACCGGAGCCTTCCTTTTGAGCTTATGTGCGACGCTTGATTATGCTCTTGGGGCGGTCTTAGCCCGAGAAAAGATAAGAAGCCCTACGTCATTCATTACGCGAGTAGGACTCTAAATCCTGCCCAGGTGAACTACTCGACTACGGAAAAGGAACTCTTAGCTGTAGTGTTCGCCTTGGACAAATTTAGGTCCTACTTGATCGGATCCAAGATCATTATCTATACAGATCATGCGGCACTGAAGTATCTTCTCTCTAAGAATGATTCTAAGCCCCGCTTGATACGATGGATCCTTCTACTCCAAGAATTTGATTTGGAAATTAAAGATAAAAAAGGAGTAGAGAATGTAGTGGCCGATCACCTTTCTCGCCTTAATACCTCTGATTCCCTTGAGGCGACCCATATCAATGATATGTTCCCTGATGAACAACTGTTCAGAGTCTCCCATTCACCTTGGTTCGCTGATATTGCTAATTATCTTGCTACAGGTGCCATACCGACACAGTGGACGGCGCAAGATAAGAAGAAATTCTTCACCGAGGTGCGCAACTTTTTCTGGGATGATCCTTACTTATTTAAATATTGCCCAGACCAAATTCTAAGGAGATGTGTACCAGACGATGAGCATCAGAGCGTCATCTCCTTCTGTCACTCAGAGGCCTGTGGTGGTCACTTTTCTGCTAAAAAGACCACGGCCAAGATTCTGCAGTGTGGCTTTTACTGGCCCACTATGTTTAGGGACACTCATGAGTTTTGCAAAGCTTGTGAGCGTTGTCAGAAATTGGGAGCATTGTCCCATCGAAATATGATGCCTTTGAATCCCATTCTTATCATTGAAGCATTTGATTGCTGGGGCATCGATTTCATGGGACCATTCCCCCAATCGTTTGGAAATCTGTATATTTTGCTCGCCGTGGATTATGTCACTAAATGGGTCGAAGCGATTCCGTGTCGAAAGAATGACCATCGCACGGTCATTAAATTCCTAAAAGAAAACATTCTTTCTCGATTCGGAATGCCTCGAGCCATCATTAGTGATGGGGGCTCACACTTTTGTAATAGATCATTCGAGAGCTTAATGAAGAAATACGGTGTCTCTCATAAGGTGAGCACCCCATACCATCCTCGGACAAGTGGACAAGCTGAGATTTTCAATAGGGAGATCAAACACATTTTGGAGAAAATGGTTAACCCAGATCGTAAGGATTGGTCAATTCGATTGACCGATGCCTTATGGGCATACCGAACTGCATTTAAAACTCATATTGAAATGTCTCCCTTTAGACTTGTCTATGGGAAGGCTTGTCACTTACTTGTGGAGCTGGCATAAAGCGTACTGGGCGATCAAAAATCTTAATTTCAATCTGGACAACACTGGCTCGCTACGCAAACTTCAATTGAATGAATTGGAGGAAATCCGGAATGATGCGTACGATAATTCGAGAATTTACAAGGACAGGATGAAAGCATTTCATGACCAACACATTTCGCGAAAATCATTCACGCCTGGTCAGAAGGTCCTTTTGTACAATTCTCGATTACATCTCTTCCCGGGTAAGCTTCGATCTCGTTGGACCGGCCCTTACATTGTTGTTACTGTTTTTCCTCATGGGGCCGTTGAGATAAGAGATCCCAACAATGGCAAGGAATTTAAAGTCAATGGCCATCGATTGAAACCATTTGTCGAGAAATTTGATTCAGAGGACATGTCCATGCCACTGACTGATCCTGTTTACCAGGATTGATCTCCTAGTCTGATGGAGGTATAGGTAGGTTTCGTGTTTTCTTAGGTCTAGGGTAGTTGCTTTATTTGTCTGGCTGAAGACGGTAAACTTAGCGCTCCTGGGAGGTAACCCAGTTCTTCATTTCATGTCACTTTTCTCATTCATTAGTTCAATGTTTGTGGGTAACATTACTGCAAACCCTCACGAGACTACAACTCGTCCACTAGGGGTAACCTAGGGGTTTAAAGGCTTGTTGCATGCGCTAAATGCAATCGAGAGCACCTGCGAAAGTGGTATAGGTAGGATTTTATTTTTGTTAGTTTTGTGTCACTTTCTCTCTCGTGCTGACCGGATTCCATGCTGCGATCTCTTGGAAAGTCTCTCACGATTCATCATCCAGGTACTATCTTCCCTTCAATTTTTATTTACTTTTGTTGTCCTATGCGCATTCCATACTCATATCCTTTACATTGAGGACAATGTAGCTTTGAAGTTGGGGGTGGGAGATTAGGTAACCTAATCAGTGTTCTTTCATCTTGAGCAACAAGTGTGAAAAATTTTTAAATTTTTTCTGGACTTTCTGGTGAACTCAAAGTGATTTGACAACCATCTTTGATTTAGAATCACAGGATATGGAATGTTGGTGATTTACTGCTCTTGGATTCAGTTGCTCGTTAGATTCCACAGTTAAGTTTAATTATTAATCCATGATTAGAAGTTGTAAACATTGATTGAGTCATGATTTCACATGTCACATCTCGCTTACACATCAAGATTTCAGTTTAAAACTAAAGGGTTAATTTGGGGATCAATAAGCATAGAAGGAACCAACTTGAACAATTGCTCGTCAAGATCAATTAAAAGGAAGAGATACCGTTGAAAAAGGTTAGGCAAAGAATCTTCACTATAGGTTTGCTCCCTATAAGTGTGGACTTCATTCCCCTTCTTTGTTTTTAGAGTTTAAAAAAAAAAAAAAAAAAAAAAAAAAAAAAAACTGAAGGAATGAAAAGATGATCTTTGAGGCAAGCTTTGGTTATTATGAATTCTCTTGTTGATTACCAACGATATCCTGAAATAAAGAATTGAATATTAATGTTGAAAGTTGGGATTACACTTTACATCTGTGGAACTCAATGTTTAGGATTATTTCTAATTAAGGGACTAATACTTTGAATGAAGTTTACCGTGTGTTTGAGTCTAGGAGAGAGTAAGGCCCAACATTCATGAATTGTTGAATTCTGAATATCTAGATTGTTTTCCAAAATCACTCGAGTTCATAGAAATTCTCCTGTAATTCTCAACTTATTTTTCGCATACTTTGCTCGGGACTAGCAAAATGCTGGTTGGGGGTTGTGTTGAGGGTCAAATATTGCATATCAGACCCATTTATTGTATGGATTCACAAGCATGACACCGTTTAATAGCCTAATTTAATTGTATTTGTGATGCAGGGCGTCTTCATGAGCTTGGACTGGGAAAGGACACTAAAAAGCATGGATTTACCGATCTGATGACACTAAAGCATGGGACGGACCTTAGGAGACCAAGATCGATAGATTTGCACGCCAGGGATCCAAGAAAATCGAGGAATTGAAGCTCAAGTGGCCCAGAAGACGTCCAAAATGCAAGATTACAGGGTTCCTACCATCTGATCAGTTCGAAACTCCATACGTGGCCTGAGGACCATAAATGAACCGTACACGTAAAATTTCATCCATTGGATCGCTGTGGAAGTGGTCCAACGGATATTTCAGCCCACAATTTACTGATCTGGGGCCCACCTGATCTTTGGATGCACCTCATCTTCGGTCTCGACGCCTTAAATCATGTGAAGAACCAGATGGACGGAGGAGATTTTGTACGTACACCATGATGGACCCCATGTGCAGTGAATGTATACAGTTTGCAAGTGCACCAGCAGTGCACCCGTGCACTCAAAGTCGGTCAGCAGGCGCTGACCGACTCAAACTCAAATTACTCAAATTTTGCAACAGCATGACGAACGTCCGTCCGTCGGTTTGCTTAGTGGGCCCCACTCATCATGTGATTAAAAGATCCAGGCTGTTCATTTAGATCTCAAAGGCTGCATTGCTAACGCCTAGGTGACAGAATCTTAGGAGATGTCATATATCAGAATTCAACCGTCAAAACGGAGGATGGACGGCAGTGAGAAAATTCTTGTGGGCCACGCATAAGACAATTCAAAACCAACCACTCCCTAATGGATTTTTGAAAGGAAGCTAATGGACGGAGCTGATTTTCTAGAAGATTTCCCTAGTGGCCCCACTGATTATTATACTTCCGTGGAATCCGAAGCAGAGACGAAAAAATCGAAAACAGGGGCTCCGGTTGGATTCTTGTGGCCCACAAGGATCATCTAGATGGATGATCCGAGCTGTCCAGTGGGTCCAAGGAATGATTTCAACAAGAACCATGGTGTTCTTTTGCAACCATGCACAACAGCAAGATTGGAAGATGGGAGGAAAGGACGCCACGTTGATTGATATTGCGGCCCACCTAAGATTTGGATTCATTCCAGATTTTGGCTCATGGCCTAAATCGGTCCTACAGATACATTAAACGGCTCTGATTTTCGAAAGAAATACTATAATTGGGGCCCATCATCACCAGCGTCGAACCGGAACCGTCCCTGTTTCGCACGCCGCGTAGAGAAAGCTTCCGCAGCTGGCTTGTTTGCGGACTCCAGCTCTCCGCCGGTCCTGGCTGCGTAAGAAGTATCTCCGCGTCCTATTTCCGGTAGGACTCTCGGAGGACAGCTCTATAAGGAGCGTGTGATCGAGAGAGAGGGGGGTATGCTTGGAGGCCAGGGAACGGGATCAGCGTGAAGAAGAAAAGAAGAATGGTGGGTTGCTGCTGCACGTTTTGGGCTTGAGAGTTTGGGTCGTCTGGCAGCGTGAGGAGAGAAAGGAAGGCTTGCCTGCTGCTGCACGTCTGAGAGAGAGTGACAGGCAGCGGAGGAGTTCTCGTTGAAGGAAGGCTGAACGTGGAAGTGGGTTATTTCTTTTTCCTGCTTATTCGGTTCTTTTCCTTTTTAGTTTTATTTTGTTGTTTTTGATAGCCAACCATGCGTGGCTAAACTTCTTAGCTAGGGCTAAGAGGTGAAGCCTGTAACGAGATGGGAGAGTTTATTCTATGCATTTAATTTAAAATTTCTGAACTTAATTTGATTTTTAAGTTGATAATTCAAGGAATATTTTCTCAGTATTTAATGGTCTGTTGTGACTGAAATTACAATGGATTTGCAATGGCTTTGAATATTTCTCTTTCTCTTTTAATGTTTATGACGTCAGGAGGCCCTGTTGTTCACCATCGCTCCATGGGCATGATAGGATGACAGTACCCTTCCGATCTTCATACATTGTTGATTGGTTGGTAATTAGTTTAATCCTGTTGTTTACTTTGTCTTGGGCATGGTTAGATGATGGAATCCATTCTAATTCATATACCTTTCATCTCTTGAAACCTATATCAATGGCAGTTCAGTAAATTTTCATAATTTGTGATACTGACATAAGATCTCCCTGATCTCTACAAGTGGATCCTCTGAATCCCTAGTTTCCTTTCTCTGAATTCCTTAAAGTTTTAGATAACTATTCCACAATTATTCTTCAATTTCTCTTTGGTTTAAATCACATCTTAGTCTAGTTCTAGTTCTACTTGGTTTCAGATAACGTACGTTTCAGTCCCTGTGGATTCGACCTCGGTCTTACCGAGTTTATTACTACATCACAACCCCGCACTTGGGGAGTGAACAAGTTTTTGGCGCCGGTGGCCCACCCTTATGTATTTTGAGATCTGACCTATTTATAAGTTAACATAGAGATAGATGAAGTGAAAACCAAATATCAGTGTGATTGGAAACTACTGTGGCTACTAAGAAGCTTGAACGGTGGATGTTACTGTCCACTATTTCAATGGTGGGGTCCACTTGAACTTGAGATCTGACTCATTCTCTCATTCATGCCATAAAATGATATCTCAAAATGTCTGAATGGTATGGATACAACGCATGCATCATGGTGGGCCCCACCGTCCAAACTATGGACGGTGTAGATAAAGCACATGTACATCATTAGGGCCCACACCACAGGGATGAAACACATACATCTGGAGTGGGTCCCACCGTCAGATGGAAGGCGTGGGATACAAAATATACATCAAAGGTGGGGCCCATGAAACTTGCTGACGTCGTACAACGGCTAGCTGTGGGGTCCACATATCTGGACGGTGTGGATCACGTCCACACGTGCAGCAGGTCCCTTCGACCAAGCTGACGTCAATAGAGCAGCTATATAACTACTGTACGTGCAACCTTACTGCCTTAAAAGGCAGAGGTGGGTCCCACCATCATATATATATATATATATATATATATATTAATTATATCAACGTCCAGGCCCTGGACGGCCTGGACAAATGCATACATCCAGGTGTGGCCCCACACGTGGGGTGGGTCCCATCGTCCAAGGACGGTGAGGATGGTCTAAACCTCAAGGTGCGTCCACGTGGGGCCACCCTCATATAATATATATAAATATTAATATAATATTCATTAATTTAATTTTAATTTTTTTATTAGCTAGTTAGTACACTCCACCGTCAATTCACACTACACTGTTAGCCACACCCTACTGTTAGTCGACCTTGGCAATCTGACCATGATGCCACTCATAAAGGGTGAGATAATATATATATATATATATATATATATATATATATATATATATATATATATATATATATATATATATATATATATTATATATATATATATGTATATATATATATATGATATATATATACAATATATATATATATAGAGTCATGCTCCCCTGCGCACCTACGCACGTGCGCACCTTTGCACACGTGCCATGGTGTCTAATCTGAACGGTCCATGTGATGCGGAATCCCATAAAACCCCATGTGACAAATTTTCACCCCGATCTAATATTCTGGTGGGCCATAGCAAAGAGAAATGCAAATCAAGGGAGGAAACTGTTTTCATTTTTCATGGCCCATCAAATTTTTAGATCAAAGTAAAACTTGGGCCCGGGGGGTTTCAGGAGGTGCTGCTTCACATAAACGGTTCAGATTTTGGATCCACATCATGTATGATGGGTTCTCAAAAAAGTTCGTATGTAGTACGTACGAACTGGTTCGCAGGTGAGCGTTTCCGTGTGTGTGTGTATTATAAGGTGGGTCCCACATGGACATGGCCCACCTGATTTGGATCAATTTGATATTTGTATTTTCCCTACATCCGGGCCGGGGCTTGTCCAGACGGGATGCCAGGTGGGTCCATTCGATGAACGGTAAGGATAAGATGCATACTTCATGATGGGGACCATCTGGGTAGGCCACACGACTATATCATTATCAAATAAAATGAGAGAGAGAGAGAGACGAGTGATAGAGGGACCTCGACACTATGGGCCCTCCCTTCCATGATTCACATCATACATCAAGTGAGTCACATTACATGTGGGCTCACCGATCAAAATCAACGGTAGAGATCCTTTCTCCACAAAAATGCAAGGTCTAGATGACCTTATCATACAAGGAAAATAAACATCATGATGGGGTCCATGGAGAATGGCCCCACATGGAATGATAATGAGAATTATGGTGGGCTATCGGCCACACCTAGGGTTCAAAGTGGGATCCATACCATCAATTGGTCGGCCCCACTTGGCCTCTCATCAAAATATAAAAATTTAAGCATATGGAACACTCACCTTTGATCTTCTCCTCCTCCTTCTACCAAAGCATCCTAGAGCTCAAAAGGAAGAACTTCAACGGTTGATATAGGTTTTGGAGGGTGGGGATGGGAGATAGGAAATGGGCCACACAAAGCTCTCTCTCATGGAGCTTGCTTGGACATGGGTTACTTGGGAGGAAATTAGAGAGAGATATGAGAGAGAGACAGGTGTAAGAGAGAGAGGGATGGGTGAGTGATGGGGTGTGATGGGTGAGTGAGTGATGGATGTGTACTTGTGTAAGCGAGAATGTTGACTTTTGGAGAGGGTGGTTGTACTTGGGGATGGGATGGAGTGATGAGTTGTACTTTAATTAATTGATGTGATGTGTCGTAAAGATTCTCTTAGAATTGCAACGGGTGGTGCTTTCCCTCGAACTGAACGCGAGACTCCCATGAGGGAATATTTTCAAGAAAAAAGACTCCAATCATAGAAAAATTTCAACAGGTTGAGCACTTTCTTTAAATTCCACGTTAAGTGTAAAAATTCAGTGTTAACAAACAAGCCCTTAGTGTTGCTAAGTCATGAGCCCAAAATCTGATTGGTTGAACATTCCAAACCTTTGATTCGATTTCATTGACATTTGTTTAGTAAAATAGGACCTTTGGATCTTTCGCTTTTAACCATCCATAAATGTCCACCAATAAGATATTCGGCAAATCGAGTATGCGTAATTTCTTTTTTGTTCATGATATATCTGAAAATGGGCCAACAAATTAGCCAGTTTAGTTGAATAAATTGCAATTTCTAACTAATATTAAAAGTGGTTGCGTATCATCCATCGCATCCTGCCAGAGCTTCAAAGTTTTCCTCTTTAAGCCTCTCAGTTCCTCTTTACAGAGGCAGCCCACCTGACGAGTGGACCAACTCACTTTTCGTATGATCATCTTAAACACAGGCGCACGTAGGTGACATAGGATCCAAACCATAAATGACGGGGCCCTACTTCAGCTGTGGGTGGGTCCGTACAAGGATCTGGCCCACGGAAACGAAGTCACTGTGGAAGGAAATTTCATATCGCTATGATATTGGTATTGTGGGACCCATATCCTCTGTATTAGAATTCGATGGTACATAATGCTATATAAAGGACAGTGGTAAAGGTCGTTGCAGGGCGAGCGTTCTGACGTAAAAAGGTGATGTGGTTCATGTCGCTTCCTCCGGAGACAAAAGTTGTCTACTTTCTTTCCACGAACTGCCACGTGTCATGCCATCATTTGTCCACATCTGCTTTCCGGCCTGCCTAACAAGTGGACAGTGCCGGTCACGTGAGAGGGAGAATCATATGGTACTTAACCTAGGGCCATGGAAAGCGGATTGGCTGGTGTACCGCACAGCAGCTATATAGCTGCTGTAGGTACGTGTCGTGGGAAGACGAGCACTGACGCTCCTCGAGCTGCGGGTTATACGAACGGTTCAAAGGAGGTCAAAGTTACATGCCTCATAGTGATGTATTTACTATATCTACACTCATTTTATCTATTTTTAGAGATTGTTTTTAAAGTATTATCTAAAAAATGAATCATATCCAAAGATTATGTTGACCACATTACAAATAGCAGCCGAGATAATGATTTTTACTATTAAACAATTCCTAGGGCCCACCACAATATTTATTTTCCATCCAATCTATTCATAAGGTTAAAGAGACCTGAATTAAAAGAAAAAACAAATTTCATATTGATCCAAACTTCTATAACTCCAAAAAAGGTTTCAATGGTAGACGCTCAATCTATACTGCTTGCTTTATGCACAGTGTGCCCACATGATAGTTAAATCTATTTTATTTTTTTTCTAGCCTTAAGACAAGCTCACCAAATAGATGGACAATTTGGATATAACACATGCCTCTTAAGACAAGCGCGCCAAATGAATAGACAGCTTGAATATAACACATACCTCTCGTGATGAGACCCACGGAACTTGCTGACGCCAATACAGCTTACGGCTGGACCGTGGATGGTAGCCTCGGGTGTCCTTTCCATGTGAGAAAGGACCGGAAGCAGATTGGCTGGTGTACCGCACACCACCGACCTGGCTGTTGTGGGTAGGTGTCGTGCGACAACGCGCGCTGACGATCCTCGAATTCCGAGTTGTGCAAACTATTCAAAGGAGATTAAAGTTACATGGGCCCAGCAATGTTGTGTTTATTATATCTATACCGTTCATCCATTTGGAGAGATCATTTTAAAGCACGAGCCTAAAAATCTAATCATATCCGAAGCTCAAACGAACCACACCACAAATATCAGTGGGTTCAGTGATTTTATTTGTAAGGCCCATCATAACTTTTATTTTCCATCCAATCTGTCCATGAGGTCACAGACTTGGACGAAGAGGAAAAACAAATATCACATTAATCCAAAACTTATAACTCCGAAAGGGTTTCAAGGTAGACGTTCAATCCCCAACTGCTTTTTGCAGTGTGGTCCACTTGATCTTTGGATATTTTATTTTCTGGTTCAAGCCCTACGACAAGCTTGCCAAATGTGGGGACGTTTAGGATATAACACATTCCTCATGATGGACCCACAACTTGGTGACGTCAACACACCAGCCATGTCAGTGGTGTGCGGTACACCAGCCAATCCGCTTCCGAAAGGACCACGGTTTCGCGAACAAACTTTTATATACTGGACCCCACCGTCGAAGGACCAATAGCTGCCAACCGTACAATATTTGGAACGAAGCATATTCTATACCACCAATGGAAGTTGAGAGGCATGATCCATCAATTAATGGTGGCCGATCAGATCCATTGGGATGACCTGGAGATCTGCCAAATGAAGATCCCAATCGTTCAATATTATGGCCTACAAATACATCAATGGTCCACAATCAATGGTGGGAATAATTCGGTCTTAGAGATTTCCGGTGTATTCCATCCATGGCGACGCCCATGATTTCAACGGTTCGGATTATTGAATTTTACACCCAAAATCCAAATCATCAGCAAGCAATCCATTTGTCAATGAGGGGGCTCGCATATGTTTCAGTTTGGGTGCCACATCGACGCCATATCCGTGGGGACGTGGCTTCGTTATCCCAAATTATTAATCTCGTGACCACAACATAGGGATGTCCAGGAAATCTCACAAACTGGACAATCGGGCAGCTACTGCCCACATTCAATGGAAAAAATGCCAAGCATCAAACGGTTGGGATTTGCCCAATCTACAAGATGTACCAGGAGCCTTTTATCCAGGGTGAGGTCATTAGCTCAAAGGTCTGGATCACTGAAGCAAGGAATCCCCATGCAGGTAAATATGAGAATAAAAACAAACTGTATATATGTAGAGGAAGTACATGTACCAGTGCCAGACCACTCATCATATGGGGCCCACCGCAATCATGCATTATCACAAAAGCTAGTGGGTCATAGGCCCAGATTCTACGTCTGATGACTCCTATATTTTAGGTATTGTCGCCAAAAATCATCCAGATACACAGCTCAGGTGGGCCACACCAAAGCAAAGAATGGGGATGCTGCGCCAACTATAGATTTGTGTGGGGCCACCAAGGTCTGTTCCCTTCATCAAATCCATTCATCAGGTGTTACTCACTAGGATAAAGGGAACATACAAAAATCAGCCTGTTCCTAAACTCAGGAGGGCCACACTGCATGAACTTTAGATGTTTTTAATGCACAATTGTAGATTGTTCCCATTGGTGTTGGCCCATCCAAGATTTCTATTGGGTTGATCTTCTGAATGCATAGTCTAACATAAGGGTTATCACCTGATGGACGGAGTGGATTTCATATGTATGATGTGGTGTGCCCAAAGAACTTGGGTGTTTTATGTAGGACGTGTGTTTGTAGAAGTCCCCACCTCCATCCCACCCTATGCAAGTTGAATCGATACAGCACTTACGAAGGATTAAATCTCAGTTTGCGACAAACGAAGCAATTGAATTCCAAGGAAGAACAAGTATCATCGAAAAACAGGAAATGCTAACACAATCTTTTCAAAAGTCCCTCCCATGTGTAAAGATAGCCTGAAGCAAATGTAGCTCAACATCATAGCTATACTAACAAAAGAGGGAGACATTAAAGAAATACAAGACTATCCTAAGATATTTATATGCAAAGTTGGAAATTGATGCGCAACATAACAAACAAAATGCTGGCATAATCATAGGAACCATGACATGGTCATTGACGATGCGCGGCCATGAATTTTTTTTTTTAATGAACGTCCATGATACCCGCAAGAAATCATACATCCCTTGAAACGATCATGAAAAGACTTACCCATTCATGCACATCCACTTCTTTTGAAGAGTTAGACCTTCAGCAACTCCTGAAAATTAAACACAATGCAAGTTTTACGAATTAGTCACATATAAGCTAATGTCCACGGTATTGCTAATTCCATGCAAGTGCCGGTGCCCATTGCCCAGCCATCCAAACACGCACGGGCACAGGCACAGGCACTGGCACAGGCACATCCATACATGGAACATGTGCCATATCTAAGCCTTCCATCAGGTGGGATAAACTGCTGAGATCTTCTAAGCTAAAAATCGAGCCATTCAATGCCGCGGTGGGCTACACAATCCAAAACAAATGGATGGCTTAGTAAAATGGTTTTACTATCGCCTGGCTTTGTACATTGTGGCCACCCGATGAATGGAACTCCCTAATTTCTTACATGAGATTTAAGCATTATTTCCAAGCAGGAAAGCTCAGATCTAACATAAGTGATCCATATTGGCATGTGCCCCTGCATATGGATGGCTGGGACTCCACACACAGGGAATTTGCAAACCTCTTACAATCCTGATTACATTTATGACAACTTCCACTCCTAATGTTGGGCCTGCCGTAGACTACTGTAATTATCAATTAATAAACTATGGAAGTTAATAGCTTAGGGCCAGACCTGAGTATAAATTAAGATGTCCTACCATATACAATATGATATGGTGTGTACGGAAGGTATGGTTTCAACCATATTCTGGATAAAGAGATCCAACACTACTAACTTGGTCTAGCCGTTTTTCCTTTTGCAGGGGTCTAAATTTCATTGGGGTGCACTCCAGTGGTACCGGTACCATGGTGAGCTACAGTGTTACTAGGCAGCAGTAGGGCTCACATGATGCATTCATGATGTCCGACCTGTCTATCCGATGTGTCAGCTAATGTTACCCCCAGAGCCCAAAAATCTGACCAAAAATAAACTCATTAGAGCCATGCATGGGGCAAGTTGAGAGGGAATGCCCACCCTTGATTTTCATGTGTGTTTGTGGGGCATGTTGTTTATATGGACTCCAGACTGTCCACACCCTTCATATGCACTGGATGAAGTGTCAGGAAAAAAATCATGCTGTTCTACAACTCAGGTGGGCCCCAGTGAGAATCAATGGTGGGCATCCCCTCCCACCTTGTTCCCAGTTCTGTGGCCCACCAGATTTTTGGATCCAGTTGATTTTCAGGCTCCTGTGAGTAACCGGGGAGGATGCATCAGGTGGACAGGTTGGCCCTGTGGCCCCCATATCCGCCAAGTACCACCGTACGCTTAGGGTGGTACCGGTATCACTGGTGTGCATCTCAATTTCATTTGCATGCATGCTTGTAATAAGATATCCTCGAATACAATATCTGGCAACATGAAATCTTTTGATGGTTCTCTTTCGCGAACATATAGCACTATCATGACAAGTCATGGTGTACATTGTTTGTACACGAAATGTAAATTTTTTAGGGCGCCAACTGAAGTTCCTTTGAAACATGATGGGATGATGTACCTTCTCTTTTTGTTTCTGGATGGTATCAATCTTCTTGATGTACTCATCAATCACTTTCTGCATAAAGACAGCGATATGTCAGCAATAGAATATTGGCATTGCTCAGCATAGATGACAAAGATACTATTTTTGCATTTTCCCAGCACTTCATTTAGGACCCGTTTCGGCATTTCTTCCTTTAAGAGCAGATGGGATGCACTCCGCCTGGTACAGCATCCAGATAACTTCAGGCCCGAGTTGAAGTTGTCTGGATGGCAATTTGAGCCAGATATGTGTCCTTCCAGCTGCAGATTTGGTATAAAGAGCCCACCCCAATGGGCAGCAGAGATGGATGCTAAACCGTTTCACCATGGATATCCAATCAGTGTTGATTCGGAGTCCAAACAGGTCCTTTATCAACAGAAAACGAAGGGCTGAGGATAAAGGCCATCGCAAAACTCAAAAATAAATGAATAAAAGGCAACTCTCTAACAGCTACAACATCAATTTGCATGATAATAGCTTCTTCTTTTCTTCTTTTTTTTTTTGACCTGCAAATCGCTTGACAAATCCTTCACATTGTCTTCAGAGAGCTTTTTCTCCTGCAAAGAAGTAGAAGAAAGACCACCACAGAGAATCTGAGATGAAAAATAGTTCTTATTCACAATTTTAAAAGGTAATTTAGAATGCAAACCTTCTGAAGTTTCTCATAAGCTTTTAATGCATCTCTCCTTATATTTCGCAGGGCGACCTGTAAATAGCAGATCAGTAGCATAACAAGAAAGCTTTAATAGAGAATGGGTCAGAAAGGAACTGTAGTGATTCAGAATCATGAATTTATTGCATCCAGATAAACACCAACATGTAAAGCATCTCAGGTGTGCAAGGCAAGATGTTGCATCCAAGCCCTTCAGTTGTGAGCTCAGGGGCAGCTCTAAAACTACACTGATCAGATAGCCATAGCCATTTGATTGGCAGGGCAACAAATGACAGTTTATACAGGAACGATCACTTGTCCACATTGAACAGGAAAAGTTGACCAAACTGATGGCTGAACTTTCTGACCCATGCAATTTTTGGATCATGGCCCATCCATAGTAGGGGACACCAGATGAACGGTCTGGAAGACTAAATGGTATTCTGTGTCTGCTTTCTTGCATTGCAAACTGTAAAATAGGCATTTCCAGCACAATTGTTAGGCTTCCCCTACTTTAACAATGGTCTGACACAATGGAGAGAGAGTTCACTAAAATGGAAATGAATCCAACAACTTGTGCAAAAATTGTGGTAAGATGCATTGATAGAGAGGGAGGCCCTGAAGTTCAACAAATATTCAGATCTCATTTTGAACACCCATATGGGTCTTGAAGTTTCCGTTTCATAATTAAGGAAGCCTAGATAAAGGAGAGTTGCGTCAGTATGGCAGTAGGCATCCAAATTTCTGGCCACAACTTTTTCTCATGAATCCTGTCAATATGGCATTCAAAGCTCATGCTAGGCATTTCCTTGATAGAGGGGAATAGCGGAACAGGAGTAGCCAGCCTTAATTAATCGGGATATGGACTTAGATGATGATGAATTAAGTTAGGTTTTGATGGGCATGCCATGTCTTAATGTGATTTAGCAACCTCGAGTGCAAGTATTCCATTCAAGATCATAACCTAAATCACAACAAATGGACCCTTAAGCTTCTTCTTTTTTAAAAAAAAAATTTACCATGACTTGAATATTTGTCTCTAAATCTCAATCAGTTTTCTGAGTTCACCTTATAATTTTTTATATTCAGGAAGGGGCACTTTAATTTCAAATAATATGTATACCATGCTATGGCACATTTTCTTGACAGTGCACTTGTTGCAGGAAAAGTGCAAACCCAAGAGATAATCATCAATGTTCACCCAAAATAATAATAATAAAATTTGAAAGAAAATTAACTGTAAGGTGAAAATTTTGAACTTCAGTTTATGGTAGGGGAAAAGGGAAATTATTGCAGCAACCACACTACTCAAATGACTCCAGAAAGAAGCTTCAACATAAGTTTAGAATTAATGGTAAGCTTTTTTTTATTTTTTATTTTTTTTTATTGGAGAACTGAGGGATTAAAGTTAAAATGAACAATCTCGAAGTAATAAGAACCATTCTGTCGTTGTTCCCTAACATTGGGAATATTTTAGGCTCACAAATAATAGTTCACCTTACGATATTTATTGGGTTATATGCAATCACTTACCTTATTCTCTTTATGGTAGGTTATATTGTTCTTAGTGGGAAAACAAGAATTTTAAGGACACAAACCAACATAGCATGAAACAACAGGAGCATGAAATATATTTTGAAAGCAAATTTCTGGAGGATATCCAAATAACAAATATAAAAGATATAATAGACACGGTTTAAAGTATCACCCGAAACCAGTCCATATTGTCTGAGTACCAGTATTGCCTGTTGAGGGTCAAATATTGCATATTAGACCCCAATTATTACTCGATTTTGCGAACATGATACTGTTTAACAGCCTATTTTAATCGTGTTTGTGATGCAGGGTGTATTTAGGAGCCTGGACTGAAAAAGGGTACTAAAAGCATGGATTTGATGCTCATAAATCACCAAGGCAAGGGATAGACTCCAGGGGACCGAGATTGAAGAATTTACATGCCTGAGATTCGAGAAAATCCCGTACTTCACACTAAAGGGGCCTGAAATTCGTCCAGAATGCAAGATCACAGGGTTCCCACAATCCGTTTGGCTCGAAACTTCATATATGGCCTGAGGACCATAATTTAACCGTACACGTTAAATTTCAGCCATTGGATCCTTGTGGAAGTGGGCCAACGGTTAGATCAGCCCATGAATTTCTGATTTGGGGCCGGCCTGGTATCTGGAAATGCTTCAATTTTGGTCTTAACCCCTTAAATGGTGTGGCACAACGAATGGACAGATTAGATCTTTTAAAAAATTTCACAAGTGGACCCCACTTGCAAGTGCATGCACATCACTTGCGTGCACTAGATGTGCATCACACTAGCCAGACCGGTCAACAGATCACGACTGAAGAGATTTGGAAATCCATCTTCTCCTGCTGCATAATGCAAAACAGAGACCCGCGTGTGATTGTTGTGGGCCACCATCTTGAGTTAAGAGTCTAATTCGGACCATCCATTGGAATCCCACAGGCCCACTGACTAAGGCCTAGGTGGAAAATTTCCAAGAAATAGCGAGGATCTGATTTCGACCGTTCAAATGGAAGATAGACTGTGCAATGAAAAAATCCGTAGGCCACACTAAATCCAATCCGAAACTAGCCATTTCCAACTGTTGTTTCGATGTGCATCCAATGGACGGAGTGGATTTCTCCGTCGACATTGATCATGTGCCCCACCACTCATCAACGTAAGAGGAATTGCGCAGACTGCGCGCGTCCGAGGAAACTGCCTGATCCAGCATGATGGGCCACCAAACAAGGGATCAAACTGATGATCCAAACCGTCCAAGTTGAGAAGATGATGATTTCGACCGTACCTGTGAGGTCGGAATTTGCGGAATGGACAACCCTTCATCTCGGATTCAGTTCAAACGCAAGATGTTTGCGCGTTTTTGGCTGCGTAACCTCTCTGTTTCCACCGACTTGCTGAACCGACGCTTGTGTGAAAGAGTTCCACCGACTCCATCCCTTACGCACTCCCAGCCGACCTCCATTGTATATAAAAGATAGAGAGAGGAAGAATGGAAAAGTCATTCAAGCTGGGACGTCAGTGAGAGAGAGAGAGAGAAAGAGAGAGTTTGTTTTAGAGTATTTTAGAATTTTTATTTGTTTTTGTTTTAATTGCTAGTTTGGTTTTGTTATGATTTTTGAGAGTTTTAGTCCAATCATGTTGGGCTAAACCTCTTACCTAGGGCTAAGAGGTGAAGCTTGTGGCGTGATGGGAAGACTCTACGGCTCTAATTCATGCTAGTTGAACTGATTTTGATTTAGTTTGATTTTAAGGAATGCCTTTAGTTTTTAATGGTTTGTTGTGATTGAAATTACAATAGATTTGCAATAGCTTTGAGTATTTCCTTTCCCTTATTATTAGGGTTGTACATCGAGTCGAGTCGAGGTGGGCCAAGCTCGGCTTGACTCGTCCATGCTATACTCGAGTTCAAGCTCGAGCTCGAGCTCGTCCTCGAGCTCAACATTAAAGCTTGGCTTGTTTGCCAAAGCTTTCGAGTCGAGTTCGAGTCGAGCTAGTGGTTCGAGTCGAGTTGAGTTTACCTCAGTAGGGTAAGGGAAAGAAAGAGGGAATGAGGACGGGTAGGGTCGGGTAGGGTTTTTTAGTAAAAACTTTTAATTTTAACTTTTAAAAACAAAAAAAAAACTTAAATATCTATATTATATATATTTAATATTAATATAATATATATTATTAAAATATATTACTCGAACCGAGTCAAGCTCGAGCTCGAGCTTCGAGTCGAGTCGAGTCGAGTTGAAATACACCATGGTCGAACTTGGCTTGAACTCAACTCGAGCTTTAGTAAACAAGCCTGACTAGCCTTGAATCGGCCTTTCAAGCCTGAGTCAATCCAAGCTGAGTCGAGCCGGGTCAAGCGAGCTTTTCGATATAGCTTGACTCGTGTACAGCCCTGCTTATTATGATTATGAAGTCAGAAAGCCCTATTGTTCACCATCGCCCCTTGGACATGGTTGGATGATGGAATCCTTCCTAACATTCATACATCTCTCAGATTGGCTGTGGATTGGTTTAATTCTGTTGTTTACCTTGTCTCATGGGCATGGTTTTGTGATGGAATCCATTCTAATTTACATCCATCTTATTTCTTGAAGACTAGAACAAAGGAAGTTTAGATTTGATTTTCATGGTTACATCTTCCAACTGGATGAAGATGGGACTCTTAAGTCCAGTTGAGTTCTTGAATCAAGCATAGATTTCCCTGATCTCTACAAGTAGATCCTCTGAATCCCCAGTTTCCCACCTTTGAATTCTACAATTTTTAGATTACTATTTCACCATTATTCATTCATATTCACCTTATTTAGATTTCATCTTATTCTAGTTCTAGTTCTAATGACTTTCAGATTACGTACAAGGTTCAGTCCTTGTGGATTCGACCTCGGTCTTACCGAGATTATTACTACATCACAACCCTATACTTGGAGTGTGAACAAGTTTTTGGCGCTGTTGCCGGGAATTAACGGTTATGTTTTTCTGAGATTAACTAGATTTGGGATTAGCTTAGGATTAGGATTTTTCTAATTTGTAGGGTTTTAATTTTAGAAATTTTCTAATTCCAGGCTTTCCTTTTAATTTTAGAATTTTCTATTTTTCCTTTAAGTAACTTCCTATTTTCTTTAGTTTTAGATAGTTTTTCCCTTTTTAGAAACTAACCCAACTTTCCCGTTTTGTAGGATTCTGAGATAAGCTTCTAAATTAGTAATTTCTTTCATAATTTCTTCCTTTCTATTTCTAGATTAGGATTTGTCTTCCTTTTTAGCAAGTTTCTAATTCTAACTCTTTTAGAATCTAACTTTGTTTCCTATTTTATTTTTAGAAATTTTCTATTTGTAGACTTTCTGTTTAGAAACTAACCTTCCTGTTTTGTAGGCTTTTAAGATAGAAACTTCTAATTCGGTAAGCTCTTTCTAATTTCTACTTTCTATTTTTCAGATCTCTTTTATTAACTTACTTTCTAGTTTAGGACTTTCCTAATTTGTTTTAGAAATTTTCTACTTTCTTTTTTAGGAATTTCTCCTTTTTTTTAGAAACTAGTTTAGTTCTATCTTTCTTTTTAGGAATTTTCTAATCTTAGACTTTCTATTTTTAGAAACTAACTTGTTTTGTTTTGCAGGTTTTTAACTTAAAGACTCCAATTTGGTAACTTCTTTCCAACCCTCTCTTTCTTTCTAGATTTTTATTTCCTTTCTTAGGATTAGGTTTAGAATATGATTGAGGGCTGCGAGTGTTTCATGCCCAAGTGGGCTCGTGACAACACTCGACGTCTCTTGACTGAAGGAGGATTGGTTGAGGGGTTGACTATCCATCGCAGGACTAAACACCGCTCGAAATCCCCTGAGTTAATTGAAGTGATGGCTGAAAACCATCCTCTTCTACGCCAACCTAGGGTAGAGGACGTCCAAGATGAGAATGAGGTGCATCAAGCACCCCCGCCTCGTACTTTACGAAATTATTTACAACCGGCGAGGGTGAGTACGCCCTCATGCATGGTTTTTCTTGAGAATACAGGATACATGGATATCAAGCCATGGGTGAACCAACTCCTTGCTAAATTTCATGGGCTTGAGTCAGAGAATCCATACTTACATCTGAAAGAGTTTGATGAGATCATAGTTACTTTATACTTTCCTAACGTGTCTGATGACACGGTCAGGTTAAAACTCTTTCCCTTCTCTTTGAAGGAGAAAGCTAAGATGTGGTTACATTCACTACGTCCTCGATCTATTGGCAGATGGAATGACATGACAAGGAAGTTCAAAGAAATTTTTTCCATACCATAAGATGAACACCCTTAGAAAGTCGATCATGAACTTTGCCCAAAGGGAAGATGAAACATTCTTCCAATGTTGGGAGCGGTTCAAGGATTTTGTTAATTCATGCCCACAACATCGTTTTGAAACGTGGCGTATCACGAACTTTTTCTATGATGGACTAACATCTTCCATGCACTAATTAGTCGAGACGATGTGTAATGGAGAGTTTATGAATAAAGGTGTCGATGAGGTGTGGGACTACTTTGATAAACTTGCTGAGAACACACAATCATGGGACATCTCCCCTAGACCAAATACTCCATCTAGGCTGACTCATTCCAAGGAAAGGGGTGGAATGTATCTCCTGAAAGAGGATGATGATCTTAATGCTAAAGTGGCTAATCTTACCAGAAAACTCGAGGCCATGGAATTAAAGAAGGATAAGGCTAAGAAAATTGTTTGTAGTATTTGTGGTTGCAACATTCACACTACTGAAAATTGCCCAACTATATCTGCCTTTCAAGAGGCATTGAATGAGCAATCCAATGCCGTAAGCAATTACCAAAGACCTTTCAGTGGGCCCACCTCTAACACATACAATCCTGGCTAGAGAATCATCCAAACTTCAGTTAGAGGAATGGACAAACCGCTACACCTCAAGGTTTCCTAAATCAAATTCCAACTCAAGAGAAACCTCAAGAGGATTCAGTTCTAAAACACTTTCAAAAGTAAGAGCTTTTCAATCAGGGTATGCTACAAGCCTTTCAAGACCTTACAAAAGCGATATAAGGACTTAAGGCTGAAAATACGATTGGGAACAAGGGGAGCTTCCCAGCTCAACCTCTTCCTAATCCTAAACCACAATATGAAGTTAGCGACCCAATCTCTTCAAATCAGATGGAGCAAGCTAAATCCATCACCACTCTTAGGAGTGGGAAGATCATTGACAAAACCATTCCAGTTAGGGCTGAAAAGCCTAAGGACCTGGAAGTGGACAAAGAAGATGGATCTATCCATGCCCCACCAGAGTTAGAACCGGAACCTCAAGGGAAGCCAGTTGCTCCATTTCCCCAACGGTTGGTTACACCAAAACCTCTCTCTAACTCTCAGGATATTCTAGAGGTGTTGAAACAAGTGAAGGTCAACATTCCTCTACTTGATGCCATGAAACAAATACCTTCATATGTCAAATTTCTGAAAGACTTATGTACGACCAAAAGACAGCAGAATATTCAAAAGAAAATCTTCTTGACTGAGAAAGTGAGTGTCATTCTAAAGCAAGATGTGCCGCAGAAATTCAAAGATTTCGGTAGCCCAACCATATCATGTGTAATCGGGGACTATCAAATTGAGCACGCACTTCTTGACTTAGGAGTGAGCATCAATCTTATTCCCTACTCGGTATACAAACAGTTAGATTTGAGTGAATTAAAACCCACTCTAACCATACTACAACTTGCTGATCGCTCTGTTCGTGTACCAAGATGGATAATTGAGGATGTGTTGGTCCAGGTTAACCGATTTTATTACCCTATAGATTTCATCATCCTGGATACCGAACCCATCGGTAACATGAGCACTCAGATTCCCGTCATTCTTAGTCGCCCATTCCTTGCCACTTTAAACGCAATTATCAATTACAGGAATGGTGTCATGAGTATGTCTTTCGGGAATATGACATTAAAAATGATTATCTTTTTCAACACAGGTAGACGGTTAGAGATGATGACGATTTCCACGGCATTAACATGATTGACACTTCCGTGAAAGATAGGACACCCTTTACCTTATCCTCTGATCCTCTAGAGACGTGCCTGGCCCACTCCCATGATTTTGATGATGACATGATTAGGGAGACGTGTGTCATGCTTGATGCTGCGCCAGTACTTGAAGTTAACTGGTGGAGGCCACAATTTGAAGAGTTACCCCAAACTTATGAAGTGCCTCTACCGTCTAACCTCAAACAACCAAAGCTTGACCTAAAACCTTTGCCCTCTTATTTGAAATATGCATATTTAGGTCAAGATGAGACATACCCAGTGGTGATTTCTGCCCACCTTGAGAAAGAACAAGAGAGTATGCTCATATCTACTCTTCTTGAGCATAAGGGAGCCCTTGGATGAACGATTGCAGACCTCAAGGGAATCGACCCCTCGATTTGTACTCACCGCATTTATCTTGAGGATAATGCGAAGACCGCTTGGCAATCACAACGTAGACTAAATCCAAACATGAAGGAAGTGGTTAAAGCCGAGGTTCTTAAACTATTGGATGTGGGTATCATATACCCTATATCCGATAGTCAATGGGTGAGTCCAACTCAGGTGGTTCCTAAGAAGTCCGGGATCACCATCGTAGCCAATGCCAATAATGAACTCGTGCCAACTAGAGTTACTACTGGTTGGAGAATGTGCATTGACTATAGGAAATTGAATACCGTCACGAGGAAGGACCACTTTCCTTTACCCTTCATTGATCAGATCTTGGAGAGGTTAGCTGGTCATTCCTATTACTGTTTCCTTGACGGGTATTCGGACTACAATCAGATAGAGATCACCCCTAAAGATCAGGAAAAGACTACGTTTACATGTCCCTACGGCACCTTTGCTTACCGAAGGATGCCATTCGGACTATGTAATGCCCCTGCCACCTTTCAGCGATGTATGATGAGTATCTTTTTTGACATGGTGGGGCAATATCTAGAGGTCTTCATGGATGATTTCTATCTTCGGTCCATCTTTCAGCGAGTGTTTAGAAAGTCTTAAATGTGTGCTGAAAAGATGTGACGAAAAGAACTTGGTACTTAATTGGGAGAAGTGTCATTTCATGGTTCATAAGGGAATTGGCCTTGGACATATTATCTTGTCCAAAAGAATCAAGGTGGATAAAGCAAAAATCGATCTTATCTCTAACTTACCTCCACCCAAGAACATACGGGACGTGCGATCCTTCTTAGGACACGCCGAGTTTTACAGAAAATTCATAAAGAACTTTAGTCTCATCTCTCGTCCTCTATGTAATCTACTTCAAAAGGATGCACCATACAAATGGATTGAGCCATGTCAGGAAGCTTTCACTAAGCTTAAGGGCATGTTGACCAGTGCACCCATCATACAGCCACCCGACTGGAGCATCCCTTTTGAACTTATGTGCAACGCGTCTGATTATGCTCTTGAGGCAGTTCTGGGCCAGAGAAAAGATAAGAAACCCTACATTATTCATTATGCAAGTAAGACTCTAAATCCTGCCCAAGTGAACTACTCGACTACGGAAAAGGAACTCTTGGCCGTAGTGTTCGCTTTGGACAAATTTAGGTCTTACTTGATCGGATCCAAAATCATTATTTACACAGATCACGCGGCGTTCAAGTATCTTCTATCTAAGAATGATGCTAAACCCCGCCTGATAAGATGGATTCTTAAACTCTAGGAATTTAACCTAGAAATAAAAGATAAAAAGGGAGTAGAGAACGTAGTGGCTGACCATCTTTCTCGCCTTAATCCCTCTAATTCCCTTGAGATGACACATATCAATGACATGTTCCCTGACGAACAGTTGTTCAGAGTCTCCCATTCACCTTGGTTCGCTGATATCGCTAATTATCTTGCCACAGGTTTCATACCGACACATTGGACTGCGCAAGATAAGAAGAAATTTTTCACCGAGGTGCGCAACTTTTTCTAGGATGATCCTTATTTATTTAAATATTGCCCAGACCAAATCTTAAGGAGATGTTTGTTAAACGATGACCATCAAAGTGTCATCTCCTTCTGTCACTCTCAAACTTGTGGTGGTCACTTTTCTGCTAAAAAGATCACGGCCAAGATTCTGCAGTGTGGCTTTTACTGGCCTACTATGTTCCAGGACACTCATGAGTTTTGCAAAGCTTGTGAGCGATGTCCTGTCGAAATATGATGCCCTTAAATCACATTCTTATCATAGAGGCATTTGATTGCTAGGGCATCGATTTCATGGGACCATTCCCCCAATCTTTTGGAAATCTATATATTTTGGTCGTCGTAAACTATATCACTAAATGGGTCGAAGCGATTCCATGTCGGAATAATGACCATTGCACGGTCATTAAATTCCTAAAAGAGAACATCCATTCCCGATTCGGAACACTTCGAGCCATCATTAGTGATGGGGGCTCACACATTTGTAATAGACCATTTGAGAGTTTAATAAAGAAATATGGTATCTCTCATAAGGTGAGCACCCCATACCACCCACAGACAAGTGGGCAAGCTGAGATTTCCAATAGGGAGATCAAACATATTTTGGAGAAAACAGTTAACCCTGACCGCAAGGATTGGTTAATCCGATTAACTGATACCTTATGGGCCTACCGTACTGCTTTTAAAACCCCTATTGGAATGTCTCCCTTTAGACTTGTCTATGGGAAGGCTTGCCACTTGCCTGTGGAGTTGGAACATAGAGCCTACTGGGCAATCAAAAATCTAAATTTCAATCTGGACAACGCCGACTCGCTACGCAAACTTCAGTTGAATGAACTCGAAGAGATCCGGAATGACGCGTACGAGAACTCGAGAATTTACAAGAACAAGATGAAGGTGTTTCATGATCAACATATTCTGCGAAAATCATTCACGCCTGGTCAGAAAGTCTTTTTGTATAATTCTCGATTACATCTCTTTCCGGGGTAAACTTCGATCTCGTTGGACCGACCGTTTTATCATTATCACTGTTTATCCTCATGGGGCTGTTGAGATTCGAAATCCCGACAATGGCAATGAGTTTAAAGTGAATGGACATCGCCTAAAGCCATTTGTCGAGAAATTTCATGCAGAGGACATGTCCATGCCTCTGACTGATCCTGTTTACCAGGATTGATCTCCTAGTCTGATGGAGGTATAGGCAGGTTTACTGCTTTCATAGGACTGGGTTAGTTTGCTTTATATTGTTCTAGGTTACTCGATTTTATGTCATTAGGTTAGTTTGCTTTCTACATTGTTTTATGATAAGTTGTTTTTGTTGGTTTCTCTCTTATGCTAACTTGCTTTCATGCTAAGATCCTTGTGGAAAGCCTCTTGATTCTTTCATCCAGGTACTATCTTTCCATCACTCCTCTTTTACTTTCGTTGTCTCATGTGCATTGCAGGCTTATTTCTTTTACATTGAGGACAATGTAGATTTTAGGTTGGGAGTGGGCGATTAGGTCACCTAATCAGTGTTTTCTCGGTCTTGAGCAACATTTGTGAAAATTTTCAAAATTTTGCTGGATATTCTTGTGCATTCGAAGTGATTTTGACGGCCATCATTGATTGAGAATTATAAGATACGGAGTGTTGAGGATTTACGTCTCTTGGCTTTAGCTATCTGATAGATTCCATGGTTGAGTTCAAATTATCAATCCATGATTAGAAGTTTTAAACATTGATTGAATCATGATTTCACATGTCACATCTCGCTTACACATTGAAGTTTCAGTTCGATATTGAAGGAATAACCTGGTAATCCCTAAGCATGAAAGGAACCAACCTAAGAAAAATTAGAAGGGTAGGGCGAATGGTCTTCACCATAGGTTTGCTCCCTATAGGTGAAGGTTCGATTCCCCAAGGTTGACATTCGGAAAGGGATGGGCTACTGGTTTTCACCATAGGTTTGCTCCCTATAGGTGAAGATTTGATTCCCCTCTTTGGCGTATTTTTAATGGAAAAATCAAAAGTTGGTAAGATGATCTATGAGGCAGGTTTTGGTTTAAGTTTTGGTTGTCATGAATTCCCTCATTGGTTACCAATGATATCATGAAATAGAGAAGTGCATCTTAATGTTGTTAAGCCGAGATTACACTATACACACATGGATCTTAATGTTTAGAAATTTTCTAAATTGTGGATTAATACTTTGAACTTGATTATGAAGTCTAACATGCTTGAGTCTAGGAGAAATTTATGCCCAACATTCATGAATCTTAGAATTCTAGTATCTGGATTGTTTTTCACAAATCACTCGAGTTCATAGAAATTGCCCCATAATTCTTAACTTATTTTTCGCATACTTTGCTCGGGATAGCAAAATGCTGGTTGAGAGTTGTGTTGAGGGTCAAATATTGCATATTAGACCCCAATTATTACTCGATTTTGCGAACATAATACTGTTTAATGGCTTATTTTAATCGTGTTTGTGATGCAGGGTATATTTAGGAGCCTGGACTGAAAAAGGGTACTAAAAGCATAGATTTGATGCTCATAAATCACCAAGGCAAGGGATGGACACCAGGGGACCGAGATTGAAGAATTTACATGCTCGGGATTCGAGAAAATCCCGTACTTCACACTAAAGGGGCCTGAAATTCGTCCAGAATGCAAGATCACAGGGTTCCCACTATTCGTTCGGCTCGAAACTTCATATATGGCCTGAGGACCATAATTTAACCGTACACGTCAAATTTCAGCCATTAGATCCTTGTGGAAATGGGCCTACGGATAGATCAGCCCATGAATTTCTGATTTGGGGCCCGCCTGGTATCTGGAAATGCTTCAATTTTGGTCTCAACCCCTTAAATGGGGTGGCACAACGGATGGACGGATTGGATCTTCCAAGAAATGTCACAAGTGGACCCTACTTGCAAGTACACGCGCATCAATCGCGTGCACCAGAAGTGCACCGCACTAGCCAGACCAGTCAACGGACCGCTGACCGAAGAGATTTGGAAAGCCATCCTCTCCTGTTGTGTAATGCAAAATAGAGACCTGCGTGTGATCGTTGTGGGCCACCGTCTTGAGTTAACGGTCCGATCCAGACCGTCCATTGGAATCCCACAGGCCCATAGACCAAGGCCTAGGTGGAAAAATTCCAAGAAAGAGCGAGGATCTGATTTCGGCCGTTCAAACGAAAGATAGACAGTGCAATGAAAAAATCCGTAGGCCACACCAAATCCAATCCGAAACTAGCCATTTCCAAATGGTTTTTCGATGTGCATCGAATGGACGGAGTGGATTTCTCCGTCGACATTGATCATGTGCCCCACCACTCATCAGCGTAAGAGGAATTGCGCAAACTGCGCGTGTCCGAGGAAACCGCCCGATCCGACGTGATGGGCCACCAAACAAGGGATCAAACTGATGATCCAAACCGTCCAAGTTGAGAAGATGATTTCGACCGTACCTGTGAGGTCGGAATTTGCAGAATGGACGACCCTTCGTCTCGGATTCAGGATTCAGTTCAAACACAAGATGTTTGTGCGTTTTTGGCTGCGTAACCTCTCTGTTTTCACCGACTTGCTAAACTGACACTTGTGCGAAAGAGTTCCACCGACTCCAGCCCTTACGCACTCCCAGCCAACCTCCATTGTATATTAAAGAGAGAGAGAGAGAGGAAGAAAGGAAAAGTCATTCAAGTTGGGACGTCAGTGAGAGAGAGAGAGAAAGAGAGAGTTTGTTTTAGAGTATTTTAGAATTTTTATTTGTTTTTGTTTTAATTGCTAGTTTGGTTTTATTATGATTTTTGAGAGTTCTAGTCCAATCATGTTGGGCTAAACCTCTTAGCTAGGGCTAAGAGGTGAAGCTTGTGGCGTGATGGGAAGACTCTACGGCTCTGATTCATACTAGTTGAACTGATTTTGATTTAGTTTGATTTTAAGGAATGCCTTTAGTTGTTAATGGTTTGTTGTGATTGAAATTACAACAGATCTGCGATGGCTTTGAGTATTTCCTTTCCCTTATTATGATTATAAAGTCAGGAAGCTCTGTTGTTCACCATCGCCCCTTGGACATGGTTGGATGATGGAATCCTTCCTAACATTTATACATCTCTCAGATTGGTTGTGGATTGGTTTAATTATGTTGTTTACCTTGTCTCATGGGCATGGTTTTGTGATGGAATCCATTCTAATTTACATCCATCTTATTTCTTGAAGACTAGATCAAAGGAAGTTTAGATTTAATTTTCATGGTTACATCTTCCAACTGGAAGAAGATGGGACTCTAAGTCCAGTTGAGTTCTTGAATCAAGCATAGATCTCCCTGATCTCTACAAGTGGATCCTCTGAATCCCTAGTTTCCCACCTTTGAATTCTACAAGTTTTAGATTACTATTTCACCATTATTCACTCATATTCACCTGATTTAGATTTCATCTTATTCTAGTTCTAGTTCTAGTGACTTTCAGATTACGTACAAGGTTCAGTCCCTGTGGATTCGACCTTGGTCTTACCGAGATTATTACTACATCACAACCCTATACTTGGGGTGTGAACATTGCCCATGAACAACACGGCTGTATCAGCCCGCATTGGCCTGAAGCAGCCCATTACAAGAGCAATAAGGGGCTACGTAGGGCTGTATTGGTGGTAAACGATACAATCCCTGAGACACTGATTTAAAACCCTCATCATAGAGGATGGTACTTGAAGAAGCCCAAGAAGCATGAGCATACCTTCCCTTCCTCAGCCTGTTTAGACACAACTTTTGATAACTCCTGCATTCACAAGAAAAAGTAAAGAAGAAGAAAGTAAGACGATAGATTGATTCCTTGGACAATATCTGTGGTATAAGTGGTTAGTTGTAACTTGTAACTATGACTTTTTACAGGTACATTTTATTCACTAGGATAGATACAACAAAATGTGATTCATAAAATACCCCTTTTCCATAAGAAAATAGGATGTGAAAAGACACATACCTTCCTTCTTTCAGTTGTCAACTGTGGGATAGTCAATCGGATCACTTCACCATCGTTGTTTGGAGTTAAATCAAGATCAGAACTAACTATGGCCTTCTCAATAACTTTTAAGCTGGATGCATTCAAGAGCATCAAAGATTTTTGAAAGCTTTGACAAACCCAAAAATTAAATCAATGCAGAAGTTGTACCTAGATTTGTCATATGGCTGGACAAGGAGAGAGCTTCCATCTGGGGCACTAATTTGCGCAATGCTCTTCAAGCTCACCGGACTTCCATAATACTCAACCTGGAATGTTAATGTATTATTAGTTTCGAGCAAGCATCCTATATAACATGATTAACATCTCAAACAACAGCGAGCAGGGCAAGCATGGTATAATACCTCATTAGTCACCATAAGCATTTTGTTTGAAAAAAAAAAAAAAAACATATACCAGAAGAGAAGTCACCATTAACTTTTCATCTTAATTGCATGTGTTTGCATAATTTCATGAAAGCTGAAATACGAACTAATAACTAATATAAAAGAACCCACAGGCATGCTGATCCCCTTGTTAGAAAGTGAAAAATGTAAACTAGGATTTAATCAATCCACGTAAAATGTGCCAAGTCGGATTGTTTGCAAGAACCAATTTAGGTCGTTTAAGCTTCAATTTTTTTCCTGGGACCTTATAATGGTCTAGCATCTCCTTTGATCCTATCCAAATCCAAAAAGTTTTGAAATGTAAAAAAGGTTTCGCAAAACACCCTTTTGTTTGCTTGATTTATGCGTTCTCATGTATACGTGAGTAGCTATCTCCTGATAGTACATTCAATGAAAGTAATACATCTAAACGAAAGCAATATTCAGACAGATTGATTATTCATTATTTCAATACAGATACATTCACTGATGTTATGAAAGCAATGAAATAAATTTCTGCATACCTCAACCCGGTCAAGCATGGTAGGATTTGCTCTTCCTGTTCTTACTGCATTGAAATTTGTGCGAATTGTTTCAATGGTCTTTTCCATTCTTTCTTTCTGGAAGCCAACCAAAGTCATGAAAGGCACCATCAAGCAAAATGCTTTGAAAAACCAAAATGAAAACTCATTGTTAACAAAATAATTGAATAATCAATGCAACAAGAAGCGTTTCAGGATGGGAACTGTAGGGAACTGCTCCAGCTGACCATACTTAAGTTGAACAGTTGTTATAACAAGACACAGAGGCACTTACTACATCTTTCTCAATCAACGATTTTTCAGCTTCTATTTCTTCCATGGTCGCACACCTCCACACACCTGTTCTGAAGAAGAAGTAGCAAAACGAACAACTTACAGGGTGAGGGCATGCAACTGCATCGACAAAATCTCATTTCTAAAAAAAAAATGAATGAATTTAACCAGCTAAGCGATATTCATGCCCACCCTTTTTAACACATGCACCCACCTTTTTTCTACAGTTGGTAATACAATTGTAGGTATCAAAAGGGGAGGGTCTAAAATGTGGGCCCCCTATAGGTATTGTAAATTAGAAATAATTGCACACAAATAAAACAAAATCAAGAAAAACAGGATAGGCTTCCTGAGTAAAGAATAACAAAGGTTGCTAGCTCTTGCCTCTTTTTTACCAAGTGTTTTGTAGCAATGGACTTGCTGAAAATTTTACTGGTGGCATCCTGAAGTCTTACATAATTTGCGCTGGAGCTCCATGAAAACGTGTTTGTGCAGGTGGAAAGACACTTAGCATAATTGTTTCCTCCACAGTAAGGACCTGAAATTTCTCTGTTGTGATGTTGGGTGTATCTGAATAATCTAGAAGAGATTTGGAAAAGGAAAAAAAAAAAAAAAAAGACCAACCATATAATACTCCACCGAATGTATGTAGAATACAATCTGGGTTTCAGCTTGTACAAGTGGGGCCCATGGCACAGTGATCCAATCATCGATATTATGGGCCACATGTGGATGGCCCACGCAATAAAAAAAATCCAGCAGGTTGGAGGAATCTAAGCCCTTCAATAGGAGGAGAGCAAATAGATGGTTAAGCAAAATGGTTCACATTCAACCCAAAAAAAGCCAACTATTCTATAGATAGTTCTTCCAATCTGGGGGATCTTCCGTGCTTGGCCTACCAATGATGAGGCCCACCATTTCAAAGGTTCAGTTTGGATCACTAAACCATCTCCCCTATTTACAAACTAAAACCTGAACAATATTGCACAAACCTTCGAGCAAGCATCCTATATAACATCTCAAACAACAGCGAGTAGGGCAAGCATGGTATAATAGCTCATAGTCACCATAAGCATTTTGTAAATAAATAAATAAAACATATACCAGAAGAGAAGTCACCACTAACTTACAACTCCGTGTCAAAGTGCCAAAAATTAGGGCAAGTTGGATGTTCCCAATTCTGAAGGCAAATATGATGCACTACATCCAAATCATCGGTGGGAAAAAAATGGGACCTCTCACTAATGATTTGGAGGAGAAAGAAACAGGCTTACAGGAACCTGCATAATGCAGGTTTGTGTTTCCACTCGGCCTCAAGCAACAAGCATATTGTGTATGACATGGAGGCCCCGTCAGCCACCATTTGGAGTTACACTGAAATGCACCATGCCACCGTTATTATGCTATCTTAAATCAAATCATTCTAACCTTATACAACAAATACAAAAGGATTGAACTAAGAAATAGAAGTTTTAACTGAGCCTAGCATTGAGAGAGAGCCAACTCGCTAGAGCCTGATTCTACCATTTCATCCTCAGTTAAACAATAGGCAAATCTTTTCTTTCTATTTCCACCCGCATGCTTTTGGGCCTTCCCCTTTCCCATTTAGAGCCTTCAACGTGAACCAACTCACTCCTAAATGGAGCTGTTTTTTGTCTCTGTTGCACATGGCCAAACCATCTAAGTCTATTTTCCTTCATCTTCGGGGTCATTTTGATGCCTGTAAATGGGGCAAGTTGTAAATGATTTATAGGGAAATCATTTACCCTCTGTGTTTGAATGATACTTTTTGCTTGTAAATGATTTACAACAATTACCTCCATTTCATTTACAGGCAAAAAGGTGAGATTTCATTTACAGTCTCTCCATTTACAGCCTAACATCTATAAATGGAAAGATTGGGTCTCCATTTACAACACTTAAAACAATTTACAGGCTATCCAAACACAAACAATCATTTACCTGCAAATCACTTACAGCTTAAAGCCAAATAGGACAAGTTGTAAATGATTTACACCTGTAAATCATTTGCCACTTAAACCATTTGCAGGCATCCAAACAACCCCTTATTACCTCTTGGTGCTACTCCTAAGTTTCCTCGAACACATTCATTTCTAATTATGTCCTTCCTCATCTTGCTAGTCATACATCCCAACATCCTCATTTCAGCTATGTTCATCTGACGAATGTGTTGTTACTTCACTGCCCAACATTCAGATCCATACCACATGACCAGTCTTATTGTTATCCTATAAAATCTCCCCTTCAATTAGATTCATATGCAGAAATTACACAGAAATCCAGAGGCGCATCGCCACCTAAACCCCAGCTCTAATTCTATGAGCAACATCCTTCTCAATCTCTCCGCTCTCCAAAATTATCAACCCAAGATATCGAAAATGGATTTTGGGTACTTGGGTCAGAAATCTCAACTAATTCCCCATTCATTCCTAGTGTTACTAAAATTGCATTACATACACTTTGTTTTAGTCCAACTGATTCAAAACCTTTCGGCTCTTAAGCACCCCTCCACTTAATTATCGCAATCTAAAATCAATTAAACATCCAAACATGGCATAGATTAAGTAAATAAAAATTACTTCAATGCATGGTACAATGTCATCCTAACTGCATCAATTAGATGATTTTGATCCACATGGTTGGCACCAGAGCATCACTTAATTAGTGAGAATACTTTCATTGGTAAGAACTAATCAGTCCCTGCCCCATAACCAGATTGCAAAAACCCGTCGCTTGTTGACTATAAGATCATCAGTCCGAAGCAGCACATCAGTCACTAGCTTATGTAATATTTTGCCATTTTGTACATGCAATGGCACTTTTGTAAATACTCTCCGTATGTAAATTACTTCATCACATAAACCTTAATTACATAAAAACGGCATACTCAAATAAACCCTAGTATAAGAGAAAATTACAGCCGAGACACTACAATCTGAACAATTGCAAGCAAGGTAAAAAGGAATAAGAGATTGGGTAAAAGTAAAAGGATTGAAAGCTTCGTAAAAGAGAAATTCAGAAGAAAAGGGAAAAGAAGGATTGTAGCAGTTGAGAAGAAGCTGACCTGTTCTGGATAACATGGCTTTAGGAGCATTTAGTTTCGGAGTAAGAGATGTAGCAGCTGATGAAAGTTGCGTCGTCATTTGGGTTGGGTTTCTCCAAATTTCGGGGTTCGAATGTCAAGAGGCGGAAATTCAAGAACGAGGGGTTGGAAGTTGGAAATGCCAAGGAGCAGAGAGGACATGTCGTGAGGATAAGGAGGGAAATTAAATGATCCTCGGCTCGTGGATGCGTGTACTATCCTCGGGCCCTCAGTCACTGCAAGTGGGGCCAAGGTTCAGTTGATCTAAGCCGTTCATACGATGGACCACTGTTGGAGATACTATTAATCGTGTATTGTTTTCTTGAACTTCTGGTCACGGATTTAAAGGTTAAGACTGTCTTCTCTGGGATATTTTCAGACTATGACACACCCACAATGGAGACAATTAGATGAACGGTCCGGATCACTGAACTGTTGCCCTACTATTATGAGCTCGGGTACTGCTGATATGGTAAAGAGAATTTTAGATGCTCTGGGGAAGTGGGATGGTTGATACGTGGGCACAAAGAAACTGTGCACTTAGCAGGCAGGTGGTTCAAATTAAACCGTCCAAGTGGTAAGCTCCACTTTACGTGGGTCAGAAAACAAAACTTACAATGATTTTGATAACACAGATAGTCGACTGTGAGACATGTATTTGATGGTTGAGATTTACCGTAGCTGACAGTGGAAACAAGTGTGCGAGAATCAGAGATCTTGAATGATTGTCTACGTATGGTGGATCCATAAACAGTTTCATTTGCATTAATAGACAACATGCGTACAACTTCCAAGCGCCTGCGTATCAGCCATTACACTTTGCCAGTGTAACAAATAATTCCGTCGTGTGGAGGATCCACGTCTCCAGTGGATGAGAGGGTAAGTGGAGGAGGAAGCACACTTGGGCCGTCTACGGGCTAAGCTGGCCGTCTGGCTTTTGGGCCTAGCTCTGTCTTGTGCTGAATTTGGACTAGCGTATCAAGCCCGAGTGATGGGCTTAAAATTCAAAACCCGTTTTTCAATCGCGCCAAGCTTAAACTATATACAACAGCCTGTCAATGTAACCCGAATCTGGCCCATCCCGGCCCATTAAGGTTTGGAAGGGTAATTTTATAATCTAAAAAAAAAAAAACTCCCATTTTTCCTTTCACCCCAGACAATACCTCTCTCTCTCTCTCTCTCTCTACGCTAATCAACCGATGCCTCTCTCTTCCTTATTTGGGTTCAGGATCGGGCCTAGCAAATTATATTCTGCTGAATTATTTTAGCCCATTATGAGCCTGTGTAGACTTGGGTCTAACTTCGACAATGCAGGTTAGGCTTGGACAGAGATCAGCTAAGCCCCAACTTAGCCCATTGATATTTTAATTGCAAAAGAGTTAATATAATATATTCATGGAGCCAATGAATGAATTGGGGGCCCCGGCCTTGCTCCTGACCGCATGGAGATTCAAGTTGCCTGGTCTTTTCCATTCCGTAATCTCTTCGAATATGGAAGGCGGAGGAGTCCGCTTCAGTTTCAAAAAGCTTATTAAGTAAAACATGCGTTGGCGCTTACGTTATTCAGCTATGTCAATGTATTAGGCTTGATACACATGCGTTGCAAAGGTCTCGTGCATCAACTAAATTAAACAATATAAATTTCCTTAACTCTAACTATAGCACCCATGTGATATTTGTATGACATCTGCTCCTTCCATCCGTTCTTCCAGCTCATCTTAAGATACAAGTTCAAGTATAAAGTATATGTAAAATTCAAGTGAGTCACACCGCTTGAATAGTAGAAATAGAAACGCATACCAGTTAAAACTCTCTCTCTCTCTCTCTCCATGATATTTACATTCCATCCAACTCATTCATAAGTTGATTAATTACCTACAAAATGAGGAAAAAACACAAATAACAGCTTTACCCAGAACTTACAGCTCACTGAGTTTTGAATCGGCTGAGATCTCATCCTAACATGAGATGGTGTACCAATGGATGTATCATATATAATAAAGATATCAAGGTGGCCTCACAGAGCTTCAGGTTAAAGGACTCAATGACTCGTTCAACCCAACCCAAGTCAGGGCTGAAGCGAGATGACTCACTTGAGTGTTGGGTGGCTAGGGGCGTCTCATGGCATCAAATCAGATTCGGTATCTGTCTAATCAAACATCGCTTGAATAAGCCATCAAACTCATTAGAATCTTAGAATCATGGTTACTCAGTCAGAGCAAATCAAATTGGCTGAACAATCATATTCATGATCCTACCAATAATTCATGTTTTTAATTTTTCTTCCAAACAGGGTTGTGGGATATTTTTTATTTTTAACCGTCCAATAAATATATACCATACCGACATTAGGAAAGTTTAATTTTTAACTGTCCAATAAATATATACCATACTGACATTAGGAAAGTTTAATTAGACTTGTGTTCTAAACCCCTGCTTATCATCCAGCACACCCTGCCAGAGCATCAAGGTTCCCCCTCTATATTTTCTTCTCGTACTACGCCGAGTTACAAGCAGATCCCCATTTTTAACTGATCCGAACTGTTGATTTGATACATCCACAGGGTATAAGTCATGCCCCAACAGTCTGACCTTGAAGGGCAATGATTTCCTTGTTCAGTATACACAGTCGAGTCACTGGCCCATCAAACCAGTGGAATAGATCACCGGCCATTTTGTGCATGGGCTTTCCTTGGATTGCAATGGGGAGGTGTTTATCTAGGGGTGCAACTTATGCAGGTCGGGTCAGGTTGAGGATCAACCCGACCTTAAGAGGACCCAACTCGAGGTGCCAATATGAAGTAGAGCGGTATACAAGCCAAACTGAGCCGAGCTTGGCCCAGCTCAGCTCAGCTCAGCCAGCAGGCTACCTAGCTCAAACTCAATCTGGCTAGATCTTCAAGCCCAACTCACCAACTCAACTTGGTTTAGTCAGCAGCTCAGGCTAACTTGAGCCGAGTTCGAGTTCCAACATATGAGCTAAGTTCGAATTTAGGTTTTAGGAGATACACACACACACACACACACACTAAGTGAACCCGATCCAAGAGTCAAAATCAATTTGAACCGAGTCAAGTTTTGAGCCGAGTGGAGTTGAGCTTGGTCTAGGT
Source organism: Magnolia sinica (assembly GCF_029962835.1). Lineage (NCBI taxonomy): Eukaryota > Viridiplantae > Streptophyta > Magnoliopsida > Magnoliales > Magnoliaceae > Magnolia > Magnolia sinica. Next base: position 6,468,065 of record NC_080585.1, on the reverse strand, counting down.
TGGACTCGGCTCAAAAAATCAGCTTAACCCGGCTTGAACTCAATTTTGACCCAAATTAAGTTGAGTTTTTCCAAGTTGAGTTGGGCAAGTTAACCAAGCTAACTCATTCGTGCCTTTAATCTGAAGTAATCTTTACAACCTAACCCAAGTACATGTGATTATTCTCGATTTGAACAACCCAACCCAACCATACTGAACTGAGGTAAGTTGGGTTCAACGTTCATCCGAACCCAAGTTGCAGCCCTATTAAGAAATCATGGTGGGGTTGAACAAGAGCTTAACATCAATGGACGAATAGCTTGTAGATATAACACTACATGGAGTCCATGCATGACGGCAAACCACTATTATGGACCGTCTACTTCGTGGACCTTCCATTATTATAACTCTATGTTTCAATTTGAAGGAAGATGTTTTGTTTTCAATGATGTAAGTTATTAGCTTTGTTAAGCTCAAGCACGTGTGCAATAAAGTTCATGTACATGCCACACATGCCAGCATGGTAAGATATCTACCAGATCCAATGAATCCATCAGAAATGAACCATTACATTGAATCAGGTTGATCCACTGGTCAGGTGGGCCATAGTTTGCAAAACAAATGTATGCCCTAGAAAACTTGTCCGAAGTTTCTAACCTTGATATTGGGTCCCACATGTTGAATGGACTAGATTTATTTTTGGAAAAGATATAGAATGCCAAACCAACCTAGTGGATGGATTAGATCTTACACTTATGTGATGTAGTGGCACGTGTGGCATGTACACCAGCTTTATTTATAATTAGGTGGGCACTTAGCAAAGATTAAAAGTTATAAATAATACAAAAAAAAAAAAAAAAACACTTTCATCCTCATGCATGGATTATAAGAAATAAAAAGCATAAAAAAGGCATCCATTAAATAAAGATTATTTTTATTTTTTTAAAGGTTTGCTTTTTTAGGTGGGCACACGTGTTCATTGTGTAAGCATTAAAACACACTCCACCAAATATGTCACGTGCATCTAATGAAAAGGATTTCGGTCATTTAAAGCACACATGTTTCTAATCTGAAAGAACATTGAATCTTACGAAGAAGATAAACTTAGTTTTTTTTTTTCTCTCTCTCTCTTTTACTACCTTATCCATTCTCTAATGAGAATAGCTTTGTACGGCTACAGTTACGTGTATTGAGTCAAGGACAAATACTTGTAGATTCGTAGGTGATGGTATACAATTCATCTACGGATATGTATGGAGTCAAGGACAGAGACTTATAGATACGTAGGTGATGGTATACGATCCATCGAATTCGATGGATATCCCATATCATTGCGTCTCCACGGTATCCGTGAAATGGATTGGAGAGTTACGTGTGATACTCTTCTCACGATAGAAAAAAAGTATGGTACCTTTAAGCCCTACGCAATTGTGTGTGCAAGCACACCTGGTATTCCTACACAAGTGCTTTAATGGATAATCCAAACTGTTTAAATTATTGCCTGGACATGGATGCCATGTGTGGCCCACTTTGAAGCAATGCTGATATTTTTTACACTTTGGTCATTTTAGCACCATGATATACATGAATGAGATATATACAGTTTGTGCTTACCAGCTTAAATCTTTACTAGATATTTTTAAAAAATTATAAGTAGTGCTCTGAATAATTTAGTCTACTGAAACTATTGATCTATACAAGATCATTGCAATCGTCACTGCATTTATTGAAGGAAAATTAGGCATGATTAAAGATGTAAGTGCTCCCAATAATATAAATTTTTCACATGAATACATGATATGAAAATTATATGCCAATTGTAGTCACTCATGATAAGCTCTAAACAATATTGCCACCTCTATTAAGAAATGACTACTATTTTATTCATTTATTTTTTGTGCATATATTGATGAAAATAATGAACAAAAAATATAATATCATAAAATTAAAATAATTTACCAAATTTAAATAAATTGAAATATCTGGATAATTGTAGTGTCTACCTATAGAGATTTATAAACAACTAATAATTTTGAATCCTCTCTTTAAGAAACTATAAATAAATATTCTTTAACTAAGATAAATCTTTATTGCTATTTGAAAAGAACATTGTATTGTATTGTATACATATGCATTGTTCTTTTATAATAGATAAAACTGTAATTAAGCATATGTATTATTCTTTCACACGACAGCTTAGATGACCAATATGAAATCAAAACCCGATGTGAACTTTGTGTTGATAAGGCATTCAACATGGTTGGAATGTGTATATTTGATCAATTTCAACTAATCAATCAATCTGTAAGTGAGCATAAGTTCCTTAGTTCTTTATAAGTACCATATTATATTCTTTGTAACTTTTTATACATCTACATTTCAATTCACTATATATCTCCTAAACATTAATTCCTTCAGTGTAAGCCACATAAAGTCAAGTTCAAACTTAAAATATTACTTATATATAATACGAGAAAATTTATTCTTACTGATTTCTGTACACTAACAAGTAGCATTATCTTTAAAATTGAGGGTATGTTTATTTTTCCGATTTCTATGATAATATAATGTAAATAAGTCATCATTGTTGCTTCATAGTGTTTGTTTAAATAAGTATAATGACACGTAATTCGATGATCGAAAGTAATAAGAAACATGTAAAGAAATTTATGATCATTACAACTTTACAATGTAAAATTATTATCTTTATATATAATTCTATCTGAATAAAACATAAGATCCCCATATTCTTTGGTCTCTATATATTTTGTAAGATCTAATTGACTATAGAAATATAAGTTATTGGCTACTAGTGACTAGAGGTCAAATATTTCATATTCAAATTCAAACCATTGAGCATACAAGTTAAAGGCTTGAAAAAGGCTCTCGTGAGTGCAATCCCAGCGTTCAGCATTCACAATTCACAAAATGGTGACTCTACTAGGGATGTGCTAGCTTCACCAGCCACGTCCCAACTCGAAACGTGGCAGCCATAACCCTGATGAGGAAGAACTCCTCACCCTCCTGGCGCTTGAGCTACCTAAGCCTTTACTGACAAACCTGGCCGAACGTGTACCCATCCTACCTATGCAAGAATTAGCACAAAGCATGAAGGTGATGAAAAAAATGATGCATCAGTCTCATGCAAGATAGAGTTGTATAAAGCACACATATTTTAACTTCTCGAAGAGATTTGCTACAGTATGCCTACGAATCATACAGGATCCATAGGGACCATAGCCAACAGATCTATAGATGTTTTATCTTTAAAGGTCATGTTTTGTCTCTTAATTATACAAATTTACTTGTACTACCTATGATATATTGAGTAACAATGTTGTACTATTCCATGAGTGTAAAAGTGACATTCTATTTTTAGTCCTCATAGATTAAGTATGGGTATGATAATGAGAATAGTCATTTATAAAAAATAAATTTAAAAAAAAAAGAAAAAAAAAAAAAAAAAAAGAGTGATGTTATGCTTTTGTTCAGATTATAGATACCTCTAAGAAACTGAAATATGTGGTAACTCCTAATATTTTTTAATCTTATTTGTTCCCTTTATGTCATTATTTGCATTCTTATTCACATGCATAAAATTGGTATACCGAGATTTATCTAATATGGGTTATGCATTAGTGAGTCAATAACTACAACATTTGAACTATAAGATAACAATGACCTTTTTAAAAAAGGCAAAATTATCATCATAATAAAATCATATTGTTTTAATAAACACAAAATTGTTAATAAGTTTTAAATATAAAATTGACTCTAATTGTATCCTATAAAACTTTCCAACATCAACCTTCACCTTAGTGTCATTCCCTATAAAGATGTAGCAATCTATATCTGTAACGTCCCGAAATTCAAGGGCCGAGTAGGAACTCGGCTCTCCAATTTTTGAGTGCCGCGTGTACCCTAACGGGCCTCATGTACATGTAAATATGGATATCAAGAAGTCAAAGAAAGATTAAATCAACATAAGGTGACTAATCATCGGAGATTAAAATAGAAATCATCCACAAATCCAAGTGCTACTAATAAAGTTATGAACCAGCATAAACTTCATAGTCCCAGAAAACAAATATCCATTAGGGACCTAGTCTCATCCTCCTGTCTCTCTCTAAAAAGGGTTGGGCCCTGGCCCAGACCCGAGATCATCCATCACGCTAGTAAGGTCCGCCAAAGGTCTGGAAGTACGATAGCTCCTCATCGTCGTCCACACCGACATCGTCCAATGCATCTCCCTCCAGGGTTCCTGCGTCTATGCCAGAGTCTGGTTAGTGTTTTAGAACACCGTCCTAGAGTGGGAGTGAGTGATCAACTCAGTGGTACCATTAGCAATAGACAGTACAAATAATCATGCATAAAATAGATTTAGCAAATAGTATACATCATAGATTCCTAAATACTCTTGTTAATGAAATGCATAGTTCATGATATGATGCATGCCTCTTTCCACCAACACTCCCTCGAGCGACAATATCTAACGTCACGAATAACCAATACTCCATCAGTGCGATCTCGACTCCCTAATCGCCAAAGTAAGCAATGCAATATTATGAATCATGTTAGCTGAGTTGATTAATTAGGTTTGTTCATCTAATAGGTTGGGAAAACCATAATACCCTTAGTAGAAATGTTGCCCTAACCTGATCGTGCAGCTTAGGGCCGTAGCCAATTGGCTCACGCGAAAGCTCTCGTGGGTTCGATAATCCCATGGCCCTTAGGCTCATACGAAATCAATTAAGACTTTTAAGTCCAGCTCGCGGTCACTATTAGGAGGCCGTCACCCCAGCATATGCCGACAACACGGGCATAATATCTCATACCACCATCCCCAGCTCATGAGTCATGGTGCTCATTAGTCACTACGGGGAGGCTCGTCACCCTACCGTAGGCCGACAGCTAGGTCATAGTGTCTCATACCACCATCCCCGGCTCATGAGTCTTGTGGGCCGAATCTTATAATTAATAGTGGGGGCAAAGGTCTCGGGGTATCTCGGGTTCCTACATAGGTGTGCAATCATGGTTAACACACGAGGATGGCCGATTGTGAGTCAATATACCCCCATAAGTCGCACTATAAACCGAACGGCTTGAGAACGACGTCTCATGTAGTCCAACTACAACCGTCAATCCACAACTTAACTGATCGGGCCAGATTTACTCGAGGGCAAGTCCAACGAAAGGTCGCCCAAATGATTCAGTTCACCGACCAATCCATAAGGGTCTATGCACTAGTAAACAGTATGTATCATCAATTTCAGGAATAAGTCATACAAAGCAAGCATAAATCAGCAATTTAAATACTTGGATAGCAATACATCAAATTCAATTAGACTATACGAATCCTATTCAACATGTTCCAACATAAACAGCCATAAGGATATCCATGCACCAATGCACATGTAATAATTCGGTCATTCATGGGTCAACATAAATCATGAAATTCAGTTACACATAGGGAATCAAGTATAAGTAATTCAGCGAATCAGCAAATTGACAACAATTTATGCTCTCTCCCATCATATTGACATGCAGTGGCAATTCATCCATAATGAGCAATATTTGGAGAAAGTTAAGTACATATACCCTACAAGAACATGCGATCAACAATTCATACATTGAAGTATTAGGGGCTCCAACCCCTTTCCATAGATTGGAGAAATCCCTAGACTATAATCTCATTCATGCACTCCCAAAGAAATGTCAGCAACATGCAATAGCAATGCACCACACACGTTTACTAAACCCACACTAGACACGATAATCGGTTGTCTAAAGGTAATGGTCCGCACCTATTGTTGACCGGAAGTCGCTGAAATCATGCTAGCATCGCCGGGTCTGCAAACTAGACGTGCTAGGGCCCTGCATTGCATAGAGTGACGGTCAGTTACATGCATGCAGGTAAAAATTAGGAAGAAGTGCTTTGGAGCTCAACCTTACCTTAGATTGGATGGGATCTCGCTCCAATGGTGATTAATTAGGTCGGCGTTTTCCGACAAACGAAAGGTGTAGACGCGGTGATTTTCAAATCCCAAGCACTACGAACCCACAACACGACCTAATGGCCCTTCTCTCTCTCTCCCTCTCTCTCTCTCTCTCTGTCTCTCTCTCTCTGTGGTTCAGCTGCTGAACTCTCAGCAAATGAGAGATGAGAGAGAGCTGGCCTTAAATACCCTGGGGATTATATCTCATAGCCCTGAATTTCATAATATGCCACCAATGGCCTTGTGGGGCCCTTTTTGGCTATTGGGGCCACCCTGATGGGCCCCTGGCCCATCCAGTTCATGGATAAAGGGTCTCATGGCCTAATGAAGGGCCGGGTGAAATTTAACGGCAAATGGATGCGGGGTCTTACCGAAGCGGTCCGATTTGCAATCAATGGTCACCGTCTTTCGATCAACAATCAGATTTTGTGGGTAAGGGTAGGGAAATATTTTTAGCCTTCGGTGTAAATTTAAAAGAGATCCGACGACTGAAATGTCCAGATTTGCTGACTCGTGAAACAGGGCCAATTGATTTAAATTTTCAGAATTTTCCTTTATAGGCTTGGCGACTCGTGTTGCTCAAGTGTCGGCTGGACTGTACTGTTTATCTATTTATGGGCATCATCTGAGCCCAGAGTCCGCGATGGACCACAAGCCCAATGAGGCCTATAACTTCCCAGAATTTTGAAATTTTTGGTCCTTCCTTGGGCGGAACACAGTTCGTACGGATAGTCGTCAAGTGTAGACCGACCGTCTGGCTCTACGATCCATGTCCATCTCAAACATAATTTGACCTAATCGCATTAGCGGCTTAATCATGATTAATTTATGGGTAATAAGCCCACACGTGTGACCAAAATGTACGGTCCTCCATCTGTTCACACATGAGCGCCTTAGGACACTGTTCTAGGTTTGGGTCGGGTGTTACAGTATCACTGGACTTTTTACTCCTTAGAAACATAAGCATGAAAAATATGAGTAACGGCCATTGAATTAACCCACCATGAATACTCAAGTGCATGCATGAAAAATATGATCCCTTGAATGGATCCACAATGAATACTTAAGTGCATTAACTTTAATTTTAAATAAATTAGAACTTTACCTTTGTTTTTTCACTTTGTTAATCAAGCCTTATCTTTTAAAGCTTTACCTGTATTTTTCTTGGAGTTACCCTTCCTGTTATAGAAATAGCATAGTTCATCAAAATTCTTGCTTTTATCCTTTACTTGCTAATCATCATCTAATAACCTTTTTCTTTTCTTTTTTCTTTTTTCTTTTTTTTTTTTTTTTTTTTTGCCTTTGACCTAAGAATTTTTCTTTATTTTCTTAGAGTGATATCCATGAGAAGAAGAGGAAATGGTGTGAGCACTATCTGGTCAATATCACTTAGCTCTTTCATCTTTCTACACAATGTGCAATTAACTTAATTAATGTCTACTTTTTTCTTTTGTGTTATAATTGAGGTTAAATGTATTGAATCGAGATAGAAGGATAGCTAATATGAGATAATCAACCATGTATTCTCAGATGTCCAACTTGAGCAACCTTAATTGAGATGCGATGTCAAACATCTTTATGATGTGCTCTCTTAAGTTCCCATCATCATTGTACTTTAATGAGATAAGTTCAATAAAATGTGTTATCATCTCCATCTTATTAGATTTGATCAATCTTGTTCTGATTTCCGTGAAAAACTCTATCACATTCTCTTTTCAGGGTATACCTCCACAAATAGATTTGGATAAGAAATGCCTTATGATCATTAAACTCAACTTGTTTGATCATTCACACTATTCATACTTGACCACTTCGACAACCGCATTTAATTCAATGAGATCAGGATGTTGATCTACTCAAGCTAAGTTTAGGGTCTCCTTCTACCCACCCTTGAAAAATTAGAGCTGGTAAAAGGAGGAATGTTGTTGATATGTGAGCTAATTAAAGTAACATTTACAATTATTATACAAAAGTGTAAATGCTTATATTAGAAATTAATCCCATTAACTTAAGCATGAGTGAAGACTCAATCATGCTAATCCTAAATTTAACTAAGGAAGCGATCAACTAAATTATCTAGAATAGTAGACCTAAACATCAAACCAAATGTGAGACTTAAGTGCATAATCTCAATCCTTTCCTTCGGGTCAAAATCATAACAAAGGGGATTTCATAACATGATGCTAGTTGAATTACAATAATATGAGTCATACAAACCCAACATGTTTAATATGGTAAAATGGACCAATCTTATGTCATTAAAATCATCCACCCTATCCAATTTAGCTCCCACAACAGAATGAACTCCTTTGAATCGAACATTATTCATTTTGTAACAAACAATACTTTATTAATCCTTAATGCACAATGACAACTCAAGAGGCCATACTCTTTGAATCTAATGATAGACAATGTACCTCAACCATCACCTACTTTAGTAGAACCCATAATTGATTCGACCCCCCAATCCCTAAAAATAGAATCCTACCCAATCCACGTCCGCTAATGGATATTCTCATTGTTCTTAAATAAAGAGATAAGTTACTGTTGGTGGTCGTTGCACAAACCCTTAGGATCTAGCCTCCCAAATAACACTAGAATTATGGGATAATAAAGCAATGAAATAAATCAAAGCACAAACCACACGACAAAAGAGATTTTTACATAGAAAACCCTCAAAGAGGTAAAAACCACGGAACCTCATCCAGAGCAACAATTCACTATGAAGTAGAACGTTACAATCGATCACAAGCACACACTGCTTGGATTAAACCTTCTTCACTCATGCAGGAGTAGATGAACAATAGGAGAATAATGAAAAATAGAGAGATCTCACCGATTACGAGAACGTAGAAGCGTTGGGACGTCGACTGCGAAGTAGATCACCTCTACGAACAGAACCTCCCTTTCACAAGCTTCCTTTCTCTCTTTTTCTCTTTTTCTTACCCTTTGATAGCCCTAAATTCTTTAACAAACCCTTGTAAAGCTTTAAGAAACTCTCTTTCTTACCCTAGAAAAGCCTTAAGGACCCTTATTTATAGTTTAGGCAACTCCCTTTTGTACCTTTTGAAAAATCGCCTCAAATTTAAGCAGTCCACACTAAATCCAAATTGAATCTGCGTAACACCGACCAGTCGAGCAACGCTGAAGAATTAACATAATTGGTCGTTGGACTTTAAGTCGAGTCATGATGAGAAAATCCCCATTAGTTACTAGGCCAACTAGGTCACTACATTATAATTTGTTTAGCCACTTTGTCAGGCCTGGGCATGACACCCGAATATCTAACCTTAAGTGATCATTCACCATTGATTAATACAAACTTTATAACATTTATTAACATAAAAACTTGGGGATGCAGATTGCATCCTACCCCTGCCGGTCTCTAGCCACGAACAAGTAGTTTTGTCGGTGGGCCCACTGTGATGTATCTGTTTATCCACACTGTCTATTCCTTCTCTCATATCATTTTCATGTATGTGCATAAAAATGGGGCAGATCCAATGCTCAAGTGGACCACACTAAATAATAAGCTCGGGTTGCACAAAATGCCCAAAACAATTATGCAAGTTGCATTAAATGCAAAAATCATCTATGGTGCCGTCCACTTGAGCGTTGGATCTATCGGCGAGTTCAACCAACCGTCTAAAAGACCATAGAATAAAACGATGAAGCGAAATGTCCAAATCAGGCCAAAAGAATGGGTATACATTACAACAATGAAATTCTTTAGCTTTACTAAGTGCAAGTGAGCGTGCAATAAAATTCGTGTACAAGCTACACATGTAGAACCATTGCATGTGGAATATAACAATCCTAAATTTTGGTGCATTAAAAAAAATAAAAAAATTATTTAAAGATTTTATTTTTAAATAAAAATAAAAACAATTTAATAGTTGAGTTTGTAGAGACATTCTTAATTGAGAGAGAGGTTTATAGATTGATTCTTGAAGTAGTAATAATAAATTTTTTTATCAAATGTCATAAAAAAAATTAAATTCAAGATAAGGGAGGATGTGCTCATCCTATCTTATCATGAGAAGTTTCTTTAAAAATGGAAAAAAAAAAATATAAAGACCTAAAGAAAAAGGGAGAGGAGATTCTAAGAGGATTTGATCAGGTAAGTTCCAACCTTTAGATCTTTTTAATTTTTTACTATGTTGTTAATTTCTTCCCGATCTATACAATGGATGGTGTGGATCATCTACACGATCATTGTATAGGTGTGTAGAGTCAATTTTAATAAAGTGATGTTTTTATAATTTTAGATCTAGTTAGTAATATTTTAAGAATAAATTGAATGGATGGATTCTGATTGTGTTAAGATAGATCTGTACGGATCATATGATCCCTAAGGCTAAAATACACAAGGGCCATAATTTTTAGATCAATCTAACCATCGGATAGGCCACATTAGTCAGATCTAGCAGTGTTTAATTAAAGAATCTCAGATTTTTACGCAAGTGTTGGTACACTTGGCGTAGAAAGTCGAGATAGGTTATCGGTGTATGTGTGGTTAGATCCATACCATCCATCTAATGTGTAGAGGCAAAACATGGTAATACCTCAAGAATCTAGATGATCCAATCATCTAATGGGTCACCCCGATTAATTATTTGACATTCAATTTTAGGATCTTAAAAAGAAAATCTAAATCTTGATAATTATATTTACATAAACATATAATTTTAAATATTTGATCATTTAGAGTTTAGCCACTTAAGATGTATATCAAGGTGGGCCTCACCATGTAAAATAACTAGATGAATAATGATGTTGTTGATATAACTGATAGGATCTCTGAATTCAAACCAACCCATTTACCTTATGGATTCTACACTATCAAACTCAGGTGAGTAACCCAACTTGTCTCATAATTCATTAAAATTAAAATAAATCGATTGTGATTATTTGATTGATTGATATACCGATTTGAGTATTTTGTTATGATAATTGTACGTTAAATTCATATGTGAATATTCTAATCAAGATAACTATGCCAAATATGAAAAATATGCATTTACATATCATCCATCATTCATTACATTTACATAATACATGGTCGATCCTATGGACCCTCCCTAGAAGAAATGTCGATCCTAGTAGAGCATTACCAGATGCGGGCTATGCCCAAGCCCACTGAAAGGTAGAAGCCTAACCAACGGGTGGATGTGGGTTGCCGACCTCCAACCCAAGCAGATGGATAATCATCCCATCTAATGCATTCACACATCATTTGCATCTATATCATTGTACATCCATTTTATATTATTTTAATTGATATAATTATGAACCATATTAGGTTATTTCACTAAGCCTAACCAGCTTACCTTTTTATTGATTGAAAAACTATACAAAGGAGTCATTAGCAAATGATGTGGTGCAAGAACCGGATGGATGCACCGTACCTGAACATGATCCATATGAAATATGGTCATACTTATCTGAAGATGAAGTGGCGGCATTAGACCATTTTTGATTACTTACTAGCATAGTTTGATTAATGTAAAATGCATATCGGTATTAATTTTGAAATTTTAAGAAATTATTTAGATTTATTTTATTGAGACAATGTTAGTATGGAATAAACATAATTATAGTACGATGATATAATAAATGAATAATTTCTAAGGTTTATTTTATTTTAAGGATTATCAAGATTTATATATGCCTGGTGGCCGACAGTTAAGATAGATCTGTACGGATCATATGATCCCTAAGGCCAAAATATACAAGGGCCATAATTTTCAGATCAATCTGACCATTGGATAAGCCACGTTAGTTAGATCTAACAGTGTTTAATAAATGAATCTTAGATTTTTGTGTAAATGGTGGTCCACTTGGTGTAGAAGGTCAAGATGGGCCATCGGTGTATGTGTGGTTAGATCCATACCATTCATGTAATGTGTAGAGGTAAAACATGGTAATACCTCAAGAATCTGGATGATCCAATCATCCAGTGGGCTACCCCAATTAATTATTTGACATTCAATTTCAGGATCTTAAAAAGAAAATCTAAATCTTGATAATTATATTTACATAAACATATAATTTTAATTATTTGATCATTTAGAGATTGGCCACTTAGGATGTATATCAAGGTAGGTCCACCATGTAAAATAACTATATGAATAATAATGTTGTTGATATAACTGATAAGATCTCTGAATTCAAACCAACCCATTTACCTTGTGGATTCTACACTATCGGACTCAGGTGAGTAACCCAACTTGTCTCATAATTCATCAAAATTAAAATAAATCGTTTGCGATTGTTTGATTGATTGATATACTGATTTGAGTATTTTGTTATGATAATTGTACACTAAATTCAAATATAAATATTCTGATCAAAACAACTATGCCAAATATGAAAAATATGCATTTACATATCATCCATCATTCATTACATATACATAATGCATGGTCGATCTTAGGGGCCTCTCCCTAGAAGAAATGTCGATCCTGGTAGAGCGTTACCAGATGCGGGCTATGTCCAAGCCCACCGAAAGGTGAAAGCCTACCGAACGGGTGGATGCGGGTTGACAACCTCCAACCCAAGCAGATGGACGATCATCCCATCTAATGCATTCATACATACATCCATTTTATGTTATTTTAATTGATATGATTATGAACCATACTGGATTATTTCACTAAGCCTGGCCAGCTTACTTTTTTATTGATGGAAAAACCATACAGATGAGTCATTAGCAGATAATATGGCATAAGAATCGGAAGGATGCACCATACCTGAATATGATTTATGTGAAACATGGCCATATTTATCTGAAGATGAAGTAGCGACATTAGACCTTTTTTATTACTTACTAGCATAGTTTGATTAATGTAAAATGCATATCGGTATTGATTTTGATATTTTAAGAAATTATTTAGATTTATTTCATTAAAACAATATTATTATGGAATAAATTTAATTATAGTATGATGATATAATAAATTAATGATTTTTAAGGTTTATTTAATTTTAAGGGTTATCAAGATTTATATATGCCTAGTTGATTGATGTTAAGTTTTATATATGTGTGATTGAGATTATGGTAGAACTTAAACTAAATATAATTATCATTTCTAATTAAACTGATTAAGGAATTAAATTAGTACACTTTGTGTATGAGTTACGAATTGAAACTCGAGTCTGAGAGTGCACACTCTGTACCCGGATTTTTGGGCGTGACATGGAATTTTCGATCCGTCCATCAAATTGTATACATGATTTCTAAAAATACATTTGGTCCCTTCAACATAGGGGCGCCAACATTTGAAACATTACATGTTTTCCTAAAAATATATCCAATCCATTCAGCATATGGGCACAAATATTTAAAACAGGTAGATGGGTTAAAAAAACTTGTGGCAAGTTTTTCATTGCTGTACATTTGTTTTCCTCCGTGGCCCACCTGGCCAGTGGATCAATGCAATTCCTGATCTAGAGCGATGATATAGTGCTGCCATTCTGATGGGTGTAATAGATCAAGAACCCATTGTGTACATGAGTTTTATTGCACACGTGTGTGGGCCTAGCAAAGCTCAAAATTCTCGATGGAATACAACTTTATTGCACATGCGTGTGGGCCTACCAAAGCCACATTTGCAGTAGCTGGTGAATGGATACGGCACATGCGATTTGGGACGCGGTTTGGCCCGTGACCCCACTCCCACCGGCTAGCTGGTTTCAAAGCTCCGCGGGTCTCATCATGATTTGTGTTTCATCCATGTTTATTTGTCATCCAACATATTTATAAAGTCATACAGATATGGATTAAGGGAAAACATAAATATCTACTTGATTCAAAATGGTAGAACGGCAGGGATAAAACACGTATATAATGGTGAGGACCGCAGAGCTTTGACATCAACCAGCCGGCTAGTTCTGCTGTAACCAAACAAACCGTGTCCGGAGGTCTGGTAGCTCTCACTGTCGAGAATATACCACACCAAAAAAATACGCTGATCTAGTCATTAGGTGGGCCTCTCCTGTACGCAAGAATGGACGGCTTAGATGAACTCACGACTCATTCAAGTTGATGTACACCTGTGTCCCACCAATCAGTAGATGTCTAAATTCAGTGTATGGTCATTTTGGATGCAGATTAGACTACCTATGTCGGTACAAGCACGTGAAAGATTTGATCCACATAAAGTATATTTGAAAGTTGGTCTAGAGCATTGACTGGGCCATCTCTTTCAACGACCTGGATCCATCCAAATCCTATAAGGCATGATCACGTGTGTTTGTACTTTCCTCTGAAATCCACCACCCTTTCTTAGCAATATGGCCGATGCCTCTTTCATTATTTAAGATTCCTCTCCGTCTGGTTGTGGCCAGTCAGCTACTAGCGTCGGTACAGGCAGAGAAGTACCCAACCCGCGTCTAGTCATTTTCAGGCCGTAGGCACCCAGCCTCACACGTAGAAATGAGTCACACGTGTGCAACATGGGAACGAATCTTGGGCAATCACAAAATTGTGATTAATGTATTTTGGAAAAAACAACTGCCTGATCACCGGGTGGGCCATACACGTGTCTGCTAGCCATACACGTGTCTGCTACTGGAGCCATCAATCAGGTAATTCTCACTGTCTGGAGAAACGAGGCGAGTAGGATTATGGGGTGACACAGATTAGTACAAAGGAAATGAACAGTTAAGAGAAATTGGATAAAATTCCTAATTCATTGTTCCGGTGTGGGCCACCGGATGAAACAAGATGTAAAATCTCACCCAAACACCTGTCAGGTGCTAATGTCGATATTCAAATGATATTTGAATATATATTCTTCTACTCTAATATCATGTCAAACAACCATATACTGTAAAAGCTTAAACTTTCATGGGCTAGTGTATCAATGTTGTCAAGAGACTTTATCACTTCAACAAAGTGCTACTCCACCATTGTCCATAGGTTTTCATGTGGAATTCCGTCCTCGCATGTGGTGGAGTGATAAAGTCCCTTAATACACATTGATACATCACATTCTAAAAGCTTAAGCTTTTAAAGTAAATGGTTGTTTGAGAAGTATGGTGGGCCTTAGGAAGTTTTTAAAGGTAGGGCATCCAACCACCGTTGTTTCCTACGGCATGTTCTACTCGAGATGTTCTTAAATTTTGGGCTAATGCAATGAAATGATTTGAAAAAATGACATGAATATAGAGTAAATACATCAAGGTGGGCCCCACGGTTAGGGCTGCACCTAATCTGCTCCCGTGGCTGACGGAGTCAATATATTTGCAGATATTATGGTGGGCCCCACGGGGCATAGAGCCAAAAGGTATTAAAATCTGTGTTACAGAAATTCTCGTTCGAGGTGAAATATCTTGCGAACGTAAGCCTTAATGACTTCGGGGTTTGATTGACTAATCCAAACGACTCATTTCGATTTTAGGTGAAACATCTTGCGAACGTAAGCCTTAATGACTTCGGGGTTTGATTGACTAATCCAAACGTCTCATTTCGATTTTATCTTTGCCTCTTTCATTTTTGCAATCCGAAACGTGTCGTCATTCCAATGAAGTAAACTTGCTCTTCGTCACTTCCTTGAACGCTGAACTTTGAAGACACTTTCGGCGCTTCCCTTCACACATAATGCACGTGACAGGAAGCTTTGAGAGCTACTTTGAGAAACTTCTCACCGTCTGATAAAAGCAAGTGGGCCCAACTGACCATGAAGTGATAGTGATGAGATTGGCCACGCAAAGGAATCTTGCTGTGGGCCAACCACTCTCGAGTCATGTGGTACTCTGCCAGAGCAATATCATGCTTGACACGCAAGCGTACGTATGTATCATCCATCATACTCTCCCAAAAGATTGAATTTTTCTTATCCTTGACCAGTCATACCATATCCATTGGTCACTTGGCACGTGTACGGCCAGTAGAAACCGTTATCCTAGCAGCTATCAATGGAGATAAACGAAAGTCCAACTAAACAATATCAAGGGTTGACACTCAACGAGCAAAAATCACAATTTTAAGATGAGGGTTAGATGATCCTCAACCAAAGGATATGCACAATTTCGGTTTGTAGAAGCAGGGTTCATGGTTATGTGGTCCACAGTTCCACTTGATTGGACAATTTCCTGAAAACTCCAAGATAGGGAGATCCTGGCCATCAATCAGTTATCTATGTTGTATTCCTGTTTTTATCCGTCTAGGTTTAGGCAACAATTTCAAAGTTAAGATTTTTCCCATCAATGTGAGTTTTGAATCTGGGTCCATCCATGGAGGGCCCAACATTTCAATGGTTTGGATCAGTAAACCATGGGCACACCTCGTACAAACAGAAGACCTGAGTGTACGGTGTATACTCTCCCGTGGAGGATCTTATAATTCTTCTCTCCGTATGTAGCCCATCCAGATCGGGACCGCCAAATCAGTAGTCGGGAGCATCACCGTACACTACAACATCAGGGGCGGCGGGTCACAATCTTCAACGACTGGAGGTAGCGAGTTTGGCATTTTCGTTCACACGTGGCGATAGTAACAACATTTCCACGAACGGCACCTTGGCCCCAAAAGGTTGTCATGTGAATGAGTTGAAACGCCCACAATATCTCTTGCAATGGTCGGGTCAAAACAAGGTGGCCCAGCAACGAACGGCCATAAGGTGCGCCCATAGGTAACTTTTGTCCTGCCGCACCATAATTAAAGACGATACAACAATATATTTAGAGTATCCAATCATAGCAAAAGATGGGAGCACCATGATTATCACCTGATGTGAAAATCAGGCCAATTCATTCTGTGGGTGGGCCACACCAATACAATCTGAGCCTTACCATTTTCTGTCCATTGATTTGATGTTGTGTCCGATTGACGAGTGGATGAGCCTGATTTTCATATTATTTCATAATCATGGTTCGGCAGGCAAACCCCATCTGTTCGAGTTGGATATTCCACACGTAACGTTGATGGAAAAAGGTTAGTGTACCATAGCACATGATACATCAGTTGTATCGGATCATTTTCTTTGTAATAATTAACACCCAGTTAGCCACTCCTCGGATTTTGAAGGGATAAGCTGACGCCCCGCCAAGACGCAGACCCTGTAATAAAAGATAGAAATTGAATTGAATCAAACCCTCTGACGTTTGTCGCCTCACGTTGCTTCCGATATCAATACCATACAGTGTCCAATTCCACGTCCGAATCGCCTCCTTGGATTGATCTGAACCGCCATGTTCTCATTGATGCCATATAGAAGCTATGAAGTTATAATCATGCTTCATTGATGATCGTAAGCTTTGAATCTTGTATTTGAATATGAACCATTAAATTTTCTTCTTCATACACAATCATTCGTTCAATACATTTTTCGTACCATAGCCTAAGTCTCATAGAATCCAGAATATCAACGGTTCATATCATCGTTTCAGATGAACCCTGTGGGTAGAAACAGGCCCATATCGTACTACTGTGGCAGGAACTTGGATTTTGATTTCGGGGGTTTAGTAAGAAGGGAAGGGATTGGCTGGTGTACCCCACACCATGTGTTGACTTCACCAAGTTGCATGGGTTCCATCATGAGGTGTGCGTTATATCCAAAAAGTCCGTCCACTTGGCAGGCTCGTCGTGAGGGTTGAGCCTAAAACTAAGAAAATAAAAAAATAAAGTGAACCATACTTTAAAAAGCAAAGGGGATTGAACGCCTGCCATTGAAACCCTGCTGGGGTCATATAAATTTTGGATTTATACTGTCAGTTTTTTGGTCTGTGTGACCTTGCGAGCAGATGGGATGGAAAGTAAACGTTACTGTGGGCCTTATGAATTTTTTAACGGTGAGAATCACTGTCCCACTACTATTTGTGGTGTGATCCACCTGAGCCTTGGAAATTGCTTGTTATTGGGACCAAGATACAGAACGATCTCTAAAAATGGATGAATCGGTGTAGATATGATAAATACCTCATTGTTGGTCCCACGTAACTTTGATCTCCTTTGAACCATTCATAAACTTGGATCTCGAGGAGTGTCAAAGATCGCCTTTGCAGGTCACTACCGACCTCAGCTAGATTGGTAGAGGTGGGCATCGGCTCGAGTCAGACCGGATTAGGTCCAACTTGATTCGATCCGATTTTGCAAGTACTTGACTCGAACTCAATTTGATTAGGAACCAAGTCCAGCAAGGCTAACTCAATCCGAACCAATTCTTTTCTAGCCTAACCTGAACCGAGTTCGACTTGGTCAGAGAAATCGAGTCGGATCGAGTTGAGTTTGTCCGGTCAGTTCGAACCAAGCTAAGTTAAACCGAGCCGGAGACTAAACCAATTCAGGCCATGTTCGCTGGTCGTGCTTCAACCAGCGGGATGTGAATGCTGGTATGGTTGCAGTTGTTACATGCCACAAAGGTTCATCTGGCAGCGCCGGTTTGGGCAGGGTTAGGGTTCGAATAGAAGAAGGGTAAAGATAATTTTTTTATTTAAAAAATGTAAAATCTAACTTTATATTACCTAATTCCAGTTCGAATCAAATCGAGTTGTTACATGACCCAAACTCGACTCGGTTTGGTGTTGGATCCAAATGAGTCTACTTGATCTAACCCGACCTTGGCTTTCGGTTCGGGTCGGATTGGATCTGACTGGTTTAGTCGAGTTAGACCCAACAAGTTGGGTCGAATACTGCCCACCTTTATAAATTGGCAGTGTGAGGTGCACCAGCCAATCCGCTCCGGTGAGAAGAGTGGACGCAAAGCGAAGGAATTTTTATGAGTTACACTCTTGTGATAGTTCACCATCACTTCTCAAAAGGTGGTGACTAATCCCATCGTGCACACGTCAGAGTTGTACAAAAATACAGGTTGTCCAAGTTGCTTCCAATGCTGTGTATGGTTCATAACCCAACAATCAAAGTGAGTAGATCACTATTGGTTACTCTGTAATAAGAATTTAACAAGCAAATTAGATGATTAAGATCGGCTAATCTGTCATCTTGAGGGGCATCTTCCATCGTTTGGCGAATGGGTTTTGTTGGGGAAAAATATATATGACAAGTCCGGAGACCCAATTATGGAATGGACCAACTCTATTAACACTGCCCGAGGGTCTGGGGCAACAAGTCAGACCGAGACAAGACGAAGCCTAAAGGAGAGACTTAGCTCGGATTGCAGGAAATGAATCCCGACCTAGATTTGAAGAGTCAAGAGCCATAGGCAAAATATATAAGACATATAAAGTTGACTCGGATTACGAGTCAGCAACATTTAAAGGGGACCAATTAAGGTCCGAAAGCTATAAGTCACCTGACCGACTATAAAACCGACTCATATTAAGTCGGTTATAGTATCGGTTATCGGAGTAAGAAGGGGAATTGGTTACAGACCAACTCTGTTTCATCCGACAGAAGGCAAAAAGCTTCATCCTTGTAGCCAGCCGAGACTCATTTGCTACCGGAGTCGGTTAAGGCCGAGTTAAGCAAGGAAGAGACGGTGTAAACCTAAATATCGTCCCGAAAATCCAGTGTAATTAAGGATATCCAATCCCGAAAATCTCGGGATCGGGCTAAATCCATAAACAAATCAAATCAAATCAAATCTCCTAAGAATTGGGAAGAGAATCCCTACACATCGGGACCTCTCACTCTTATAAAAGAAGGACGTCTCCAGATCAAAGGTACGCAAAAACTCTCTCTCAAAACCCCTCAATACTATAAGACCCAGATTTATAACCTGACTTTGTCATCGGAGGGTCCCCTGTTCTAGCCAAGGTCTCCTTTGTCTTCTTCCTGTGCAGGTATCGAAGGTCTAAAGAGGGTGGACCAGATTTTTGCATCAACAGTTTGGCTCCGTCTGTGGGAAACAGTACAAAAAGTCATTTTCTACGCTTTATCCAGAAGCTGTAAACGTGTTCTGATGGCGAGAAATAGAAGAACGGTCCAAGAAGAGCCGAATGAGGCCGCTGTTACTAGACCACCAGGTGCGAGCGTAGCCCAAGGGACTCAAAATCAACCCAACAACCGTCAGGATTCTGTTACTCATCCAGCAGCCTCTGCTGCGATAAGAAATACCCAGCAGAACCGAGGCAATGGGCGGTTGGATCGAGAGGTCCAAGAGCTCAGAGCCGACATAAACGTTATGAAACAAATATTGGAACAGATGCACCGTCAGCAAGTTCAGCAGCATCATCAGGGTCAGGCGATGAACATTCCCCAACAAGTTGCCGACCCTCACCGCACCACTCCGTGATCGCTCCCTCAGCCAAATCAGCCCCATGATCCGTCCGAGCCAGCACCTGCTCATTCCGCGACTGTCGTACTGCCCGCCACTGATCTTCGATACGAGATAGATCGGAGGAGGCGCAGCCGGCCTCCGGTTGAGGGTATGGCAGAAAGCCACGAACCTTGGAAAACTGACCTCCAGGACTTCAGGAAAGAAGTGCGGGAAGAGATTGCAGACTTGAAGTAGAGTCAGGATGCACATCAAACCAAGCCCAAAACAAAGGCATCCTCATTTGTGGATGAAGTGATGCAGGCTCGACTACCGGAACGGTTCCGTCTTCCACAGATTACACCTTTCACTGGTAAAATCGACCCAACTGAACACATCGAATGCTTTCGAACATACATAGAATTGCACGATGCCTCGGATGCTGTGATGTGCCGAGCATTCTCCCTCACCTTAGCCGACATATCTCGACTTTGGTTCAAGCAGCTGAGGGGGTGCCCAAATGAGGCCCTTTCTCCTCCTTCTCTTCTCCCCTTTCTCTCTTCTCTCTCTTCTAGGGCAAAATCGTATGGGGAGAGGGGGTGCCCAAATGAGCCCCTTTTATAATGCCAGATTTGGTGAAAATGGCCCCAAGTATTGGATTTTTACTATACTAGACCTATGGGAAGGTCTTTCTAAGCTCTAGGGCCCATTATGGGGTGTACATATTGATATACACCGTAAGATAGATAGCCCTAATGATGATCTACGTATAAACATGATCGGTCCGCCATTTGGATGCGCCGATCGACAGATATGATTAGAAGTCTGTTCAACGGTCACCGATGGTCGATCGGGGCCACGACTATACGGATATGAGCAGAGAAATATCCTTACTTCACGTGTGAAGTTTGGTCACAAACCGACGGTCCGAAATCCTCAACTTTACATAAGAGTGGATGACTCAATTCACTTAAGTTCCAGCTCCTTTCTTTAGGGTATGTGCGCTTCTCATGCACTCGTCCTTCTGCTCAAGTTGAGCGGTTTTGTACACTACCTAGATCCGACTCCCGCGATGGACGTTGAGCCTAGTAAGACGAACATTACTCTATAATTTTGAAACTAATGGCCCACCAACGAGGGGTCTAGAGCTTATTCGAAAAATCGGGGCATTTCTGAAATGAATTTGGTAGTGAGATTTCTCGTGAGTAATGCTTAGGGTTTTGATTAACTATGTTCATAGTGTGGCCCATTTATAACTAGTGAAAGTGGAGATTTGGTCATGATTACTCTGAACTGTCGGTTTTAGGCTAAAAGAGCAATGGGGTTGATTTTGTCTATTAGCTAAGATCCAGGCCTTATCTGACTCAGTTTCAGTTAGATCTTTAATTTAATTATGCTTGTCTTGATTAATTAGCGATGAGTTGGTTAGATTTGGGTCCTATGCGAGTAAATCATGGGGCTACACTTGATGTTCAAGTGATCGGGCGGATTCATTGGCTTCCTACGACTGATTAATCGAACTTATGATATTCTTTATTGGTACCACCACTGTATAAACTAACATTGAGTGCTAATGGTCATTAAGTGATATTATAAGTTAATTAATAAAAAAAATTCAGAGATTTTTGGAAATCCAAAACAGTGAAAATTCAGGATGTTACAGCAGGTCAGCTTGACTTTGCACCTAAACTTGGCCTTAATAGGTCAGCTCGGCCTCAACAGGTCTGCTCAGCCTCAGCAGCTTAGTTCAGCCTTAATAGGTCTACTCAACCTCGGCAGCTCAGCTTGACCTCGGCAAGTCAGCTCTGCCTCAATAGGTCAGTGCTCGGACTGATTTAGTCGTGCTTGGGTCAATTCAAGTCGTCCATGATTGAGTAATAGAGCCCAATTATGATGAGCCCAGTCCGAGTAGTCCTCGGTTGTTTGACGAAGCTCGGTTGAGATGAGCTCAGCTGATATAAGCTCAGCTTTAGATGTTTTTACTCGACCATGAATGCTTAACCAAATCAGTTAGGTATGAGATTCTCTCCCAGTAACACACGACAGGAGTAACCGCCCACGACGTGATTCTTGTATAATTGTCGGTATCCATCACTCCCTAACATCTCGTGTAATGGCTGAAATTGTGCCTGAAATTACGGACCACATTCTCTTATCTTCACTATAAATAAGAGTCTCATCTACATTAGAAGGA
Source organism: Magnolia sinica (assembly GCF_029962835.1). Classification (NCBI taxonomy): domain Eukaryota; kingdom Viridiplantae; phylum Streptophyta; class Magnoliopsida; order Magnoliales; family Magnoliaceae; genus Magnolia; species Magnolia sinica. The sequence continues at coordinate 6,445,737 of NC_080585.1, read as the reverse complement.
ACGTAAAATCTTTCACCCTAAACCCACCAACTCTACTTAAACCTAGATTCTTAGCCTGACTTTGGCATCAGAGGATCCCCTGCTTTAGTTCAGGTCTTCTTTATCTTCTTCTTGGACTCGGTGCGATTGCTTGGAGCTTCGAGAGCATGAGCCAGATTTCTACATCAACATTTATAATTTACGTTGAACCGTAAAAAGATTTTAGATTTTAACAGTGGGCAATTGTTCAACACTGTTTACGTGTAATGTGATTTGGATCTACGTCATTTTTCGATCATGACCTGAAATGAGCTGAAAAATGCATGGGCGGCGTGGATTGAATACAAACATCATGGTGGGCCCACAGATCACCGACCAGTAGCGACGTCAGCACCGGGGGATCAGTATGCAATCCGCGTGCCGACGCAGAACTCATGATCAAAGAAAACAACGTGTCAACGCGTTTCTCTCCTCTTGCACGTGTTGTTCAGTCTAAAACAGCTTACGAAGCCACTGACAAAAGTAACCCCGTCCCATCCCAACAATTTCATCACAGCGAGGGCTTTTACGTAATTTCATTTCTTCCCAACTCTCATGCACCAGCTTTCAGACGACGTGGCCCGCACGAGAGTGGAGAATCGAGAGCCGTTCGTAGACTTGCCAGCCGCCTCCACGTAACGGGAACGGATTGGCTACTCCCCCTGACACATTGGCTGGTGGTCGGTGCTCCGTGGGGCCCACTATGATGTATGTGTGTCATCCATGCCGTCCATCTATTTTTATATATCATTTTATGTTATATTAAAAAAAATGAAGTATATATAAATCTCAAGTGGACCACATTACAGGAAACAGTGTTGAATGAATTTTGACCATTAAAAACGTTTTGGGGGCCATAAAAGTTTTGGATCAAGCTGATATTTATTTTTTCCCTTCATCTGCGTCTTTATGACCAAATAAACAGATTGGATGTCAAATAAACAGTACAGTAGGCCTTAAGAGGATTTTAATTGTGAATATCCATTCATTATTTTTGTCCTGTGGTGTGGCCCACCTAAGATTTATATCCCTATCATTTTTTGTATCAAGCCCTAAAATGATCTGTAAAAATGGATGAACAGAATAGATGAAACACGTACATCATGGTGGGGCCCACAGAGCACCAACCACCAGCCACGTGGCTGGTGTCAGGGGGAGTAGCCAATCCTTTCCCCCACGTAACAATATCCATAGTTCGAAATGGTCCCACTGTAATGGAAGCGGATTGGGTGGTGACCTCACTGTTAGACGCTGTGGGCCCACCATGATGTATGTGTTTTATCCATGCCGTCCATCCCATTTTCCAACTCATTTTACTACATAAAACAAAAAATGAAGCTGATCAAAAGCTCAGTTGGCCCACACCATATACACGCCCTTCTTCCGTAACGTAACATTCTCGTAACCGGATTTTCGACTGCACCTATTTGTACGGTTCTGATAGCGTAGGGTGCCTACAGTAGCCGGTTTCCACCCTGGATTGCTTCCTTGGATAGATCTGAACCGTTCACACAATGACCCGTTCATCAAATGTTTCGGATGATGGACCACTCAGATAGAATTCGGAACGTGAACGGTTCAGATCATTAGATAAAATGCAATGCGTAAACGAAACCGGCCACGCTAAATTACTGCGCTTTTTTCTATTCGTTTCTCACGCGTCCATAACGTTACGCGTGAGAAAGGTCCGATCCGTTCATATGGTGGGCCTCATTGCGTTGATTCCTTTGGAATAAATTATATCACATCTCATTCGTGAGCTACACGTACTGGAAAAATACGGACGATCGGATAATTTTTCTATTTTCGTGGTCTATCATAGGAGTTTAATGGATCCGATCTTCTGCACGTGTTTCTTGTCCTCACGTGTTACGCGAATCCCTGGTTCCCATCTCACGCGTGCGAGTGTACTAGCATTACTCTGGCCTCCACATCTATAAATAATCCCACTCCGTGGAAATCATTGCTCTCAGTCGACGTTCTTCTTTCCTTCTTTTCCTGATTTCTGGGTCACGAATCGCCGATATCCGATACGTTCTTCCAGTCATGCCTGTGGGAGGATTCTCGGGGCCGTCGGGTCCCGGTGTGGAATTCGAAGCCAAGATCACGCCGATCGTGATCATTTCTTGCATCATGGCGGCGACGGGTGGCCTGATGTTCGGATACGATGTCGGAGTATCAGGTGAGGTTTTACAGATCTGGCATTCTAGGTTTTTTCCTGGTTTACTTTGGTTGATTGTCATGAGTTTCAGTGATTTCGATGATCTTGAATTAGCTCTAGTTTGGCGACTTTTGATTTTGGCCATTCTTTTATTATTTTGATTTTGTTTAACTGGCTGTGCCTTGATAGATTTTGATTGTTTTGATTTTTCATGAATTTTTGCTAATTTCTCTGTTTGAAATAAAGAGGTTCTACTAGAAGCAGTAGAGAAAAAGAATGCTAAAATGGAGCGGATTTTTTTTTTCTGGTTCTAGATCGGAAAGCAGTTTTTGAGGGAAATGAGCTATGGTTTTAAGAATTCCGGTTTGGAGTTTGGAAAACTGGGAAAATCGCTGGATGAAATGGGGATTTCATGAATTAGCTGTCACTTTTCTGTGGTCTGATGCACTTCGGTTGTCTTGAATTAGCTGGAATTTGATGAATCTCGTCTATCATGACTTTCGCGAATTAGCTGAAATTTTCTGTTCAAAATGAAGTGATTATGATATAAAAGGACTGAGAAAACGAAACAGATTTTTTTAATTTTTCCTTTTCTGGTTTTAGATCGGACTGAGAAAATGAAACAGATTTATTATTTTGTGGAAATGGATTTTAATCGGGTGAAATCCAGCGTACCTGTTTGGAAATCCGGGAAAAACAACTGGGGGAGATCAGCTTACTTGAAGTAGCTGTAACCTTTCTGAAATTTGACCGTTTCGATTTTTATGATTTTGATTTCTTTAGCTTTAGTTTGATGGATTTTGATTTTTGATTTTTTATTTTTAGCTGTATTTTGATGGAATTCTTCCAGTAAAAATGAAGAAATTGTAATTACATGGTTGGAAAAGGGATGAGGAAACGTAGCGGTTTTAGATCGGAAAGAAGTTTTCTTGAGATTTTCTTAGAAGAAGTCCAGTTTAGGGTTTTTTGAAAACCAGGAATTGAATTTATTTTTTTTCTGAAAATAGGGGGGGAGGGAGGTTGTAGGAAATTGTGTTTTCCCGCCCAGCTCACCGGGAGTACGTAGTGTTTTGGGAAAATTACTATAATACCCTAGTTGGAGTACTTACGCGCAAGGTTCCAGCGAGGGTATTTTGGGATCCATGAACAGCTGCTATTACGCATAGGGTACTTCCGTCGTATTTTGCCTTGTTTTTGGTGGTCGGTCTTTTCCCGTCAATGGGAATCACGTACGATTTATGGTTTCCCTGTTAAAAGTAAGGAATACTATTTTCACGCCTACGGCCCGACTGAGCAACCAGTTTTCAGCGTGCGAAAATAGCAGACTCTTTTACTATCCGGGTCCCAATTCTCGGCTTAAAATTGCAGATTTACCCCAGAATATCCCAGTAGAGGGGCAAAATGGTCATTTTATACTGTTCCGAATCTTTTGGGAGGTTTCCATACTCCGGTAGAGCGTGATTGTCCATACTCTTGCACATAGAAATTGCATGTGTGACCTATTAAATCGTTGAAATCACTAGCCCTTTTCTACAGTACACGTGGCAAGTGATGTGAGATCCCGTCCGTGGGTTCGGGTATGGCTGTATATGTGTCACATGTAATGGTACGGCCAAAACGGCGTGCACCAAAAAGCTCTTTGACGCATACCGTGATTTGCCTGTGAAATCCACACCGTGCATCATTCTCTCAATCACATGTTGTAACATGAGTTCAAACATAAATTTGATACGAAGCTCAGGTGGGCCCTACCATAGGGAAGAGTCGGAATAAGGACGCCCACCGTTAAAAACTTTCTTAGGTCCACCCAAGTTTATCTGACAGCGAAATCCTTCATGAGGTGAGTACAACCAGGATGAACGGAAGAACGATCAACCAAATCCTGCGCTTCGATGGGCCCTAGAATGTTTCAACGGTATGCGTCACATCCCCTGTGTGGCCGTTTTAGTTTGGGCTCACGTCCAGCCGGTGCAAATGATGGACGGATTGGATGTCATACACATCACGGTGGACACAAGAAAATTTTTGTTTCGCGAAGTATATTAGTGGACCGGATCGATAGATCCCCTGCCACGTGTCCTGTTCCGCTAGACTGTATCATCTGTACGTCGGACTTTAGTTGATAGCGTGTTTCTCGTGCGTCCGCTTTTCCACACTCGAGTGCATTTTAAAAGTGCATGCTCTCACGTTGAAAACGAGTCAAGCATACGCGCGTGTAAGATTCTTTTAGGTCGTCGGGTCACCTCGCAGTGTAGATTAAATGCATGTAAGATCCGGCAAATACCATCATCGTGTGGGGCGCACAAGTACACAGAACATGGACCATTGGTCAAGTTAATGGTCCATGTTCTCCTGACCGTTCTTTTTTTTTTTTTTTTTTTTTTGTATTTCACCAACCAGATGATCGTATTGGCCTGGTTTTATATACATGGAATTGACGTTATTGCACGTCTGCCTTTAGTGGTTGTGCTTTCTCTATCATGTAACTGTGCAACTATGCTCCGTGAGTCCGGATCCTTGAAGCTATTTCTGCAACTCTTATTCACCTGCGTGTAAGGGTTGGCATGCGATAGAAATTATTCACCGTAAATGTAATTCAACTGTCCGTGTGGGGTCCATCGAGTTGTATGTATGCCATCTAAAGCGCTCATTAAGTGAGTCCCATTTGAGGGTCCTTACTCTTGCTTGGGTGGTAGAATCTCAGGAGTTTCAACACCCATAGGTGGTGAAATTCCACTACGGTGTCAGTGCGTGGGGGTGTGTGCGCGTGCGTTTAAAAAAACAAGAAGAAAAAAAAGTGAGTACCATTTGATCATGGATGCCCCCAAAAAACAGGTCCATCCAATAGTTACGTGGGCTTCACCCCAGAAAATAATGACATCCACCTAAAAGCTGCCAAATTCATGTTGTGGCCCAGTCGGCCTTATTTTTCAGGCGTCTGGCTTTCTTGGTGGGGCCACTGTTGTGGACAGACTGGATTCAATACACGAACCAGAGTGGTACCACTAGCAAAGTTGTGCAGAGGATCCAACCTCATCCTTGAAAAAATTGAGAATCTGTTGTGTGTTAGTGACCTTCGGCAAATGTGTCTTTCTTGTTTTTATTTTTACCAATGAGATTAATCGCCCTCAATCCTCTTTTGATTTTTAATTAAAAACATGTTCCGTTTCGAACTCTTTATTTTAAAAAATGCTTAGTTCTGTTACCAAACACCTATATAGGAATTAATCTCACTCTAGATAACAGTAATTATATATTAGAGATTTTGATCCCCAATGCATAAAATCAATCATTTCATTGAACAATTAGATCAACTCACTTTTTTGGATGACTGCCAAACAAGGCGTTGAGTATAAAATAAACATGCAAGTCTAATTGCTAAGAATCACTCCTTTAACATGGTGGTGTTTTGGTTGCTCTGTTGCAGGTGGAGTAACATCGATGGACGCCTTCTTGAAAAAGTTCTTCCCAGTTGTCTATCGAAAGACCAAAGATCCTGATTTGGACAGCAATTACTGCAAATACGACAACCATGGCCTTCAGCTATTTACATCATCGTTGTATCTGGCCGGCTTGACTTCGACCTTCTTCGCATCCTACACCACAAGAAACCTCGGTCGGAGGCTGACCATGCTCATTGCAGGGATTTTCTTCATCATTGGCGTGGTGCTAAATGCAGCTGCCCAAGACCTTGCCATGCTCATTATAGGAAGGATCTTCCTGGGGTGTGGAGTCGGCTTCGCTAATCAGGTCTTTTTCTAGTTCCACCTCCGATTTATTCTTTATTTTATTTTAATTCAGTTCTGTTTAATCAACGAGTCTGGCCCACCACCAATTCTCCACATCGAATTGCGGTGGTGGTGCGGACCGGAACTCACAATCCATCTTATCAAAATTGGATCGTAGTGAATTTATGCGACTCGCTCACCACCACCTAATCCTGAATGGAAATTTAAAAAAATGCAGGCAGTGCCGCTGTTTCTATCAGAGATAGCCCCAACAAGAATCCGTGGAGGACTGAACATACTATTCCAACTCAACGTAACTCTCGGCATTCTCTTTGCAAACCTCGTCAATTACGGTACCGCAAAGTAAGCTGTTTCCTCTTCTTCGCTGCCATTGCTGCTTTTCCAACCTTTTGATCCTTCGGCACTTTGAACCGAGAAATTATCAGATAGAGAGAGCAGCTGTATCATAAGCAATCGTATGTATAGCCATTTTTTTAACCCACCAACTGTCACATAGAATATCCTGGATGTACAAAATGTGGGCCAAAGTCACCTGATATGAAAAACAGGTCGGTCCATGCATACAGTGGGACCCAACACTAATATCAACGGATGGCCACTGGGGTGGCCCACCCAAAAAGTGGGTCTGCCTGAATTTCGTATCAAGTTATCAGCACTACGAATAGGATATTTCTTATATGTGACAAGCTGGCAGGAAAACAAAACATAAAATAAAATATGGCAGTATCTGATCATGTCACCTTTGAATATTCTAAAATTTGGATCGCATGGAAGATGTAGTGGCCATCTATTTGGATGCTATCTGGTGCTACTGCTTATGTCTTGGTTAATCATCGAGCAATCATCTTGATGGGCCCTACCCCAAAAATGACATCAATTAGATGATCCTAGCAGCCAATGGAGGAGCTTTTTATTGGTCAAATACAGATGGCTAGGGAAGCGCCTAACCAATGTTGACAATGTACTCGAATTGGTGATTAGAATAATCTACCAGTATGGTTTTTGGGGATATGGCCAGTCCATGGAAGCGCCCACCCAATAGATGAACCATCAGGATCACATACTTGAGTGTTATATGATCTGAGATTGAGTGCATGATAAGTAGTATAGGTATCAGTTTGTTGTTGCTACTGCTGCTTTTGGTGTTTCGTTTGGCAATGAAATTGATTATTAGCAATACTATTGTACTACAGAATCAAGGGCGGATGGGGTTGGAGGCTCTCGCTTGGGCTAGCTGGGATCCCAGCCCTCCTCCTGACCATCGGCTCCATTCTGGTTGTCGACACTCCTAATAGCCTCATAGAGCGTGGTCAGCTCGAGAAAGGGAAGGCAGTGCTTAAGAAGATCCGTGGAACCGACAACGTTGAGCCCGAGTACCTGGAGCTTGTGGAGGCAAGCCGTGTGGCCAAGGAAGTCAAGCACCCATTCAGGAACCTCCTCAAGCGACGCAACCGCCCACAGCTGATTATTGCTGTGGCCATGCAGGTCAGCCTCTCGGCTTTATAAGTATAAAACACCCACAATAAATGACAAAACAGGTCATTTTCATAGCTAGACCTGATCAGTCTGATTTAGTCATCTTCAGTTTCAGTGATCCATTGCAGTACTAAACACCCACAATGATTAATGATGCAGGTCATCTTCATTACTAATGCTAGTGCCTAGTTTCTAGACCTGATCAGATAACTCTGAGAATGTACCACAAGCGCAGTCCATTGTGGGCATTTTGTATGCGTTCCTCTTTATATTGTTGGTATATCTTTGTAAATTGTACAAATTTTTTATTCCTGGTGCAGATCTTCCAACAATTCACTGGCATTAATGCCATAATGTTCTATGCACCGGTCCTGTTCAACACTCTGGGGTTCAAGAACGATGCTTCGCTCTACTCAGCCGTCATCACAGGAGCTGTCAATGTTGTCTCCACCACAGTCTCGATCTATGCAGTAGACAAGGTGGGCCGCAGGCTGCTCTTGCTGGAAGCAGGGGTTCAGATGTTTTTCTCTCAGGTAACCTTACTTGAGATCATTGTCCGTTGTTCTTAAAAACCTCACCCGCACTGACTAGTGCCAGTGCACACACAGCTCCCTCATTTTAAGAAACTGCTGCCCCAGTCAGCTAGGCAGTTTGAGGTCCACTTTTGTATATCCATCGGTGGGCCCACAGCGTTGCACTACCCATCATGATAGGGTCCACCCCCACTACCACAGGAAACATTCTCTTTGTTAGAAATTGCAATCTTTGAAAAATCAAGAAAAAATTCGATGGTGCTTGCATGTGGGGTCCAAAGTGCACCACCAGCTAAAGCAAGCAGGGCCACTTGCATTGCTGGACAGCACATTTGATCATGAATCGAAAGTGGAATTCTGCAAAACCATATGAAATCCCATACTAAAAAATTCGAGTGATTATCCTCTGCAGGTTGTGATCGCCGTCCTCCTGGGCATAAAGGTGAAAGACCACTCCGAGGACCTGGGGCGTGGGTACGCCATCCTGGTGGTGCTGATGGTGTGCACGTTCGTCTCCGCGTTCGCATGGTCGTGGGGTCCGCTGGGGTGGCTCATTCCAAGTGAGACGTTCCCTCTAGAGACGAGGTCTGCAGGACAGAGCATAACCGTGTGCGTCAACCTCCTCTTCACCTTTGTCATCGCACAGGCATTCCTGTCCATGCTCTGCCACTTCAAGTTTGGTATCTTCATCTTCTTCTCCGGATGGGTCTTCATCATGTCCTTCTTTGTGCTCTTCTTACTCCCGGAGACCAAGGGTGTGCCCATCGAAGAGATGACCGAGAAGGTCTGGAAGCGGCATTGGCTTTGGAAGAGATTCATGGATGACTATCATGAGGATGAAGATGGCCCCCAGAAAAATGGAAAGATCAACGGCTTTGATAATTCTCAGTTATAGATTTCTGATTGTTTTTAGATACTACGGTATAGATATGATCACCCTGATCCATTCATTTTGGCTTAGACGCTTGATGGAGGAGGAGGAGGAAAAAGGAGAGAGCGATCCAGTGATCAACAGCTGTAATGATTCTCTCATATGTAAATTTGAAATTACTTTGTCCTCATTTGCTAAGAAATAGATGATATATCGGCTTCCAATCCATGACTCGCTCTCTGTGTGTGTGTGTGGGCGTGTGTAAGCTTACTACATGTAAAGAGGAGTTGCCTAGTGAACTACGCGTAGGGCCTCCTTTCCATGCACCGACTTGCATCTGGAATCCACTAGTCTTCATGGGCTGCTTGAAAAACTCAAAGAGTGATCGACCATCTAAAACCGCAATGGATGGACAAGATCATTCGTAGAAGATTGGTCCAGTTCCGGCTGTTAGGAAACATCAGTTAATACCATAATTTTTTTGCAGAGGAACAAACGATTGGATTGAACAGGTGGACGGTCCAAATGCCAACTAAGAGCGTGGAAAGGTTTGGTACAAGAAGCAAGTACAGCCGCCAAGATCATTTATATAATCATTAAATATAAGACGAAAGCAATCTCCCTTTTGTTGTCTCATGAAATCAACCCACGCATTTAAATGCGTGGTACAGCACTATTTAAACACTTATATTTTATTCACGAAAACCCAAAATAATAATAATAATAATAATAATAATAAAAGGCATCGCTGGGTCCAGTGTGGGTCCGACCGTGTTAGATGTTCCCGCCACAAAATAAAGCTGGTAAAGTCGTCAGGGCGCCACGCCCACGATGTTAGAAACAGGTCTGTGGATTAGATAACTCAGGCCAAAATTTTCAGCCGTACATTCGTTTCATAACATCAGTCCCACGTGTCTCGTGGACCAACATGATTCTTGGGCCAGGGCGCATTGCAGGACCCCTCTGATGAATGGATTAGATCTGGCATACACATCCAACACTCGCAGCGTGTCAGATGATCCTAGCAGCTGACTGGAGAAACGTCGCCCATTGGAATTCCTCCAACTGTTGATAGTTGTCTAATCAGACCGACCATGATCACTGTATCAGTGTGATTTTCAGGGCACACCTGTTGTGCGCAGCGGTCTGTGGGGCGTATCACATCCACTCCATCCATCAGGTGCAGCCCTTGATGTTGGCCCGGTGCCAAAAAATCAACCCAATCCACAACTCGCTTGGGCCACACCACAGAGTAATGGGGAATGGACGTGAACCTAACCATACGTTTGTGCCGGGTCCATGCACCCGATGGAGATGAATAGATACTCCAAAAATCAGCCTGATCCAAACCTTAATATTTGCATGTAGCACCGATGAGATACTAAATATGTACCCCAAAAATCATGCTGCTTGGGCTGATCCTGTCTGATCGTTTAGAGATTTGACTGTCGAATAGACATAATTTTTGGGTGTGTTTTTTCCCCACTCCGACACAAACTCCATGGTTTCATACAATTGTTCGGAAAAAGGAGCAAGAACAACATGCATGTTGGGGAGAATAAAAAAGATAAGCATGTCGTGGCATCTCCACCATGCAGAAGCTCATCTAAAAAAAGGAAAACGAAATCAAATACCACATTGGCTGATCAAATGAACCTCAATTACTCAAACTTTACATGAAAAATGAATCAATAACTCTCCCACATAGATCACATCAAGCCATAGGAATTGTAAATTTTCTTGAAGCCAAAGGAAATGTAAATTTTCTCCTTTTTGATTCGGCAATCGGAAAACCTTATTTGTACACTGGTTTCCCTTCCTGTATAATGGTTTTTTCGCATTGGGTCTACTTGGACCCGTTTACCGTTTTTTCTAGGTTACATGAATAAATGGATATATCAAATTCTTGAATGTAAAAGGAGCAATTAATCATGCGCATACATGTATTTCTAACCTACGTCAATAGCAGAGGGGGAGAGGAAAGAAACACCATCTTGTTCTCTCATCTCTGTACCAGAAGACTATCAAGAAGTGGGTGCTGCTCTGAATCTACTTGCCTTCCGCCATAACTGTGAGCTCTGTCAGACAGGAAAAAAGATGGTACAACTTTTAGCACAATCTTCTAAAAAATTACAAAATGGAATGGGGGGATGATCAACTCCTCTAGTTCAGGCATTAAAACTTGTAATGACAGGAAAGATATAAAATTCATGTGCCAAGTCAAAGATCACACTGCAACCCTCTCCAGCATATCGTTTTTAACATCTCAAAAAATAGGCTCCAGTAACTGGGCCAAGATTTTACTCATATACCAGAACCCAGTAATATTTAATATTTGATATTATAGATGCTGTAGATCCTGCTGAGTAGCAAGTTTTGGTGCTTTTTTTTTTTTTTTTTCGAGTTTTGACAAGATTTTCCAAGTCCAGTCAGGTCAAGTCAATTGAGGCATGTCTTGATGAAATCTGATTGAGTTGATTCAACGGGTTTGCGTGAAATCTAATCAAGGCTGTTGAGTTTTCTCAAGTTTTCAAACAGGGACAACCGAGAATAATAGGTTGCAAGCTCGTGATGGAAGCTACCAAGGTGAATACTTTGATCCGCCAAAAAAGGATTCTACCATGAGAAACCTTTCTAATATAACCTATGCTCTATAACAAAACATACGAAGCTCAGGGTGGATAAATCAGATTTCCAGATTTCTCACTTGCAATATGCTGACGACACATTGCTATTCTATGAGGCAGATTCTCTATATGTTGAAAATCTCCGCTAGATTGTTATTTGTTTTGAGGTGGTTCGGGGGCTAAAAGTTAATATAAAAAGAGTGAGATCCTGGGGGCAGGCATCTCAAAGGAGTTGAAGCTTTTGACGAGTGTGTTTGGATGCATAGAGGGTTCCTTTCTTGCTACATATCTTGGTCTTCCGTTATGCATTGGAAGACCAACAGAACATCTTTGGATAGAGTGCTTGAAAGGTTTGAGATGAAGCTATCTTAGTGGAAGTCTCGACAGTTATCGCTGGGTGGGAGAATTACTTTGATTAAGACGATGATGTTACCTGCAAGTTTATTATCTCTCTCTTTTTAAATATCCAAAGTCGGTTATGGAAAAATTAGATAAACTTAGGTGGGAATTTTTGTGGAAATAAGCAGATGGCAATCATAAATTCCACCTTACGAAGTGGGAAGAGGTATGCAAGCCTTGACACTAGGGTGGAGCGGGGTTTCGGAAATTGGAGGGTATGAATCTAGCTTTGTTAGGAAAATGGGTATGGAGATTTGGGGAAGAGGTGGGTTCTCAGTGGAGAGAAGTGATAATTAGGAAATATGGCGTTGAAGAAATGGGGTGGTGGACTAGGTCGTCGTCACTATTATACAGGCCTCCACATTTATGGAAATCCGTGGCATCAGTAAAACATAAAAGTATGGAAAGGGGTTGGCTTTTTGTTGGGGGATGGGAAGAATATTAGATTTTGGGAACATAGATATGGGGGATCAAAAGGTGGGAGATCTTTTTCCATGTTTGGAAGGGATCTCAGCTGAGGTAGGGTTGAGGGTAGCTGTTGTTTTTCCTTAGTAGGAGAGGAGGTAGTGTGGGCCCAACTGTCTAGGCGGAACTTGGAGGATGAAGAGATTGCAGAATTTATCGGCTTGATTGAGTTGTTGTCAAAGATGACTCCGGTAATCTCATAACAGGATTCTATGAAATGGCTAAAAGACAAGTCCAACAAATTTTCAGTGAAATCCTTCTGCATGCTCGTAATTAGAGACACATCTAGTGGCAGGGTTTGTTCCACAACTTTCATTTGGCGCTATGGTGCTCCTCCAAAGGTGGTGGCGCTTTCATGGCTAGTGGGGAGGAAGAAGGTGCTTACAATAGATAATCTTCACAGAAGAAGCTTTATTCTTCCGAATGTTTGTCTGATGTGCCTGCAAGATGAGGAAATGGTGGATCACCTCTTCCTTCACTGCATGTTTGCAAAAGGGTTGTGGGATAATTTTTTCTCTGTTCGGTTTTTAATGGGACTTGCCAAAGTCGGTTGATAGCTTCTTTTTTATGTGGCATGGCGTGGTATAGGGAAAACTTGGAGAAAAGTCTGGCGATTATGTTTACTAGTGGGCATGGCTAGAAAGGAACCACCAATGTTTCAAAAATCGTAAGGGGCAGGCTTTCAAGGTGTTTAAAAGGGCAAAATCTCTTGTAATAGAATGGGCATCATCTTCAACGCTTTTTAGGATTGTTGGGAATTGTAAATTTTTCTGTTCGTATATTTGTAAAATTTGGGCCTGGGCTTTTTTAGAAATAATATTATCAATCTTCAAAAAAACAAAACATACGAAGCAGTCCATACAACTGCCTTTGGTATAGTTGCATGAAACATGAAAGCTGCAAGAGATTCGGATGCAGGAGGGGTAAGTGTCTATTCAAAAATGTTCATAGGTATAAACAGCTAGGAAGCAGGAGCAGGAATCCAAAGCACAACTTGAAGCAGAAGAAACACCTGGTTAGGACGCTCATTCAACTAAACAAAAGGCCATGAATCATGGGAACCATTTAGTGGCACTGCACATGCATGTTTTCCACCCCAAATTGATCCTCAGGAAGTTATTCATACTGTTTATGCACTAATCCTGATAAAAGAATTCCTTCCTGAATAGAAAGCCCAAGTTGCATGCACATAGTCAATTGAGGTTCCTTCTGGAGTCCAGCCAGAACTGATGGTTGAAAAACTACTAGTTTGTAAAAATGGCATGTCTATCATTTCAAATGGCATTGCACCATGATAGGACACTTTAGAACAACTACTAATGTGATATAACCAGTTCAAAACATGTAAGATGTTAATTTGGAATCAATCCACTGCAAAATATCTTCTTATGTTATGGTACCAAGAAATTCTAACCAAGCGATGTGAAACGGGTCTAGCTGCATCAAGACCTTACACTAGTCGATTGGAGCTCCAATGTTGTTGAATCCTCGTTTTCCTGCAATTCCAGCCAGTAACCTTCAGTGGTAAGAAATTTCACCAGAGCAGAACAGAGAGAGAGCTGATGCAGCTAAATACCTCAATCAACAGATCCTTCCTGGTGATCAAACCAATAGCACGAGAAGGACGAGGGACAACAAAAATATGTCTCAACCCTAGTTGACGGAAAAGATTGTAAACCTGTGTCACACATGATATGCAAACCATTATCATGCAAACTGCACGCATGGCCGTCATTATAAATTGCCAAAGATAAGAAATTAAATCACTTTTGGAAAAAAAATAATAATAATAATAAAGAAATTAAAATACACACCTTTGCCAAAGACATATCTTCTGGGACAATGTACGGGGATGGGTTTAGAAAAGGAGCAAGATCTATGTACATTTCCAAGTCATCTTGACCTAGATGGATGTCTTCTATGGACATTCCTTTACTTGATACAGGTTTCACAAAATCACTGAAGTTGTGCCTGTGTTTGAGAGGTCAACCACTTCATTAACTCTTCATATATGAGTAAAAAAGGGGGAAAGAATAATACCAATCTTCCACTAACCTGATTGGGATGGATCCTCCACTTGGATCACAGGGCAAAGGGCTATGCTGGAAGTCTGTCTTAGACTGAAGAAGTACCAACAAGTGACTGCACAAAAAAGAAATTACTCAACTCAAAGAGTTTCCTCTGCTAGAATCAATGACTGGTAACTGAACAAACCCAAGCATATTTCAAATAGGTTTGCATGGCAACCGCCTAGAATAGGTGTTACATGGTCCCTATTCCCCACCAATGTATTGTTTCAGCAAGATGGAGGCCGTTCATCAGGTGCACCCTGCCGTGCACTTGCCACTACCCAAAAACCAGGCCGGTCCATTCATTGGATGGGCCACACATGATGATGAATGTGGACCGCTTTTCTAACAGTTCTTTTAATTCATACATCTGGCCCTCCCAATGACTAGACAGGTTCTATTTTTGGGCCACTGCAGGCCCACCTAGTGATTGTCCCGGATCTTGCACAAATGCCACACTTGCAAGTGAGGGAAGATTAAGACCAAGGGTAAACTGTCATCCGAAACAGGTACGTATCACCCAAAAGGTAGAGGTATCGTCCATGAACCCATATCAGCCTGATACAAGGTGATGCGGGTTATACGGGGCTGTAGCACACAAATTTCAAAACTTGAGTAGGACTCGAAATTGTACTTGTAACGCAGGACAATTAACCACTTGCTCTAAAAGCTTGAACTATTAGAGTACAGCGAATTAATCCCTTTATCTCATAGCCCAAGCCCCACATTGCATGGGTTAGGACCTAGGCCGAACCCCCCTCATGGGCCCCAAATCACATGGGTCACCCACCTCGAGTGTGTCCCCACATCCCACAGGTTACCCCACTCGAGCCCAGTGTAAAATGCGCATTAATCACCCCCGATGAGGAGTTTCGAACACCAGACCTCTCCCGTGGGCCTCGCCCACCCCGAGTGTGCCCCTGCAATCCCACAGGCGACCCCACTCGAGCCCAGTGTGAAAATGCTTCTGCATTAATCACCCCCGGTGAGGAGTTTTGAACATAAGACCTTCCGCTCTGATACCAATTTGACGCAGGACAATTAACCACTTGCTCTAAAAGCTCGAACTATTATAGTACGGCGAATTAATCCCTTTATCTCATAGCCCAGGCCCCACATTACATGGGTTAAGACCTCGGCCGAACCCCCCTCGTGGGCCCCAAATCACATGGGTCACCCACCCCGAGTGTGTCCCCGCATCCCACAAGCTACCCCACTCGAGCCTGGTGTGAAATGCGCATTAATCACCCCCGGTGAGGAGTCTCAAACACGAGACCTCCCCAATGGGCCTCGCCAACCCCGAGTGTGCCCCTGCATCTCACAGGCGACCCCACTCGAGCCCGGTGTGAAAATGCCCCTACATTAACTTGTTCAAGCAACCATCAAAATTTCTTCTGTTTCTACTTTCTACCAAAACCAACCATACATCTAGAACAGGTAAAATAGTTTTTAAAGTTTTTACCTGCGAAGTATGAGTCCAATGACTAGTGGCTCACCATTCTGTGCACGATCAACAACCTGATCCCAAACAAATATGAAACATAATTTAGAAATTCTTGAAGGGTTTGAAACACTAAAATCTGAAAAGGAATATCATGGCAACTCACGGGGAAGCCATTGTGCTTGTTGCTTCGCAAAATAGAAAGTACATCTGCAACTTTAACAACACGGGAGAAGTAGACAACCTTTCAAGCATCAAAAGGCAAGCAAGTGTAAGTGAAAAATTGCATGATAGTAAAACAGTAGACCTCAACAGTCTGATTTGAAAAGCCTTCCAATAATATCAACCTTTTGACTCCTGCAGGCCTCTTTTGCTGTCATATTCCGCATATACTGTTTTGGCCTGGACTCAAGTAACGGAATGTTCCTCAGACGAGCTTGCTCCTCATACAAACCTTCATTGAAAATATCACCAACAGCCTGTAGCAGCAAAAAGAAATTCAATTGTGTTCTTCAGTTTGTGTCTATCATCATCGTCGTCGTCGTCGTCGTCGTCTAAGCCTCATCCCAACTAACTGAGGTTGGGCTAAATGAATCATTTTTCAGCCATTCCACTATATCATGGGCCATAACCATGCGCTAGCATGAGTTTCAAATGTCATATTGTTTAGAGTCATGTTGGAAGTTATGGCATAACTTTGACGCCGGCTGCCAACCTGACACAGCCCTCCTTTATCCAGGCAGGCAACTGGCTCTCATAAAACTCCCACATACACAATGTAATAGACTATTTACGTAGGTTGATTACAATCAAGCTTTATCTAATAGTATATTTCATAGGTTGATCAAAACTCAAGCTTTATCTAATAGCCTATCATATAGGTTGATTACAGTTGATGAGTTAGTTTGTGTCTACGGGTAACACATACATTTGTCATATTGAAGGACACACCTTTGATATAAGAAGAACAAGCATGATAAGAGGTAGTAGTTTCAAATTATTTGTGATCTCAACCATAATGACACAAAGGGATACTGTCATCCGCATAGAACCTCCAAGAAAAGAAGCAGCGCCAAGTAGAGCATACCTGACAATTCATCCCGAGTTAATCCCGAGTTACTAGGAGAAAGACTCATTCAAGGCAGCATAATCAGCATGTTTGGACACAAGGAAGTGCCAAGTAATGAACCAAGAGAGGAAATAACAGATTGAAGTATTAAACACATGACTAAAAAAGAGCCTGATAGCAACGACTTGAAAACCTTGCGACTGCTTGCTTATTGTAAATTGGAGCAATGGTTTGAGAGAACATCCTCAAAAAGATACAAGGAGAAAAGCAAAGAAACATGAAAGTTCTTACACTACCTCAGTATACACAAAGTTTCATCTTTTATGCAAAACCCTAATCAAACGACCTTTATGATTGATCACAAGATTTTTTACTGATATCATAAATAGCAAACATAGGCCCTAACTAAATGAATTTGAGCATATCTGCAAGTGAGAAACGTGGCATCCTAGAGAAGACCTTAAATGATATTGAATGCAAGAAACATGACCAGAGTGCGAGTGGCTCAAGTGATGTACGATTGCACCCTAACCACACCAGAAGCAGGGATAGAAAACCTCCGTGCATATGCTGTTCAAAATCAGACAGCATACCTACAGGCTACACCAGTTACAGAGTTCAGATAACATGCAAAGGCAACGAGTCAATCATGTCAATAAATAAATTATATAATATAATTAATGATATTATAATCTCAGTCAGTGGAAAGTGAATCTACAATTTTCCTTATTATGATAGGTTCCTTCCTACTACCAAGTCCAGACTTAAAAACTAGGAAAACTTTACACATTCATAACCTGTTTCTAAAGATCTTCGCAATCTTCAGAACCTGTTTCTACAATTTTCCTTATTATGATAGGGTCCTTCCTACCTACCAAGTCCAGACTTAAAAACTAGGAAAACTTTACACATTCATAACCTGTTTCTAAAGATCTTCACAATCTTCAGAACCAACAAGTAACAGAGAAAAAAGACTTTTTGAAAGGTGTCAACTTTATTAGACGCGGGGGGGGGGAGGAACAATCAGGAGCTCCTAGAAAAACTCAATCGCCGGGAGACCTAACAAAATAACAGTTACAAAATTCCCCAATCTCTTGAGAGATCTTCCATAGAAAGCCCTCTAAATTCCTAACAAATTAAAAGCCCATCTGATGATCTTGAAGAAGATTATTATCTTGATTGAGGTTACCGACAATGGCTTATCCTAAAAACTTATCCTTTTCCTTTTTCCACAAGCCAAATAGGATCCCGAAGAACACAATCTTCCATAGGACTTCCTAATGGCCTATGAAAGGTCCGCTATGCCACTCCATCGAAGAAAAAATATGGTTATTGAAAGTCACCAAGAAAAAATCATTCAGAACGGGATAATCTGTCAATTATATCAAAAGAAAAAGAAATCCCATAGGAGTTTTAAATAATGATAAATAGTAAAAGAAAAGGTACCAAACAGCTAGCATAATCAGAATCATAATCAATCAGTAGAATATAAACAAATGAGAAACTCACGTTCCCTCCTCAACATTGAGTTTCTTATAAAAGTTAACCACAAACATTCCAACAAGTCGTCCATACGTCGATCCTATCATTATCCCAGGAACAAACTGACCAGCTGGTACAGCAGTCCCAAATGTCACGACTGCTAGGGAATAAAACATGACCTGAAAATAAACAATTAAAAGTAGTGAAACAGTTGGATCTAGAAGAAAGTGAACACAATATCTATCAAACCAATTCACTAGATTAGCATGTGAAAGTTCAAGAAATACATTGGAGAGTAATCAAATCAATTCTGCAAATTGAAAGAGGACTTTGACTATGGTCACTTTTGACCAATCTCTTCTCATTTATTCTGTAATTTGAGAGCACACTTCCTCTGCCATTATATTGTTTAAAACTGGTGCCTTCAGTTGAATTTAGAATGTCTACATATGATTAAAACCTGTATCTACCTCGTATTGTTGATTAAAAAGTATGAAAAACCTATGTCCCATAACAGACCATTACGGGGCTATTATGGCCTTTACAGGGGATGTAATGTGCCGTTAACGGCAATTACAGGTCATTTTTTTCCATAACAGCTGTTACAGCAGTTACAACCCCGTAACGTGTAACGGTTGCCACCATTACCTTTACATAACAGCATTTACGGCCCTATAACGGCCTTTACGGCACACCACGATTAGGGCCACATAAATTTTGAATCAAGCTAATATTTGTGTTTTCCCTTCATCCATGCCTTTGTGACCAAACAAAAAGGTTGGATGACAAATAAAAATCATTGTGGGCCCTAGGAAGGTTTCGATGGTAGACATCACTATTCCCACTATTTTCCAGTGGTGTGGTCCACTTGAGCTTTGGATATGCTTCAATTTTGGGTTCATGCCCTAAATTGATATGAAGATATAGATGGACGAAGTGGATAAGATACATCCAAGGTGGGCCCCACAGCATTTATTAAGAACGCTAAGGTGTGCTGAGTAACGCAATACGTAATCTACTTCCTTAAATAAGGCCTAAAACAGTAAAACACGAAACCCAGCCCCTTTTCCTTCGTAAGAGCCTCTTTTCCGAAAATATCCTCCCTCAAACCCTAACTTCCGATTTTTCCTCCGTAAGCGAACGAAAATCCTGATTTTTCGTAACCCTAACATCACATTAAAAGTTGGCAATGCCTATCTTTCCATAAAATAGGCATTAGAGTATTTTTTTACGGAAAATCCAAAGTATTTGGGGTTTTTTTCGTACCTATCTGAAGTCCGGCTATCGATCCGCAATCCAACCACCAACAATCTTTCGAAACTCCTCAGAGGCACCGAAGTTTATTTTCTCGAACAGATCAAAGAGGGGAAAAAAAAAAGAAGGTATTTTCTTTTTCTTTTTTTTAATCTATACTTGCGCTTGATTTGGGATTCAATTTCATCTCTAATATTCATTGCCAATGTCACCCTTTTATCCAAAAAAAGGAAAAAAAGAAAAAAAGAAAAAAGAAGAAGAGGGTTGTTGGCTACAATTACGACCCCGTGGTAGGTGGGAACAATGAGATATCGGCAATTTTTTGGAATTATCGAAAAAAAAAACAATCGTCGAGATTTTACTGATATCCAAAAGAGAAATGAAATAATGCGCTATAGCCTTATAGGTTTCAAAAGGCTAGCGATATTGAAATTATCGATGACAATTAGATAATATCGCAGATAATTTAAACATTGGTTCCAACTTTCTCGAATAATATCTTTGCCAAGGTATTCAATAATGGTAATGGTTCTCATTACGGACCCTGTAACAGCCTTTGCGGTTGCGGCCGAATTTCTTTTTAAGGGAAGAAAATGCGTTGGCCCTATAGCGGGCATTACGGCCATTTTTCTTCTGAGCGGGTGTTAAAACCCCATATTGTGTGACAACTCCCACCATGACCATTACATAACAGTCATTACGTAGGCATTTTTTAAGAAAAAGATCTTTGTGCAACAGAGACCAAGAACTAAGCCGGTCAAGAGTAAGTTAGTACAAGATGAAGGTTCTAAAAGGGCAGGCAAAAGGCCCAAGTGGAGTGGGTGGAGTTAGTAAGAAAAGACTCCAATTAGTTGGGATGAGGTCTAGATGATGATAATCATCATAAGAATCTCCTGGTATTCTATCAAAGTGAAGTTTGCCAAAACTTTGGTTGTTGTATCCATAGTATGGAAACTCATGGCGTCAACTCAAAAGTCAACCAAGTCAAGTCAACTCGGTTAGATTTCAAGTTGACTTGATGAGAAACTCGTTTCTATCATGTTTTTCTTTCTAAAATTTTTGCAATGGTGTATTTGGACAAGGAAAGAAGATAAGGAAATCACATTTCATGGAAACCATATTTCCAGGATATGCATGGAAATGAAAACTCATTTTTGCTGCCTGGTTCCAAAGATGAATTTCCACAGAAAATTTTTCCCCCATTTCATTAATTTGATATGGCCTGGAGTGAAATTAAATTCGGTGATAGAGAAATAGTTGAGAAAGGATGCCTTCTCTTGGAAGGCTAGGATCTTTAGAAGTAAAAATTAAAGTACAAACATCAATGACCTTTAAACAAGAGGCCCACTCCAGAACATCTCGCACACAATGAGATTTCCCTACCATTTTTTAAATTGAGGTGCCTCATTACCATAATGCGGAAAACATGAACACGGACCCATACAGCCCAAAACATGGCCACTCTTATCTGGATCATAGCCAGAAAATCATATTAACCAAACAATCCAAACCATTCAATTGTTGGGTACCAAATGACAATTGTAAGAAAAATGGTTTCAGCCGAAATTCAACAAGTTAGGATGACTAGAATCACTTGCGCAGTGTGATTTAAGGGGTATGCTCTATCAACACTAGGCCCTATGATTTGGATGGTTCATATCAATGTACTTCAATGCTACAAGCTTGGTGAAACATGAGAACCACAACTTAATAATGGTAGAAAACTGACACCAAGCCTAGGCCCTCTAACAAAACAAGTCCTTCCTCAAAGGAATTATATAGCTACTTGCAAGAATAGCAATCCTAATCCTGATGCTGGGATGCATGAAAATATGACGTGAGTGCAAGACAATGGCCATTCAACAGGTGAGTCCAACCATGTATGTTCTGTGGCCCAAAACAGGACTGAGCATCACGTTGGCTACACTTGTAGTTAAATCTGAACCACTGGTCATTTTTATAACTGTCCACTTTCTTAATGCACATGTGACCTACCAGATGACTATACCAGCTTCTTCCTTTTTGACCACAACATACGATGGGTCACATCAGATGACAATCAGATCTCTCACAAACATCCATGTTGGCACCTTTGGAATAGAATTTGGATGCCTACTCTCACAGCCATTTCATTTCACTGAGAAATGTTCACAGCACCTAACCCAGTGCACTTTGAAACTATATGCGCCTCAGACATGGAAACAAGTGATACATGTGTAAGATCCAATCAGCTTCTTAGACAATCATCACCGTGTAGACTCCATGCATCTAAGACCAGGCAAATATGATCATCAGATGTGGAGGAGAGAAGGTTGCTCTCAAATATTTTACCCAAATTCCCTCTTGTATGGAGGTGAACATAGAGAATTGCAGCAGACCTTTCCCTTTTTAAAACAAATAAATAATTGAGAGTAAATATATGCTGATCAGAGAAAAATGAAGGGTGAATATGGAAATAAATATTTAATGTAAAGGCAAAGCATGCCTTCTGCAGTCTGGTAAATCTTCATATAAACCCAACTCGATGGAAGTTCAAATCAAGATGAATTTCAGGTCCAACTAAGATAATAAAAGGCATCTTTATTCTAGAGTTAGATAACTAAAAGACATCAAACTTACAAGGATAACAAGGCAAAGAATAATCTTTTTTTAAAAGAAAATTACATCTACAATACCAAAAGAGAACCATGCTGAATTTTCCCCAAGCACTTTTAAATTATATCAGAGAAAACAAATAATTGACTCGTCTACAAGAAAAATAAATGAATATAGAAATGGCATACCAGAAAGGTGAGAAGGCTTTGAGCACTATACTCATGAAATGTTTTTGCACTAAATAAATTGCGAATAGCATCATCCTGCAATCAAGAACATAGAACATTTAAAAGAAAATCACAAAATAAATATAAATCATTTAATAAAAAAAGTGAAAGACTGGGTTGCGACAAGATTCATGAAAACCTGAGTATTGAAAAAAATAGTTGCCAAATCATTGTATTCATCCTTATCTTTGGCACAATAAAACTGCACAAAGCATAAAGTTGGATGAGATATAAAATACAAAACTAATAAAATATGCCAACAGCAAAACGGATAATCATTACTATGAGTCTATGACAACCTAAAGGATAGAAAGCATTCCTAGATAGGTCATCCTACAAATGCCTCTTTAACAGGAGGTGAGCTGTACTCACGCAAGCATGCATAAACAGATGCACCAAGGCCATTATGTTGTTGATCACCATGAAGGTATTTGTATCCAAAACTTCTAGAATGTTGTTGGCAACCAAGAGGGTCCATTCATGCACCATTTAATTTTCTATATAATATGCAAACTATTCAAAACTGCTGCAACATAATGGTATACAAATGATCGATCAAACTTCCACATATACTTGCAATTAAGCACCTAGAGGGAAAGAACAATGACAAAACTAAAACCAAAAAATTATCCAGGAGATAATCATAGACATAAAAAGTGATGTCATGATTGAAGCTCACATTTACATAATTTCCATATGTTCCTGGTGGCCGAGGGCATTCAACCTCTGAAGCTGGGCATGGACTGCATTTTCTTAGAAGTGGCAATCCAAAGGAAATGACTGAGGTTATCAAAGATATAAGGCACACTTCAATAATCTGCAACAATGAAAAATAACAATAACAATCAAATTTGAAGTAGATAACATAGAAGAAGAAAATTCTGAGTCCAGGGAAACATGTTCTGTTCATAGGCAATCCCATGATCATATATCCGTAACTTACCTTGATCCTATTCCCCTTCTTATGTAAAAAGTTACGACGCCAGTAGGTAATGTAACGAGTAAGCTGATTAAACAAGGCTCCTGAGAAAGAACCAACAAGGAACTACTTATGAAAAGCAAGAGATACAAATCAATGTAGAAAATCATGAGGGCATTCCAGCAAGCGGTACAAAAGGAAGCATAGTATGTGAAGAACCTACCAAGAAGACCTCCAATAACCCCAATAACGGCCATGGGCAATAATTCCTGGAACGAGTAGTCTTCTTGACCACTAAGAAAAATAAATAGCAGTCACTACAATAGACAAAACACCAGCGAAGAATTGACTCAAAACTTATATGCAGAAAAATACAATAGAGAGAGAGAGAGAGAGAGAGAGAGAGAGAGATACAAACCCTGAAATATCCCAGATTATGAAGCCACCTGAGCCAAAATGTCCACAATTTCCACTCTTGCACCACCCCATTGCAGAACGTACCACAACAGCCACAATAGCAGATGTGAAGAAGACACGCCACATCAGATGACTTCTCCACCTTTTGAGAACACGTAAAAATGACAAAATTCTGTTTAATTTATTGGCATATGTACACAGCCAAGTGAAGAAGTTACAGCTATTAGAAAACCAATCTAATGACCAGGATAGCTCCATACACCTCATGATCAAGGTTCCAGTGTACCAGACCATTCTTTGTTGAGAATGTTGTCTAGCAGCCTGAGCTGCTGAAAACTGAGTATTATTAGTCTTTGACCTCTAAAATTGGTGTTGAAAGCATTTGGAAGTAGAAAACGTTAATTTTTAGTGATTCTTATAAATTGATATGATGTTGTGCTTTGGTCGTCATTGCACCTTGCCCCTGCTTTGATTTGTCAAAATTTCTTGTGTTTTGATATCCAAATAGGCTTAATATAGTTGGAAATTATTTTCTAGCCTATCTCTATGCTTTGAATGAAAAGGGAGAGAGAGAGAAGATGAAGAAATATTGAAGAAATAAGAAGATCGCGAAAAGGGTTTTTTAAGATTTTAAAAAATGGAAAAAAGGTTTTCGATACCCGTATTGGCATGTGCAGGCCTGCATCTGCACCAACATGACCTGTGTCATCCAATATAGGTCGATACCAGCCACTAAGGGTCCTGATTTCAGGTCATCCATTATACCCCCACATCACAACTTCAACCGATATGGTTACAGCTGTATCAGCCGACACAATGCCAATTGTAGGATCCATGCTCGGATATTTTGGCATGCACATGTTCTGACAATTTTATATTAATACTCAAGTAGCATTTCTTAAAAGACTTGGTCGAGAATGAGAAATACAATAACAATGAAATGAGATGGGAGCGATATCAAACTTGGGTAAACTATCAATCCTTTATTTCGAATTTCTTGTTCAGGTGGTGAATAAGTTTCAAACTGAGATAAGCTTTTCCTACAATACCTCCTGTTTTTCTTGAATAATGATTTTATTTAGAAAAAGGAAAGATTGCAAAAGGGACCAACCTAATTAGTTGGGATAAGCCTTAGATGATGATGATGAAAAATTGCAAAGTGGGAATGAATCCCCGATTCAAATCAACGATTCCCTTCTTTAGCTTATAACAGCCATTAAAAAAAAAAAAAAGCATCACATTCCCTTTCACATATATCAAGGAAAGCAAGATGTTAAACATCAACACTCAGTCTGTAATTTCTACAAAAATAAAAGCCAACGCCCAAAGTACCAAAGCTCCTTGGCTGCCAAAGAAACTACAGCACTAGGAGTGCACTGCAGCAAAATATTCTCGCCTTGAAAATTAGCTAGAAAATGAAGCCTCTCCTAAACTGTATTCTACCAAAAGCTCATTTGCTGCCCAAGAAACCATGCTACTGGAAGTGCATTCCACCAAAATGTATTCACCTTGAAAATTAGATGGGAAGCAAAGCCTCCCCTCAACTGCATCCCACCAAAACTTATTGGCTACTCAAGAAACCACATTGCTGGAAGTGCATTCCTGGTGCAACCTGATTATTGAGTCAATGAAATCTCAACACCTGAATTGCAATGAAATGGACAAGAGTATGCCCACAACAATATTTGAGTAGAGAGGAAGAAATAACTATATTAATATCCAAGTTTTTCTCTTACAATACTTGAGAAAACTCACACTCGGAAAATTTGGAATTCCTACCTCCTACACCTCCCCCTTTTATAAAATCCTAAAGACAATCCCTATGAAGCTTTAATGAAAATCCCCAACTATTAGATTCATTTTAGATCAATCTTAGTTGATTTCAAATCAATCTAATTTACCTACGATGGCAACGAACTTAACAATATTAAAAGCAAATCTGGGAAATAATCCTCAAAATCTTCAATTGCATCTTTAAATCAACCCCTATATCTTCCATAAATAGTAAATTACAGTTCCTAATATTTAGGCACTAAATTAATCAACAGCCACTCCAAAATCAGCACATGTTGGGCCCTACGGTGGGCCACAGGCCTACATTGTACACCGATGGCCTAGATCTAGACTGTTTTTGTGAGTTTGCCATGAATAAAGAAATATGTTTTTTTTTAATTTAGGTATGTTGATGCTCTTAACCACTCCAAAAAGCTTTACAAGAGGTCTGTTGATGTTCTTAACCATTACAAAATAGCTTTACAAGTGGTGATAAAATAAAATTAAAAAAATAAAAAGTCTAGGCATTGATTGGAACAGGTCAACATGATCATCCCAAATAAATGATCGTCAAAGTTAAACTAGACGGGATGAATTATCTAGAGATGTTTAATGCTAATCAAAGGAAACTTGGTTTTATAATCAGAAATACAAAGGAACCTCTGACAGATGATCATCCCACGATGATTGGGCAAGTGATAATCTAATGGCTATGTCATGGTTCCTCCATTCCATGCAACCAAACACCAGTTGTGGACCGTTATTTTTAAAGACCGCAAAAGAGATTTGAGAATTATGGCCAAAACATATTTCCAGGAGTGGATATCAGTTGTATCATGAAATAACAAATATACAACAAGGAGAGATGTCAGTTGATGATTACTTTGCAACAATAGGACAAAAGTGGGAATCCTTCAAAAAAAAAAGGCCAAAAGTGGAACTAGACCACTATCAGCCTGCTGAGTACTGCATAGGAGAATAAAAGGTGAATGGAATGACAAATAATTTTTGAACTCTTGGCCGGGTTGCTGTTTTGAATTGCAGAAATTGTGGGCCCTTGGAAGAGACTCTCTACCTTCTTCAGCATATGTCTACAACAGTACAACTACATCAGGGGAGAAGCTAGTGGACAAGCTAGCACAGGCGGCCATAGCTCCAATCTTCCTGAGCACACATGGACACATGTATGCACACATTCTCTGCAATCTTAAGATAAGATTCTTGCTTATGGTACGGTTAACGTAGAAGGGTTTACAATGTCTACATTCTTGCCAGATTCCCAGCTCCTGTATTTCTTTACAGTAGCAAAACAGATTCTTGCATATGGTATGATTCATGTAACAGGCTATATAGAGGTGGTACATTTTGTGCAAATTTTCTCCTTAGATTATAGCATGAAAAAGACTTCTCATTGATGAAAGAATTCAATTTTTCACATCCATACATGTTGCCAATAATTGTGTCACTATTTGTGGTTAGTTTCAGGAGTCCACCAAGAATTGGGAGAGAACTCGAAAGATAATAGTAGTGTTTGACTTTGTCCCTAACTGATTCTAAACAAACGTTCCACTTACAGAATCCACTTTATAAATCAGTAAAGAGAGAATATATAGATCTAAATGCCTACCTAATTTCCATGAATGACATCTACTGAGGCTGAATTTATAAATAAGGACTTTGCAGAACATGAAGAAATCAAAAGTTTTCAAATGTGATGCTCAAACATGCAAAAAAGACAGCTATGTTGGTAATGTTGGCAACGTAACAGTTTTTTTCTCTTTTTTTTTTAAAACCAAAATATTAATTATTTATCGAAGTTGATGAGCAAAAACACTTTCTTACCAAGATGTAACCTCTTCCAGTGCAAATAATACACCCCCAACTGGAGCTCTAAAAGCGGCAGCAACACCAGCTGCACATCCACAAGTTACCTTCCAAAAAGTAAAACACCAGCCAATATAAGAAGAAAAAAAAGATTAAAAAATGAAAGCAAATCAACTTGCAGAAATTTGGAAAGCATGGTTTTAGACAAAAGGGAAAGCAATAAGATAAATATGGCAAAATAGGAGAACTTGCTCAAACATAGCTGTTAAGTGCTATTTCGGAATTTTATACACATGTAGGTGACCATGCTGCTGGTAAAAAAAAGCAAAGGGACTTCACATTTTATTTTTTTTATACACAGAATCCACGTGCAGACCAAAGTCGGTTCCTTCTCACACATGATACATCTCTTACTTACAAGAATCTGTGTAACAGGCTTGACCACAGATTGAAACTCAACTCAAACAAGTCGAATTGAATGGAGATTCAAGAAAAACTCTATTTAGTCAAGTTTCTTATCACCCAGGCCTCAATTTGACCGATCTCAAACAAAAACAAAAACAAAACAAAACAAAAACAAAAACAAAAACAAAAAAACAAAAAAAAAAAAAACGCCAATACTTGACTAGACTCACCAAATCTCAACAATATTTTTATTTTGAATATTAAAGATTTACCGAACCTTTATATACAATACTTGAACCGAGACTTCGACTCAACTAATTTCAGAGTCAAGTTCTAGAATTCTAAATATTGGTTTGAATATCCTTAACACTGGTGAGAATATAATGGGAAAACTTGAAAGCAGTGTTTTGAACAGTGCCCGTAGCGTAGCCGTAGCGTCCATAGCTACAACACTACATGGAGTTAGTAAATAGTGCAAATCCCCTGTAGCTTATGCTATAGGGGTCATAGCATATGTGTAGCATACACATAGCATATGTAGCAAACGCTTATTTTTTAAAAATAAAAGATAATTGTATTTTGTATTTTTTACTAAATACTCTCAACCTTTGGGATTTTAATTTATTTTCATTCTTGTGACTTGTGGTTTCAATTAAACATTATTAATTAAAGCAGTTTTCTTAGAAAGTTGTTGATGCGATAATGATTTGATTTGGTTTATATAGGTGGATTGGCTTTTGATAAATGATCATTAATAACTTGTTTGAACATGCATATACTTCAAAAAATGAATCAACTTTTAGGTATTTTTATATATTTTTTTTATTTTTTCTTACTATTTATTATATTTTTTTATTTTTTAATTAAAAAATAGAAGTATCGTGTAGCTTATGTTACTTATGCAGCACGCTACGGAGAGTTAAACGCTACACAGCACGCTACTGCTATTTAAAACATTGCTTGAAAGTAAGAATTTAATAAAAATTACAAAATGCATGCTAACCATGAACGACACATTAAAGGCACATGCCATGCAAGCCAAGTCAATTACTCCATCGTGTTGCTTTTGTTATCAGCATTAATCTATGGTGTTGTTGGCTCTTGGTGTACAATGCACTTCATTTCCAATTATAAATATAGTATACCTCACAAATCATGCACACTCCCAATTTTATAATAAATGTTTAGGATAAAAATTCAGATAACTTCAATGTTATATATCACTTTGCACAAAGCTTCTATTTTGTTTATTTTCCAAGCCTAATATTGATTGAAAACCTTGTTGTCCCATCTATGTCCTATTTTCAATCTTCACAACATTATTTGTTTTGCATGGGAGGATTTTCACCTAGTTAAGAGGCATTTCAATCATTAAGGACCCTCAAAGTTTCAATTTGGCTAGTGCACCTTCAGATTCTGCACAATAAATTAAGGATTGAGGACCTATTTTTAATTAAGGATATAGTCCGTGATAGAGTGGAATCGCAAACAGGATTCGTGTGGCTGACCCCAATTGCTTGGGAATTAGAATAATGCTTAGATGATGATGATGACGACGACAACGATGATGACAACGCTAATATCCACAATTTAACAGCCAAGATTTTTCTTTTTCTGTGGAAAAAAAAAAGGAATGAAGCTGTGGACACATGGTAACACTACCACTATCGTAAATGAAAACCAAAGTCGCCACCATCTCTATTTTATACATGGATGATATTATTTCTAAGGAAGCAACAATGTGAGATTGAAATCTCAAAATCTAGTGTATTTGACATCAAGGATTTGGGACCTTTGAAATGCTTTCTGGGGATTGAAGTTGCTCCTCTAAACATGTTATTTTCATTTCCCAACAAAATTATGTCTGATATCTTCTTATTTTGCCATATAATATGCCTATTGAAGTTAATCATCTCCATGCTAAGCAATTTAAGGCCCTTGGTGATTCACCATTTGGTTGGTAAACATATTAATTTGACAACAACTCGTCAAAATATTTTGTACACTATCAGTATGATGGATCAGAGATCCAAGACAAGGTCCATCCTTGAGTATTAACTAGGCCAACTACTCTGAAATCTGGATATTAAGTGGGGTGTCTACAGCAAGAAAGCCAATTGGGAGGGCTAATGAACAATTTTAATTTTGAGACAAATTTTGTAGTGATTTGAGAGATGAGCCATTTTTTTCCATCATAAGTTGCCTACACGCACCTTTCAGTAACTTCGTCATCTTGGAAATGACCCGCGCTAGCACCCTTTTGAATCTTGTAACCAATACCATAGCAAAGATTTTGTAGATTCTCCTAATTAAACTGATGAGCGAATAGTTTTTCAAGTTTCTGCTCCCGACACCTTTGGAATTAATGCAATGAAAAAGCCCCCTAATTTCTCCGATAGTCTCCCTTGATTACAAAACTCCCTCATAAAATCCATAATATCTTCCTTAACACCCTCCTAAAAAATCTGAAAGAACGCTTACGGAAAACCATCCGGCCCCGATGCTTTATCCCTATCCAGGCTATCCATAGCTTTCTTGACCTGTTTGACAGGGAATGACTTCTCCAACGATTCCACTTCTTCACTTGACAAAGAATTAAAATGCAAACTATCCAAAGTGGGCCTCTACCATCCTTCACAACAATTTATAGAATCGAACTATCGCATCGCACACCTTATGTTTTTCATCAAATTCTATCACCCTCCACAACAATGCTATTTATCTTATTACATTTAACCCTCGCACCAATATTGTGGAAAAATTGTGTCCCTATCTCCCTCTTTTAACCACATAGCCGGCAACCTTTGCCTCCATTTGATCTCTTCTTCCTTTTAACTGATTTGCATAGACTCGCCCAAGTTACCCTTGTAGACATTTCTCGTCCTACGAAAGATCTTACTGCTCTGCCTTTAGATTGATCTCGTGAATCTAATTTAACATTTCCTCTGTTTTAGTGTACCTTCTGCCTAAAACGTCCTTTTTTCCAATTGAGGATTTTTGTTTTCAACAATTTCAGCTTTTGGCTAATTTTAAACCCTACAAATCCATCCACCTTGAAAGAACCCCACCACTCCTTGACAAGACTCAAGAAACCCTCCACCTCAAGCCATGACAGTTCAAACCTGAAAGGTTTTATACTCAATTCTCCTCCTCGAACTCCAGTAAAATTGGGTGGTGATCTGACACCGGTCTAGGTAACCTGCGTCGCAACATCAACGGAAATTTTTCTATCCAGCTGAGCAAGACCAAAAACCTATTAATAAAAAATGATGAGAGAAAATGCTTCAATAAAAAACAGTTCCACCGGCGGATTCGATACTTTGAACCAATCTTCTTCCCACCCAAAGGCCGACCTGTCAACCCATCCATTTAGCTCGATCACCGACCCTTCTCGAAACAGGACTATTGACAATGGAACCCCATCTATATCCAACTTCTGGCTCAGAGAAACCCACACCTCACTACCAGAGAGAGGCTTCAACCAGGCTACCCCTCCCTCAACACCCCAAACCCGGTATTGACAAGCTTGGCCCTCTTCCTCTTCCCCAACCCCACCTTCCCACCCTTTTTCTGCTCCATACTCACAATCTATTGATTCAGGAATCAGGTACATACCTTGCTCTCTGGACCAAAAGCTTCAAGCCCTCAAACCTTCTCCCATTCAAAGTTTTCACCACATCATCCACCTTCCCCGCATTCTCCAGCCAAACAAACATGAAACCCCTCATCTCACCAGACTCTTTCCTCTTCAGACTGACTATATCCAATACCAAGGCAAATCGCCCAAAAACACGACGGAAGTTGATGTCCATCCACCCTACCAGAAAGTTCTCAAGGAATAGGGCGGGAAGTGCCAGTATGGGGCCTGACTGCGCCACCCCTATCTTCCCGGTCACCTAACCCTTCTTTGACCTACTTCCATCCCTCTCCTATCATCTCACCTCCCGAACCTTCACCAGCACAAGCCTCATCCCCCGGTAAGGACCCCCTCTCAATCTCAACCAATTGTTTCCTTTTTGCTACTTCCCCCTTCAACTAATCATCCCTTACCCAAATTGCCTCAAACTACATCGTTCCCCTGTGCTCTGTGATATCCGGGAGTTCTACCTCGTCGGTACCTTCAACACCTCCCTCCTGGGTGATTTACCTCTGCTGACATAAACCCCCTGAATGTAAACCTTCTCTCTCACTTCCCATCTTTGCAACCTGCTCCTCCCCAGGCCCCGCGAACCAATATTGAATCTCCCTTCCTGATCTGCTGATTGTCTTGCTTGTCACTGTCGATCAGGAATCTAGTCTCTCAAAATTCGATGTCGCTCTCACAGACTCATTATTCAGAATCAGTCATCTTATCTAGAGAGATTCCTTCAATGCTTGGGAGAGGTTTCTAGGGTTTGTATGTGTACTTGGCTATCACTTACAAACCAGACAAAAGCATTGTCAATGGATCCCATATGTGTCTAAGGAACGCGGAAAGTATTGACTACCCATTCCTTCATTGTCCATTTGCTGCTACTAAGTGAATGTGGTGTCATAGACTCATAGCCGACTTGGTTTAGACTTTAGCATGGTCAATGTCAGCCTCAGTGACCACGCTTTTGAAGGCAGAGATGGCAGGCCATTGGGGTAAAGGAGAGAGTTGTGGAACCTTCATTCCTAGTAGTTCTATGGTCAATGGGAAAGGAAAGAAACATCAGGATCTTAACTAATAAATCTAAGTCAGCTGCCATGGTATTCGATAAAGTTAGGAATCATGTCTCTTTCTAGAGTTTGCAAGGTGCGCTAATGAAGATACTTGGAAGGAACGCCACAGGGAAATCTTGTACAGTAGGTGTAAGAGCCTCTTCTTTGTGGGGTGTATTCTTTGCCCATTCAGGTGCTTCCTTTGTAATAAATCTGCTTCACCACACACACACACACACAGAGATCAACACGACTTCAGAACAAATGAAAGGTTAGTGAAGCAGGTTGAAGAATCAGCAAAAATAAAAGCTGAAAATCCATTCCAAGCAACAGTATATTCCTGATTTCTTACATTATATGCAAGCATTTACATGTAACATTTTAAAACAGTATAAAAGTTACTCACAAGATCACGGCGATCTCGATCGCTTTTAAATACTTGTAGCCATCTTGAGCTTAAATGATATTTCGTGGATCCACCCTGAGTGCATTTAAAACATGAAAAATGATAAGTTTTAAGGACAAAATACTAGTTATTGCAACAACCAAGCAAGAATAACAGAGCGATATGATTTTTGACAGCATTTCAATCAATGTTAAAACAAAGACTGACCATCTACATGATTAAGTACAATGAAATAACCATGGAATATATATATATATATCACACTTCTCAGAAATATAAAATATAAATGTGCTTGCTAATTAGCAAGAAATATGTAACTTCAAAACAAAGCAAAACAAAATGAATAGATGCATTGAGATGAATCATGGGAAGCATTACATGAGAAGGACAGTACAGAACATCTAATATTTCTACAAACTAAGGCTCCTGACACTCAACAGGATTTGACGGGGACCAATAACAACACCCCTTCAATTTTAAAAACAAGGAAAATGCTTGACCTATCAGTCTAGAAGGCAAAACTACCCAATCCCATAACCCCAAAATCTAGGCTAAACTAGTCAGATAAGAAATTTACAAAATTACCAAACTGTGGCATGCATAAAATTCAGTCTTTACAGGAATCAAGTGCTTACTTGTCCAAGTAAAGAAGCAATACAAGCACCAGTGTGAACAAGAGGGCCTTCCTTACCCAGAGCAAGCCCGCCTCCCACTGAACCAATGCTTCCAAATATCTACAAACCCAAAAGATAAAAATGTGCATGCAAACACATTAGAATAAGGTCATAATCTAAGATCTCAGCAAAAGCAAAAAGGTAACACAACCGGACCTTTCCAATCAAAGTTCTAAAAAGGAGGATTCCAGGTGTATCAATGCCTGCATATTCATTTACATTAAAGTCAATCACAATTCTCCCAAAAGAACACTGAAAACAAAAACAAAAACAGCAATTAACAAGTAATGTACTCACCGTTCAAGTACCCCTTAATTTCAGGAATGCCAGATCCTGCCGCTGCGGGTGCAAATTGTGTGACAATCAACACAGAAGATAAAACCAAAGCCAGGTTGATCAATATGTACACAATGAAACCCGCAATGTAGGAGCTCTGTATTATTTTGAAGGTTGCAGCAAACTTCCAGCCAGCGAAGTTCTCAACAGCTAGATTGATAAAAACGGCAGCTAATCCAGTACCTAAAGAGCGATAAAACATCAAATGATATCAAAAGAAATAAAATTTCCACAATTAAACTAACTGATAATTGAGAATAAGAAACAATTCAAGCTCACATAAACCAAACAACCTCAGCTCTTGCTTACAGAGAAGAAAACTCCATTCTTACCAATGCCAGTAAGCAATGAAAAGAACCATTTCACCATCACATAATATCCAGTGTACAGCTTTCCTCTCTGTGCCTATCATCGGATCTCAAAACAAAACGGAGAAATCAGGTAAAAAATTGCAAAATTCTATCTAGTTCTCCACCGAAACCCGATAAAAACCCTGATACTCGACCTGATCTTCCCTGTAGGCGTAATTCTCAATGATCTCGTAGTCTAGGCTCTCAACACCACCTCCACCATTGATCCTCGCCGTGACCTCTGCATCATCCTGTTCGCCGTCCTCCGAGCTCGGCAGCCGAGACCAGACGAGCTTCGCTGTGTCGATCCCATTCTGGATCTGGTTCGAGAGCATGATTTACAGAGGAAGAGAAGAACAATAAGAAGCAGAACGGGAGAGAGACTGGTTGAGATCAGATCCAAAGCCCTGGAAATACAGGAATTCGTTGTCTTTGAAGTCCTTTCGTGGAGAAGAAAAGCAATTCTCGGATCTGGAGAGACATTTCTAGGGTTTCTACCCTACATGTGGAGGACAGATGGAGGAGAGATGGGATTTGGAATGAATGAGAAGTGATTGAATAGATTTATATGAGGGTTTTCAGGAGTGTTGTGGAAGCTGACGAGAGATAGAGAGTTGGATGACTGTTTTGTGGAAATCGCTGCGACTCTAAAACAGTTCTCTTGAATTTCTTCTTCTTGCTCTGTTATTCGTCTACGTTTCTCGTTTTGCTTTGCAGCCAAGATTCCATACGTACACCTGTTCCTCTTCAGCGGGTATACGATCCGCGGGAACGAGATTGCTAGCAGCACTTGAGCGTGTGCACTTTCAACCAGCTCTTGCGCTTCATACGTACTGCGGTCTGGCATGCACCATTGATCATCCCCGATCATCATGTGTTGTTTGCCGTACAGATGCACTTAGTCAAAATCCTGACCGATTGATCGTTGAGTTGAGTTCAAGGGTCGTTTGGCACCATGGATTTGGGGGTTTGAGGGGAATTTGATCCACTTGTTTAACACCATAAAGTAATTTGGGTTTCAATTAGATTATTAATTGCATCACTATAATTACTTTAATATGATTATATGCTTTATCTAAACATTGTCCCCGTAAATCAATGGTTAAAATTTGTTGGTTAGTCACTCAAATATAATCTTATACTTGTGGCCCATCATAGATTTGGAAATGTAACATACATACATACATTAATAAAATATATTAAAGTTAATTTAGTAATAAAATTCAAACACCGGTGCATATCTACTTTTGGATTACAAAGAGTTCTATGCATATCTACTTCTGGATTACAAAGAGTCATGTACATATCTACTTTTGGATTACAGAGAGTTTCTAGCTGGAAGTAGGAGGCTTTAAATCCAAGCTCCCAAACAGGCCCTTAGATTCAGCATACGAGTGCGAGCCATTTGATTTGATTGTATTACCAGTCTAATTTGAGGCATCTAGGCAGTGGGACCGCTGATGAGGAGCTTGGCTCTAAGGCCGTTTGGCACCTCAAAATATGAGGGATTACGAAGGATTTTCTCCCGAATTCATTGCTACGAACGCCCTACTCAATACACACTTATCATGAAATCTAATGCTTTCTTAAGCAGTGGAATGTTTCTTGGATTTTTTTATAGCATGTTTGAAAGGTGAAAATATATGGTATGAAAATGCATTTGGTCTTACGAATAATTTATTTGTGTTTAGAATCAATGGGAATGATTCAATCAATCCGGATATCATATCATCCTATTCCACAAGAGATAAGGTGTTGGAATTTTAAATCTTCTACATTTGAAAGCCCCATGTTAATTTATGAGTTTTATCGATAATGTACATTTATATGCACCGCATCACAGGCACTGGGCTTGCTTTATGGACAGCGCATATCTCACTTTCTCTTCATCAAGTCTAGGTTGGATGGAAAATAAACATCACGGTGGGCCATAAAAAAATTTCAACCAAGAGAATCATTATCAGTGTTGCTTCCTATGGCGTGGTTCACTAGAATCTTGGATCTACCTCATTTTGGGGATATCCCCTACAATGATATGAAAAAGTACCAAATTGGCATGCAGATGGAATAAGATTCAAGTAGCCAGTGAATTTGCGCATGCATCTCATCTCACATGATTCATTCATCCCACTTTCTTTTTCTTTTTTTGTTTGGGTTAGATTGTTAGTACACACCCATGTGTGTACACACACTCCATTTTAGCCACCCCCGCTAGGGATCGATGCCAAGACCTCAAGTGTTGAAATGAGGTATCTGCACTCAGTTTGCCAGTTGAGCTATAGATCTGAGTGTTTTCAATCATCCCACCTAATATGTTATTGCCTGTAACCAATGGACGAGAATTGCCTGCTCCGAAGGTTTGCAGGAACGGCACAGTGAAAAAGAGCTCCGTGCAAGGTACACGGATTGCTTACTGGTTATTGAGTGCTCTGTGGACCCACCATGGTGTATGTGTCCTATCCATGCCATTCATTTATTTTTCCATATATTTTAGGCATGAGCCTAAAAATGAGGTATATCCAAATCAAATATGAACCCCACACCATGAGAAAGAGTGTTGATTGAACTCTCACCGTTCAAAACTTCTCATGGGCTACAAAAGTTTTGAATTAAAATGATATTTGTGTTTTCTTTTCATCCAAGTGTGCGCGACCTAATCAACAAATTGAATGGCAAATAAACATCACATTGAACCTTAATAAGTTTTTAGTGGTGGGCAATCAATCACCATTGTTTTCTTGTGATGTGATGCACTGTAGATTTGGATGGGATCTTGATCTATAGATAAAGAGCTTGGATAAAATACATACATATCATGTGGGCCCATAGAGCATGTAAGTAGTAACCTCGCTGTTCATACTGTCAATACACAATCCGCATCCCTGTGCATGTGTTAGATGCGGGATTACGTGAGACACCTCCAAGACGGCGCTCACTTACTGTGGGACCCAACTTGATATATGTATGTATTTTACATCAATGCCATAATATTTTAGGGCATGATCCAGGAAATGAAGCAAATCCAATTATTAGGTGGATCATACCATATGAAACAGTGGTGATTGATCATTAATGGGCCACAAAAGCTTTGGATCAATTATGTGACCTTATCAGCAAATCGGATGGCAAATAAACACTATGAAAACATTAAAGTGTGGCCTAAAAAGTTTATAATGGTAA
This sequence comes from Magnolia sinica, assembly GCF_029962835.1. Classification (NCBI taxonomy): domain Eukaryota; kingdom Viridiplantae; phylum Streptophyta; class Magnoliopsida; order Magnoliales; family Magnoliaceae; genus Magnolia; species Magnolia sinica. The sequence continues at coordinate 6,408,334 of NC_080585.1, read as the reverse complement.
GGAGTTTAATCACAACTATTTCCTTTGGTATAGTCCACCAGATAATTGGATATTTTCATTTTTTGAATAATGCCTTAAAACCATCTCGAAAAACAGATAGACAACCTGGATACAAATACATGCATCATGGCCTCTTAGTAAGTGCCACATCCTCTTGGGTGAGGCCAGGTTCTCAGCTAATCTACTCTCCGTGAGATGAAGCCTGTCACCAAGTAACATCATTGCATCGCATGGGTGAGTCATTGCATGTCCTTTCCTGAGAGTTACATGATACTCAGGCCACCTATCATGATTGATATGCAGGCCATTGGGAATCTTACACGTAGAATTTACCCACTCAAGTTGACTAAATTGTGGAATCTAAGCAATAATTTCAAAATTAGAGTGATTGAGACTTGTATGCATAAATGGGACCATTGGATATTGTAGGTTTTAGCCGCCCAATAAATGTCCGCCAATCCCATCCAATTTAGAAGTCGGTTTAATTATAGCTTAATTTTAGGGCACTTTTATTCAATTTTATTCCATTCACAAGTATCTGTGTATCATCCATCAGGCTCTGCCAGAGTATGTATCAGAGGGATTTATTTTTTTTGGCACGTTTTTAAAGTGGCATCCCACGCCTCAACCACGTACGCAGTACCCAAGCTGCTTATCAGGGGCACTAATCATGTACCTTCAAACGGTAAAAATTCAGGTTGGTTATAGTGTATATTGGGCCTCACGGCATATGGAACATGGTGGTTGGTTGATATGATTGGCTATCCAATTTGTTGTATGTCATGTGTAATGTGCGTGGGCATGTTTGTATCGATAAAACAGTTTGATTTAAATTGATTGACTTCGACCCTGAGTTTTGAAATTGGTAGATATGCTCGGTATGAACATATATGAGTAAATTATGAGAAGATTAGTTAGTTGCGCAGCTGCTTACAATTTTTTTTAATAATCACGCAATATTTAAAAGGGCCAGGTTCTTCATTTAAAGACGGGTTACTTTGTGCTTTCAACAAAAATAGAAAAAAAATAATTAAAATACTAGTGCAATAAAACAAAATGAACAAATTATAATCAATCACTATAAGCAACTAAAAGAATAAAGAATTACATGATATCGAATAGAGAACATATCCAATATATGAGTATTTATTTGAATTGGAAGTAAATATTATAATTAAGAATTACCACAATTCTTATGATAAGTTGAGATAAAGTAAATTGATAAATTTGTTTGATTCAATCAATGTGAGATCTGGTGTTCACTATATTAATTTAGCTTATTCTTCTATTATTTTAATAATTATAGTAGTTTAAAAGCTTTTATTTAAATATTTGTTTTATTACATTTTTTTAATGCTTTTCCTATTATTTTAGCGGTTATAATATTCGAAAAGTCTTTATGTAAATATTTCTTTTATTACATTTTTTCTTTTACTTAACTATTCCTCGTGTCAGCCAAACTATTTCAATTGTGTTTCTTTGTTCCTTAGTTAAACTTTTCCAATTACTCATATTACATCATTCGGTTAACCATCCATTCACACATAATAAATAAATTTTTAAAAAAAAGGATTTACAATTGATTCCACAAAAACACACGGATATCTTTAAGGTATTTTCATCCGCCTCTTTCTCATGCCAACCCTGCACTAGCTCTCCTTATAATAGCATGAATAGGGCACAACCGTTAGTTTCCGTCAACTACCCACCACTTTTGCAATCGGACTACTAATGAGTGGCTTGGATTTTGCACACGTGTCCCAAGTCTCCGCGTTAGAGGCCCGTGCCAAAAAAAAGTGCAACTTCAACCAGCGCACTAGCGTTCCTCTTCCGAGAAACGTGGGGCTCGTGCCAAAAAGATCATTTCACCCATCTACAAACTCTTTTCAGAAATGGCGCTATTCCGTGCTATTGGTTGAAACTGGGTAACTCTACTCAGTCTACCAGTTGAGCTATAGACCTGGGTGTTACTCTGTGCCATTGGTGGCCGCAAGTGTTATGGCCCAAAGTCAGTCAGTCCAATCAGATGATGAAAAAAAGAAAAATAGGATGGTTAAAAGTTAAACACTTAACTTGTGTCACATGTCCCACTCAGTCAACTACTTTTAAATGCCCACTTGCTTTGTGAAATATGGAACGGGACATCTACATAACAACCTTAGCTGATGCAAGTGTTATGGCCCAAAGTCAGTCAGTCCAATCAGATGATGAAAAAAAAAATGGATGGTTAAAAGTTAAATGCTCAACTTGTGTGGCGTGTCCCACCCAGTCAACTACTTTTAAATGCCCACTTGCTTTGTAAATTATGAAACCGGACTTCTACATAACAACCTTAATTAGCTGATGCACGGCTTAGATCTTGCACACATGTGCCAAGTTGGCTCATGTAGCAGAGAGGAAATGATACAACAGGTCATGAGTCATGACGTATGGTTTGGACATTCAATCACAGCAGTGGAAGTGTGTCTACAAAAGCTTTGAACTGTTTTCTTGATTATTATTATTATTATTATTTTAAGTCCCAAGCTGGGCATGAGCGTGGGACTTAGTTGAAATCGTGATAGCAATCACGATTTGTACTCTGTTACGGTAGGTCTTGCTATTACAGTAGGTCATGATCTACTGCTTTGATTTGTGACTTTAGTTGAATGTTTGATAGCAATCCCGATTTGGAAAGGAAAGTACTCGTACCTCGTGCTAGGTACCTACTAGGGTTACTCTCACTAACTTGGCAGAAATGACTTGATGCACATGAAATCCACACCGTCCGTTGCATGGGAATTAATCCCAACAATTATGATGATTCATGACTCGGGTGGGCCACACTAAGAAATTGTACCCAATACCTATATATTACACTGTATATCCCACCTAAGTTTTAGAATATTGTAATTTTTGGGTAATGCTTTTGTCCTGATGAAGTAAATCAGATGAATGGATTGGATGGCTTATAAACACACAAACTAATGGTGAGTGTTCCATACTTCCATCCCAACTGTTTCTTGTGGCCTGCCTTTGTTTTGGATGACCATGATTTTTGGGTTCAATTGAAAAAATGAGACAATGTACCTGATGGACCAGGTGGATCTCATGAAAGCTCCAGCCACGTGGCTCTCATAACAAAAATAATCCCTGTGATACCTAGACGGACCGACTTCTACCAGAGCAGCTCACTTGCAAAAGCCTCATGAGTTATGCAATATCTTGAAACTGAAAATAAACATCCCTCCAATCCTACTTCTCCAACATTTGTGAAAAATAAAAAAAATAAAAATGAATATCATTGTCTTAAAAAGGACTGACATGTTTGTGTACCAAGAAATCATGAAATTTTAAGAAAATGGAGAAGGTTTTCCATTAGTGTGTTTTGAATAGCAGAGACACTAGTATATTCCATCAAGTAACTATTAACTTTTTTCATGGTCTAATTTTTCAAGCACAGAATATAAAGTGATTATTGGTAGGAAAATATGAGATTTTCAAATGCTATCCAAACAAGACCCCTGAAAACAGAATCCATATATGCAAATTGCTAAGAAAAATGTTCATCACATAATAATTAAGATTTTCAACCCCACGTTGAGTAAAGGTTAGCTTGGATACATCACACTAATTGCATTATGACACGTTGGGACTTCACTCTTTGAATCTGGTTTATCTTCCAATGATTAAAACCATTTATAAAACAAGTCTCACTTTTTTACGATAGAAAGTCAATAAATAAAAGATCTCAATTGGTTTGTTTCTATTCAATTATTTGGATCTTATGCTTTGAAATATTCAGTCTAAGAGTTTTTTAGGCATCTCCCATCTAAGGAGAGCCCTATCAAGTAAACAATAAGTACCACTGAAAAAAGGCCCAAATCCAACAGCTAGAGTACCAACATATCTTATTGCAATATGCCGGAGTATATTCAAGCAAACCTTCACTAAGAATTCTTGATGTAGAGAAGGTCGTGGACACTTTCATGGCCAAGATGGACCAGAGAAGGCCTGATCAGAGGCGGAAGTGATTAGGACCGTTAGAACCTTAAAACAGTCGTATCTCACAAACCGGAATGAGTTTTTCAACGCACCATATATGATTTTAGGGCAGGAGAAGCTACTTTAGCCAACTAACCCGCTATGCCGGGTTGTCCACACCGGATTTGCAAGATTCCATCAGATCGACGGTCAAAAGTCCATTTTATTTCCATTTTACTGCAAATAGTAAGTTTTAATTTGCTCATAACTTTTAATCCTTTGAGTTGTAAGAGTTGTACCCAACATGAAAAGGGCTTAGAAAAAATTAAGAGAATAATGTCATTAACGTGGTTAAGCCAAATCGAATACTTGCTATTTTTGGCAGAAAACCATGAAGTCTAGTAGGAATCATGACCGTCTATAAATAATATGTTTACTATTCATAGTAAGTCACGTTTTTAAGGAGTTTGAGTCTGAGTCTCCGTCCTAGGTTTGAGTTCACCATTTAAAGGATTGTAATTTCGTTTTTTTTTTTTTTTTAATCGTCAATCAATTTGCTTTGAATTATTAGAAATTATTTTTTGTTTTCATCCCTCGTGGATTCGACGAATCTTTCTGAGGAGTCTAGAGAAGCTCTGTGGATTCGGAGTAATTATCCTTGAGGAAGACGGTGATCGACCTCATCACGTCCTTCCTGGTGCTAATTCTTCCAATCCAAACGTACCCTAAATTGATTGTGAACTGCTAAAAGGAATAGAACTTACATTTCACAAACCAAACACACATATTTCCTCGCAGAATATGCAATGTTCTACTTCCTGTGGATTCCACATCCATTTCTGTATCTATGAAATCGTTTCAATAGAACAAACACACCCTGCTCATTTCCATTCTATAAAAAAATAATTTAAAAAAAGAAGAAGAAGAAGAAGAGTGAAATCCTTACTTTGAGCTAGTTTGACAGAAAATAGGCAACCTGCTCAATGAATGGCAGGTACCCTTTTAACTCCAATCAATGGTCTCAGACATGGTTCGAACGTTCTTCCAACCATGACTTGGTGAGAGTAAACACCAGCAAAAGCTAACATAGGTAGAGGATTTTGATTTTATTACTTTCCTTGTATAGATGTTGTAATCTCTATATATTCAACCCCTTTGGGTTGTCTCAAATACACAAAAGCTTTCAACTCCTCTCTATTTACAGGAGGCTATCTTCAAGATGGTAAGGCAGTCAGATAGGTACAGACTGAAAGATACCTTGTATAGCTAGCATACCTTATATAGTTGGTTTCCATGGGTAGAGGATTCTGATTTTATTACTTTCCTTGTATAGATGTTATAATCTCTATATATTCAACCTCATTGAGTTGTCTCAAATACACAGACATGGTTCGAACGTTCTTCCAACCATGACTTGGTGAGAGTAAACACCAGCAAAAGCTAACATTATTTTCTCTATCAATATAAACACCTGCAAAAGCTAACATTCTTTTCTCTACCAATATGTTCATTTCCATTGCATTTCACAAAGCATGAATTCGAGTAATAAAATACAGGAACTTCCATGCAGAAAAAGCGTGTTGTAGAAAATAACCCAATTTCACTGTGAAGAATAGAGCAGCTTTCAGACTGTTAAAGATCTCAGTCAGCTGAAAATCTAGCTAGGGGGACCTAATGAGGCTTCTGAGCCAAGAAGAAGTACATAGGTGTGAAGATTTCCTTCCTGTCCAAGTCGACGAGGTGTGGGTTTGTCAATGGCCACTGAAAATGGCCTCTTTGAACACAATACAAAGTAAACAATGCAAAACGTAGTAGTAATGTATCATGAAGATTTATTTTGATAATCTAGCCACAACCCATGTGATGTGGCATACATGTACCTGAACTCAAACTATCCGAATCAAGGCTCTCACTGTAGATGGGTTATATCCCAAGATCCACATTGAATGTATGATTCTAACAGGCTGATAGTCAGGGGTGCAGTTTCAGCAAACATTACCACTATTAGAGGTCAGTATTGTCTAATAAATGTGATTTTGGGGCCATGCTCCATCCACAGTGGGTCCCACTATTTGGACAGTTTGGATTTTGTTATATGTAGGATGTGTGTGCCAGAATCAATAGATGTGCTTGGTGCGCACCTTCCACCTTCTACAAGTGCCTCTGCAGCTCTTTCTAGAAAAGATGAAACTCTCTCACTCCCTTCTGGCGCGAGGCCCACATGTTCTAATGCCTTGACCTACAAAAATCAAAGGATTTGTGAGTTGCCTGTTCCTGAAACTTTTAAAGAAATAAAGAAGAGGAAAAGGAAGCAACTCCTTGAATCTTAAAATGGGACATGAACGGTAGTTTCGCTCCTTGAATCTTAAAATGGGACATGAACGGTAGTTTCGCTCCTTGAATCTTAAAATGGGACATGAACCTGTTTTCAGGAAAATAAAAATTCTGAGTGAAAAAGATTCTATGGTGTTTGGGTATTGGAAAAGCTATTCGCAGGAATCCAGTTTTTGTCATTGGATACCAGCAAAGAGTTGTTAGGAGAATAGAGGCCTTTTATCCTTAAAAAAAATATGGATAGGAACCAATTTTCAAAAAATTTGCAACCCATCTTAGAGATTGGAATCTATAGCTTATGTAGATATGACGTAGAGAAGAAGAAAAGAGAAACAATGATGTAGGGCCCAACATATGCCCAACAGCTGACCCCCCACACGACCCCCCACACACACACACACAATGGCTCTCTCTCTCTCTCTCTCTCTCTCTCTCTCTCTCTATAATCTTCCCCTCCCCATCTCTCTACAAATATTGTTTTGTGATATGAGAAGAGGCATTAGTGTATTTTCTCTTTTTCTTGTGAGATCTCTTGATCATTGAGAGTGAGTAAGTCCTCTTGTATTTTGGTGAGTGAATCCTCAAGTAATATATAGTGTATTGTCATCTCCATTTCCAATCAAAGAAATCAATCTTCTTTTTTCTCTCAATTTCTTGCTTGTGCCCATTTTTCCCTTTCTTGTGTGATGGATCAGCATCAAAGGTAGAGAGAGAAAGAGAGAAAAAGAAAAAAAGAAAAAGAAAAAGATGAGAGAGCACGTCCCTACTCTCCTATCATTTAAGTATTAAAAAAGTAAAAATGGCAAAATTACCCCTAATACACTAACTAGAATGGCCAGCATATCCAAAGACTAAAAAAAACTAAGAAATAAGTGAGCCGTAGGCTCATAGCCATAATCTTCAACATAACCATAAAAGGGGCGAATTTGGGAATTGTATTCTCATGGTAATCCATTTCCCACCTTTTCCCATAACCGAAAACACAAATTTAGCTCATCACTAATGGAATCCATTTCTCAAGGGCTGGATTCCCAAGAGCTAAATTGTAGTATACTTCCTTTGCATGTAGACTGGCCTCTAACCTGCAATTACATTACTTTCAAGTTTTCAGTAAAGGAATTTGAGGGCTACTTTCTCATCATAGATCTTCAGAAATGTCACTGATTTTTTTATTTTTATTTTTTGTCATTTCCTATTGATTCAATAGAACTTTTGCATCCATAAGAAGTAAAAAGAAATGGAATGTTTTCAATTCAAATCCAAAAGCCTTACTAAACTAATCTCCACAAAGAGAGGAAATATGGAATCTCAGTTACCATGTATCTAGTGATGAAACGCCCAAGAGCTGTTAAACGGAAGCTACTTAAAGAGAAATGGCTGGCATCCAAAGGCAAATACCAAGGCACAGGCGAGTCCGTGGCAAGATCCTTCTCCCATAGGACCTTCGGATAAAGCAATCCCAATAAACTAATGTCAGTCCCTCATCCAATTCCATTGTCTTTCCATTACAGAAAAGAAAGGGGGGGGGAAAAAGTTTCCATGGTAGGGACCGGGTCATCAATCAAGTTTTCTTACCTCAAACCCCGCAAGCTTCAGAGCATCAAGGCATTGTTCCATGGATCTTATGTCCGGATGGCCATTTCCAAGTTCAACTTCAGCCTGTCTCACAATTGTCAGTGCATTTTTACTCACATGCATATTGTTAGATGCAATGCCAACTTTGCTCGTTATTATATATGCACGATCATGCATGACAGGTCCCATGCATGTGTATGGAAGGACACTTCATGCACGATGTTGCTTGCTTATATGTTAGAGACACCTTGTGCATGTACACACCAGGTGATGTATGCTATGAAAGTAGAATTTTGTCTAAAATTGACTCATATGTTCATGTCTCTTTTATATGTACTGCCACATCCTATGAGACCATTGACTAGTAGTCATGGACAAAAGTATATATAAATGGTTTGTCAACTCTCTTGTGCACGGGAACCTAGGGACTTCTAGTCAAATAATCACAGATATGTTATTGTTAAACCATTGATTGGTTGTCTCTAGAAGAGAGGTGGAACTATTTGTCAATGCACTTCCTGTTTTAGTAAACATGAGGACCACTCTTATCCATGCACAAGCGTGATATGTTCCATTATGCCATGTGTGTGACCTTCCAAGTTCAAGCATCCCACATGTGCATATGTTTCACCATCAATCTTCAAGCACCAATCTTAAGTTCCGTACATGTGCCACAATCCATCTTCCCCCTATTCTGGGGTGACAAGGGATGAAACAGCTAGTCAGGAAGAGCATGTCCATGACCAGCTAGCCTCGATAGCATGCCAAGGACTACCAGTCAATGACACAACTTTGCCCAAATCCAAACAGTCCCCATATACGAGTGGTAAATGAATTTCTGCAATAAAAGGAGTGTTTCCTCTCTCTATTGAGAGCTCCTTCACATACTAATAGCTATCACATGAGATTAATTTCTTTAATCTTGTTTAATTAAGGAAAACCTTCACTAAGAGCTTTACAATTCTATATGCTCTGTGAGAGCATTACCTTGATTTTCTGGTGATTTTTGTTATTGGGATCGAAGGAATCAGTCATGCACCATTCGTACGCAGCAAAACACTGACCGGGCTTCAGCACCCTATAAATTTCTTTATAGCACCCAAGCTGTTGCAACCAGACAACAAAGATCATGAAGAAGTATTGGAACTTAGGATTTGAAATGAGAAACATTATCTGCTGGTATTGATGGGAAAGAACTACTAGAAATGCTCAGAGTTTGAAAGAACATACCACATCTGGTGCATGGCATGTAGCTTCTATTGCATATATTGCGTCAAAAGAATCATCGCAAAATGGCATTTTCATGAAGTCAGCCTGCAGCCATGGAAAACAAAGATAATGAATTGAAAGCAATTAAGAAAGATTAAACTCTGGTTTAGAAAGAACCAAGCTTTTAATCTGAAAGAATGAAGAGAAAGAAGGAAAGGAAAAAGCTGGCCTTGACAAAGTTGCAGGACTCATCTACTCTTGCTAAACGATTTAGTTCCTGTGGAGTGGCATTTGTCAGTGAAAATGCTATATAGAAGAACCAAATCATTTAAATGGAACTGAAGATGAAACTGGCACCCTCCCATGCAAGGATTTTATTTTTTATTTTTTTTTATTGCAGGAAAATACTCTAATTCATGATTTTCCCAAAAAGACCTTGACCATGTATATCTCCCAAATCAGATGCTGAATGTACAGGCGGCATGAGAAGACCCACTCGCCCCTTGCCGGGAGATTCCTAATTTAGAGGATATTCAGAGTAAAAGTATGCACGCAAGGAACCCTGTGGCTGGAGTGTCTTCAGGCATCATCATGCAACAAAGAAAGCTAACACTCACAGTGCCTCTTGAAATCTGGTACTCGTTGTTATTCAACCCTGTGATGACTGTTGAGCTGCAACCAATCATTGCACAAAAGCATCATTATTATAGCTTCTGCTCTGGGTGTGTGTGTGTGTGTGTGTGTGTGTGTGTGTGTGTGAGAGAGAGAGAGAGAGAGAGAGAGAGAGAGAGAGAGAGAGTGGTCCAGGCACTCCTTCAGGACACCATATAATAGGCTTTTGGGGTTTATAATTAATCAAATTTGGCCATGTTTGGAAGCCATGGATTCCTTGACAAATGGCAGAAAAGGAAAGAGGTTTTCCTCTGATGTGATGATTTATGTTGTTTGGATGGTGAAGAAAAGGGTGAAATCAAAGCAATCATTACACTTTTCCATAATGTGGATCATTGGCACAAGAAACTAGGCGAGTATTGTGAGAGGCATATGAGATTTCCACTATCTACTCAAACAAGAACTCAAAATTGGAATCCATGTTTTAATAGTTCTCATAGAAATCATCATTGGATAATTACTGTTATTATTTTTTCCTTTCATTTGACTTGGATTCCATGTATCCAAACATGCCCTTATGGTTAGAGAGGAGTGGTCTCTAATCTCATTTTCTTATTAATAATAAATCCCAAAGACATATAATATCATGTCCTAAAGAAGCTTTGGTACTACATACACATGTGCACACTCTCTAACACTCAGAAACATGTCATAACAATAAGCAACCAAGCTATATAATCAACTGAATTTTGTTTTTAGAAATAAATCTATGATTTAATTGAGAACTGTCTTCTTCTTCTTCTTTTTTTGCAATTGTCGGATTACGACTGCTACATAACATTACAAGTTCCTTGGTTGAAAGCCAGAAGAAATATAAATTGTGAGAAATGGAGTTACCTAAATCTAGCAATTTCCCGTTGTGGTCCTCCAATTCCACATCCCACATCCAAAACCTGCATCGACAAACCAAAGAAAAATCCATAAATTCTCAAAGAATCTTGATAATGTATATGCCATTGATTTTCACTTTTAATAAAATGAACCTTCATTCCGGGTTTCAAACCCAGTTGTAAAGCAAGAAAGTGTTCATGCTGTTTGATGCTTTCTCCAAGTGATTCTCCTTTCCATCTGAAATAACAAAAATTCAATCCTGATTAGTTCATTTTCAGCTGATTGGCTCCAAAGATACAATGCAGAAATCCTAACCTGGCAGCAAAATGAAAGGACTCCCCCCAACCATATTCATAGAAGCTGGTTACAAGGTCATAATACTTATTTACCTGAAAACCACATTCATTAGATTCAAGAGTTAAATTTTAAAATAGAAGTTGTTTAGAACTCCAAAAGGCATGACTTCGCTACTCTCATGGAGTGAGTGCAATGGTTCATCCAGGCAACTCATTTTAAACTATCCAAACTGTGGGCTCCACCTCAGATGGATCATAAACCCAAAAATTACAGGGAGTTGATTGTCTAAATAGCCAGTTGAACAGTAGGTAATGAGCGGTTGAAATGAAAAATAGTCAATGGCCCAAATCCGATGAACAAATGTCCATAAGCTAGAGGTCATGATCATTCAATCAATCTGATTTTAGGGCCATGACTTACAGTAATTTTCTCATGATTCAGACAGTTTAATTTGAATTATATGTATGCTATTTGTACAATTTATGAGTGCATGAATATGAACCACCATCAACAGGAGAATCCAACATTTAGGAGATAGAGCACAAACTAAAACAAGGTTTGCAATATATACATATTGACATTTTGGCAATCTCCTATTCAAGCACTACCAAATAGCAAAATCGTTTACAGAAAAAAAGCAAAAACATGCCATGCATCTCACACTAATAACTATTTCCTAGAGTACATCTACAGAAAGAACAAGTCACATATCACATAAGCAATTGAAACTGTATTACATGAAGTGGTGTGTATCTAAGAGTAGGAATATTAAGTTTCATGTCTGGAAATCGAGTGCAATAAATCAGAACAGAAAAGCCAACAAAAAAAAAAAAACTCTTACCATGTCAGTGTAGTCAGCTTTCCTTGCTTCCTCATCCCCTCCAAAACCGACATGACATCTCTCATACCTGGATTATTGCCCAAAAAAGTATACTTAGGATAATTCAAAAACACTACCCAAAAAGCCAATGACAGCTAGAAACATCTCCAGTCTTGATTTCTTGACCAAAATAATTATTTGGAGAATGCAGATTGACATACTGATTTTCAGTCTTGATTTCAGATGACATACTGATTTTCTCTGAAGCATCTATGGAGTTTGTGGCCAACTTGCGGACAGCGATAAGATGCTTTGAAGCAACTACAGGGCTGAGGGTGAATATGTCCAAATCCAGAATTTATGGGATCAACTTGGATCCCCAAGAGGTGAGTAGCCTTGCGAAGTTGCTGGGATGCTCATCCAGTTTGTTCCCGACGTCATTTGTGGGCCTTCCTCTGGATATTGGCAAGCCTAAGAAGCATCAATGGGAGAGAGTCATTCGGAGATTCCATCATCATCTGGCCGGTTGGAAAACTCGATATCTTTCCAGTGGAGGTTGCCTCGCGCTGATTAAAGCAGCGCTCTCCAACCTGCCAACTTACTTCATGTCGGTCTTTCATTGTCCAGCAGCCATTCTCAAATCCATCGGCATGCTGAGACGAAAGTTTCTTTGGCAGGGAAGGGAGGACAAGGAGAAATTCCCCCTGATGAAATGGAAGCAGGTTTTCACGGGGTTTGAAGACGGTGGAGCCGGCATCAAAGATTTAAAGCTGATGAACCAGGCTCTTTTAGGCAAGTGGCTTTGGAGGCTTGGCAATGAAAAGGATTGCCTATGGAATAAAATTATCAAGGGTAAATACCGAAGCTCTACAGGAGGTTGGTGGACGAGTGAGTCTTCTCATCATAGGGTCTCTTCAATCTGGAAAGGCATCTGCTGTATGAAAGAAGTGGTCATTCAGGGCACTGGTTTTGAAGTTGGAAGGGGAGACTATGCGACTCTGGTTAGATAATTGAGTAGGAGACTCCACGCTGAAAGACAGATTCCCCTCTATCTACCGGATTGCTGCGAAGAAGAACAGTCTCTTATCCGATAATTATTCTATGGAAGCGGCCAAACCGGTCTGGAACATCCAAACTAGAAGAAACCTTCAGGACTGGGAAATCATCGATTTTGTGGATTTGATGGAATGCATCCAGCACACTCAACCCAACCCGTTTCGGGAAGATATCATACTCTGGAAAGCAGAAAACTCCTCTTCCTTTTCTGTGAAGTCTCTCTTCAAGCTTCTCTACAACTCCAACGGTGTCTCCCACCCTCAGCGCCCCTACTTTTTTTGGAAATACGACATTCCTTCAAAGGTGCAGGTGTTCGGGTGGTTGGCTGGAAATAACAGGATTCTCACGGTTGATAATCTCAGGAAAAGAGGAATGATCCTCCCCAATGTTTGCATTTGTTGCCTCGCTGCAGAAGAAACGGTGAATCATCTCTTCATCCACTGTCCGTATATCTCTTCCATCTGGGCTGCCCTCCTCCCCTGCTTCAACGTCCATTGGTGCTTTCCTAAAGATGCCGATAACCTCCTCAAAGCATGGCACGGCGTTCGATAGGAAATCAATACACCCGGGTTTGGCGCATGGCTATAATGGCTATTTGGTGGGCCGTGTGGATTGAAAGGAATAATAGGTGTTTTCAGAACAAAGCGCAGGCTCCTCACTTTCTGTCTTCCCTGATCAAGTGCACGATTGCGGATTGGGCTTCCCATATGAGTGGGATCAATGTAGATTTTCTTTTCTTTAACGATTAACGGTCTCTGCCATCTCAGCAGTCTCCGTTTCTCCTTTGTTTTCTTTCTCTTTAATACAAGTTATCTTTCAAAAAAAAAAAAAATATTTGGAGAAAACCTTTAAAAAAAAAAAAAAAGAAAAGAAAAAGTGGGGGGGGGGGGGGGGTGGTGGTTTGGGTGAAAAAGAGGGTGTGATCAGTTCCTTTGACAAGTGCAACAAGTGGTGTTAACGCCCACCAAAACTTGTACCTACAGCTAGGACTGTCCACGATTATGGCCACCTATTTACTATTAATCAAACGGGCATGAAACTCCGAGGGAGGCTCTTTCTCATGATGATGCTTCTTGTCGACCGTTTGGATTTCAGACATGTGCCACACATTCACATGTGTGCGCCCCCACAAGATCTTTTCATTTTCAGAAAACAGAGCAAAGGGTGTTTTTTTGACGCGACAGCAGTGCAGGCGAAATTAATCAGCAACATATTTTGGCATCGCCCAAACACAACCTTAGGTTAATGCAGGAGGCCGATCCAATGTTGCTAGGCACCTGAATTTGCAAATAGGCCTCTGATGCAATATTGAAAACATGTGACGGGTTCCTGTTACAAGATTAAGGAAAACAAACTGCCCACAATCATTTTTATTTTTTTTCACAAAACATCCAAATGATAGTTTAGAGACTGAGATAGGAAGTGTGGGAATGAGGTGTAAAACATTGGCAGAGCTCTTCAACATGTAAAAAGGTACTGTAGAGCAAGGTTCCATTACTTCAATCATGCTATGGGATGCTCGCGAGACTGAAATTTGAATTCTTCTCAAGCATCTGTATCTGAGTAATATCACTAGCCATGTTTGGTTCACATGTATGGCTAAATTCAGATTCTGATACTTTTATGTGTATTATGTGATTTCTGTTAGGATATATACACATGTATATCTGTACAGCTGTACGTAAGCTACATAGATTCGTATTAGCTGTATACATGTACTCTACGTGTAATACTCTTGTATATAATTTAGGTATCTTAATGTAATACAACAGATCCAAGTTTCCATATTTCAGCCTTAAAAAGTTATCAGACCAGATACACATGTATATCTGTATACACATACATGTATCTATCCTAACATTTTCATCTGCATTGCAAATGCCAATGGCCAACATCAGCAGTGACTAATACATTGCTACATGGCCTTTGTTTGCCAATGCACGCAGATTTTAAACACAGTTGAGCTTTGCTAATCCCATGTGCTTCTGGAGTCTTGCTCGTTGACACACAAGCAGAGATCCCAATACCAAATGCATGTGCTGTATCTTAACTTCTAGTCCAGTTGGCAACATTGTTTGCATCTTCTGCCTCAAAAATCAGGTAGTTCATCTCCTGAGGTGCAGCCCCACGATGTACAAAGTTTAATTGTTTTTGTCTAGAACTCCATTTGTTTTGTATGCCACGGCCCACCTAAGCTTTGGAATTGCCTGATTTTTAAGCTAGAAGATCCAAGCATCGTTTGGTCGTTTCCAATAAGATGGAAAGTTCATATTGCATTTGTGTATTCCATACTAGAACTTACGCATGTGGGATTAGAAAATATCCAACAACATTATCAAGTTACAAAATGCTAGAGAGGTTTGCTACGATACTTACCCAGGCATTGTCATCATATGTGCCGGGAGAGTGGGCAACTCATCCCCACAATTTCTATTGTTGTGGCCCAAGTTTTAGATTCACCTCGCTTTCAGTCGACCGGGCCTTTTCTGATCCATCTTGGCCATGTAATTGTCCGCGACCCGCTCTACATCACATCTCCACCATTTTCATTGTTATAGCCCAAGCTTTAGATCTACCTCACTTTTGTGCCAAAATCCTATGTAATAGACTTATGGAGTGCATTTCATATAACCTTTGTTGCATGGCTCCCCAGTAATTCCGTCGAAGGAGAGGTTTTTTTTTTTTGGCCTCGGTTAGCTTGTTAGTACACCCACTGTCAGTCCACACTTCACCGTTAGCCACCCCCTCTAGGGAATCGATACCAAGACCTCAGTGTTGAAACGAGATATCTTTCACTCAGTCTACCACTTAGAGCTATGGATCTGGGTGTCGAAGGAGAGGTTACATGCAAAGAAGATAAATGTGGCTGCTGGCATGAAAGAGTGAATTAGAAAAATCAACTCCCTTGTTTTCTTTCAAATAAAGTCTGAGACATTTAAGGCTTTATGTTTTCAAGTTCCAAAATAGCCCTGACTTCTTTTAAGATGTTCTACAGTAGCCCACATTCAATGTGGGCCTTGTAGGCCACCCAATGATTTGCGGCCAGGAGATGTTAATGGTGCGACCTGCCTGACAAATGGTCTATATCTCACACGCATCTCTAACTTCGAGTCGAGGCGAGTTGAGCTTTTTCGAGTCGAATCAAGCAAGCTAACCGAGATGACTCGACTCATGTACAACTCTATCTACATCTCTCTTAAGTAAAGTCCGATCCTCTTGAGCTCGTAAGAAATCTGCAAGAGCACATTCTTTCATGCATTGTCATGAACCGTAAGCAAGATTTCACCGATTAATACTCGGGCCGTCTGTGTAACATTATGAATTTTCGCTATTTTGGATTACCAAAAATCCTTAATTTATATATATATATATATATATATATATATATATATACAGCCTACGTCGTCACTTACTGATCATTGACGCTCGAGGTGAGCCTATACATAGGTGATACCAATCAAGAACCACATGAATTCAATTAATTAACCACAGGAAGCTAACGAATCCGCTCAATCGCTTAAACCTCAAGTCTAGCCTCGTGATTTATTCATCTAAGGCCCAAATTTAGCCAACATATCACTGACCAATCAAGACAATCATAACTAAATAAATACCTACCTAAAGCCGAGACAACTGTGGTTCGAATCTTAATTAATAAACCAAATCAACCCAATTACTCATTTAGCCTAAGAACCAACGATATAGAGTAATCACGGCCGAATCGCCATTTTCGCTAATTACGAATAGGTCACACTATGAACATAGTTAATCCAAATCCTAACAATTGCGCAGAAGAAATTTTGATACCTAATTCATTCCAGAAATGCCTTGATTATCCAAATGAGCTATAGACCGCTCGTTAGTGGGCCACTAGTTCTAAAACTATAAAATAATGTTCGTCTCACTGGGCTTGATGCCCATCACGGGTGACGAATCAAGAAAGTGCCCAGAACAGCTCAACTTGAGCCAGAAGTCAAGTTCTTGAAATGCGTGAATCCCCTAAGTTGAAATTTGAAAACTTAAGTAAAATAGAGCCCTCGTTGTTTCGCAAAGTTGTGATCTTCTGACCGTTAGATTGCGACCAAACTCGAGGTACGAGTGAAGGATATTTTCCCGCTTGTATTTATATAGGCGCGTCCTCAATCGATCATTAACGAACGTCCATCGCAAATGAGGTCCCCCGTGGTTGATCGAAGCATCTGATGAAATTGCGGTTTATACCGTCGAAACTGAATAATAAATCTGAGACAAGGTCCTAGAGGGGGGTGAATACGACTTTTCAAATATTTCTTCTATTTAAAATCCTAATTGCCTAACTTAAACTATCATTCAGTTTAAAGCAAGTAAGGCCATATAATTCTAAAGACTTCCAAGCCAATAGAAGATCCAATCACAGAGGCTTATTAAAGATATGTAAATATAACAACTAGCTTAGTGTTGTGAGCTTGTGTATGGAGTGTATTTCCTATCAATTAATAACATTCATTCAATCATGTATAATAATTTAAACATTCAAGCATGTATAAGCATGATTAAACAGATGCACAAATGATAATTCCAAACACAAGCATGTATAGTGGTTTAGCTACGTGCCTACTCTACTCCTGCCATCCACACTCAATCCCAAAGTGCACCGGATTTCACTATTAATGGTTTTAAAATAGGTTCACCAATAACCTTTACAGTCCTACACTAAGGACACCAATTTATGCTCTCCGTAAGAGCAAAGGTCATACACTAAGAACCCACGTTTAGGCTCACTAGCCAAGGTCCCACATAAGGCACCTCCGTTTAAGCCTACCAGCCAAGGTCCCACACAAGGCACTTACGTTTAGGTCCACCGGCCAAGGTCCCATACTAGGCACCTAATCGAGTTCGTTGATAGCAAACTCTTAGCCTCAATCCTACACGAGGATAAAGACTAAACTGTGGACTCTTAATAATGACACTTATCAGATTGAGTCCTCTTTTGTAGCTTGTCTTGGGTTGCTTAATCTTCGCGCTCTTGTGCTTGAATCAACTTCCCGGTGCTCCCCCGATCGCGTGGCTTAGATTTTCCTGTTGATTCAGCTTCACGATGAAGAACATTGCATAAGATGTACCTATAAAGGTAACCAAGGTAATGAGAGTTGGTTGAATCTCCTATCTAGGATAATGAGTGGATTTCTTAAGGGGTTCAACCTATGGATGCTCTAGAGTATAAAAAAGATAAAGGATTTTCTTATTGGTTTGGTCTTTGTATTCTAGAGAAGGCACGAGTTCATGTTCTTCATTAATAGGAGATTTGAATGCTCATAGAAGTGACAGATCACAATGAAGAGAGCATGAAACTCGTATGGATAGAGTCCTAGAGACTCTATGATACCTTTTTCCACTGATTTTGCAAGTTTCTACAAGCCTCTTTTATAGAGAAAAAGTTTCAATGGATAGCAATCGGTAGTGCTGAATTAAATCATCAAATTACTTCGGTGGTACTGAATTACCAATCAATAGTGTCGAATTAAATCATCAAATTGCTAAATGAAAAGGACCCCTTTCGATGACACTGAAATTTGTTCGTCGGTAGCAGTCGGTGTCACCGAAATGTCCAGTCGGTGACACCGAATTACTTTTGAAATGTTGCTGGAATGTTTTGAGCGCTTTCGGTGATACCTTTGTCCTCCCAAATGTGGACAGATATTTCTGTTTTAATCCATAGTCCATTTAATCATTCATCAACTTGGAACTTGCTAAAGCCAAGACTAAAGGGTAGAAAATATATACTCGGAATTGGCTTTGAATATATGACCTAAGTAGGGTTTCCTATCTGGGTTGTGATAATCTATTTGCAAGGTCAAGATCGTAGAAACGGTTCTTTGTCTTCAATGTAGCTCTGATGTTTCCTAATCCAGTTGCGTCGCCAGTCTTCATTTGCCAATAACTCATCTCACTACTTGACACAACTAGTCACGTGAATGACAAACAAGCGTGCAAAGGTGGGTGCACTTACATCCGATCTCCACCCAATTTGGACCAATCGCGAATCCTATGATGGGGCACATGCCCCTTGGTGTGAATGAGTCAGCGGCCCCCGAAGGGGCCCTGTAGGCCAAAACCAGACCACTATAGGAAAATATAATGGAAAAGAGTCTTACAGGGTCATTTGGACACAAAATCTGAGACTATAAAAGCTCAAGAATTTCTCTCTCACTCTCATACGAATTTTCACTTGTAAAAAGAGGGGAGAGAGAGAGGAGGAGGAGAAGGGGAGATGGTGTAGGAGGGGGTAGATTGAAGCATTCGCCCCATCCCAGTTAGCCCGTGGTGTAGCTGTGACCATGCTGCACTACCGGAATTACCCCTGCGACAATCAAAGCTAACTAACAAGCCCTTTTTTGAGATTTGAGCTTTGAGGAAGATTCAAGGTAACATTCATGCCATTCATTTTTATTTTTTTTTAGCTCATTTTAAGCATTATCCCAAAAAATGAAGAAGATTCAAATCTTAATTGGACCACACCACAGGAAACAATGGGGATTGAACGCTGATAGCGGAAATTTTTTTAGGGGCCACATTAATTTTGGATCAAGCTAATATTTGTGTTTTCCCTTCATCCAGATATATGTGACCTTATCTACAGGTTGGATGGCAAATTAATATCATAGTGGTCCCTAAGAAGTTTTTAATGGTGGACATTCAATCAATATTGTTTTTCCGTGGTGTGGTCCACCTGGGATTTGGAGTTGTCTCATTTTTGTCCTAATTCCCTAAAATGAGCTGGAAAAATGGATGGCCGGCGTGGACAAAACACATATATCATGGTGGGGCCCACAGAGTATTGACATCAGCTAGGTGGCTGGTGTTGGGTTCGCTGGCCAAACCGCGTCAAGTCTGTCACGGCTCACATGTGGTCCAATTGCAATAATGGGCCCTCGTTGCCGCTTACATGTGGGTCCTAGCTCCCGTCGGATAGCACACGTGTGATATATCTGGACCAGTCATGAGGCATTGCTCACCGTGGCAATGCCATGTGCTAAAAATAAGGGTAGTAGATTCACCAAGTGAGCCGCTCGTTCATTGAATTTGGACCGTCACATTTTTTTTCTAACCGCCCATTTTCTCATTTAAGAGTGATCTGCCCGATTAGTGGACCAATGTTCTTTTCCTGGTCCATGGCGGACGCGGATTTCCTGCGAAAGCCTTTCGCAGGAAGTTCCTGCGCAAGGTTGCTGAGTGGGGCCCACCACCATGTTTCTTAGAAATATACTCCGTTTATCCGTTTTTTGAGCTCATTTTAGTACAAAAGAAAAAAAAATGAGGTGGATACAACACTCAAGTGGGCCACACGAGAGTAAACAGTGGAGATTCGGTGAGAACCGTTGAAACATTCTTACGACCATAAAAGCTTTGTTTCAGGCTATTTTATTTTGTATTTTCACTTCATCCCTGTGGTAATAACCTTATAAACGGTTTGGATGGCATATAAACATCAAGGTGGACCCCAAGAAGGTTTCAACGGTAGGCATTTCTTTTCCCAATTTTCCCTCTGGTGTGGTCCACTTTAGTTTTGGATCCAACTCATTAGTCACTTATCCTAAAATTAGCTCCCCAAATGGATGAACGGAATATATTTCCCAGAAACATGGTGGTGGGCCCCACCAGCAACCTTGCGCAGGAACTTCCTGCGAAAGGCTTTCGCAGGAAATCCGCGTCCGTCCATGGCATGTTTACAACACACGCTGCTACCTGATGAACGGTCAGATCTCTAACATGTGTGCCATCCAACAGTAAGAACGAGAGCCACGGATCCTGAACAGAGAAGCAGCCGTTCATAACACGCACATAGGCATCCACACGCGGATACACTCATGCATACATGCTTGCAAGCGGGAAATGAAAGTGCTGCTCAGAGGTCATGACGTGCATCTAAACTGAGCACTACATGGAAGGAACATGCATCAGATCCACTCCGTCCATCAGATTGTACGCCGTATTTCCACGACGGATCCTAAAATCATTGAAATAAAAGATTAGATGGACCACACAATAAGGAAAGGTATAACATCATGAGTGAAACCTCTAAATTCACGTGGTGTGGCCCACACCAGAGTTGGAAAGTCCTGATTTCCAATGAATCCATTCATCCTGGTCTAGCGCGTCAGATGAATAGATTGGATGGCATATGTACCCCACGGTGGACCCCACACACAATGTGTACGATTTTAACGGCTGGCGTCCCCATTTAACTTTTCCTCGTGGTGTAGCAAATATTAATTTTGAAATGGCCTAGTTTTTGGTTCTCTCACCAAAAAAGAGGGCGGCGCATCTGATGAACGGAGTGGATCTCTTCCATATGAAGAAGATTTATCCACGTCAGTGAAAGTCATATCCCTTGTGACCGTGCAAGTCACACAAGCGCTTTCCAAGAGAAAAGGCAAAGAAGCCAGTAGTCACTACTCACTGGTCAGAAAGACCTTACTGATGAACGGCTGAAAGGACTTCCTTCTTATCGATCTTTCCTCCAAGACCAGAGGCAAGATCCAACGGTCCAGCTTTCGACATCTGTCTCGCTATCTTCAAACAGTAGAATTGAGGAGAATGTAGGAATCGAGCTACAGTGATGGGAAGGAGGACAGAGCGCAGCTGCGACGATTTTCACGGAGAGAGAAAAGGAGCGACATTCTTCCGTGTTGCTCGAGTCGTTTGTTGAAGAGGGTTTGCTTTTTTACTTTGGCAGCGTGTGATGATTGATACGCAATCAGTGAAATTATGTACACGTGGCATTTGTACAATCTACCTAAAATCAGGCTGCTTGAAGGGATTGCGTACTGAGCGAAGCGGATTGGCTGGTGTACCACACACCAACGAACTGGCTGATGTGTTGACGTCACCAAGTTCTGTGGGTCCCACCTTGAGTTATGTGTTATATCCAAACCGTCCGTCCATCTGGAGATCTCGGTGTAAGGCTTGATCAAAAAATAAAACAGATCCAAAGGTCTAGTGGACCACATTGAAAAAATCGGTGGGGGATTAAACGTCTACCATTGATAACCCTTCTGGAGGTAACAGAAGTTTTGAAACAATATGAATGTATGATAATTGCTTTTACTCCTAATCAAGGTCTTTGTGACCTTACGGACAGATAGGATGGAAAATACGTTATGGTGGGCCCTATAAATGTTTTAACAGTGAGAATAATTGTCCCACGTCTATACGTCTATATCTTCTTTGGTCTACTTGAGCTTTGGATATTACTATTGTTTAAATCGTTTTCTAAAATGATCTTTACAAATGGATGAACAATATGGATATAATGAATACATCATTGCGGGGGCATGTAATTTTGATCTCCTTTGAACCGTTCCTACACCCGATATAATAAATACATCATTTCGAAGGCATGTAACTTTGATCTCCTTTGAACCGTTCATACAGCCCGGAGCTAGAGAAGCGTCAGCACTCATATCTACAAGGCACGTACACACAAGGTTGGTGTGTGGTACACCTTGTTGGGCTCACCGTTAATATAAGTTGTTCATCCATGCCGTAAATCTGTTTTTTCAGCTTATTTCAAGGCTTGAGCACAAAATCGAAAGATATCTAAAGGCCAAGTGTACCACACAAAATTAAAAGATATCTAAAGCTCAAGTGGACCACACCACAGTAAACAGAGATAATAATGATTTTCGCCTGTTGAAACCTTCACAAGGCCCACAGTGACGTTTATATGTCATCCAACTTTTTCATGAGATCACATGGACATGGATAAAGGAAAATATAAATATCAGCTTATCTAAAATTTTCGTGTTCTCAACAAAATTTCAACGGTCGAGGTTCGATTCATGGTCAATCTGCTTCATTTTGTTACTCAAGCCCTGAAATTATACGGTAAAATGGTTCGACAGAGGGAGAAAATACATAAGCTACAGTGGCCCCACAAGGTTTAAAATACATAAATTACAGTGATAAAATGGATGGATAGAGTGGCAAAATATATAAATTACGGAAGCGGTTGGCAGGTGTACCTAAAGCCACCGATATGGCTGGTTGTTGACGTCACCAAGTTCTGTGGGTCCCACCATGAGGTACTGTTATATCTAAACCGTACATTCATTTGGAGAGATCATTTTAATGCTTGAGCCGAAAAAATAAGATAAATCTAAAGATCAAGTGCACGACACTGCAAAAAGCAATGGGAGATTCAATGTCTACCATTGAAACCCTTTCGGGGGTGACAGAAGTTTTGGAACAATATGATATTTGTATTTTCTCTGCATCTGTGTGACCTTATGAACAAATTGGATGGGAAATAAACATCACGCGGGCCCTACGAATGTTTTAACGGTTGGAATTCATTGTCACTACTTATTATTTGTGGTGTGGTCCAATTGAGATTTGGATGTGACTCATTTTTGGGTTCATGCCCTAAAATGATCTCTCCAACTAGATGAACGGTGTGGATATAATAAATACATCATTTTGGGCCATGCAACTTTGATCTCCTTTGAACCGTTCGTACAACAATGGAGGTTGAGGAGAGTCACCGCTCTTCTCACGACAGGTACACACAGGTCGGTGGTGTTTGGTACACCGGCCAATCCGCTACAATAAATTACAGTGGCCCCACAAGGTTTTCTCAATATGCAATCATCTTTCAGGCCATCCAATATGACCCGGCTAAGGTGTTACCCCACTCTAACAGCTTCCCCACTCTAACAGCTTCCGCACAGGAATGAAAGAACGGCGTGTTAGAATCACCTCCAGATGGTGTTACCCGGACGCGGATTTCCTGCAAAAGGTTCCTGCGCCGAGAACGCACGTGGGGCCCACTGGGATGTTTGTGAGAAATCCTCACCGTCCATCCATTTTGTGAGTTCATTTCAGGACATGAGGCCAAAGATGAATCGTATCCAATGCTCAAGTGCGCCGAAAATGTGATAATTAAACGTCCACAGTTGAAATATTCGTGGGGGCACAGAAGTTTTGAATCATGATAATATTTGTGTTTTCAGTTCATCCCAGTAGAAATGATGTTATTAACGGTGTGGATGACATGTAAACATCACTGTCAAACCTAGGGAGGTTTTAACAGTAGGAATTTCCCTAAATACTTTTTCTTTTAGTACGGCCCACTTGACTCTTGGATCCAATCCAATTTTGGTATAATATACTAAAATTAGCTCAGAAAAAGGATGAACGGAATGGATTCCCAACAAACATTATGGTGGGCTGCATCTGCGTTCCCAGGCAGGAACTTCCTGCGAAAGGCTTTCGCAAGAAATCCGCGTCCGTGTGTTACCCGTGGAGCTGGGCATTTCATACCCGAACCGGTGGATCCGGCCCGATCAGACCCGATCCGACCCGATTCGAACAGAACTGATGGTCAGGATCGGTTAGGATCGGGTAACGTAATACAGATCCGAATTATTTTCGGGTCAAATCCGGATAAGCCCTATTCCAAACCGACCCAATCCAGAACCCGATCCGATTGGATCCGATTCGGACCGACCCAATCCGGACCGTATATATCAGTGTGTGTGTGTGTGTGTGTATGTGTGTGTGTGTATATATATACTTTTACCACCTAGCTTTTACGTTCGGTGCCAAAAAATCCCGCTCAAAGAGCCCGTCAACTCTATCTCTCTCTCTCTCTATCTCTTTATATCTGTGATTCTCGTGGGGTGACGGCTGTGCTAAAATTCTTGACAATGGAAATCGGCTAATCCTATCTCTCGACAAAACCTCCGGCTCCGGCTTCCATTCTAGGCATTCTTATCTCTTCGGCGAGATCACCATGCAATTGAAGCTCATCCCTGGCAACTCCGCCGGCACCGTCACCGCCTTCTACGTGAGTTTCTCCATTTCTTCACACATCCAAGCTGTAGATTGGTGGGGCCTACCGCCTAGATGATGGTCAGCTTATCGTACCTTTTTTTTTTCTTTTGTCAGGGGAGAAGTAGCAGGCGAGCAATGGATCTCAATCTCACCTTTTCGTTGCCAGCAAATCCACTAACGTCAGGTTCGTCTATATATGCGTGTGCCTATATGAATCAATGGATAGGAATTCCCTGTACTGTGTGTGGGCCCAAGTAGGCTTGTTTGTCAAGGTGAAACCACAGGATAGGAGTGACAATGGTGGATTGAAATTGGACCCAAAACAGCTATTTTCGGACGATCCTGACCTTTAAAATAAGAGCGTCTAAAGTTGATGGCCATACCATTGTTACTGTAACCGTCCATTTAACATGCCCATGATCGAGTGGCTTTTTAGTTATACATTCATATTTATTTTTGGGCCATGTTCCTATCAACGATGTAAAAATCATATCCGACGATTGTTGTTAATCATACGTGGGCCCACTCGGCCCACATAGGAAACTCTCCTGGAGCCTGTCACGGGAAGTTCCTGATACAAGCAAGGTGTGGCCCACTTGATGGGAGCATCAGTGCTCGTACAACTCGAAGCTTGAGGAGCGTCCGTGCTTGTCTTCGCATGACACCGCATGACACGTACCTATAGTGAAATCGGATTGTGTACTGAGTTACTCATAGGCTCTTATCGTACTGAGTAAACTCTGTTGGGCCCATTATGAATTCATGTGGTTTATCCACACTGTCCATCCGTTTTTCCAGATCATTTTAGGGGTTGAGCCCAAAATTATAGTATATCAAAAGCCAAGTAGACCATACCAAAGGAAACAATGGAAGTATTGATTTCCACCGTTGAAACATTTCTAACTCCCCCAATGACGTTTATTTGTCATCAAAACTGTTCATAAGATCACAAAGACATGGATGGAGGGAAAACACAAATATCATTTTGATCTAAAACTTCTGTGGGGCCCCAATAACTTTTCAACGGTAGACTTCAATTCACACTGTTTCAGGTGGTGTGATCCATATTATCTTTGGATATGATTAATTTTTGGTTTAAAGCACTAAAGTTATATGATAAAACAAATGGACAGAGTTGATATAATGCATGAATTACGGTGGGCCCCACAGAGTTTACTCAGTACGCAATCCGCTTCCACCTAGAGCTGCTATAGCTGTGTCAGCTAGCTACAGATAGCATACTGTCAGCAATAATTGCAAGCTTCTTCAGGGAGCTATAAGCGGTGTGAGTTTTAAACAGGCAGTGCATTTTTTTTTTCTCCTGCTAGGTAAACTATGTGGGGCCCGTCTTGAGATTTTTAGTTTATCCACACCGTCCATCAGTTTTTTCAGGTTATTTTAGGGGTTGATATTAAATTTTAAGTATATCCAATAATTAAGTAGATCGCACAATAGGAAACAATGCGAGTAATGTTGCCTACCCTACAGAATGTTTACAAACACTTCCAAAATCTGGACCGATCCGAACATGGGCCAATCCGATCCGACTCGTTTTTCCTGACCGAGTTGGACTCGGATCGGTCCATGTCAGCAAGGTTTAGGATCGAATTAGGTTAGATGACCCAGACTCGGTCCTGGTTCTGACCAAGTTCGGGGTCAGGCCATGCAGAACTCGGAGCTGGTCGAGTTAGGCCGAATTCGATTCGACTCGGTCCGATGCCCAGCTCTAGTTACCTGGATAACACGGAAACGGAATGTCTGGTGGTCGATGCTCTGTGGGCCCCACCACGATGTATGTGTTTAATCCATTCCGTACATCTATTTTTCTAGATCTTTTTAGGCTATGATACCAAAAAAGAGGTATATCCCAATCTCAAGTGGACCACATTATAGGCAACAGTGTTGAATAAACGTTGACAATTAAAAGTTTTGGATCAAGCCAATCTTCGTTTTTTTCCCTTCATCTACGTCTTTATGACCTAATCAACATATTGGATGTCAAATAAAACAGAGCAGTTGGCCTTAGGAGGATTTTAATGGTGGATATCCAATCACTATTGTTTTCCCGTGGTGTGGTCCACCTGAGATTTATATCCTATTCATTTTTGGGATCAAGTCTAAAATGATCCGTAAAAATGGATGAAAGGGATGGATGGAACACATACATCATGGTAGGGCCCACAGAGCACCGACTACCAGCCACGGGGCCAATGGCAGGGGAAGTAGCCACTCCGTTTCCGGATAACACCTGATACGCTCCTTTCCGGTCCGAATTAGGATCGCCCGTGACCCCCAACCGCAGAAAGTGCTTGCAACGGAAAGCTAGGTGGTGTTTGGTTTGCTACCGCCTTTTAAAGATATAACACAAAAAATAAGGCAGTTACAAAACACAGGTGGATCACAGGACAAGAAACAGTGTCTGCCGGTAAACCAAATGGTAGAGCCACTTTGCTGGGGTACGCGCCTGGCTCATTGGTGAATCAATCAGGTCCATCCATCTGCTGGGCCCTATCATGAATGGATTCAAAATCACATCTGCTAGACAACTAGATGCTTCATTATCCTTCAATTTTATCCACTACATATTCGACCGTGAACCATCTTTGTTTCCCTCAGCTGCTTTAAGATCCAACCTATCAATTGATCCATGCATTTTCCAATTGTGTGTTTTCTTTTTAAATAAAGATTTAAGTCCAACGGGTTAGACTATAAGTTAAGGTTTAACCAGTAGATAACATCCATCCAACCCATTATCATGCGATCATCTCAAGGGGGATGGCATGGTGTCAGGATGGGCAAACTACACTTATCAGGGGCCAACTTTGTGCCACATCCTCTTTCCCTGCCTTACATAAATGTGGAAGTCATGCTTTGGCTCTCCTTACTAGGCTTTTGAATAGCCATTGAAAATCTGGATTTCTTGATCAGGGTCCTTGGAGTATGCAGGGTTCCAACGAGAGTCGAGAGATCTATTATCCCTTATCATGACATGTATAGCATATAAATAAATGGTTAATCTTATGGTTTGAATGGTCTATCAAGTGATTAAAAGGTCGGTTGGTACTTCCAAAGTTTGCAATTGGTTAATAAAAGTTTTTCAACCATTGATTTATGTTTTCAATTGTTGATTTATTTTAAATCACACTTAATGAATATCCAAAGGTTGAAATTGAGATGATTCAAAACTTGGGTGACAGGGGCATTGCCCAATTTTAGTCACCATTAATAGTTGAGGGATAGGGACAGTAATTCTTCCAATTTAAGAGAAATGAGAGAGAGAGAGAGAGAGAGAGAGAGAGAGAGAGAGAGAGCTTAGACACCCCAGGGAACATCCCAAGCAAATGACGATGGGAGAGAGAAAAAAGATAAAAGTTTATGAAAGGGAGGAGTAGGACATGCCTAGAGTCCTTCACATCCATTTATTGTGTGGCCTATCTCATATATGACTTGGGAGTTAAATTCAGCCTTGCCAAGATCTTGACTAGAGCTCTCAATCCCCTTCATCTTGAATAGTTGTGGGAGAGGCGCCTTGTTTTAGGAGATTGTTAGAATAGTTGTGAGAGAGGCACCTTGTTTTAGGAGATTGTTAGTGGCACACCGATGGTTCATCATCATGTATAATTTCGTTTTTGTTTTTTTTTTTTAAATAGAAACTTGGTCAGATCTTAACAGGGATCTTAATCAATTAATGAATTAATTGAATTTTTGAAAATCCTTCACTCCATTGCCATTATGGCCATTTTTTTAGCCATCACGGGGCATTTTTTTTGTAATGGCCATTGCATCCACGTAACAGTATCCACTATTGTCAAGGTCACACACTCTTGATCTCTTCATTTCCTCTTGCCTTTTAATATTCTCACAATTGTGGCTTTAAATTTTGAAAAACTTCATATAAACTTCTTGTCGGAAGAAAATGAGTCAGGTTGCAACTTTTAATTCATCCATTAGAATAGGTGCAAAACCCATTGTAATGTGAGGGGAAAGGAATTCAACTCTCTTTAATAAATGGTGGTGGTGATTTGGCCAGGAAGAGCCAAATGGTTCATAGAAAACTGTAATTTGTGGGGAATATGATGAACTGGATGATGAGTGGTTTTGGGGGCCTTAATCTAGACCAATGGGTTTGGAAGTTTGGAAAGTCATTAGCAAGGTGGTTCGGCAATCTGGAGCTAATTAAAATATTAGAAAAGGATGGATTTAGAGGTACAACTTAGGTTTGGGTCAACCCTAACCCAGTTGATGCAACCCGAATTTGGGCTGGGTCGTCATTTTCCTCGGTTGGAAAATGCAAACCGAATTTGAATTCAGGGTGAGCAAATTCAGGTATGATTGGGAATGACGACATGTATTTGGGTTGGGTTGGGTTGGGTTGGGTACATGGGAGTTCAGGTTGGGCACCCCGGGTTGAATTTGGGTCCAGTTGGGTTGTGGGTTGAGTCCACTTGAGATCGGCTTGGGCTCGGGTTGACCCTTAACCTGACTTAACTTGCCCAAGTTCCATCCACCCTGTGTGGGTCAACCATTTTGTAAGATAGATACAGGACCAAAAGAGAAGGCTGGGCAGTTTGGGGATAACATATTCATTAGAGGAATGTAGTTGAAGTCAAGGATGTTTAGATGGATGAATGGAAAGGCGAGGAAGGACAGGTTGAGAAATAAATGCAATCAAAGGGACATCGAGCGCATAATAGGCAGTAAGATGAGGAAAAATATACTTAGATGGTTGGGTCATGTGCTATGGATACAAATTCTATGTTAGTTAGAACGAGTGAGTTTGTGAAAGTTGAAAGCTCTAAATGGGCAAGAAAATTCCTTAGAAGGACATGGATGAAATTAGTAAGAAAAGATTGATCTATGATCTAATTAGAGCTACCATTGATAAATTGGAATTGTGGGAGTTGGTGGTAAGATCCTTCTACCTTGGTGCCACCTCCACTGCAAAATATCTACTTCCTACCTATTTATACCAATTTTACATTTTGAAAGAGACACTCCCCCACTCCTATACTCGACTTTGCTGCCTCTTTACTTTATTGTTTGTGCAACTATAGTCAGCATAAGATTCGTATAGTCGACCACAGTTAATTGGGATAAGGCTTAGATGATAATGATAAAAATAATAATTCAATTTGTGAGAGATGTGTGGTTGGAAGAGGTTTCTCTTGAGGCCTCGGCTTCACCTCTGTTTGTGCCTGCCATTGCTTAGGACCGGATGTTTTCAATAGTGTTTGTAACATAGAGCAGGCAAATAGCGCAAGTATTGCATAACATATGCTAAACTATGCCTAAAGTATAGTGCAGGTCATGTATGCTACTTCTTATCTTCCTTTTAAGCTATAGAATTTCAAGTCTTTTGGCGTGTTTTTGTTATGCTAGTTCAACACTTATCGATGGTGACGACTCATCTCATCATAAGTGACGCTAAAGTATAACTATCTAGGCCATCCGGACTTAGGTCCTATTATGGATGGAGCATTGCCTGCAACCTTGACCACATGAAGTTCCTATGGTATGAGCTAAGTGGGGCAATTGTGATGTTTTTGAGAAATCCACCCAATTCATTTTTTTAAGAATCTTATTAAAACATCAGCTAAAAAATGAGGCAAATCCAAGATTCAAGTGGACCATACTTGGGTGATATAAATTTTGAATCAAAAAAATGATTCATCTCAGTGGGAATAGCTTAATGAATGGTCTGGATAGCATATAAATATTATATTAGACTCCTGGAAGGTTTCTAGGATAGGCATTTCTTTTCCTACTTTTTCTTGTGGTGCGACTACTTGAATTTTATTTGTCTTGTTTTTCTTTTTTGGTTTTTGGCCATATCCTAACATGAATGGACAAAACAAAAGAATGAGACAGATTTCTCATAAACAGAAAGAACAGGCCCAGCTAGCTTCTCACCTGCAGTTGAGGGTTGAAAGCAATCTGCGTCTGAATTTCACCCACCTAGCTATAATCACGAATGGCAATAAAAGCATGCAAGTGTGCCTGGCAGAGTTACAACCATTACATATACTGTAAATTTGGTATGCAGATTGCTTGCCCGTACCACAGAAGTTACTTGAGGCCGTTGGCAATGTTTGTGAAAAATCCACCTCACTTATTCATTTTGCTAGTTTATGTTAGAACAGGAGTCCAAAAATGAAGAAGACTCAAAACTTAAGTGAGTAGCACAGAAGTAAAGAATAGGTAAGAAAATGATTATCATTAAAACCTCTTGGGTTGAGAAAGTTAACACTGTACGACCCATTTATGGCCCATTTACCCGCTTAAGCTCACCCCATTTTACCTGACCAGCACAAGCCCCAGCTGTACGGACGACTTGCCAAAGGTTAAAAATCCCCCTTCACAGGCATTTCACAGACTATTCCCTTTACTTCACGGTCATTTCAATGCATGGAGCATTTTCGGCCATTGGCAACTCGTACGTACAGCTGGGGCTTATTCTGGTCAGGTAAAATGGGGTGGGCTTAAGCGGTAAATGGGCCATAAATGGGTCGTACAGTGGTAAATTTCTCTCTTGGGTCCTCGGATGTTTATATGCCAGCCAGGTTCTCAGCCATTCTCTGCTAGTGCCTATGTTGCGTGCGGTAAAAAATTGTTTATATACCCTCCAAAGTCCAAACCGTTCGTGAGGTCACCCACGGATGTTTCAATGGTGTACATTCAATCCTCACCGTTTCTTATTGCGTGGCCCACTTGAAATTTGAATGTCTCATTTTCAGATCCATGTTCTAATATAATTAACAGAAAAAGGGATGGACTGGATTTCTCACAAGCATCAGAGTGGGCCTCACCTAGCTTTGCAATCCGTGTATGTTGAACTGATTTGGAATTGGAGTATGGTCAGCTGGAAGTTCGAGATGAAAAATCCACTCCGTCCATCAATTTCTTATGCTCACAATAGAATAGTGGTCCAAACATTACATAGATCCAAAACACAGGTGGACGATGCCACACGAAACAGCGCAAACGCCGGCCATTGTAAACTTTGTGGGCCAGATAAGGATGCTATATGTTTCTCCTAGTGATGATAACATCATGAACGGTTTGGATGTCATATAAACATACCATACAGTTTATCCTAATCCTAGTGATGATAACGTTATGAACGGTTTGGATGTCATATAAACATACCACAGAGTTTATCATAATACTAGTGATGATAACATTATGAACGGCTTGGATGTCATATAAGCACACTATACAGTTTATCCTAGTGGTGATAAGTGATAACCTTACGAACGGTTTGGATGTCGTATAAAAATCATGTCGGCCTTCGGGAAGGTTTCAACGGTGGACAATTCCATTCTCACTGTTTTCCGTCGCGTGGATTTTGAATTCGTGTCCTATCATGAGCTTGAGAAACTGATGGACGGACTGAATTTCTCACCGGAATTTGTGGACCCCACATAGCTTCTGACCACAGGAACTTCGTGGGGGCGGGCGGGCACAGGCAATTCGCGCCCCCTGGAATCAAGCTTTTATGAAATAAAAGGTGTTCGAAAAGAGGCTTTCGAAAGCCCTAATATTCCACCGCAAGACACCTCCGTCCCCCAAAAAAATCGGTGATTCGATTTTCTCGGTCCATACATCTATTAACGAGGCAATTAGAGGGGAGCAATCGGCCATTTGAGAAGATACTATAACTGAATTTTCATGGGTATTGGAAACCGATGAAAGGAGAATTTTGAGATTCCCCCATTAACATCCGTACGGCCGTGGAGCTGAAGATTTAGATTTTCCGATTGTTTTAAAGCTAAAAAGAGGTATGTTTCTTACTGTTAATATCTGTTAACGAGTTTTATTTCATTTTAATTGACTTTTTTTTTTTCCCAAGTTTTCCTTTTTGGGAGGCTGGCTCCTATGCAACGTTGAAGAATAAGCTTGTTCGACAACTGTTTCTTCTGCGGGAATTACTGTGGTGTGTGTATGGCATGTGATCAAACCCATCCAAGCCATCATGTGGGCCACCACGTTATGGTGGTGCTTTTTTAGTGGATGTGTATTGTTTTCTATGGCGTAGCTCACATGATTATTGGACTTCTAATTTCCTTTTCTAGTGGCTGTCCATTGTTTTTATGTCGTGGCGCGGTGTCCAAGCCGCTTAATCCAGCAGGGTTTACCAAGTATCATGTGGGCCACCATGCTAAAGTTGATGGTGACAATCCATTGTTTTCTATGGTGTGGCCCGTTGTCCACCTGGTGATTGTATAAGTATACCATCATCATAGCTGTGTTTACTTGATGCGCAGGTTGGATGCCATACATAGTTGCACACGATGGGCCCCACAGTCAATTGCATAACTTCTAGTACATGTTTAGTAATCTAGTGCTACATGTTTAGTCGTCTAGTGATACTTGACTACTTGTCCTTTTTTCACTAGAGATGCGAAAAAAAAAAAGTGTTTATATTTGTTTATGTTAATGCCATGTATTGTTATTTTCAATAAACTAATAATATATAACTTCTCTTGAACATGCTTTCACTTGAAAAATGTAGTGTGCTTCTTTCTTTTTTTCTTTCCTTCTACGCCTTTGTTTTATTTTTGCTATTTTTTGTATTTAATTTTACTATTTTCTGGTTCAAAGTGGTCTTAGTTTTGAAGATTAATCTTTCTAAAAGTGAGTTTTTAGGATTAATCTTCCAAGGGAGGATTCTACTCATCTGGCTGACTCTTTTGGGTGTGGTGTGGGTTCCAAGGTATTCTTTATCAGGAATGGTGCCAGTAACAGTCACCAGTGTTCGAAATATCGATATTGCGTTACATATTGCACACTTGGGATATGGATACATATCAGTTATCACATGGGATATATCGGTTGTATCGCGATGTATCATTGTTGTTCGAAACATGGGAAAACATTGGGAAATTGGTCAAAATTGTCAATGAAACTTCAGCGATTGTTAAAAAAGACATCAATACTCACTTATAAATCAAAACATTACAAAAAAAGTGCACATAATAGGTTTTCTTTGTATGAGGTTCTAATATATGCACCGTCTAAATGAATTGATACAAGTATGTTCAAAGTTTATTCATATAATTTATAAATGTAAGAAGACACATGGAAACACAAGCAATACATTCAAAAATAAAAGAAGAATCACTAGATCAGGTTACATACATGTTTGATTTTATGTTTGGATACAAAGATTGCAACCGATTTGCAAGAAATGGAGAATTTTTATTTTTATTTTTCAATTTTCCACAACTCAGCCCATCTCCTTCAAATCTTGAAATCGAAGCTCTCTATAAAGATGAAAAATCATGGATTTGTAACAATTTGACTCTGATTTAAAATGATTTAGAAAAAAAAGGATCGAAAATAGAAAATGTTCATCGGATCGAGCATGTGAGATATATTCCACTATTTTGTACGTTTCGTATCGCACAGGTGGGATACAAGATATATTGTGGGATATATCGGCCGCTATCGTCGATACTTAAAACACTAACGGTCACCACCATCACCGACACGGGTATCAGCCGTAACGATCATTATGACCCTCGTAACAAATGAAAAAAAAAAAAATTTGCCCAAAAAAATGTGGAAAAATATAAAAAAATTCCAGAAGAATGTAAATATTCATATTTTTGTTTTGAACAAGTTTATGGTATTGTAACAATCAATTCTTTGGTGAGAGTGTTGTATCAGATTGTTTGGTGAATTTATGAACATGGTTATATGTCTCTGATATTTACACATCACAATCAAGCATTAGAACTAGAAATTAGAAAAATGCATAAATACCACTTTTTTCAATTTTTGAAAAAATAGCCCTTTGAGCTTCTATCCGTTTAAATTGCTTCAATCTATGGTTTTAATCCTGGAATTTATAGTAAGAGTGGTTGAAATCTGCTGTAGAATGATATAGGAGAGTTTTTGGAATGAGAAAAGTGAAAAAATGATGAGAAAAATAGATTTAAATAGAAAAAGTTATTATTTGTCAACAGTTACAGGGATAACGGTTGTTATGCCACGTAACGGCCGATATGGTCCTAAAAAATCTATCTGCCCTGTTTCACCCCCATATCGCGTAACGGTCATTGTCGTTACCTATATGTATCGGCCTTTACGGCCGTATCGTAACGGATACGGAACAACTTGGTGGGTCCCTCCCTACTACCTATCTTGGTCTCCCCCTTTGTGTGGGGAAACCTGTCTTGTATCCTTGGGATAAGATCATTGAACATATATAGATTATTCTTTTTGTTAGGGGACATAACTACTTTGATTAAGGCCTCTCTCTCCAATATACCCCTTCATTAAATGTCTCCATTTCATTGCCCGAAATCGGTTCTCCCAGATCGATAAAGCTCCGGAGAGTCTTTCTTTGGCAAGGGGGATCCTCCTCTAGGAAATTCTCACTTCTTAATTGAAAGGAAGTTTGCTCTCCTCTTTTTGAGGGGAGAGCGGGTATAAAGTGGCCAGATCTGGTCAATGAGGCTCCCCTAGGTAAATGGATATGGAGGTTTGGTAGGGACTAGGGAGGAATTGAGCCTTTGGAGGTCGATTATTGTTGCTAAATACGGTTTGGCTCCCTGTGGTTGGTGTACTAAGCCTTCTTCCCTATATCGTTCCTTTTTCCTTTGTAAAGGAATTTTTAGGACTGCCCCTGAAGTTTGTTATAGCATGGGTCTTGTTTTGGGGGATAGGAAGAGAATAAAATTTTGGTTAGTCTCTTGGTGTGGTGGCTCTCCCCTCAGTTCTGCCTTTCTAGCCTTGTTTGTCCGTTGTCCTGTGGAGGATATTTCCGTGGCTAAGTGCTTTTCTAGCCAAGGGGAGGGAGGAGTCTGGCTCCCTCCGTTTGGGAGAAATCTCTCGGATTTTGAAATTCTAGACTTGTTTGCTCCTATCTCGTTTACATGGATTTATTCCCTTTCCGGGTTCAGAGGTTATTTCGTTTGGAGCCTAGCTAGCTTAGGTTCCTTTTGGATGTATTCCCCTCGCGTCTCTTGCCTCTTTCGTTAGCTGCTGCCATTCGGGAGCTGTTTGGTTCTACAAATTCCTCCAAAAGTGGCAACCCTTGCGTGGTTGGTTGGGAAGAAGCGGGTCCTCTTTTTTTTTTGAAGATTAAGAAGTGGGTCCTTACTGTTGATAATTTGCTGAAAAGGGGAATGATCCTAACCAATGTGTGCCTCATGTGCTTCCAAGATGCTGAATCGATTGACCATATTGTTCTTTCATTGTTGAAATCTGGTCGCGAATCCTAGCTCTTGCGGTAGTTTCTTGGGTGATGCCCTTTGTAGATGGCCTCTTTTGCTTGTGGCACGTGGAAGCTAGGGGGATCCTTGGTAGGAAAAAGTACGGAATTATGCTCTTAGTTGTTCTTTAGGCGATTTGGGTTGAAAGGAATAATCATTGCTTTTGGAATTCGAAGGTCTCTTTAGTGGGGGTGTTCAGCAGGGTTTTGTTGTTGCTTAGGGATCGGGTGCCTTGAGTTTCCTTAATAGGGGTCTTCCCAGCCTTAGGGCTCATTTTGTTTTATTTTAGCTCTCTCTCTCTCTCTCTTCTTTTGGTTTTGCCTTTTTTTTTCCTGCTTTGGCTTTGCCTAATAAATTGATTAATCTTTTTTTAAAAAAAAAAACTATTTACCAATTTTCCTATTATTTTAATTAAAAAGTAGGAAGTATCATGTTGCTCACGCTACACAATATAGAGGAGTGGACGCTACACCATATGCCTTTTAAAACACCACTAAGGATGAACAAGTCAAAGATGTTTTTGATGTTGTGAGTGGTAGCCTAGCTTGGAAAATGAGATTATGGAGAAATCTTTCTAGTGAGGAATCAGTCCTAGTTGTGGATCTTTTGGGTAAGTTGAGTGCGGTTAAAACACTACTAAGGATGAACATGTCACAAATGTTTTTGATGTTGTGAGTGGTAGCATAGCTTGGAAAATGAGATTATGGAGAAATCTTTTTAGTGAGGAATCAATCCTATTTGTGGATCTTTTGGGTAAGTTGAGTGCGTTACATATTGATTGCTCATATGAAGATGGGAATATTTGGAGGTGGTTAGCAAATGACTCCTTGGTCAGATCTTTCTTCTCAATTCGATGGCTCAAGAGGAAGCCTCTCCTAGTACTATAGTCTAGAGCCCCTATGCCCCCAAGAATTAAGGCTTTTGCTTGGATTGCAACAAAAAAATAAAATATTAACTCTGGATAACTTAAAGAAGCACAATATGACTTCCCCAAATATGTACTTTATGTGCACGAATGAGAAGGTATCTATTGACCATCTTTTCATCCACTATATAGTGCCTAAAGAGACATGGTTCTTTTCCTTGGATCTTTGGGACCTCTTGGGTGTTTAATCATTCTATTAGGGAGTTGTTGATGGAATAGCATTGTTGGTAAGGGTGTTAATGGGCCAGGCTCGGGCCGCATAATCAGAATTTTGAATAGGGCCAGCCTGACGGCCTGACCCGAAATAATTCAAAATCTAGGTCGAGACCTACCCTAGGCCTGGCCCGTCCTTCGTAGACCTAGAATGCATATGCATGTGTGCTTAGTTGACACTGGTAATAGCTATGTAGGCCCAAATTCGAAAATTCTAGATCTAATAGAACCCAGAGTTAAGACCTCCATGCCTGAACGTTGTGGAGGGGTTGAGAAGAGAAGGTAATGAAGATATGAATGTTGTCCATAACACCTCCATGCAACATGCTCGTATCCTTAGACGTTGAGGCCCCCCACGGTTTGGTTTTGGGTTGTATACTACCTTTCACAAGATTGATAGAACGGCTCAATTGAGCACTATTTTGGAGTCGCCACTAGCCAAAATAAAAGCCCTAGAATCCACGGTTGGCTAGAATTGCTTTGAGGTCGGGAAATCCAAAGGATTCCTGACTCGAGTGACTCTTGGATAAGTCTGCGCCATAGATTCCGGGTAGGGGTCTCGGTTACGGAAAATGAAGAGGTTATGTACTCTTTTACCGCCCGTGTAAAACACGGTCTCTACTTTGCCATGTTGTACACTTTCAAAGGGGATTTGGTGAACTTCCAGTAAAATACCAAGCTTTAGATATCTAACTATGAAAGGTAAACTAAAATCGAAACGGAAATGATAGAAAATAGTTTTCTGATGAAAGTATGGAGCTAAAAAAGAACAAAGAACTTTTGGTTACTCCTTTAGATCACGCGTTTTTTGATATAGAAGATCCCCTCAAGAGAGGCAACTGTAGAGCATACTTTACGTGATGTCAGAGTAGAGCCTACTCGCAAGTGTTCAAAGCATAAACAATAAAAGTTTTGTTGGGGTGTACGGACTGGAAAAAGGGTAGACCGAGAATACAGGCTTTGGCTTCGATATTGAAATGGAATAGAAGAGATCGAAAGTAGTGTTTTAAATATCGACGATATTGGCCGATATATCCCACGATATATCTTGTATCCCACCTGTGCGATACGAAATACACAAATAGTGGGATATATCCCACATGTTCGATCCGGTGAACATTTTTTTTCAATCTCCCCCTTTTTTTTCTTTCTATAAATCATGTTAAATCAATGTCAAATTGTTACAAATCCACAATTTTTCATGTTTTGCATGGCATGAAAAATCATGGATTGAGAACTTCGAATTTGAGATTTGGAGAAGAAGGACCGAGTTGCGGAAAATTGAAAAAAAATAAATCAAAATCAAACATGTATGTAACCTAGTCTAGTGATTCTTCTTTTTCTTTTGAATGTATTGCTTGTGTTTTCACATGTCTTCTTACATTTATAAATTATATAAATAGACTTTGAATGTACTTGCATCAATTCAGTTAGACAACGCATAGATTAGGACCCCATACAAAGAAAACTCATTATGTGCACTTGTTTTTTGTAATGTTTTGATTTGTAAGTGTGTATTGATGTCTTTTTTAACAATCATTGAAATTTCGTTGAAAAATTCAACCAATTTCCAATGTTTCCAACAACAACGATACATTACGCGATGCAACTAAGATATCCCATGCAATAACCGATACGTATCTGTATCCCAAGGGTGCGATACGTAACGCGATACTGATATTTCGAACATTGATCGAAAGAATAAAGAGAGATCGAGAGAATAGAAGCCTCTATCTCGAACTCTCTGTCTCTACCTTTCTTTTCCTATCTCTGTCTCAAAATCTGCCCGAGTCTGATTGCCCTTCTTTTTTTAACCCCTTTTGTAAGTGTGGGGGTCCCTTTTATAGGCATTTGGAGAGGAACATGTAAGGCTAAATTGGCAGGTTCGGTTTGTCCAAGCCCGAGTTAATTGTGTTGACTCATCATGTGAGTTTAGGCTCAGCATAACCGAAGCACCGTTGAAGCGATAAGTTTAGACGAACCACAACTGGAGCGCTGTGATTGGGCCAGCAGGAAGAAACCCGAAGCCGGCTAAGCGCCCACCAGCTTTGTGCAGAACCAACCATAGCACAGCCGGTTCCGATCAAACATGGCTGCCATGCAGCCAGGCTATTGGCTAGTGGTCCCTGGTCCAGTTTGGCCTGATCTGGCCCGTCTGTTGTCTGTCTAGAGTGTTTTAAGCCATGCGTTTCACTCTGATTGGGGTCTCACCATAGTTACAAAACCACATGGTCATGTTTTGATAGTGGAGTGTCTACAGAGATCTATGGAAGATGGCACTCTTTGGGGTCCTTGGGTTTGTGGAAGGAAAGGAGTAGACAAATCTTTAAAGGCAAAGCTTTGCTGATTGATCTGTTAAGAATTTTGGCAATGATTGCTTGTTTTACTCTCATTGGCTGATGAGAGGGTCACTTGTTGCCGGCCGCCTTTTTCCTTTTGTTTTAATAATATCTGAGTCATTTTTCAAAAAGAAAGAGAGAAAGAAAGAAAGAAAAGAAGAAGAAGAAGAAAAGTTCATGTATCATAGTGAAAGGAATGATTGTGCCAAGATGGAAACCATGTAGTGGAATTCAATCAACCAATCAATGATTGACGGCTGGTTAATCTAATGCTAGTGTTTGGCCATAGATGGTGGAAATAGGAAGCACCTTCCCAACTAAAAGATCTAATTATATACAAATACGAGATATTATATAAAGAGGGCGACAGAAATACGAGATACTTCCACAACTTGGCCAATATGCACGCCAGATTTAATAAGATTAGCATTATTGTAGTTGATGACATTCGGGTGGAAGAAAAAGAAGTGATCGTTGAAGCTGCTATCTCCCATTTCAGATCCCTTCTCAGCTCGGCCCCCCATAGACGCCCCGGGATAGACAATCTTCAACTCAATTCCATTTCGCCTGAAGATGCTTCTTCCCTTGAAGCTCCTTTCTCCTCGGAAGAAGTAAAGCTGGCCATCGACTCGCTTGGGGTTGATAAAGCTCCTGGGCCCGATGGATTCCCTATTCTCTTTTTCCAAATTTTCTGAGAGGTTATCCAATCCGATGTGATGGAATTTTTTAAGGAATTCCACGACAAGGCCAGACTCTCTGCAAACCTCAGAGCCACATTCATCGCTTTCGTTCCCAAATTCCAAGGGGCTGCTTCCTTTAAGGATTTTCGGCCGATCAGTCTGCTGGGTGGTCCATACAAGATTCTGGCCAAAGTCCTAGCCACTCGCTTGTCAAAGCATATCAGCAAAATCATATCTGGCAATCAATGTGCCTTCATTCCTGGGAGGCAGATCACTGACGGTGCGCTTATAGCTAATGAATGTATTGATGCTGCTCACAGATCGGGTCGCAAATTCATCGGCTGCAAGTTAGATATCGAAAAAGCGTATGATCACATT
This sequence comes from Magnolia sinica, assembly GCF_029962835.1. Lineage (NCBI taxonomy): Eukaryota > Viridiplantae > Streptophyta > Magnoliopsida > Magnoliales > Magnoliaceae > Magnolia > Magnolia sinica. Next base: position 6,368,009 of record NC_080585.1, on the reverse strand, counting down.
GATTGGGAATTTCTGCAACTCATGCTTGTCAGATTGGGGTTTCGGGCCTCTTTGGAGAAGATGGATTGGGGAGTGTATCTCTTTTGCCCGATTCTCTGTTATCCTTAACGGTTCTCCTTTTGGTTTTTTTCAAGAGCTCTCGTGGCCTGTGCCAAGGGGATCCTCTCTCCCCCTTTCTTTTCCTCATCGTCGGCGAAGCTTTCTCTAGAATGCTCCATCAAGGGCAGGAAGCTGGGATCTTAACTGGTATATCCATTTAGGGCCTTTTCGCTCCCATTTCTCACATTCAATTTGTTGATGACACTCTGATTTGCAGCGAGGTTGCTTTGGATAAAATCAGCAATCTCTGCACCTCCATCCTCTGCTTTGAAGCTGTTTCGGGTCTGTCTGTTAACCTGGCTAAATCCAAGATCTTTGGCATAAATTTGGAAGGAGAGGAAATCAATAGACGGGCTGATTCCTTCGGCTGTTCGGCGAGCTCCCTCCCATCCACGTTTGTTGGTCTGCCATTGTGCATTGGCGCCCCTCCTAAATCAGCCTGGGACAAGGTTATTTCCAGATTTGATTCCTTTCTGGCTAAATGGAAGTGTCGTTTCCTTTCGTTCGGCGGTCGCATTACCCTTATTAAGGCGGCTCTCTCGAATCTTCCCATTTACTTCATGTCTCTATTCAAATGTCCTCCCTCAGTCCTAAAGATTATTGATCACAAAAGAAGAGACTTTCTTTGGCACAACAAGGGTGAGAAGAATAAATTCCACCTGGTGGAGTGGAAATCCGTGTGCAAGCAATACAACCAAGGTGGGACAGGTATAAAAAACTTGAAGCTTATGAACAGGGCTTTGCTGGGCAAATGGATTTGGCGTTTAGGAACTGAAGACAGTAGTTTGTGGAACAAAGTTATTAAAGGCAAATATGGTCAATCAGTTGGTGGTTGGTGGTCGAATGTGTCTTCTCGATACAAGGCGTCCGCAATTTGGGGAGGTATTATCTCCACTCAAGATCAGGTCCTGCAAGGGGTGGAATTCCAACTTGGCAGGGGTTCAAAAATTCGGTTTTGGAAAGATTGAGAACATCCCGCTTAGAGACAAATTCCCCTCAATCTTCTCTCTCGCTCCAAATCCAGATGCTATGGTTGCTGATTGCTATTCTATTGCTGATGGAAAGTTGGTTTGGTCTGTGAAATGTAGGAGAAACTTACAAGACTGGGAGGTCCAAGAGTTTGTGGACCTTCTCGAGTGCATTTATAGGGCTCAACCCAATCCTCTTATCGACGACTCCCTGCTCCGGACAATGTCCAAGACTAGCAGTTTCTCGGTCTGCTCTCTTTATTTGCAACTGGACCAATCCCCCCTCTCCGTTGACCATCATTGTATGCAAATTTGGAAATTCTCGGCTCCTCCCAAGTTCATCGCGTTCGGCTGGTTGGTCATTTTAAACAGAATTCTGACGGTGGATAATCTTAGGAAGAGAGGGATGTGCTTAGTGAATATTTGTTTGTGCTACATGAAGGCGGAGGAGTCAGTGGACCATCTGTTGCTCCACTGCTCCTTCATTTCCTCCATTTGGGCCGATTTTCGGGTCCATTTCGACCTCAGTTGGTGTCCTCCTGAAACCGTCTCCTCTCTATTTATGGACTGGCATGGGGCAAAGCTTGGAAAGAATCAGTCCATGTTGTGGAGAATGGCTCTTCTTGCCTTTTGGTGGTGCGTTTGGGAGGAAAGGAACGGCAGATGTTTTCGGGATTATGCTAATTCTACGGGTTGGGTGTTATCTAGAGCTAAATCGCCAAATCGCCAATTATTGAATGGGCTACCCATGTAGAATCCATGAAGGATTCCGATCTTTTGTTTCTTGGCTTGTAGCCTTTGTCTGCTATCTCAGCAGTATTGGCTGCTGTCCTTGTTTTCTGTTTTCTGTTTTTTCCTTTTCTTTTAATTAAAGTCTCGTTATCTCAGCAGTATAGGGTTCCGATCTTTTGTTTCTTGGCTTGTAGCCTTTGTCTGCTATCTCAACAGTATCGGCTGCTGTCCTTGTTTTCTTTTTTTTTCTTTTTTTTTCCTTTTCTTTTAATTAAACTCTCGTTATCTTTCAAAAAATAAAAATAAAAATTGTATAGAAACAATTTAGAATGCCACTCTCACATCTATTATAAAATTTAGATATGATCTTTCAATAATAAAAAAAATGAAATTTAGTTATAGAGATGCAACTTATGATATCGAAAAGCTAACTGTAACTAAGGGCAGTGTTCCCGGTACCATGAGGGTTGCCATGAGGTCAAGTGTTTCAATGTAAGTGTATGTGGTGTCAGGTTCTACGGTTGGAATTGCAGACAAGGGGGCAGAAGATGAGTTGAAAGGTTCAAAGCACTTGCATGCTGCTTTTCTGTTACAAGTGGTGAGGCTCCTGTTTTCACTACCAAGCTAAACTTGTTGGCCAAGTTAGAGTCTTTCTCAGGCAGAATTGCAGAATAAAAGAAAGAAAAGAAACTAGGCAAAACTATTGCAAGTAGCATGCAGCCTGAACTGAGCAAGCTGGTCATGTAATTGACAACAAGACTGATAAAGAGACCCTACGGAGGAGGCAAATTATGTCAAGTCTCTACATGCCCAGTCTCACAGATAGTCTTCTCTTCTTCTCTCTGAAAGCTCTCTCTGCAGACATATGGAGATAGTAGTCTTGATTTTTCCAACTAAGGTGCTTTTTTCCATGTGAGATGCTCCAAGAGATGGGGATCTCTATTGGACATTGATGCTGTGGCATATGGCTTCAATTTTATAGGCTTGGATGAATGAGAAGCTGCATTCTCAGACCGCGGATTTGCTAGTCTCTGAGGGATATTTATCAAATCATCATTCGATCTTGGATCAGCTTCGGATGGAAAGCGCAATGCCGTTGAGGGCTACCTCCTGGGTAAGATCTTAAAAGATCCGTTGAGATTCTGCCTCATCTGAAGTTGCAAATCCCCTTGGATCAAAAACCTCTTCAAATGACTGGATATGCCATTGACAACAACCGTTTGGGAATTAGCCTATTCAGAACCCCTTCAGGCAATGCCCGTTGAGAGATCTCGGACTTTGCTGCCATGGATAAATTCGGCTGGTGTGAAATGAAGGTCCCTGGCCTCTGATGTTGCTGCTTTGGTTCAACGTGGGTCTTTGGCTGTGATTTGTGAGGGTTTGTGATGAAAGGTTTCAGTCTAGAATGTGCTTCATGCTACCTCGATAATGCAAGTATCTGAACATTCTTTGGTGTAGCTTTTTTTCACAATTCAGACAGGAGGTCTTCTAAGTTAGAACTTGCAAAATTGAAAGTGAACCTCATAAAAAGACCGCGAGGCATGGGTACTGGTTTTGTGATGCGGGGACATGTGATAACCTAACCCTAGATGCATGTATAATCAGGTTAAAGAATATTCAAATAAATACACCAATCAACTAACTGTTTCCAATCAAAGGGATTAGGTGAATCTCAACACAAAGATGAGGTTATTCCGTCAGGATCATGCCTCTTAGCATAAGATCACATAAACAGTAAAAAGGGAGGACCTCGGGATATGAGGATATCCCAGATCCAACATAAGTCAGTCCACGAGTAAGCTTGGATCTGATTCTACTGACTAACCATCCCTCTTTTCCATTCGAACTAGAAAGGGGTATCTAGAGAGAAACGAAATGGGTGGAGGATGAGGGGTTTGAGATGAAGAAGGTATTGGTCCTTTGTCGTCAAAAGAAAAGGAGAAGGATGATTCTTACCTTTTCCTGCACCTCGAAGATCTTAGAAAGAGGGAAACCCGAAATCCGGGTGGAATCCTCAACACCCAAGGGCCAATCCTGAAACCCTAATCTCTTGAATAAAGAGGAAGAAAATAGACGAATTCTTATTCATTCAATAATAATAAAAATAGGGTCCCTCACAATATATATATAGGCTATAGGCTATGGAAAAAGTAAAAGTACACTAAAGCCTTTGGAAACAAGAAAAATAACAAAAAGACGAAAAATAAAGAAAGTTGCAATAAAGCCCCTGAAAGAAGAAAATAACAAAAAAGTCCAAAACTAAAACACCTATGTGGTAGGGTGTAAAATCCGACCCATAGATCTATGGTCGGGCAATCACCCGTGTAGTAGGGTGTGAAATCCGACCCATGGATCTATAGTCGGGGTGCGGTCATGCCGCTCTTGCACTCGTAGCGTGTCAGAAAGTGGGTCCGATGGACCCGTCGTCCATCTACATCAATTCCTCCGCTCTGGTACTCTATCGGCGACGCCTCCTCCTCTGGTACACTCTAAAGGGTGCACCACTGATGTCCGCATTATTTTTATGTATTTGGGTGAGATCATTGTTAATGGGAATGATGTTAATGATATTACTATGCTTGAAAATCATTTTAAACAGAGGTTTAAAATCAAAGGCCATTAATATTCTGTAGTTATTGGTAATCATGGCTTTCCTCATGCTGTTTGGATTCAATTGTCTATTCCCACTTTTGGACCTCATCCCTGAATGTTGAATTAAAAAAGATGACCTGGACAGGTTCCTTTCTCCATGGCAAGGATTGAATGATCTATGGACATGTAAGAGAATTCTGTAAATAATCAGGGCTTTCCTTTTCAAATCTATTTCATGCTGTTTGTATTCGATTGTCTATTCCCTCTTTTGGATCTCATCCCTGATTGTTGAATAAAAAAAAGATGACCTGGACAGCTTCCTTTCTCCATGGCAAGGATTGAATAATCTCTGGACATGTAAGACAATTCTGTAAAGAAAGAAAGAAAGAGGAAGAAAAATAAAAAATCCTTAAATCTAAAAGCCACTTACATTTAAATGAATAAAGAATGAAAAGTAAAGGGAAACTATACCTGTCCCTTTGCAGATATTATTTTAATTTTCAGTTTGAATCAACTACTATTTAAAGATTCTTATAATTTTTGGGATTTTTGTACAAGAGATACTACCTTTGACTAATATCATTTTCCCGGGTTGTTATTTTTTTTTCGAAATATCACGCAAATTATATTAAAAAAGAGATTAAAAAAACACAGAGGAGAGCTTAGCAGGCCTGCCGAGAGGGCAGACAAAGCTAAGCTCGAAGAAAAAGAAGGTCATAATCCTTCAAGGAATCTACATGAACAGCCCATTCCAGAATTAGCCGCTTGGCTTTGGAGGAGACAACATAAGCCGGATTAGCAGTATTCCTGAAGCATCTACCATTGCATGTGTCTATATATCATTTTCCAGGGTTGTTATTGTGTGTGTCTATATATACATATATATTTACATATACACTTTTTCATTGATTTAACATCTGGCTTGATTTGTTCCTTTTGATTTAGTGAATTGTGGTTTATTGATAGAAAAGAAATGCACTGATAAAGAACTCTGTTGACAGAACTGATTGGACTCATCGATACGGAGTACTGAAAGCCGGTGAGAGAGATGGACAATGCTAGTGACTTCACCTTTTGGCAGGCAAGTTTGTTTTTTCATTCCATGGAATGGCAAGTTGTAAGGCACACATATATGTGTCGTGCATGTTTATATCTTAGGTCTGCTAATCCCACAAGCATGTATAGGGCGTCCCATCTGCATGCCATGATGTGCCCATGCAACACATGGGTGTGAGTTCTAAGCTGTCCATCTGGTAGGTTCCATTGTTTGGATGCTCTAGCAAAAAATCAGGCTGATCCACTGATCAGATGGGCTGCAGGTTTACGAATCAAATGGAGAACTAAAGAGAAGATTTAAGGGTTTTGAAGCCATCGGGTTGTTTCTAATATCGAGGCCAAGTTGATGAATAGACCAGCCTGATTTTTGGGCCAGGGTCTAATATTGAGGCCAAGTTGATGAATAGACCAGCCTGATTTTTGGGCCAGGGTAGCTGCCACTCCTGTGCCGTGTGGCACATGTGGTGGCATGTAGACAGGCTGCCTTATAGACATGTGTGGGATTAGTAGAATCTCTTGAAAATTGTATGAATCAATGGAATATGTGGTACAGTTTCTTAAAAACGTCCAGGAGTGTCTGTTTAGGTTGATCTGAAAATAGATGAAGCCGATTTGGAATCTCCAAGAAACATCCCTAATATTGGTGCGATCACAATCGAAGATGGCCTTTCGACTGGTACAAGCGTTAATAAGATCGATGATTCCCCAGCGAAGTATGGATCATTAGATGGGGCCACATCCAAGAGGTCAGCAGCTATTGATTCGCTGCCTCCAAAATCCAACGTCAGTGAATTTTCGGAACCAGGAAATGTTGGAGATGATGTCAATGGTTCACAAGAACAGAAGATTGTGCCAAGAAAGCCTGCTGTGCGGGTAAAAATTCCCTTTGCGAAAGGGCATAGCCAAATGGACTGGCTAAAGATTACTCGGACACATCCTGACCTTGCAGGTACTTTATGGACTTCTCTTGTTATTATTTATTTATTTATTATTATTATTATTTTGAATTTTAGGGTGTGTTTGAATTTGCCATTGAATTGAATTGCAGTAACTAGTCTATCAAAGTGGAATTGACATATTGCTAAAACTCGCTGACTTGACGTGAAACCCGGCCGAGTCAACTCGACTCAGCCAGATTTTGAGCCGAGTCTGTAGTACATGGGGATGGAGTACCCTCGACCTCTTTCAGAGAAGCAAGAGCACTGAACCGACTAAGTTATGCAACAATTAGTTACGAGTCTGTAGTACATGGGGGCTGGTGTTCCCTCAGGCCTCAACCTCTTTCAGAGAAGCAAGAGCACTTAACTGACTAGCTATGCAACAATTAACTGCTTCTTTTCTTATTCTATAATACTTTATAAGATAACTAATCTAAATATAGTTATTGACTATTACGTCGAGTCAGATTGAGTTTTCAAGTTTTTAAACTATGGAATTAACTAAATTGTAGTTTCCTCGTCATTCGTATTGAGAGTCCAAGCTCCAAATTGCAGTTATGTTATGTTCAAGTTGGATTTCAAAGTAATGCAACTGCAAATGTGAGGTCATCACTTGCTAGGAAAAAACAAATTATTGGTTGTTGTCATTTTTTCACTAGTAAAGTGAAGTTTTGTAATTCAAATTTGAGGCACCACCTTTTTAATGGATACTAAAATACATCAATGATTGTTGCCATTTTTCCTGATTTAAGTGAATATTTGTGATTCAATTCACTTGTGCAACCACACAACCTTAGACAATTGCATACATGGTAGATGAACCGCCATTTAAAGAATGAAAAGGTCGGTGTTATGTTTGAACATGAGCTACTGCTAGACTCTTTAAATTTGGAAGTTTGGAATTTGATGCTTTTGGAAGTAATGGTTGATGCATCATGCACCTTTATGAAGAGCAAATGTGTGAAGTGTTTTTTTTTTTTGTTTTTTTTCACTTGGTTCAAAATGAGGAAGTAGCGCCCAACTTTCAGTTACTTTTCTTTCAAGCTCAACTGAAAGTAAAGTGATATCGGTTCAGAACCTGGTCATTCAATGTGAATAGTGACCAAAAACTGCAATTTGGTTATTTCTGCTTCATTATACAATTGTAGTTGCGATCCAATATGTGCATCCAAACATGACTTCAGGTAAGATGCCAACCCGATGTTTTCTGTTGGTTTGATGCATGGTCTGTTTCAGGACTAAAAGGCCAATCAAATAAAAGGTTCATTTCAATGGAAGAAGTTAAGCAGCACAAGACAGAGGGCTCTATTTGGACGGTTTTAAAAGGTCGTGTCTACAATATCTCGCCCTACATGAAATTTCACCCTGGAGGTAACGAAGTCTTTTTTGGGCCCTTTTTTCTGAACAGTTGAATGTTAATCTTTTGAGTTATTTGCTTCTCAAATTTACACATTTCGTCCAAATGCTGCCCTTTATTGACAGTTAACGTATGTGTTCATCATCGTCGTCGTTGTCGTCATCATCATCAATCATCATTGCTTTATCCCAATTAATCGGGGTCGGCTACATGAATCTTATTCTGCCATTCTACTCCATCAAAGGCTGGGTCTTTTTTAGACCATAGGTCATCAAGGCTTTTTCTTACTACCTCCATCTACGTCTTTCAGGCCTTCCTCTTGTACTCTTAGAGCCTTCAACTTGTACCAACTCACTTCTAAGTCTACCTCATCTTATTACCTATTGGTGCTACTCCTAAGTTCCCTTGAATGCATTCATTTTTAATTCTCTCCTTGGCTTCCCACTCATCCATCTCAATATCCTCATTTGAGCTACACTCATCCTATGAACATGTTGATCTTTAACTGCCTAACATTCTGTCCCATAAAGCATGGCAGGTCTTATAGCTCTCCTATGAAATTTCCCTTCCAATTTGAGTGGTATGACGATCACATGCAACTCCAAAGGCACATCTCAATTTCTTTCACCTATCTTTAATTCTATGGGTAACATCCTTTCAATCTCTCCACTCTCATGAGATTTTTTTTTTTGGAGAGAGGACAACAAATTTATTAAGAGACCCACTGTAAAGCAGGAAAAGAATACAACCCAAACACAAAAATAAAAAAGAGACAGTTTTGCAGCCACGGCTGCATTTACATAGACTGCCCAATCCAAAACAAGACCATTAATTTTCCTTATAACCTCAACCATGACTGCGCATTCATTCCGAAAGTAACGTCCATTCTGAGCTCCCCAAATAACCCAAAACACGGCCATGATGATCAAACTCCACTTAGCTTTCCCAGCTTTTCCTGCTTCTCCCCCATGCCAAGCCCACAAGGTCTCCACTTTCATGAATAATTGACCCAATGTATCGAAATTTCTAGTCCCTTGCCACGCTTTGGAACATGAATGTTTTTTTTCGTGAATAGCTTGTACACTCTCATTCCACCACTAAGTTTTCTTTATGATTGGCATTTCTGTCTAGATACCCATAAAACATCTTTTGCCTTTTTCCTAATGCACCCAGCCATCTCTTTTCACATAACATTTAACTTCATCCTCAACATTCCACTTTCCTTTTTTCATCAATTTATCTCTAAATAACATTGCTTTCTCTTATTTCAAATTCCGCCTAGTTTTTGACACCCATCTTTTAATGCAAGGATCCACCTACTATATATGTCACTGTTTGTATAGCCTTAATCAAGATCTCTATCACTTTTTTTCCTATTCTTTCCCTTTTTTTTTCTCTCTATTCTATGAATTGTTGACTCGGGTATTTCTTTGTCTGTATTTTCTTTCACATGGATGACTTGATTTCTAGGCTCTGTTGGTCAGTGTTCTAAAGGTGAAAAAAGGTAGATGTTGCCTGGAACTTTTGGCTGATTAATCTCTCCCTCTCTTAGGTGTTGATATGCTCACGAAGGCGGCGGGAAAAGATTGCACATCATTATTTGGTATCCTTTGTCTGTTCTGAGTCTGAGTCTCATTGGTCCCAGCATCATAGATTTTTGTCTCCAAGCCAAATCTCTTCATATTTTATAGGGGCCTGATTTCGGAGCTTGGTAAATATTTGGGTGGAAAATACTTTTATAAGAAAATGATGTTTTCCCTGATTGGTAGTTCAGTTTCTACCAGAACATTTTCAAAGGATGTATTACACAGCCCCCCCCCCCCCCCCACCTTTTTTTTCTTATTTCTTTTTTTCTCCAAATGCTTTCTTGGAAAATAACTTTCAAAGAAAATGTAACCATTCCCTGTTATTTTCCACTCTCCCAAACTTGTTTTTATCTCCAAATGCTTTCTTGGAAAACAGCTTCTAAAGAAGACGTCATTCTCCCCTTTTATTTTCCAAGCTCCCAAGCAAGCCCTAAAGAAAGTTGAAAGTACCATTTGGAGCTTTTTCCTTACCATCAGTCCCAGGGATCATTTTGGTGTTTTGATATTACTGCATGCACACCTACACACTGGCACACGTGTGCCAATTCATAGCTGTTCATCACCCCAGTCATAAAAATAGGCCAGTCATTCATCAGCTGGGTCACATCTGTTGTTGAGTGTGGATGACTGGCCATTTTTTTAACTGCCCATTTTCGGGCATGCAGCCCGCCAGATAATTAGGCTGGCACATGTGGTGTTAGCAAAACCCTGTACGCGGGGGAATGGGACCCTTAATTTTCTGTTCTAGATAAATACCATGCCTGGGTGAATGCTGATTTCTTGCTGGAGAAGTGCCTGGTGGGCATTCTAGATGATAGCCGATGAAGGACAGCCACAGATCATGAACATCACTGGCCCAGTGATCAATGTACCATTGTCTTCCAATACAATCAAACTCATCCACATGCATGGGCTTAATAACCATATATGCTTCATGAATGTTGCTGCATATCTTAGTCTGTGCAAAATGTTAACAATTTACGAGAAGTTATAAATGCGCCGTTCAAGATTGAGGGCGTCTTATTTGCCAGTTTTTGGCTATCAAATGAAACTGATCATGGCCCAATTTGTGGGTAGTTCGGTCTGAACCTATTTAGTTGTTGTTCCATTCAACAATGATGATTTTCTTTTTTCTCTCTCTTCTTTTTTTCCCTTCAATTTCCCCCCCTTTGGTAGGTAAGCTGGGCTTGAACCCAAGACTTCAATGTTGAGGCAGAGGGAATTTTAGCAATGAGCCACATGAAGGGCTTTCAGGAAATGGCCTGCTTCGGGCTGGGCTTGGGCTGGAATACTGATTCTGAGGCTGGGCTGAGTTTAAGAACCTGTTAGCCGTGCTCGTTTAGGGTTTCAACGGCACCAGTTCCACATCATGCATGGAGGGTCACACCTAGTGAACATCCCACATGTTGTATAATAAGTAGGTGGTCAAGCTTCTGCCCTACTCGGGAAGTGCATTACCATCATGGGTCAGGCTAGGCCTGTTTGTTTTGGCCTGCTGGCTCGGGTTTAAGATTAACCATGTGGGCTGGAAACCCTAAATGAATTGAGGGCTAGACTCCTATGTTAGTTTTGAGCCTTTTAAAAAATGGTGGCGGCTCTATAACTGGATGTATGGCATGGTTGTGGGGCAATCCAGACTTTCTAAATTGTTTTCCAGGATTTTTTAAGAGTATAACCGAAATTTTGAACAAAAAGATAGTATTAACCCTGCTATTTTTCTCTTGGAATTTGGACCACTAATATTTTTACTGTAAACCATCCATTAGGTAGCTATTAATTGATGGTTAGAATTTGATTAATCAATGTGATTTTAGAGACATGCTCCATCCATAATTTGGACGGTCTGGACAAAAGTGCCAAATGTCAGGAGGATTCCACTGTTGTTTCAAAATTGTGCTACATTAACATATACCTTGAGCTGATGACAAATCAAACCAGCTTGGTTAGCTCACTCAATTTGGCCTGATTTAGCTTGGCTTGGTTTGACTCGAACAGCCTGTTCGGACTGGGCCGAGCCAGAAATTTCAGCTCTTTTCAAAATCGGGCTGAACTCGAGCTGTGCACCAACCTTGTTTGGTTTGGCTCAAACAGTGGCTTGGTTCAGCCTGGTTTGGCTCAGCTGAGTATGAATGTAATAATAATAATAAACTTAACTTTTAAGTTTGCAACCCCATTCGGGGCTCAGTCGAGTGGCGAGTGCCTTCATCTCCTTTCCTCTCCTCTCCTTCTCATTTACCCTATACACTCAGCCATGTGCTCTCCCCTCTTACTCTCATTCTCTCCCATTCTTTGAATCTTATCTTCCTTTCTCTACCTATACTTAACTAGCTGACCTGCTCGCTACCCAGCTCGCCACACCCCCCCCCCCCCCACTCTCTCTCTCTCCCTCTCCTCTATAGCAACCCAGCCCGCACACGGCACACCCGACTCACCTGCAGCTACAACCCGGGCCAAAACCCATTTGCCTTTGGGTTTTATTGTTCATTTATTTCTTACTTCACTTCTTTTATCTACAATTACAAAATCAAATCAATCAAACGAGCTAAACTCAGTCTGATTAAAAAAATAGAATTCAAATTATCTCGAACATGTCTCGAACTTTGCTAGAACTCAAATAGGCTAGAACTTAGCTTGAGTTTAGCTTGATTTAATTACCAAAATAGGCCAAGCTTACTAGGTCAGCTCGATGATCAAGCAGAGCCAAACTTAAGCTAGGCCCCTTGGCTGAACTAGCCGTGTTGAGCTAGGGTAGATTTCGCTCGGTTCATCTCGTGTACAGTTCTACATATACCTCTAACGGGATTTCTTGAGGCTAACTGATTGGACCATAAGTTACCATTGGCAGTAGATAATTTTCAACCTTTTATCCACATTCAGCATCCGACCCTGGCCCTTTGGGACTACCTTGTGCCAAAAAATCAACAACATCCTCTCATCAAGTGGACCACACCTATATTTTATTTATTTAATAAATGGCCATTATTTTTTTTATGATACGGCCCATCTGATGAATGAATAGAGCACGTTCTTGCATGTCCTCATGTGACACGGAATGTATACCAACTTAGTACGCTCAAACTGTGGCATCAGCTCATTTTATGGCATGAGCCCAGAATTGAATCATATCCAAGGTTCAATTGGACCACACCACAGGAAACAGTGGGGTAATGACGTCCATGTTGAAACCTTCCTAGAACCCACAGTGTCATCTAACCTGTTCATATCATCACACAGACATGGATTAAGGGAAAACACTCATATCAGCTTGATCCAAACCTTCAATGGTCCCCAAGAAATTTTCAACGGTAGATATTCAATTCCCACGATTTGATATGGTGTGGTCCAATTGAACCTTGGATATGCTTCAATTTTGGGCACATTCCCTAAGATGAGCTGATAAAACGGATGGACAGTGTGGATAGGAGGTCGCATAGTTGGAAGTTATTTGCTGTGTTGTTTGCAACGTGACATCAATAGGAAAATCTAATACACAATCTAAAGTAATTAGGAATTATTTATAGACCCTTTTTGGAAGTGGCAGACACATCTGCGGCAACGGTATGATTGTGGTTATGTTATAAGACACTAACATTATCATATGAAACCAACATCATCATGCTAGGAAACGTCCTAATGCTTCAACGAAGCTTCGCCCTTGCTTAGCCTGGCCCACTTGCTTTGACTATATTGGACGTGGTGGGGTCAAGAAGTTAAATGACACAGATGCCCTTCTCTAAAAAGTGGTGAAGTCGACAATTGTAAGGCTCGTATGGTGTTTGTTTGACATCTGATCACTTCAACAGTTGCACTCCACCTTGATTATGAGAAGAACCAAAAATAGGCCGATCAAATCATCTAGGGATGGGCTGGGCCGCACGTTAATTTGGATTTTTTATATTTTTTTGGCTTTTATACAATGATTTTGATGTTGTGGCCCACCTAATTGTCTGATTGGCCTGACTTTGATTATTCTTATCATTTTAATTGGATGCATCTAATGGAACGGGTTGGATGTCATAATGTGCCACGTGGACCCTACGATTATCAACTTCGCTACTTTTTAGAGTAAAAATAAACGAGGTCATTTCATCCACCGACCTGCATGTGTGTAGGTGAAATCCAAAAAATCTGGGCAAGCTAACCATCTCGCATGTGGACGCGGATTGCGTCCTACCCCCGCCCGGACGGTAATCCGACCAGGGAGGGCTCTGTGGAGCCCACAGTGATGTACATGTTTTATCCACGCCGTTAATCGTTTTTATCAGATCATTTTAAGGTATGATACAAAATATTATCCAGGTACAAGTTTTAAGTCGACCACAAAGACGTCCACCATTAAAAAGTTCTTGGGAGCTGGAGAAGTTTCGGATCGATCTTATATTTGTGTTTTCACTTCATCCACGTCTACATGACCTTATTAATAGGTTGGATGGTAAAAAAACATCACAGTGGCCCTCATAAAGGTTTCAACGGTGGGTGTCATTATCACTGCAGCTTCCTTTGGTGTGGTCCACTGGAGCTATGGACATGCTTTGTTATATGGGTTATAACTTAAAATGGTCTAATAAAAGCGATTAACGGTGTGGATAAAATACTTACATCACTTTGCGCCCCACAGAGCCCTGCCCGGACGGATTACCGTCCCGGCGGGGGTAGGACGCAATCCGCGTCCCTCGCATGGCATTGGTCGCTGAAAAACAAAGGGAAAGACGAAATTTTCATACTCCGCTAGACTTTGATGGTTGATACGCCAGCTACACGTGGTATACCAGTAACTTAAATTAAACCGTTCAAATTGTGGTCCCTGTTTTAGATGGTCTGTAAACCGAACATTGACATCGTTTAGTCTACCGACTGATTGGTGGAAAATTGATGGACGTGAAAAAGAAGTAACGGTCCTCCTTCAACAAACCGATTCCTATTATCCAGAGGTCATGGATATGACTTTTGTAAGTTGGTCTTTTTCAGTGGGGACCATAAGATGGGCGGTTTGATTTGATCTACCATATGCCACGTGTACTTCTAAGTGCTTGAGTCATTCATTATCTTAGTCTTTTCTAAGTGCCTGAGTATGAACCGTCAAATACTCCCAGACTATTAAATAAGTCCGCGTGAAGAAAAGTCGAGTAGGATACGAGCAAATATCCGCATTCACCGGATGGAAAATACATCAGTTCAATCATAACGGTTCTTTGGTGGCCCACCTGTTCAACGGTCATACTACATGCACATGCAACGTGTCTGGAGTAGATAGAGATGACACGCTCCGCATCATTGGGGAAGCTTTTCTGTATGATTACATTTTTAAAGGAGAAATGGTCACATTCAGCAGGTTTGTTAAGTTACCGTCCACCTAGGTTATAACTCTTGACATGTCATATCAGAACGAAATCCAACCCGTCCAATAGTTTTGGTCCACTACAAATATCACTTTGAATAAAATCATACCCATTAAATCATAATATAGACCACACTTCTATTTTGTTATTTATTAGTGGGTAAAAATTAAATTTTATTGTGTGTCCATAAACAGATTTATAGGGTTTATTTTTCAAAAAAATTATATTTATATATATATATATATATTGTACGGATTGGATGCTCTGTATACAATATATTTTAGTAGATATTAGGAGGATGGACATTAATTTATGTTCAACCGGTTGTATGTGAGCATTTCCCTTCTTTGAGAGGGAGAAATTTACACCCAGCCTGCTGGGTTGTTGCACCCTTTCGCTTGTACTTTTTGGTTAATAGGAAGGGTGTATCTATCAATCAGGGTGGGTGTAGATGTCAATTTTCTTTTTTCTTTTTCTTTTTTAATGTTTGGTTTCCCAGATTTGACAACACCATCACGGGACCTGAAGGCGAATCCTCTTCTCGTCAGTTTCTCGCCTTTTCTTTTAAATCTCAAGAGATAATAAATATCGAGGTTTGCTAATTCCACACGCGTGTGGGAGCCGTACGCATCCAAACATGGGCGTATTTTTATTGATACGTGTGTCAGGTCTGACCCTTCCAACAGGTGAACTACACTGTTTGTATCTTTTAGCCAAAAATCAGGCCATTTCACACCTCATTTGCGCCACTGCATGTCCTAAAATGCATGGATAGAAAAAAGGTTACCGTCAATTTACTTTGTGTCTTTACACCCACCTGAAGAGTGAAACTGTCTGAATTTTTAGTAAGAATCTCTGAGCATTAATTCTAACTATAGAGAAAGCTCAGATCTGACACGTGTGTCCGCTTGTGGATGTGTAGGACTATACACCCGCGTAGAATTTGAAAAACTCGTAAATAATATGCGTTTGAAATTATCGAAACGAAAAGTGCGCAGCTTCGCGGGGTGAAAGATTGAAATGCGAAGATGTTGTAGGTAGCACACGTGCCGCGAAGAAAATGTGTGTGCGATATCGGGCCATTCATCCTATGCATTTCGTGGGCAGGGCCTTGATTAGTTTGGGCCCATTTTAAAATTTTGTTTTTTGCTTAGATGGGCCGGGCACGTGTAGCCCACTTGACGAATGGCTGTGGTTTGTGCGATATCGGGTCGTACATCCGTTTTTAAGGATACGAGAAAAAAAACGAGGTGCATCCAAAACTCTGGGAGGCCACACGAGAGGGAAAATTGGGGAAAGAAATACCAACCGTTGAACGCTTCTTGGGGCCCCTCTTGATGTTTATATTGCATCCAAACCGTTTATATGTTCATTCCCACTGGGATGAACTGAAAACAAAAATAAAAAATAAAAAAAAATAGCTAGATATAGAACTTCTGTGGCCATATGAATGTTTCAACGGTGGTCGTTAATCCCAACTCTTTCCTCTCGTGTGGCCCCACTTGAGTTTTGGGCCCGCCCCATTTTTTGCTATATAATCTAAAATGGTGTAGCAAAACCGATGAATGGGATGGATTTTTCATAAACATAATGGTGGGCCCCACTTAGCTTCCCAGCGCAGCTTTCGCAGGCAATCCGCGTCCCGATCTGAGCTATCTGCCACATGCCACGTGATCATGCTCGTGCACATGTGATCGCACGTCATTGGGCCCCACACGCCTTCCAAGAGCCTGTTTCGGTGCATGTCTCCATATACCGTAATGTCCGGAAAATAAATCCAAAAACGCCAACAAACAACAGTCGCCCATTCTTCATGCAACAACCATAATACGAAATTATCCGGTGCTCACATTGCCAATAAGCTATTGTGTTTCTAGTCATATTATGACATCTGGACAGTCCAATCATTCTATCCGGACCGTCCACGAAGTCCATCAGCTCACATTTTCATGGGCTACCATGGAAAAGGTCAGACGGTTGATGATTCTAATTGTCAGGTCAATGGACATTTGGATGGTTAAGATTACAGCGTTCCTAGTCGCGTTGTGACAGTTGGATAGTCCAGTTGATCGATCCGGACTGTCCATCAAGTCCAGCACATATTTCATGGGCTACCATGCAAAAATTACACAAGGTGATGATTCTAATGTTCCGATGAGTAAACTATTAAATAGATGGTTAAGATTATAGTATGCGATTCACTATCTATCACGTACAGCGCCTATTTCATTGGCTACCATCCAAAACGTCACAGTAGCTGATGATCTTAACCATCCGATCCATAGCCTAATAATGACTGGTTAAGATTATTCATATAAGAATAGGCCTAATCAACAAATGGGTGGCCCATCTATTTGTTGAAACGATCATATGAATTCGAACCATCCCACTCATAGGCGGGAAGATAGACGGTGCTGAATCAGACATCTCATTGATGTGATTTTTTACACGGTGGCTCGTGAAAGAATGTCGGCGGTGCTGGACCGTCCAGTCTATATGCATACTGTCAAAATGTGTACATGAGTCTTATATCCTGCACTATAAATTACAGTGGTATTGGGAGCATTGGATCTTGTAACGCACGAGGCGGGGATCCGCGGGTCCATTCACCGGTAGTCTGTCCTTCTCCTGACCGTCCATTTCTTCATACAAATGCGGCCTGACTGATTACTGGGTTAAAGAAATAACCAATGGTCCAAATTCAACACATATCTGTGGCCACACGATGATCAGATTGAACAGATTATTGAGATTATCTATGTGTCCAACCAGATCTTCCTGATGAGAGGCTTGGATCTAGCACAAGTTGCCACTTAAAATTAATACAATATCGCTGAGTTAGCCACGTGAGAATCCCTGCGTTCATGTTCTTTTGTGATGCATTGTTGGGCCACAGCCACATGGTCTGCATGCGTTGCATGTGGCTACGGGCCATTTTCTCTATTACACGTCATGCTGAAAATGTGGCACGAGATTAAGACCGTTAATATGATGTTTCTAATGGTGAATGGGCAACGGTCCAAAAATCACAATATGGAATCATTTCCTATATATATATATATATATATAGAGAGAGAGAGAGAGAGAGAGAGAGAGAGAGAGAGAGAGAGAGAGAGAGAGAGAGAGAGAGGTCCTTGTGTATCATTACTCTAAGTGAACATTGACGATGCCATTAATCTAGTTCGAGTACCCATAAGTGGTGAAATCCCACCATGGCCTGAGTGTGTGGTAGTTTGTGTGCGTGTCTAAAAAGAAAAAAAAAAAAACTCTCACAATCTAATATTCACAAACTCTACTAAGCTATAGTAGATGCAAATCAATAGTGAAAAATATTATTTTACCAAGGGTCATTCCACTTAATGTTTGGGAAGATTGGAAAAGCTTGGAATTAGATTAGATGGAATTGCATTGGGTCGTGTCAATTCCATAGTTTCCACTCAATGTTAGCAAGTTGTGTAGGTCCCACCTTGATGTCTGGGTTATATCCACACCGTCCTCCCATTTTTTGAGATCATTTTAGAGCATGGGTAAAAAAAAAATCAGGTAAATATAAAGCTCAAGTGGATCCCACCATAGAAAGTAGCTGGGATTGAATACCTACTATTGAAAACTTCTTAGGGGCCACATAAGTTATGGATCTACCTCATTTTTAGGCCCATGCCATAAAACGGGGTTACAAAACAGATGAATAGTCTGGATATATCACATGTGTTATTCTCAATAGTTTCAAATGATGGTGGGTATATCCATTCAATGTACCACCGTATTACAAATATAGCATGGAATTAAGTTTACCCTATGGTAAGGGGGAGACATTCCTTGGCATATGTAATAATTATGTTTTTTGAATCTCATCCCACCTAATCCTTCCCAATGTCATGCCCCAAACACTCCCTTAAAATTTAGGCCCACAGCAGGAGTGATGAGTTCTCAAAAAGATATCTCACTAGAACCCATGGGAATTGATGGGTAGGTGAGCAGTGGGTTTTATTTTATTTTATTTTATTTTTTTAATGAACATACACACACCCCATAGTGGGATTTCACCACCTATGGGTACTCGGACCCTTAATTGTGTTGAAACTCTGGATGGTTTTACATATACACACACATACGTGGGGAAGGATGTGGATTGCTAACTAGTGGGGTGGTTTGTAAGATATCCCGCCTCTTTATATTTTGGATAATGGATTAATGCAGCAATTGAATGTAAAATTTACATCATTGCTCCTTGCTTTTTATTGGATATTGTCAGCTATGAATTCATATTAATCTTTTGAAATCACAAACTGAATGGGTGAAAGTGTGTTCACATGGCATAAGTATGGTGGGGCCCACCATGATACATGTATTATATCCATATCATCCATCTTTTTTGGATGATCGTTTTATGAAATGGTATAAAAAAATAAGGTGGATCCAAACCGAAATAAACCATACCATAGAAAGCAATGGAATTAAATGCCTGCTGTTGCAAATTTTTTTAGGCCACACAAGTGTTGAATCTCCCTTGTTTTTAGGACATGCATTAAAATGATATTGCAAAATGAATAGATAATGTGGATATGATACCTACTAAGGAAATACAATCACATATAACATACCACCAAGAATATTATATGGATGGAAAGTGTAGGTATAGGAGGATTGTGTATGACCACTACTTTGGTTTACCTCACACTAATGTGATAATGATAATCATTACTCATTTATTATTTATTGCAGCTCATTTATGTGATTAGTAATCAATAATCCAAATAGGCCCTTAAAAATCACACTAATCCACCACACGGGGCATTCCTACCAAGACCAATGGAGACTCCATTAGGTAGTGCCCCTCCATTACCAATGTAGGTGCTCAAAAAGTTGTGGGACCCAACATAATGTATGTGTTTTACCTGCACCATCTATCCACTTAGAGCTCATTTAGGGCACAAGCCCAAAATAAGAATAATCCGAATCTCACCAAGAAAAGTGGTGATTTAACTCCTACACTAAAAGCTTCCTAGGGCCCACTGTAATATTTATTTGCCATTTAATTTATTGATCATGCTATTTAGACCTAAATGAAGAGAAAACACAAATATCAACTTGATTCAAAACTATTGTAGCCCCCGAGAAACTTTTAATGTTATGCGTTCAATCACCACTATTTCTATAGTGATCCACTTAAGATTTGCTTAGCCTCTTTCTGGCCCATTCCCTAGATTGAGCTGAAAGAATGAATGGGCGGCATAGATAAAACACATACATCATAGTGGGTCCCATAGCTTTTCCAACACCCACTTTAGTTGGGTCACTATCAAAACCGAGACTAAATGATGGACCCTATAGTTTTGAAACTCATCTAGATTCAATGTGCGCAGGACACAGACCTTCCTTACTTTTTTGCAAGGTCCCATCCATGAAGGGCCACCTTATGGGAGCGGATTGGATTAGGTAGCACACCGATCTCATTGGTGTGTTGTCATCACCAAGTTATATGGGTCTCATCATGATGAATGTGTTATATCCACACTATTTATCTATTTTTCAATATCATTTTAGGGCAAATGTTAAAAAAATGAGGTAAATCCAAAGTTTAAGTGAACCACACTATAGAAAACAATTTTGACAATGACTCTATCATTTACCATTGAAACCTTTCAAGGGTTACATGATGGTTATTTGCCATCTAATTTACTCACAAGGTCACACCCACTTGAATGAAGGAAAAACATAAATATAACTTGATATATAAGTATCATTGCCCCTGAGAGGATCTTATTCTTGCTCGGGTGGTAGACTCTTGGGAGTTTCAACACCCCGTAGAGGGTTGGCGTATCCATAGGTGGTGAAAACCCACTACGGCGTGAGTGTGTGGGGATGTGTGTGTGGGGTTTTTTTTTTTTTTTTTTAAAAAATCACTGTCCCTAGGATGTCTTCAATGGTACACGTTTGATATACACTACTCTTTTTCAGTGTGGTGCGCTTGAGCTTTGACTTTGGTTATTTTTGTGGCTATCTTAGAAAGATATTCTATTTATTGTTATTATTTATTTATTTTTGGTTAGCTGGTTAGTACACCCCACTGTCTGATAATGATCCGGCAAAATAGATGAACAGTAGATATATAAAACATACATCATGGTTACGTAACTTGGTGACACACGCCACTGAGGTCGGTGGTGTATAGCAGCTAATCCCCTTCCCCAACTTATGCACTGTTGAGATATCCCACACATGTGCGAGGTTGGCATGCGTATACGCGCGTAAAGGTACACAACAAATGTGAGAGGAGTGCAAGGCTGTCTTGTACGCCGTTAAGGCTGAATCGGACCGATAAGAAAAAGGTTTCTGAAATTTCAGAATTTGGAATGCTCCCTGGTTTCCCCAAAAGCTATGCCGAACTTGAATTTTATCCGCACGCAGCCACAAGTGCCAACGTGATAAGTTTATAAGAGATCTGATCCGTGTATCAGGTAGGACCCATGCAGACCACTTGCTAAGAAATTGAGGTTGGAGAGCCATCAGGTAGGCACACGTGTCCAAAGCATATGCTTTGGACGGTGCGAGATATGTGCACGAACGCACGTTAAACCACCGTGCGTTTGAGCTATATGGGACCCACCTGTAATGCCTATGTGGAATCAAAACCGTGAATATGGTGGGCCACTTCATTTTCACCGTACGTCCAGAGAATCATCCTGATGGAAAATACAGACGGGACGGTACGTCGTTGCTGTATGTACACATGTACGCTGCAAGGTCCTGCAACAGTGATCCATTTATTACTAAAATACCCCCGTGAAGATATCTAATTACGCCCTTTACCCTTTTCAAATTTAAAATCAAATACAAAATCCCCGCCTTTAGTTGTGGCAATGCGACCGGTTGACCGGGCAGCGCGAGTGACCCGGCCTTGAAAGGAAGCGGATTGCCTGTGATCCCGGACACATGGATATTCCTGTGCCCGGGGCTATGTGGGGACCACAGAGATATCCGTGGCAAATCCACTCCACCCATCTGTTTTGAAAGGATAAGATGGAAATGGAATATAAAAATAAGGTAGATCCAACATTCATGTGGATCAAACCATACGAAACAGTGGGGATTGAACGCCTGGGGTGATAGAAGTTTTGTATCGGGATGATATTTGTGCCTGCATTTTATCTGAGTGCTGATAACCCTATGAACGGTTTGGATGACATATAAACATGATGTTCAGCTCCAGTAAGGTTTCATCAGTCGACATTCGAATGATCATGATTGACTCGACCCGTTAAACACAATTTGATTAAGATTCTTTTAATTGTATTTTATTGGTTTTTTTAGGATTATTTAAGGATGTTAAATTTGTTTTTTTAATAATCTATCAATTAAAATTCTCACATTTATATTATTTCTTCCATAAATTTAAGAAAGTTCTCTTATATATTTAAGAGTGCCTTGTGAATTTAAGGCATTTATTGATTAAAGAATACGGTGAACAACCCCATCACATCCTTCCTTGTTTTAATTTGGTATTGGAGTAAGATTTCTCCTCAAATTGATATTTTCTAATAAAAGATTAGGCAGCAATCCCATGGATACTACTTTAGGAAATTATTTTTTAACAGCGGTAGCTTTCGAAGTAGCGCAGTGAGAGAATCGACAAGTTATGTAAGGGCTGCAGGCTTCCATCGATCGCATGACGGAGGTGTTAAGATAACTTCGTATTCATGGCGATGGTCCGCATTCAGTAGGTGCTAAAATTTACAATCATATTAATCAGAGGATGATGTCAGCGGTGAATTGCATAATCACACATAATGAGGTGGGATCCAGCAACGATGAGATCGATGACATGATTTTTTAACATCCCAAACAAGTTGGTGATCAAGTAGATTGGATAGATCGAGAATTTAGAATGAAAATCGATCTTTCTAGCTTCAACGACCAACTCAATTCTTGATTAACTGCTTGAAGTCGAATGTTTCTTCGACTACGTGAATATCTCTTAAGAGAAGAAGGTTAAACTTGTGTCTTACAAGTTAAAGGGCAGATATTTAACTTAGTGGGAATAATTTTAACTCGTACAGATGAGACAAATGAATGCGTCAACTGTACATGACCGCGGATGAAGCAGTTATTGCGCACACGATTCCAACCCAGTGATTACAATAAGATATTGTTCCAACAATACCAAAATTGTCGACAGGATAGTTGATTGGTGATGGGTTATACAGAGAAAACATATTATTTGTCACGAGAAAGACAACATGGTCGAGATGAGGTCACGATAGGCTACCGAATTCATCAATGGCGTACATGTGGCCCCTATGGAAATAGAGAATAAACCCAATACTTTTAAAATTGATGAGAAGCCTTTCGTAAATGAATGGAATTTCGTCAATCACATTGAAGAAATGGAAGTAATAGTGGCATTAGTAGAAAAGAAAGCAGATGTGGGGTACGTGAATATTTCAGAAGATATAAAGCTAGTACTGCGGGAGTTAAAGGCGATTGTGCTCACGGAACTTCCTGACGAATTGTCTCTTATGTAAGAGATTGATTGTTCTCAAGTTGAGTTTATCTTCAACAACATGAAAAATCAATCTACCGACTAAGCCCAAGTTAAGGTCGTGTATGCCCGAGTTTCTAAACCTATATTCGACTTGTTTCCATTGTCTAGAATACTTGGAATGACTGTTGCATCGGAGAATATAGTAGTTCAGGCAGCAACTATTTATGCTGACGTCCAAGAGTTGAATACAAGTTAGATGCTAATAAATGTCAGTATCTGAAATTGAATACGTATCGCAAACCAAGTCCATTGAAAAAATCGAGAAAATTGAACATGTATTGTGATCAAAGTCTGTTGAATAACTCGAGGAAGTTGAACACGTATTGTGAATTAAGTCCATTGAAGAATTTAGAGGACAAGTTTTTTTCAACTGGAGGGGTTTGATGTAGGACATGGATCAAACACATTCTTAACACACATGAATTGGAAGAAGCCAAAGGAGAAATAGACAAAATTCAGTATATTTCAATTGGTTAACAGGTCGAAATTCCAATAAAAATTCTAGATTGGTTGCTGTACAATTTTTACTAATTTCGACAAGTTGACAAGTCAATTTTTTAGATTGATTGCTAGACACTTTTTGCCATTTTCGACAGGTTGACATATTTGGTCGACAAGTCGAAGGCTCTATTCAACATGTCAATAATTCACATAATTTTTATTTTTTGTCTCAGGATGTTTCTGAGCCTGTTCGACTGATTGACTCGACTGGTCGACGAATGGTGAAAATTTGTGTGTTTTTCAGAATTTATTTCCTTATTTCATCAATATTCTCTTAATTACATTTTAGGGTTATTTAATGATGCTAGACTATTTTTTTCATAGTCGATTAATTAAAATTCTTATATTTATATTATTTCTCTTAAATATTCAAGAAAACTCGCTTGTAGATTCAAGAGTGCCTTGTGGATCTAAGGCGTTTAGTGATCGAGTAAGACGGTGATCGACCTCATCACATCCTTCCCTGCGTCAGATGCATTTTGAGCTCTTGTCAATAAAGGGATCACTAGCCCTAGTTGAGAGTAGCAAAATGCCTCCTTAAGGAGCGTGCTAATGAGAGAACTTTGGCATTTCTAGAGACTACAACTATAGTTGACCCAACATAGGAGCGTAAGCAGATGAATTACAGGACTAAAGTCTTTCAAATCTAGCGCGCATGCACAAACATAGAAGGGAATTACCACTGCTGGTTACAACCACAAGGATTAGTTACTGTACTCCTAAAATTTAAAGTCCCATGATTGATGAGCGGTGGATGAGTTAATCCCAAATTAAGATAAACATTATCGCATTGGACTAATTTCAGACTCGACCCGAAACATCTTCATCTAGGAAACCGAGAGGGTGTGTGTATGTTTGGGGGTTGGATTCTTCTTCTTGAACCAATCTTCTCTCTATATAGCCTTTTCAAGTAGAGGGATAATAATCGGTCGTCAAATGTGGCATCTTTTTGTATAATCAGCTGGGAAAGAGTGGTTACACATTTTGATTGTGGTATACTTTTGCCAAACACATTCTATTATTGACGTGGCGATAACAGCCATTCATTTTCATATGAGGATAACTAAAATGCTAAGGCTTCTTGAAAAAGTTGTCTGCTCGGCACGTGCTTTAAAAATATCACGTATGTCACATGTCATGATATGCACCATAGATCTGATTTGCAATATTAACACCCAACTTATTTTCATAACATATATCCCTTTGGGGCATTTGACGCATGGAATTATATGGGATTAAGTGGGATGGAATTGAAAATACCATCATTTAAATCCCACACGAATTGCTAGGTTTATATGCTTTGGAAAATAAGTCATGTATTGAGAAGGGTTACGAAGAATTCATTTGAAATATGGGATTTGTAGGCTGTAGTAGAGGCTTTTTCAATCCATTGGAAATTTGAAATATAGTAGGCCATCTCCCTTGTGCACGGTGAGAATCCAACCGATGAGTATGTTGATGTCAACAAGTTCTGTGGGTCCCACCATGATAAATGGACTATATCCATACCATCTATCCATTTTTTAGTATCATTTTAGGGCATGAGCCTAAAAATTGGGCAGATGAAGAGCTTACATGGACCACACCACATAAAGCAACAGAGATTGAATGACCACCCGTTGAAAACTTCTTGGGGACTACAAAAGTTTTAGATCAAGTTGAAATTTGTATTTTCCTTTCATCCAAGTCTATGTGATCTTATGAACATGTTTGATGGGTAAAACTACACCACGGTAGGCCCTATAAAGGTTTCAACTGTTGATGTCATTATCGCTAGTGGTCTATGTAAGCTTTGTATCTTCCTCATTTTTGGGTCCATGCCATAAAACAGTCACACAAAATGGATGAATGGTGTGGATGTAACACATACATCACAGTGGAGTTCACGTAGCCGGTTAAAGTCAATGCATTAGGAAAGTCAAAGTCAATACATTAGGAAAGTCTGCGATATTTCCAAACTCTGTCTTCCCCGTGTCATGGGTTTTGCTAATTCTATGGGTTAAACCACACTTAGATTTTAAATAAACTCTAGAATTTATCTTTTCAATATTTACATTTCAAACGTGACATATTATATCTACTAAATCATGAGATTTCTAGATAAACTCTGAAAGCATGTTATCATTGCAAAAAATAAATTTCATCTTACTTAATCCCATTTAATTCCACGTGGGAAAGGCCCACTTATTTAGTACATAGGTGCTGGACTGTATATTAGCACACTTATTTAAGTTCACCTGTATGGTAGGTAATAGGTAGGACATATGCTTGGTTGTTGATTGATCTTATTTGACTGAAGCATAGTTTATATTTAGCACTTAATTGTAGATTCAGCCGAGAAATGTAATTTATAATTATTTCATATTTTCTTTATATTAAAACAAATTGCCTTGGACAGTTCAGATCCATCGATGATAGTGGATGAAACAAACGCCGGACGGTTCAGATTAATCGATTGTACTGTCCAAGCTAGCCAAGCTAGCCCACGAACACTAACTTATAACTCGCAAGGCCCTCGTTTCTCAGTCCGAAAAAGAAAGAAATTTGATATTTTTACCCTCTTTCTTTTCATACACGTCCATACTCCTTCCTTTACTGCATTTTCACATTTGCAATAAAAACGAATAACGGTCGAAAAGATGGACGACTACACAAAAAATTGGGTGTATTTATCATTGCAGGGATGCGGAGCAAATCACGCCGACCGAGGATATTTAATTGGAAAAAATGTGGGCCAGGAGCCACATGCAGCGCACCTCTGTTTGCGGAGAAAAAGCTCTGGAAACCACTGCCAAAATCAGACAACTCAGTGCACCCTCTTCCTTGTCCAGTGTGATGGAGATTCGCGCGAGGATAATCAAGCGGGTCACGTGAGGTACGTGGCAACGAGTCGCACGTATAAATGTCTGACACCGACAATTCCATAACGAATGTATTCTATATCTAAGCCGTTCATTCGTTTTTTCCATATCATTTTAGGTTACGAGAAAAAGAGAAGAGCCATATTATAATAAATAGTATTAATTGAATGCTCTACCATTAATAATTTCCAACAACCCTCGATAACATCTCCATAGTGTTTATTTGGCATCTAACCTATTAATGTAGTTATTAATGATCAATGACTATATTTTACGGAAGCTAACTGGCTGATGTACCACACACCAGCTATATAGACGGTGTATTCGCATCAAGCAAGTTCTGTGGGTCACATCATAAGGTATGTGTTATATCCAAACTGTCCATCTATTTTGCTAGCAGGCTTTAAGGCTTGATCCCAAATATAAGACATATAAAAATCAAATGAACCACACTACAAAAAGCAGTGGGGATTAAATGTCTACCATTGAAACCGTTTTGGAGGTTAAAGAAGTTTCGGATCAATATGAAATTTGTTTTTTCTCTTCATCCAGGTATTTGTAACCTTATGAACAGATTGGATGGAAAATCAACGTTATGTTGGGCCGTACCAATTTTTTAACTGAGAAAATCATTATCCTGCTCTTATTTTTTGTGTGGCCCATTTGAGCTTTGGATGTGATTCATTTTTTTCCTATTTCTCTAAAATGATTTCAAACAATGGATGAACGGTGTGGATATAATAAATACATCACTGTGGGGCCATGTAACTTTTATCTCCTTTAAACCGTTCGTACAACTCGGAGCTCGTGGAAGGTCGGAGCTTATCTTCGCAAGACACGTATCTACACCACCTACATAGCTATGTGTGGTGCACCAGCCAATCCGCTTCCTAATTTACTATGTATGGTATGGTCCACCCGTGAATTGGATCTACTTCAGTTTTTGAGATAATGCCATCAAATGATCTGGCAAAATGAGTCGCTGCATGAATATAGAATACATACGGTAAGGTGGGCCTCACGATAATGGCCACACCGTCGCGGGTGGTAACGGATTTGCTACTCCTGCGGTGGTTCGTGCTCTATGAGCCCCACCATAATGTATGTGTTTCATCCATTCCGTCTATCTATTTTTTTAGATAATTTCATATTATATGATAAAAATTGAGATATATTACCAATCTTAATTGGACCACATTATAGGAAACAATGTTGAATGAACGTCAACCATTAAAGGCATTTTGAGGCCATAATAGTTTTGGATCAAGCTGATATTTGTTTTTTCCCTTCATCTAGGTCTTTATGACCTAATCAACAGATTAGATGTCAAATAAACAGTACAATGGGCCTCAGGAGGATTTTAATGGCAGATATCCAATCACTATTGTTTTCCTGTGCTGTGGTCCACCTGAGATGTATATCCTTCTAATTTTTGGGATATAGTCTAACATGATCTGTAAAAATGGATAAACGGAATGGATTAAACACATACATCATGGTGGGCCCACAGAGCACCGACCACCGGCCACCGGGCCCACCTAATCATTTATTCACGTGGTCCCCACCTGACGAATGGACCAGGTGACCATGCCGGGTTAGCTGTTGAGTGGTTGAGCCGTTGGAGAAAAACTTTGATACTCTGGCAGAGCGTGATGGATGATACGCCACCACTTAAAAATTAGTTAGAAATTTCACACATGGCTTACAAGTGATTAAAATTAAACTGTCCAAATTAAGGTACCGGCATAGTCGTATCATGAACCGAAAGTCAAGCTTATTTGAGCATCTGACCGTCCGATTCGTGGATATCTATTGGACGGTTAAAAATGAAAAATATCCAATGGTCCTGTTTCAACAAACAAGTGTTCACGAATAAGCGGGCATTATTTTTAAAAATCAGCAGTAATTATTTTTTCGACCCATCTGATCTTAGGATGCCCAATTTTATTTGAGTTAACAAATGCCATATGTACAATTTCTGAGTGCATGCGTATCGACCTTCACACGCAGCCCGAGTATCATATTATCAAACTTTTCCCGAACTTTTTAACGTTGGTCGTTAAATCAACACTGTTTCCTATGATGTAGTCCACCTGAGATTTTTATATGCCTAATTTTTTGTATCATGATATAAAATTATCTATAAAAATTGATGGACGGCGTGGATTAAACAAATGGGGCCCACAGAGCACCGACAAGTAGCGACTGGCTACTGGCAGCGTCACTAGCCAATCCGCGTCTCTCTGCTCGCGCGAAGCGCACTTGAATTTGTCTGGTACTGATTTCTGGCGCTGCTTTCATGTATAAATATGGAAAGGCTACTCGACCTTACTCCATCGTCTTCTTTCTCCAACGCAAACGAACTAAGATGGCAGTCCTACCCATTCTCATTCTCTTCTTCTCTTCCCTAATCACAGTTCCTGCCTTTTCAGCTCCAGATCTTGATGGTAATTCTACCATCTGATAAAATGCATTTTTCTTCATTCTCTGTTTTTGTTTGAAGCTTTTGAGCTGATTTACTGAGCTGTGTATGTGAGTTTTCGTTTTTTTTTTCTTTTTCATTTTGGTCTTGGGTTTTGTCTATCACTTCTTCTGGGTTGGTTTCTTTCTATGAGAAACATGACAAATATACCCTTCTTTCCTACTCTTCTCCCTCTCCTTTGTTAAACCAGCCCTGCTTTTGCACTTGAAGATCTTGATGGGAACATCTTCGTTTCAAATGGGGTTCTGTACTTTGGTTTTCCGAAGATTTTAATATGTTTGGCTTCGTGTTTATTTTTTTCCTTGGAGTTTGTTCATGTGAGGTTGGTATTTTAACCCTCTGTTTTCTGAGACAAACACCCCCTTTTCTTACTTCTTCTGTCTTTTTCTCATGGGAAACAAAGAAAAAGACAAAGAAATGGGGGTTCACGTGTAACTAGTTAGGGTTGTAATTATCATTTCCTTTTGGGTTCTTTGTGAGAAGATTTCCATTTTTTTTTTTTTTTTACAAGCGGGGTCCACGTTTCAGTGATCCAAATCGTTGATATGATAGGCCTCACCTATTAACTGTTTAGATTCTTCTACTATGAAGGATTTCTGTTGGATGGACCGTCCAAAGTGGAGGCCATGATATCAACCGTTTGGATCACTGAACCGTGGGCCCCATTTACCCTTAATCACATTTCTACTGTTTTCATGTGTGGGATGGGGGAGATGATGATAATTTGGGACCGTCTATCTAGTTTCCCTACCATGGATGGCAAATGCTTCAGAAATACACATAGATCTGATGATCCTAGCCATCCAATCAGTACGCTTTGAAGCAATGGTGGACCATCCCCCAAACATTTCCTACATTGGAGTTTTTCCATTGTTTGTGTACTGGTGTGGCATTTTCTTTCTCAACTGTCAATTTACAACCCACCAATTGAGTGGTTAGGATTATCACACTAGGGTTGTTTTCAGATCAACGGCCTGGATCACTTAACCATGAACCTTGACCCATCCCATTTCCAATCTCACATCTACCTTTCAGCTCTCAGCTTTCACATTTTTTGATTCATGCATGGTTAGATGGATGGATGGATGTAGACAAGTAGGCACACATATACACATACATACATTTATAGGTATGTTATGTATGTATGCATGCATGTATGTATGTATGCATGTATTATTTCTTTCTTCTCACTGCCATTTTCTTTTCTGCAGCACTTCTCCCAAATGGCAACTTTGAAGAATCCCCCAAGCCATCCCACCTGAATAAAACAGTCATCCTAGGCAAGCATGCACTCCCCATGTGGGAAATCCATGGCCTGGTTGAGTATGTATCTGGTGGGCCCCAGCCAGGTGGCATGTTCTTTGCCGTCAAACACGGCATCCACGCCATTAGGCTCGGGAACGAGGCATCGATCTCCCAATCGATACCAGTTAAGAAAGGCTCCCTCTATTCACTGACATTTGGATCTTCAAGGACATGTGCGCAAGATGAGGTTTTGAGGGTCTCTGTTCCTCCTCTATCTGGTGATCTGCCTTTGCAGACCCTCTACGACAGCTATGGAGGGGATACATATGCATGGGGATTCAAGGCTGCTTCGAACATTGCTAATGTTACATTTCACAATCCAGGGATTCAAGAGGACCCTGCATGTGGGCCCCTCTTGGATGCTGTGGCCATTAAGGAGCTCTTCCCACCATTGCCCACAAGAGGTATATGTCTACTTCCCTATTTCTGACTCTTCTATACTATATGCTTCCCTATTATGTGAATTTGGGCTTTTTAGTTACTGTTTGATGTTTTATGTGATGTGTTTGTTTCAATCTATTTTATGATATTGGGTTTTCTAGTTAGGGGTTGTTTGGCAGCATGGATTTTTAAAGGGATTTGGGTTGAAATTCTCTAGGATTTTAAATCCTTGAGATTTTGAACCTTTTAGGTGTGTTTGCTGGGTTTTTTTTTTCCCTCTTTTCTGAAAGGTAACTAGATTTTATTGAAAAGCTAAAACATCAAAACATGATACAACAAACATCCTATTCAGAGAAACAGGATCACAAGATTTTATACATATGCCCTTCCTGACATCTCAATCTAAGCACTCTTAAACACATCCCCCACCAACCCACATTTATTTTGAAGACATCAGAAAACATTGGCTAACCCCTAAAAGACAGCCAAGCAACCAAACTGCTCTCTCAACCTCCCCTACACATTTGGCATGCCAAGTTAGAAGGTGGTTTTCAATAGACATTGGGAAAGCCTACTCCATTTTAAAGAAACTAAGGAAACCCTCCTAGACCTTTTGAGCAAAAGGGCAATGAATGACTAAAATGGTTAATTGATTCTTCGATCTCCATACACATGACGAATATGTTTGGAATGAAGAATATGTTTGGAAGCTTCATTGATCTCTTTTGCAAATTATCAATGGCAAGAATCCTCTTTTTCCTCTCCGACCACAAATGCCACCACCCTGAGATGGGCCTCATAGGACTAGGCTGTGTGAACTTTCTAGTCATCTTTAGGATGCTTTCGAATCACACCATAGAATGATCGAACTGTGGATCTTCCTGACTTGTCATTTTTCCACACAGAGAGTCCTTTTCCCTACGGACTGGAAAGCGTCCTTGAAGTTTTCCTAGAAGCCTCACCAACTCCTCCACTTCCTCACCTGCAAATTCTTTCAGCATGGAGGCGTCCAAATAACCACCCCACCAGACTTGAAGCTTCGATTTTCAAGCCTGTGAAAACCAGAAATTGTTGGCACCCTGGATTTTAACTTGGAATCTTATTGTGTATATTCACACGAAAACAAATTTGATGATGTAAATTGTCTCAAAATTTCCAACATAACCAATATGATCTTGGGATTATAGGTTATTGACAGTGGAATCCACACTTTAGTTGGTTTAGATTGATCTGCCTTATGTCATGCGTACAATTTTTGAGTGCGTACGTACCAAGCACCATGCACAGCTGGAGTATGAAAAGAAGAATTTCAAATCCTTGGATTTTGCATGGCAACAACTTTGGATGATTCCAAAATGGCCCTTTCTATTGAGTCAAAATCCTCTGAAATCATTGCTGCCAAACTTCCTTAAAAGGGGGTGAAATGGATTTTGATCAATTTCCCCCAAAATCCTTGCAAACAAACAGCTCCTTACTGTTTGCTGTTTTATGTGAGGTGTTTGTTTAAATCTATGCCATGATTTTCTTTGTAGTTTCGATTCTGTTTTATTCTATAATGTCACGTTGTTGGTTCTTGTTTTTCTACACTGTTTTTAGGGGAAAGTATTAGATGCTAAAGTGTTTAGTTATCAAGCAGAATCTGCCCACACATGGCAGAGATGTATTTGATCTGAGATTGCTCATATGTTGGGCCCTGCCATTGCTTGGCCATACACTGAAATTTGAATGGTTTTATGATCTTGCCACCAGTTGGGTCTTTTTCCCCATTTACTGCTAACCATTGGTTGGGCTTCTTTCCTATTTACCTATTTCTGTTTCTTCCATACTGCATATGATTTTGGATTTTCTAGTTACTATTTTCTGTTTTAATGCGTTTTTCGATCTATGTCATAATTGTTTGTGATACGAATTTCGATTTTGTTTGCTTTTGTAATGCCATGTAGGTTCTTATTTTTATTTGTTATGTTTTTAGAGGAAAGGATCCAGTGCTGAGAGTTCAGTATCAATCACATTATCCACACACACACAGAAAACATGTATGTGATCTGATTGATGTTCAGTTGGACGCCAACATGGATGGGCCTATACCCATAAATTGGATGGTTGGGTGATATTGCCTCTGGGTGGATCTTTGTCCATTGAATGTCAACCATTTGTTGGTCTTCTTTCCTAACTAACCCTTAATAATCAACAAGTCTTCCAACTGGTAGCCAGGGTCCACCCGATTAGTGTGACTTTTGGAGGACCAGCGATAGCAATGTTTCCTTTTCACTCCTATTATGAGCCCAGTCAGAGAATCTTCAAAACATGTTCATTTCATCAATCTCTTGGTTGGGCGAATCTTTGGAAGATCTGAATTTCATCAGCCACTCAACAATTTCAATTTCCACAGATAACATTGTAAAGAACGGCGGTTTCGAAGAGGGTCCCCATACATTCAAGAATGCCAGCTCGGGCGTCCTCCTCCCGCCCAAACAACAAGACCTCTACTCCCCACTACCCGGTTGGATCATTGAGTCCTTGAAAGCCGTTAGGTACGTCGACTCGAAGCATTTCTTCGTCCCCTACGGTCTAGCTGCAGTCGAACTGGTTGCTGGGAGAGAGAGCGCCATTGCCCAAATCCTAAGAACCGTCCCCAATAGTCTCTACAATCTCACTTTTGTGGTCGGAGATGCTAAAAATGGGTGCCATGGATCGATGCTGGTTCATGCATTTGCCGGCAAAGAGACTGTCCAGGTCTCCTTCCAATCCAATGGAAAGGGTGGATTCAAGGCTACGAGCCTCAAGTTCAAAGCGATTTCTGCAAGAACAAGGATCACGTTTTTCAGTTCTCAGTACCACACGAAGGTTCATGACCCAGTTTCTCTTTGTGGGCCTATCTTGGATCAAGTTAGGGTTTATCCTGTTCGGAAGTGAAATCATAATCACCATACACGAGAATAATACTTTTGAAATATAGAATTTGCAACTTTCATGTGGTCTTTTTTCTTTTATAGTTGTAACCATTCGCTTCACTTATCTAGTGAATGTGTCGGTCCTTTGGCCTTATAGTGTTTCTTGTGCTGTGTACTATCATCTCATCTTCTAGTTCTTTTAAACATATGCGTGTTTAATGCCATATCCTTGAATTGAGAGACCTAGGTTGTTCATCAAATGTTCTAGATAAATGTGGAGGTGGTTTGCGTGTCCTCATGTAAAAGAGAGAACATGGTGCAACTCAGCACATATGTCCAATGTTACAGGCAATTTATCTGGTGGGTTTCATAGAGAATGTATCCACCCTAAAAATCTGGCTGATCCAATCATTTTTTATTTTTATTTTTTTTTCGGCCAAAGAAATAAAGAAAAAAATGCAATAGGCATTAGGCAAAAAGGAAAAAAAGTAGGAACACAAGAATTTTTCATATTTATTAAGAATTAAAATATTTGTAATTACAATCACAAATATCATAAATACTATTGAATAACAAGTAACTGTTGTTGGCACATCATATTGTATTACCCACGGGGACCACTCATGCCATTTTTTTTGAGACGATAGAATTTTTTTAATAAAAAGAAGGGCCAGATGCCAAGGAAACAAAAGAAGAGAGAGACAATAAAACAAAGAAAAGAGAACAACCTACAAATCTAACCAGCTAACTGGAAAATGAGCAGCAGGAAAAACATTAGCTGCATGCGTACACTCAATTACATTCATTTTTGCCTTATTAAAAGCTTCCAGGAAACTGCCCATTCGATTTCAAAGGCAATGATTATTTCTCTTCAACCAAATGCTCCAAAGACCTGCTAATAAGCATAAATGCCAAATTCGTTTCCTGTTCTTACTCTTCCCTCCATGCCAAACCAAGAAAAACTGCTCAATTGATCTTTGAATAATCCATGGAACTCCAAATAGATTGAACAAGCTGGACCACATCTTTGATGCAAAGAAACAATGAATGAATAGGTGATCAACCAACTCCTCATCACTATAGTATAGAAGGCACACATTACGCATTATCATACCGCTCTTTCATATATTGTCAATTGTAAGGACCTTTCTCCCACCCACCAACCATGCAAATGTGGCCACCTTGGAAGGAGCACCATATCGCCAAATAAATGCTATATGACAACCTTGCTCAATATAACCCCCATCTAGTCTCTTGTTCAAGGACTTAATCGAGAATTTTCTAGATTTTTCGATGAGCCACACCAAATCAATATCTTGGAATGCTCAATATAACTCCAAATAGATTGAAGAAGCTGGACCACATTTTTTATGCAAAGAAACAATGAATGAATAGATGATCAACCGACTCCTCATCACTATAAAATAGAAGGCACACATTAGGCATTATCATATTGCTCTTTCGCATATTGTCAATTGACCTTTTTCCCATCCTCCAACCATGCAAATGTGGCCACCTTTGAAGGAGCACTGTATTGCCAAATAAATGTTGTATGACAACCTTGCTCAATATAACTCCCATCTAGTCCCTTGTACAAGGGCTTAACTGAGAATTTTCCAGATTTTTCGATGAGCCACATCAAATCATCATCCTCCGATATTGAAGGGAGGTGATTCGAGGGAAAATTCAGCAACTTTAACACTTCTTCCACCTCTTCATTGATCAAATTTCTTCTACAAGGACCACCCCAAATAACTTCCACACCATGAATGGAATAACACCCCTCAACAGAAATATTTGGGTCTAAGGCAATACATGTCAATCAATGAAATGATATATTCAAATTTTTATTTCCCACCCACACATCTTCCCAAAATTGCATCTTCTTCCCATTCCCTATGAGAATCCCACACATTCAAAGACCTTATGCTTTAATACATTCCCTGACCTCCATAATGATGAGGTCCTATACAATAGAAGAAACTTTTGCCCATCCACCCCCCTCCTCAGTGCCGTATTTTTTACCCAACACATCTCTCCACAAACTTCCCTCTACCCCAAATCTCCACACCCACTTACTAAACAATGCCACGTTCATCGTCTCCAACTTACACATGCTTGCTCCTTGTTGAGACAATGGTTTACATACTTCTTCCTATTTCAAGAAGTGAAATTTGTGATCCCTTATCGGCACCCTCTAAGTGTTCTTTTGGGGTAGTGGCATTGCACCTAGAGCTGTACACGAGTCGAACTGAGTCGAGCTTGGCACAGCTCGACTTGGCTCGGCCACTAGCTGACACTAGATCGAACTTGGCTCAGCTTGTTCCTTGAGCCTGACTGGCCAGCTTGGCTCGGTTCGGTCAGCAGCTTGGGCCGGTTTGAGCCAAGTTTGAGCCTGTGCGGCATTTTCTCAAACACATGAAGTGCACCTTCAATCTCTCACAGTTTGCAAAACAGCAGCAGTAGTTTACAGGTATTTCATCAAACACTCGGCAGGCTGTGTCAAAATCAAGATTCAAGGGTAGTTTTATCATGTAATGTTTGTTTTTTTGGTAGTGATTTGTTTCATATCCAACCTTTCTCGCCACCGGCCGATCCCACGGAGAATGTCTCCACCCGAAACAACACTTCGTTGAGTCATTTCATCAAACACTTGGTGAGCAACATCAATATCAAAATAACCGAGTCACTGAACTAGTTCGATCCGAGTTCAATTCGAGTTGAGGTTCGATCCGAGTTGATTCGAGCTCAGCCAAGCTCGAACTCGGCTTGAAAATTTTTCGAGCTCCAAAAATCAGCTTGACTTGGCTCGAACTCAGTTTCGAACTGAGTCGAATCGAGCTTTTTCTAGTCGAGTCGAGTGAGTTAACATAGTTAACTCGGTTTGTGTACAGCTCTAATTGCACTCTTATGTTTACAATCCCATTAAGCAAAGTCAATACCTGGTGAAAAGGCCGAAGGACCACATTTTCTATTTACAATCCCATTACGCAAAGTTAATACCTGGTGAAAAAGCTGAAGGACTGCATTTTCGATGGCTCTGACATGCAATTGAGTATATCAGGTCATCTAATGAAAATTCTTGGAGTTACAGTAGAATGAATCACCCCAGCTGCTGGATGTGATAGCTGGAACGGTGAAAGCAGGTGTCATGTGTCAAAGTTGTCATTGTTTTGGTCACATATTAATAAGAGGGACTTTCCCCAAATCCAGTGTCTCGGTGGTTTTGGTTCTGGTGGTATTGATAAAGGGTAACCTGTTTTTTTTTTAATGGTTATACAGGCGTTGCTCTTTTCCCCCGAAAGGGCACCTCAGTTGTCAAAGGTGCATCCAAGTGGAATCACCTACCTCCTTGCTCTTAGATAATTCAGTCCTGTCCATTTATTTCATTATATTCATTCCCAGCGTGTAAACTCAAGAGCAAGCCTCCACTCTTTTGGCCTTGCTGAGTGTTAGCTTGGGTAGTGGAAATGAGGCAAAACATTGCCTTTGCAAAGAAACCTCTCTGCTGATAGGGTGTTTATGACATATTTGTTTCAGTCTTGTGTAAGAATGTGGTACCATGACTCAACCTCCTGTTTTTCTCCTTGTTGTTCTCTTGCTGTGAACATTTGTTGTGTGCACCCTGTTTCTCTCACTCACAAACTCATAGAAAGACGAGAACAGTCACTATTGTAAGTAACAATGTGAATGTCATCCCATTAGAATATGATGTGGAGGGCATGGGGGCTTGGACGAGATCCCCTACCATACGGTACCTTAGCTTAATCGTGTTGGATCAATGGCCATGGTGTACTCTTGATCCTCACCATTTGTGGTGAAGACCCAGGTGAGCCTCACAATGGTTTGCTAATCAAAGGCCTTTAAAAACTGTTTTAAATACTATTTTAGTCATCTAAAATAGGTTTTCAACCAGTCAAATAAAAGGTTTAATGTGGATTAGCATTTCCAAAGCATGAGAGGGGCATTTTTCTTTGGGATATTAAAGATCTGACTGTTAAGATGGTAGATCAGAAGTCTATTAAAGGGGAGCCTCCAAGTGATTATCAGTCTCACAGCACTCTGCCCTCTTGATTTTGGCAACGATTGATGGTCGGATCTCAATTTTTTACAAATCTTATTTTATGGGCTTGTTAGAACTTTAGTTCTTGATCTTGACAATACCTTATGAAGTCTATTTATGTAGTTGGATGACTTGTGCCAAACTTCAAAACATCTAAATATCATCAATCTCTTAACAAATTCAAAATTTTCTTTGCACAGATAACCTTGTAAAGAATGGCGGTTTTGAAGAGGGCCCCCATATATTCAAGAACTCCACCTCGGGCGTCCTCCTCCCGCCCAAACAGGAAGACATCTACTCCCCACTCCCTGGTTGGATTATTGAGTCCTTGAAAGCCGTTAGATACCTAGACTCGAAGCACTTCTTCATCCCCGTCGGTCTAGCTGCAGTTGAACTGGTCTCAGGGAGAGAGAGTGCCATTGCCCAAGTCCTAAGAACCGTCCCCAACAGATTCTACAACCTCACATTCGTGGTTGGGGATGCGAAGAATGGATGCCATGGATCGATGATGATGGAAGCATTCGCAGCTAAAGACACCATCAAGGTCCCATTCGAATCCCGTGGAAAGGGTGGATTCAAGGCTGCAAGCCTCAAGTTCAAAGCAGTTGATGCAAGAACAAGGATCACGTTTTTCAGCTCTTACTACCACACCAAGGTTCATGACCCAGTCTCTCTTTGTGGGCCCATCTTGGATCAGGTTAGGGTTTATCCCATCTCCAAG
This sequence comes from Magnolia sinica, assembly GCF_029962835.1. Classification (NCBI taxonomy): domain Eukaryota; kingdom Viridiplantae; phylum Streptophyta; class Magnoliopsida; order Magnoliales; family Magnoliaceae; genus Magnolia; species Magnolia sinica. The sequence goes on along the minus strand of NC_080585.1, from coordinate 6,329,589 downwards.
TGAGACATCATCCCTGAGTAATGATATTTTTAAATTATAGGGTCTGCAACGGTCGCATGGTCTTGGCTTTTGTTGAGCTTTACTAGTGGGCCTTTCCTTTTGTCTTTGTACTATGATCTTATCTCCTTGTGCTTTGAAACACATGTATATTTTATGCATGCAATCCTTGAATTGAGAGATCTCGGTTGCAGATCAAATGTTCTGGAGAAATGACAGCGTGATTCACTCAAGGATCTTGTTGAGGTCATGAGCCTGTGCCAACTTAGCATGTGTGAGGTATCATCTTTATCAGGTTGGTCCCACAATTCAGTCCATCAGGTGGGCCATGTATGTATGTTAAATGTCCTGATTTGGGGCCATGGCATGGTCGCCGTTAACATACGCTTTCCTTTTTTACTCTTTAACTGCCCTTATAAATGGCCTGTAAACTGCACATGTGCCACCATGGGCGCATTGGGTATATATGAACTTCTGAAGATTGGAAATTTGTGATACATTTTTTAAAACCATTTGATTTCTAAGATTAAAAACAAAAAGGAAAGGCAGTTTGTGTGCCACCTATAAGCTCACTGGTGGAAAAGATGGAAAGCTGGTCATCCTCACTGCACACGTGTGACTCATGCATGGCAGGCCCTCGTCTTTGGGATTTTCCTGCAACGAAACAGATGAACATTTCAGTGCAGCTGCTGAACAGGTGCTCAGACCTTCATTCAAGGTAGTATCATGTGTACTTGAGAAATGCTATCCATACCCAACCCAAACTAGGCCTAGTGTGTTCATGGATCTCAGTGTTTCATGCTCATGTAGAGTATGATCATGTTGAATTTTTCTCACCCAATGATTCTATCCACATGATCACAATGTAATGTCTGGGTCATTTATTTGGAAAAGATGATACCTTGAAACGGGGTTGTTAAAATTTCATTTTGACTGGATGATCCTGTCTATATAATCAAGGGCATGCAAAATGAAGGGTAAGTAGGGAGTTTACATGATCAATTTGGGAGTACTCTTCCTTTCTTGTTGCATGGAATGTCCTGGAGTGGGCCTATCTGGCTGGCCTTCAGTCTAGTAGGGGGGAGAGAAATAACAATGTTTTAGAAATTCTTATAGGGAGGTTTTGGGGGTTCCTAGGAGGGTAGAAATTCTTAAGGGGAGGTTTCTGAGGTTCTTAGAAGAATCAAAGTTAGTGGTGAAAGGTGTCTTTGATTTGCTGGGTGTTGGGCTTTTGCCCGGCTGTGGATCTTGAAATCTTGGGCTTTTTGAATTTCATCCCGATTGGATGACCCTATCCCTATCCATATGATTAAGGGAACGCATACTATTATGGGGCATTTGGATTGTAAGTTACTTTACATAAGCTAGTTATGTCTTAAAGTAACTTTACCAATGTTTGGAAAAATTGATAAACAGTATACTTAGAAGCTAAAAAGTAAAATAGTATGTTTGATTTCTAACATCACACTAGTACTTGTCCCGAAAGTTTGTTCAATCTAATTTCTACTGTCGATTATATGAGCCCAACTTTTGATGTGGACTGTTATGTTGGGCCCACCTAGATGCTGTTTTCAATGTGAACTGTCCAATGTGTGGGCTTACCTTCAATGTGGACCATTCAACTTGTGAAGCCCACCTTTGATGTGGCGGCTGTGCATCAGGTGGGGCCCGCTGTGAACTGTCTTCATGTGGGGCACACCTTGATATGGATCTAGACCCATTATTCAGATAATTAGAAGAAGAACTTTCTAGTTCACTTGAAAAAGAACTATTATTGTCAATCTCAAAAATCTGATTTTCAATATCAAAATATACTGAAACGGTTACCATTACTATCCCTAACTAAAAAAATTTCATTAGAGATGAAACTCTCAATGTCACTGACACCTCCTTTAATATCCACTGTCCCTGAAATGAATTACTATGTGGTATGTTGATATCAAGAAGTTTTGTGGGCCCAACAATAATGTATGTGTTATATACACACCCTCATCCATTTAAAGAGATCATTTTAATATGTGAGCCAAAAAATGAGACAAATCCAAAGCTCAAAACACACTATAGAAGACAATGATTAGCCGATGAAACCTTCCTAGGGCAACCTGTTCAGGAGGTCATGCAGACCTGGATGAAAGAAAAAACAAACAAATGTCAGATTGATCCAAAACTTTCGTGACCCTTCAAGCAATTTTCAATGCTAGGTGTTCAATCCACATTTCCCACCATCTCATCACGTGGAGACCAACTTCGATGTGGACCATCCATCATGGATGGCTCATCTTGATGTGGGTCATCCACCATTTGGGCCCACCTTCATTGTCCATAGCACATCACGTGGAGCTCACCTTTGATGTGCACCATCCATCATGTGGGGCCCACTTCAATGTAGGCCATCGATGATGTAGGAGCTGCCTTGGATGTGGGTCATTCATCATTAAGGGCTGACCTTTGATGTGGACTGTCCATTATGTGGGGCTCACCTTAATGTGGATCATCCATCATGTGGGGCTCACCTTAATGTGGGTCATTCATCATGTGTCATGTGGGCTCACCTTCCACATCCATCACCCCATCATGTGGGACCACCTTCCACATCCATCACCCCATCATGTGGGGCCCACCTTTGGATCGTAAGTTATTCTAGAAAAGCTACTTATAGCTCAAATAGCTTATCTTGATTTCTGCTTTTCAAGTAAATAAGCTTGTTTGGTAAACTAGCTATTTGTAAGCTAAAAAGTAGAAAGGCTGTTTGTTTGATCCACCCACTTATTCATCGTCCGTGAGGTGGGGCCAACCTTTGATGTGGACTATTCATTGTGTGGGCTCCACCTTTGATGGAGGCCATCCATCATGCAATGTGAGCCATTCACCACGAGGGGCTGACCTTTAATGTGCACCATCCATTATGTAGGGCCCAATATTGACATTAGTAATCCATCATGTGGGGTCCACCATCAACTTTATTATCCATCAAGTGCGGCCTACCTTCAACATCCATGGGCATCATGTGAAGCTCACCTTTGATGAGGACCGTCCATCATGGGGGCCCCACGTTCAATGTAGAAGGTCCATCATGGGGGCTCCACAATTAATGTGGAAGGTCCATCATATGGGCCCCACCTTCAATGTGGAAGGTCCATCATGCGGAGATTGCCTTGGATGTAGGCTATTCATCATTAAGAGCTAACATTCAATGTGGACCGTCTATCATTTGAGGCCAACCTCAATGTGGGCCATTCATCATATGAAGCCCTCTTTCAGTGTCCATTGCCCATCATGCCGAGCCCACCTTTGATGTGGGCCCCACCTTTCAAGTGAGTTGTTCATTATATTGGTTCACTTTGGACGTGGGCTATTTTATCATAACAGACCAACCTTTACTATGGACCATCCATCCTGTGGGTCCACGTTAATATGGAGTCATCCATCATGTGCGGCCATCTTTGATGTGGACTGTTCATCATGTGGACTCATCATTATCCATATTAATATAGAGTCATCCATCATGTGGGGCCATCTTTGATGTGGGCTGTTCATGACGGTGAGAGGGGCTCCTTTGATATGGTTCAAAAAGAAAACTATAGAAGTAATAAGTCAAAAAGTTATTAAAAAAAAATCTTATTAATAAAATAAAATAAGTTAAAAAATAGCTTATCAGTGGTTATCTAAAAAGGCACTAAAAGAGTACCCATTTATTTATTTATTTGTTTATTAAAAATCGACACCACTAGGTAGTCATCTTTGATCTTGATCACCCCACAATCAGGCAGGCACTCACACCACTGGGTTTACATTAGAGTCGGGCATGGGATGACCTGACTCATTCAGACCTGACTCGATTTGAAGCGAATAGGTGAGTTGGTTCGAATTGAGTAGGCTTAGTCTAATTTGAACTCAAGCTGAGTTGAGTGCGAGTTACCCAATAACTTGACTCAACCTAAAATTCGATTGAGTCAGACTTGACTTGATTCGAAACCTATTCGACTAAGATTTGTGTGTGTGTGTGTGTGTGTGTGTGTGTGTGTGTGTAACCTTAATTTCTAAGTATTTTTAATCTTACTCGCCGCACTCAACCTTGACCCAAAGTCTCTTTCTCCCTCCCTAATCCTCCTCTTCTTCCAAGCCCACTATCACCACCCTCCCACCACCCTCCTCTTATAAGCCCAGAGGCCACCCACCACCATTATCACCCTCCTCCTCCTCTCCCTCTCCTCCCCACTCCCTCCTCGTACAAGCCCAGTAGCCATCCACCATCATCACCACTAGAGCTGGGCATTGGACTGAGTCGACTCGGATTTGGCCCAACCCGACCAGGTTCAGATTTTACATGGCTCAACCCGAACTCGGACAGAACCGGGACCGAGTCTGAGTCAGCTGATTCGGTCAAACCCAAACATGTGCTGGTCTGAATCGATCCGAGCCCGACTCGATCAGGAAAACCAAGTTGGATCGGATTGGGCAACTTCTGGATTGTTTATTTTTTTCAACGGTGTGGAAATCATTATTCTTAGTTTTTCCAATGATGCGATCTACTTGATTATTAAATATACTTAAAATTTAGTATTAACCCATAAAATGATTTGAAAAAATTGATGGACGGTGTGGATAAACAAAACAAATTCAAGACGGGCCCCACATAGTTTATCCAGTAGGATGAAAACGTACAACAAGCTTCTTGAATAAGCTTTACACCAACCATGGGAAGTGGATTGCGTACTGAGTAAACTCTGTGGGATCCATTGTGATTTATCTGTTTGATCCCCACTGTCCATCCATTTTAAAAGTTAATTTCATTTCCATATACCAAAAGTAAAGTATATCTAAAGATCAAATAGACCACACCACAGGAAATAGTGTGACTTGAGTGCCTACCATTGAAAATTTCCGGGGGGCCACCGAAGTTTTGGATCAAGCTGATATTTTTTCTTTACCTCCGTCCAAGTCTTTTTTATCTTATGAACATGTTGGATGACATATAAACATCAGTGTGGGCACTAGAAATATTTCAACGGTCGAAATCATTATTCCCGTTGTTTCCAGTGGTATGGTTCACTTGAGCTTTGTATATGCTTTAATTTTAGGCTCAACGTATAAAATTTGTTGAAACAGCGTATGAGCGGATTGGATAAACTGCATACATTCAAGGTGGGCCCAACTGAGTTTACTCAGTATGATAATGCCTACTGAGTAACTCAGTACGCAATCCCATTTCCTAGCCCACACCAGTTATATATAGCTACTCTAGGCACGTGTCGGGCGAAGACAACACTGACGCTCCTCGAGCTCCGCAGTTCAAAGGAGATCAAAGCTACTGGGCCCACACTGATGTATTTATTATATCTACATCGTTAATCTGATTTTAGAGATCATTTTATAACATTATTCAAAAAATGAATCATATCCAAATATCATCTGGACCACACTATAAATAACAGTGAAGATAATGATTTTCACCATTAAAAAATTTATAGAGCCCACCATAACGTTTATTTTACATCCAATCTGTTCATAAGGTCACAAGTGAAGGAAAAACAAATTTCACAAGGTCCCTACTTGAATGAAGAGGAAAAACAAATTTCATATTAATCCAAAACTTCTTTGACCCTAAAAAGGGTTTCAATGGTAGACATTCAATCTCCTACTAGTTTTTACAGTGTGGTCCAGTTGATGGTTAGATATGTCTTATTTTTTGTCTCAAGCCTTAAAATGAGCTCGCCAAATGGATGGACGGTTTGGATATAACACATACCTCGTGATCAGACCCATAGAACTTGCCAATGTTAAACCAGCCGATCCACTTCAGACACCAGCCAATCCGCTTCCGTCATCGGGTTTGAATGTCAAGACGACAGCCGGTAAACTGCTGTATGCCAACCATTCTTCTGCTGCGACTCTCTCTCTTTCCCTCTTTCTCTCTTCCGTACACAACTATACACCATCTCCAATAGCAGAAAGAGAAGGATTTGATCTCCAATAGCCTTCTTCTTGCTTTCTTCTTCAATAGAAATAGAGAGATAGATAGAGATAGATAGAGAGAGATAGAGAGAGATATGGTGGGGTTTTTTTGGCGCCGAATGAAAAATCTGGATGAGAAAATTTTTGTTTAGAGAGATATTTACATCTCGGGTCGGGTCGGTTCAGACCCTTTCGTTTGGGTTTTCAGATCGGTTTTGTCCGGATACACCTCTTATCCGAACCCGACCCAAAAAACTATCGGATCCGGATTGACAAACTCAATTAGGCCGATCCGAGTCGGGTCGGATCCACCGGATCGGGTCCAATATGCCCACCTCTAATCACCAACCTCCTTCTCTCTCTCGTCTCCTGTCCCTCCCTCATCTCTCGATCCAATTCGGTGCCAACTCAACCCGACTTGATACTTTGGACCGGGTAAGATTCGGTTCGGATTAGTCTAGGCTAGACCCAAACTCGGATTAGGTCAGGCATGCTGGACTCAGTACTGAGTCGGGTCGAGTTTGGGTCAGGCCTATTTCAAAAACGGATCGAGTTGGGTCAGCCCTAACTCATTCCGACTCGACTTGATGCACAGCTCTAGTTTTCGCCACAATGGGCACTCGAACCCATGAATTGGTGTCAAAACTCTTGTGAGTCTACCACTAAGGCATGGTATGGACCCAAAAATACAAAGACCTTACGAAGTTGGTATACAAATTCAACTCCACATTCTTTTTTAATCTTCTATCACTTAGAGATAATTTTCACAAGCTTTTTTCTCTATGTGATAGTTAGGCTAGCATACCTATAGATGAATGAAAGATGGGTGCTCACTACAATTGACTGCCCATCTAACCTTCTTGTCATCCACCTGATTAGTGGACCGACCTAATTTTTGGCTTGGGGAATCTTCACTGTAGGCCCCACATGATGGACAACCCGAATCTGCCATTGACGTTCTGCATGCATGGATATGCATCTAAAGATAACAGAAGGTTTAATCCCTTCCCAATACAAAAACCACTTGAAAAAAGAACTAAAAAAAACATAATCATCATCACCACCACTATATAAGAAAAATCATAATTGAAAGAAATCCAAGTTCTATAAGAGAAAGATAATCCAACTAATTAGTACAGTCTAAAATTAGAAACCAGACTAAAGTAACTAGCATAATAAACTGAGGCTGTGTTTGGCTCGGGGCCAACAGAAAAATGAATCAAGAGCTCTAATTCTTTTCAAAATCTCAAAAACAACATCAAATGAAACTCTAATGTGAGTGTAAGAGCCTCATTTCTTGGTTACTGGAAATCCTAAGATTTCTATTCATTTCAAAATCTCCAAAACAACTTCAAATGAAACTCTAAAGTGAGTGTAAGAGCCTCATTTCTCGGTTACTGGAAATTATACTAAAATTTGAAATTCCAATTTCATTCGTCGGGACTTGAAATAGCCATAAGCCAAACACAGCGACAGTGAACCTACCAACCTAGTATGCAAACATCTAACCTGAAATTAAGTAACTCAGTAATGATGTTTCAGGTGCGCCGAAGAACAGTATTTGGGTTCTGGAGCTCATCACAAACCCAGCCAACAGATTCGTTATTTGACAAATGGTTCGATTCCATCATGGTTCTGTTGAATAGATTGATTTGAGATGGTACATCATAGTTCTCTGGCTTAGCCGTGAAGGGCTGCTCTCTGCTCCTTGGGATTGCATTTCTCCAATTATATGCCCCTTGATCGATGTTGTAGAGATGATTGTATGCATCCAACGCTGAATTCATATATTCGAACGGGTAAGCAGAGTCGTTTAAAAAGGAAGCATCGAGGGCATAATCATTGTATTCTCCAAAGAGACTGTTGGGTGTGATATTATCTTCTGTGCTGTTGAAATTGCAGTTCAATGCCACTGAGTCTATGTCATTCAGATAATTGTCACTTTCATCACACCCCACAGTTGGGTCGATGATTGCTGTCTGTCCATCTTCTTTACGACGAATTTTTGTAGGTCTTTCAGTCCTCTCAGGTTTCCAATGAATCCTACATAAAACCCAGTCATCCAACTGCAGAAAAGCAGGGGTAATTTAGAGTTAGTGAGCTGAAGGAAAGTCTAGCATAAGCATGGGATGATCATCCAGCTGCAAGCGGGAGTAGGCCTGATGCTAAATGGAGAACAAATACTCAACAATGAAGGATTATGAACCATTAGCAAAATTGTTATAAATGTGGATCTGTAGTCAGCAAATCAGTGGACCCTACTATAAATGGACCATTACTTGTATGAACTAATGTTTGATAATGATGCTTACTTCACATTCATGAAAGATTCATCATTAGAGAAGTTTGGTTCTGATGAGAAATGAACACATTGAAGTTTGGTTGTTATGAGAAATGATCAAATACATTTCCAGTATATGAAATTTCACATGCAATTGTCACACTAGTGAAATTCATTAAAAAAATATGGGGTCCACCTTACAACAAAAACAAAATTAGCAAATGAAGTCAGATTTATAGGGCATTTCATGATTCATCATTAAGAGATGAGAAATGATCACATTGAAGTTTGGTTGTAATGAGAAATGATCAAATACATTTCCAGTATATGAAATTTCACATAACTGTCACATGACTAGTGAAATTCATTAAAAAATATGGGGCCACCTTACAACAAAAACAAAATTAGCAAATGAAGTCATATTTACACGGCATTTCTTGTTTCATAATCAAGGGATGAAAAATGATCACATTGAAGTTTGGTTGTGATGAGAAATGTTCAAATACATATCCAGTATATGAAATTTCACATACAACTATCACATGACTAGTGAAATTCATTAAAAATGTGGGGCCACCTTACAACAAAAACAAAATTAGCAAAGCATTTCTTGATTCATCATCAAGAAATAAGAAATGGTCACATTATATTTTGATTATTATTTGACTGTGATGAAAAATGATCAAATACATTTATAGTATATGAGATTTCACATACAACTGTCACATGTGAAATTCATTAAAAAAATTTTAAGTCACCTTACAACAAAAATAAAATTAGCAAATGAAGTCAGATTTACACGGCATTTCTTGATTGATCATCAAGAAAACCTTATTCCAACTCATTGAAAGAAAAAAATCATTTCTAAAAACAAAAGATTGTATTCGTATTACCCGCATACTGCCATCTATTCTTGGAAGATTTTCAGTCGCCTCGGGAACTCTGTATTCATGCATAATCCAATTAGTTTTGGACGATGACGATTTTGTTGGCTTTCCTTTGTAGAAAACAAGTGCCTTCCTGTAGCCAACAATCTTTTTATTATTATAAATAGGCCGATCAGCTCCCGTGGCTTTCCAGTATCCATCACCAGCTGCTCGATTTGGGCGGGTCCCATTCCGATACTTTCGATCCCTAGGAGTGAAAAAGTACCAAAACTTCTCGCCACACAACTGATACTTCTCTGTCATTCATCAAATCAACAAACACTAATACTATAACATCACAGAAAAAAAAGATCAAACTATAGATTTAAAACACGAAAAATCAACACCCACAAGCGTATACAATACTACTAATACACATGCCACCAAGCAAAGATACTCTTACAAAAAACTAGATATAGTCAATTCAGAAATTGAGCAACAATGACAGAAATATTTGGATGGTTAGAAAACTTTAATAGATTATTTTTTAAACCATGGCCCACCTAATGATTTAACCTGATTCTTGAGAAAGAACAGATAACAATATGCTAGGCTGGCATATATAATGACATGTGCATTAACAGATATTTTAATTAGTTAAAAATACAAAATACCGCTATTATAAATACATTTTTATATAAAAAATAAAGTTTGTGAAAATGCTTTAAATATATTTTAAAAATGATTAAAAAAGTTTTTAAAATATCATTTTTAGAAGATCATATAAAACTCATCATGATTATCTTTACAAACCTATGAGGTCTTCAGGATTATATTGGTAGAGATTGACATCGTTGATGTTGTTATAAGGCAAATCAAGATTTGAGACCTTCTTTTGGAGATAATGAATTATTAGCTCTTCGTCGTGAGGATGAAACCTGTAGCCAGGTGGAAAAGACAAGGGAATGTTGTTTTTCTTTCTTTCATCAGGAACATCTACTACTCCTCTTCCTACGGTGTTGGTGTTGTTAGATTCAACACCACCACCATAACGCTGCTGCTGTTGCTTCTGCCCATAATGCTGCTGTTGCTGCAGCTGTTGCTGCTTCTGCTTCAGTTCCATAGGAAAAAGAAGAGGAAAAGAAGAGGAAGAGATGTTTCGGGAGTCAGGTGAGGTGAGAGTCCTAAGAACGATGGATATGTGATTCGATTAGGAGAGATACCGGACGTGTTTATATATTTTCACTTGCTCGTACGGCTCTCGTTTCACTCGTGGGAATGACACACGTGTGGAGTTGCTCATGTGTGAGTTATCAAACTTTCAAGCTTCTATTGGATTCTCCATTTTGGTTGTGGGATCCGAACGGTTCATCGGGTGAGATGTCACATTTTAACCGTACATCCTAATTCTAGGGTTAATTCAATATTCGAGTGGGCCATACCAAAAGGCACGACTTTAGATCGCGCCTATAAGGTCTAAATTCACGTGGGTGGCCTAACAGAGAGGTGTAATTAACTGAATTTTGGGGTCTCTCTTAATCCTGGTGGGTTACGTATGATGAATGGATTGGATGCTTTGGATGCGTATGATGAATGGATTGGATGGCAAATACGGGCGGCGTGGGTCCACACATAATCTAGAAGCTTCCATACCCGTATCCGTACTGTTCTACGTTGTTCCTGGGTACGGATTACTGTTCTACGTTGTTCCTGGGAACGGATGGGGTGTAATACTTTAGTGGGTGTTACCCTTTCCAAATCTCTGGTGGACCACACCACTGGACGTTTGTATTTTTCTTCGTCCAGGTCTGTTTGACTTTATCAACGGTTTGGATGGCAACTAAACTTTAAAGATCTTCTTACGGTGGGCGATGCGAAGTTTTTAATGGTGGGCATTCAATCACCACTGTTCCTGAGGTGTGGTCCACCTGATATTTGGATCTGCGTAATTTTTTTTGTAACACCTCCTAAAATGGGCTTGAAAAAGGATGGGCGGCGTGGATATACATTACATCATCAAGGTAGGCCCTATGGTAGGAGTAACACCCGATAAGGTGTCACCAGGGTAACACCTAATCCACTCCCGTTCCGATGATTGGGCCCACTAACTTCTGTAGTGGGATGATGTTTGGGATCTAGGCATAACATGGATGGACGGTTTGGATGGAACATGCACATCCAGGTGGGTCTCATGCAGTTCGAACGTACGTGAACTCGCGTACTTACTTGATAGTGCTCGGCCCAAACCAAACTCCCTCTCTATCTAGGCGTTTTGAACTTTTGATAGGATACGATTCCCCCACCAGAGCAGCGTACGCAGGTGGATTTTTAGACGATGATCAGAACCATTCATGACATCCTTACAGCCTTCATGCGGTGTAGATCCACTCCGTTCATCAGGTGGCCAACCTGTGTTTGTTTACAGCTACAAAAATCAGCCCGATTCAAAACTCAGGTGGGCCACACTACGGGGCACAGTTGTGATGGAAAGTCCTACGACTAAAATCGTTCAAATTGTGTGTGGGGTCCACCATGATGTGTAGAAGGCATACAATCCACGTATCTGAGGTAGTGTATTAAAATTCAAGACATTCCAAGACCCATGTGGGCACCATAACATGAGGTATAGAGTTTTTAGGCATGATTCTATACCGTTTCCTATATTATGGCCCACCTAACTAGTGGATTTGACTTATTTTCAGGATCCACGGTGGAAATGTAGAGGAGGACCTGATGAACGGGGTGGATCTGATGAAAATTCCTCTCAAAAGCTGCTCGGTTAGTTGTAGGCACGTGGAAACCATACATCCATGGGACATCGCTGCTATCTTGATGCTGCTTCATTGCCACGTGTCCTATCAGAAATGCACGGAGAGATGATCGTATTCTCCTCTAGATTTCTAGTAAAATTCAATTTTCAATTATTAAAAGAGTGTAGATCGTCTGTGTAGACGGGGCCTTCTCATTGGTCGACGCTGTTGACGATGACGTCAACTGATGCCAACTCACAAGATGTATAGATTTTCTCTCCCCCAAATAAGGACCGCATACGGTACCACCGAACTTTTGACGTGTGGAAATTTTCTGGGCCCCACCACGATGTATGTGCTAGATCCTTACCGTCTATTTTTATTTTTATTTTCAGATCATTCTAGGTATTAAACTAAAACGAGCCACATCGGACCACAACCGAGAAAGCACGAATAATGTTGAAGTCTTCTAATGGCTCACCTCGATGTTTATTTGCCATCTGACTTATTAATAAAGGCAGATCGACGTGGAAGAAAGAAAACAAATATCATCTTCATCCAATCAGCTTCATCCAAGCCTTTTGTGGTTATGAGACGTTTTCAACCGTAGGCGTCTAATTCTCACGGTATCCTATGGTGTTGTCCACTCAAGCCTTCGAGCTGCCTTCTATTCGAACTCATATTCTGATCTAAGAAATACATCATAGCACATGGAAATTTCACGCCTCAAGGAATTTTGTTGTTGGATGTGTTGTGAAATAAAAACAGATAGTGTTTTGGCCACACCATGATGTATGTTTCAGATCAACGCTCTCCATTCATTTTTTTTCATATCATTTTAAGGTATTAGTACAAAAATAAAGCAGATCTAACCATTCCATAGAAAACAGCAGAATTGAACTTTTACTATTTAAAATTGTTTGGGTCACATAAAGGCTCTAATCAAACTGATGTTTAACATTTATATTTTTACTTCCATGTCACCTTATGCCATGGAAAGGTTTCAATGGTAGTCATTCAATTCCCACTTATTTATATGAGTGGTTCACTTGAACTTTGTATGTGGCTTATTTTTGTCCTCTTAACCTTAGCATAACCTGAAAAGATGAAAGAACGGTATAGATATCACATTAGCATGATCTGAAAAGATGGAAGAACGGCGTAGATCTCACTTATACACCATGGTGAGGCACATGGACGTTCCACACGTTAAAAACCGATTTTTTCGGAGCTGATGTCATCAGCAGTTACATGTAACAATCAGAAGAAACAGTGAACACATCGGGCGTTGACCACCTAGATATATTTCATAAAAAATCGATTGGATTTGCTTTATCATAAAATTTAAAATTTTTAAAAATTATCTGGTACTAATGATACATACGGTAATAATTGAATGGCGTACAGTCATATACGTGGGACCCTTATTTTCAATGATCCAAACCGTTGATAAGATAGGTCTCATCCCAAATGATTCATGAACCAAAGGTCGACCCTAGCTACTTGAGGCTGAATGAGAACCGTCAACGTTATCTCTTTTCTTATGTTTTATATATATATTTAGTGGGACACTATCGAAGTTTGAGAACTTTTTCACCTAAAATATTTATGGTATATGTACGGCTAAAGTGTGCCCAATAACATCAATGGTTTGGATCAATGACTGTACACTCAGAAAACTGACTGCACCGTGCAAAGCGCTCGGTACATACATTCAAAGTATCTCGTTGATAACTACTCAGTTACTAGAGCTTATTCTTCCTTACCATCTTTCCGGATAACATGCCGATCTTGTAGGACATCCGTACAACGGAAATGATACACGTCAACATGAAGATAACTATTCTAGGAAATCACGCTGACTCATTCGCTAAGTGGGCCACACTTGTTTTTTGAGTCAAACCTTCGGGTCGCCGTTGATTCTAACGGTGTGGCCCATCTGACGGGCAGTCCGATCTACTCTTTGTGACAATTGATCTTCAAGGAAGGGACACCTGTTTTCTCATGTACAAGTAGCATGTTAGCCAGAAATACTGTACGGCAGACGTGGCCCCAAGAGATGAATAAATATTTTACACATTGCTCTACAATGGACCATTAAGTTATCATCCTATCCGTTGAAAATGTATGCCAACCCACCTTAAGCTTCTTGGTAAAGATTTTGGCTGATCCATTGATCAGATGGGCCACACAGGTAAATGAGTAAATCCATTTGCCTTTCATTAATTTATATGGTGCAGACCATCATCTGCCTAACTTTTATGCCAGTGTGTCTTCAAGATGCGGACTGCATTTTCAACGGCTCGGATTCATATAAACGTGAAATGTTGGCCATATTCTCTGGATGGACGGTAGTTTCTCAGCCAATGAGGGTAGTCTGCTAATCCCACACGCGTGTCTAGCCAAGTCCACTATACGCTCCTACAAATGCCGACATGAAGATCCAAGCTGTTGGTTACGTGGGTCCAACGTCTAGATACTTGACCCGAAAAATCTGGGCGGTGCACTATTTATGCGGGGAACGGACGGTGGCGAGTGTAAAATATACAGTTGGATTGTCAGCTTTTCAAATTTCAACAGGATTCTGGAGATTTCAGTCGCTGAGATAGTTTGTCTCACGTGCTGGTTGTGCCGTGATTTGAACCGTCCGTATTACCGCTAGCTTGTGGACCACACACCACCGACCTGGCTGGTGTGTGGACATCACCAAGTTATGTGGGTCCCATCATGTGTTATATCCGAACCGTCCGTCCAGTTGGAGAGCTAGTCGTAAGGCTTGGGCCTAAAAATAAGACAGATCGATACAATTATCAAGTGCATCACACTGCAAAAAGCGGTGGGGATTGAATGTCTACCACTAAAACACTTTTAAGTCACACAAGTATTGGATTAATATGATATTTGATTTTCCTCTTCATTCATATTTTTGTGACACTATGAACAGATGGGATGAAAAATAAACGTTACGGTGGTCATTTGAATGTTTTAACGGTGAGAATCATTGTCCCACTGCTATTGATGGTATGGTCTACTTGAGCTTTAGATATGACTAATTTTTAGATTGATTCTCTAAAATGATCCCTCCAAATGGATGAACGGTGTGGATATAATAAATACATCATTGTGGGGCCACATAACTTTGATCTCATTTGAACCGTTAGTACAACTGGCCGCTCGAGGATAGTCAGCGATCGTCTTCGCACCACACGTACCCACACCAGTCACGTCGGTGGTGTGTAGTATACTTCCAAAGTGTTATACCATAATCGGAGACGGATTGGCTACTCCCCTGCCACCAGCCAACGGCTGATGGTCGGTGCTCTGTGGGCCCACCATGATTTATATGTTTCATCCATCCTGTCTATCTATTTTTCTATATCATTTTTGGTATGAGACCAAAAATGTGGTATATACCAATCTCAAGTGGACCACGTTACGGGGAAGTGTTGAATGAACGTTGACCATCAAAAACTTTTTATGGGCCGTAAAAGTTTTGGATCAAGCTGATATTTGGTTTTTTGCCCTTCATTTGGGTCTGTATGACCTAACAAACAGATTCGATGTCAAATAAATTGTAGCAGTGGGCTTATGAGGGTTTTAATGATGGATATCCAATCACTGTTGTTTTCCTATAGTGTGATATATATGAGATTTATATCCTCTAAACTCATCTATAAAAATGAATGAACGTAAGGGATGAAATACATATATCATGATGGGCTCATAGAGCACCGCCATGAGCCACATGCTGGTGGGAGGAGAGTAGCCGGTCCGTTTCCACCGTAATCGGACGCTGATTTCCTGCTAAAGCCTTTCGCAGGAAATTTTTGCCTGTGAACCCAGGTTGGGCCTACTGAGATGTTTACGAGAAATCCACCCTGTTCATCCGTTTTTTGAGTTCATTTTAGGATTCAATAGAAAAAATGAACCGGAGACAATGCTTAAGCGAGCCGTACTAATGGAAAAGGTGTGTAGGGTAATTCCTACCGTTGAAACCTCCCTGGGTCGACAGTGATGTTTACCTGCCATCCATACCGTTCATAACGTTATTCCTGTTGGGATGAATGAAAACACAAACATTAGCCTGATTCAAAACTTATGTGTCCCAATAATATTTCAACATTAGACATTCAATCCTCACGTTTTCGGTCCACTCAAGTATTACATCTGACTTATTTTTGTCATTTTATTCAAAAATGATTTCACAAAAAGAATGGATGGAATGGATTTCTTAAAAACATCACCGCGGCCCAACCTAAGTTTCCACCGTAGCAACTTCATGTGAAGGTCTTGCGCAGGAACTCAGCGTCGTCATAATCGTAGCGGATTTCCTGCTAGAGGTTTTCGGAGGAAGTTACTCAATGTTTAGCAAGTTGTGTAGGTCCCACCATGATGTGTGGGCTATATCCACATCGTCGACCCATATATCGAGATTATTTTAAAGCATGGGCCAAAAAATCAGGTAAATCTAAAGCTCAAGTGGACCCCACCATAGAAAGCAACAGGGATTGAATACTTACCATTGAAAACTTCTTTGGGGCCACATAAGTTTTGGATCTACCTCATTTTTAGGCCCATGCCATAAAATGAGGTTACAAAACAAATGAACGGTTTAGATATAACACATGTGTGTTATTCTTAGTAATTTCAAATGATGGTGGGTATATTCATTCAATATACCACCGTATTATCAACAAAGCATGGCATTAATTTTATCCCATGGTATTAGGGGACAATCCCTGCCATGGGTAATAATTATGTTTTTTGAATCCCATCCCACCTAATCCCTTCTAATCCCACCGCCCAAACAAACCTAAGTTTCCACCGTAGCAACTTCATGTGAAAGTCTTGCGCAGGAAATCAGCGTCCTCATAATCGGTAACGGATTTCCTGCCAGAGGCTTTCGGAGGAAGTTACTGGACTAGTATGTTAGGTGGGCCAACGCGATGTTTGTTAGAAATTCACCCCCTCCATCCGTTTTGCAAGATCATTTTATGCCATGCGACAGAAAATGAGGTCAGCCCAGTTGGAATGACCTCATAAACGGTTTGGATGGCATATAAACATCAAGGTGAATCTTAAGAAGGTTTCAACCGTAGAAAACTCTTTTCCCAGTTTTCCTTCTCTTGTGGCCCACTTGAGTTTTGGATCCACCTATCTTGGGTCGCGTTTCCTAAAATGACCTTGCAAAACGGATGCACGGGGTGGATTTCGAACAAACATTACGGTGGCCCCAGCTGGCATCCCATACTGGGAAAGGCTTCATGTACTATAGCAGGAATATTCCGATCAGGTTACAGAATATTCTGCGATTTTAGACATGTGTTCTCGGTGTTGGCTGTGCTGGCAGTGTTGGTGCAACATTTTCGATAGAGCTTATCTCAACACTTTGTTGAGTCACGCTTCTTTTAGTGAAAATGCCCATCATCCAATTCAAACCGTTAATCTAACCGGACATTCACATGTTGAAATTGAATCCTAGATTGCTTGATATGAGCTCGTGACGGTTCTATAATATGTAGAGTTGTACAGGAATTGAGTTAGCTCGGTTAACTCGCTAGACTCGATTCGAAAAAGCTTGATTCGACTTGGTTTGAAACTGAGTTCGAGTCAAGTTGAGCTTATCTTTGAAGCTCAAAAAAGTTTCGAGCTGAGTTCGAGCTTAGCCGAGCTCGTATTGACTTGGATTGAACTAGTTTGTTGACTCAGCTATTTTGATATTGATGTTGCTTACCAAGTGTTTGATAAAATGACTCAATGAAGTGTTATTTCGGGTGGATAAATTCTCTGTGGGATCTGTCAATGGTGAGGAAGGTATAGATATGAAATAAATCATTACAAAAAAAAAAAAAACAAACATTATATAATAAAACTACTATTGGATCTTTATTTTGATGTCGCCTGCTGGGTGTTTGATTAAATATCTGTAAACTACTGCTGCCGTTTTGCAAACTGTGAGAAATTGAAGAGGCACTTCATGTGTTTAAGAAAATGCCGCACAAGATCGAACTCGACTCGAACTAGCCTAAGTTGTTGACTAAACTGAGCTGAGCTGAGCTAGCTAGTCAAGCTCAAGGACCAAGTGTAACATCCTGGATTTTCATTGTTTTGGATTTCCAAAAAAATCCATCAATTTTTATTTTTTTAAAATTTTATTTAATTAACCTAAATATTACTTAATAACCATTAGCACTCAATGTCAGTGTATACAGGGGTGGTATCAGTAAAGATCCGCACTAGTCCGATTAATCAGCCGTAGGAAGCCAATGAATTCGCCCGATCACTTGAACATCATATGTAGTGTAACGTCCCGCCCAACCAGAACAGTGTCCTCGGACGTCCACGTAGGATTTATCACAGGACCGTTCGTTTAAGCCACTCGTAGTGAGGTATCACAAATAAATTAGACCAAAATTAACCCAATTGAATAGGTCAGACGGGTCCTGATAGATCCTGGTGCGGGCCTCCAAGCCAAATAGCCGTTAACACCTAATGACAGCCCGTGCAGGCTATACCGCGACATGGGAAGGTCGGAAAATTATAAAAATTTAGGGGAGTATAGATCTCACTGGACTTGGGGACCATCGCGGACCATGGACCCAGTGGACACCCAAAAGTGAAATTTGGCACTTGCCAGATGCGCCCCACTAATGCCAGAATTGGAATCTGACACGGATAAATAAAACTGAGATGTAAGACATTTTAACCGTCGAATTTCTTCATAATTTACAATGAGGATCTAATGTATTTTCCTACGCCCGCCCACAAAATCTGGGTCCCGATCGTGGCACGGTGACCGTTGATCGTGAATCAGACCCGTGCGACCAAACCCTATATCCGATCGTCCCTAAATTTTGCATGGCCCTTCATCGGGTCATGGAGCACCTATCCTATTAGTTTTATGGTCAGAGGGCCACCAGAACTGCCCTGATTCTCCAAACAAGATCTAGACCACTCGTTGGTGGACCACTAGTTCCAAAACTATAGAATAATGTCCATCTTAGTGGGCTTGACGCCCATCGTGGGAGTCGGACCGGGGTACTATCCAGAACCGCTCAACTTGAGCCAAAAGACGAGTGCATGAGAAGTGCAAATACCCTAAAGGAAGGAGTTGAAACTTAAGTGGATTAAGTCGTCCACTCTTATGCAAAGTTGAGAATTTCGGACCGTCGGTTTGCGACCAAACTTTATCCGTGGAGTAAGGACATTTCCCTGCTCATATCCGTATAGCCGCGGCCCTGATCAACTATCGGTAACCATTGAACAGACTTTTAATTATATCTGTCAATCGGCGCGCCCAAATGGCGGACCAATCATATACGTACGTAGATCATCATTAGGACCAATTATCCAACGGTGGGTGTCGACTCCTACGCTCCATAGTGGGCCCTAGAGCTTAGAAAGACCCTCTCATAGGTCTAGTATAGTAAAAACCCAACACTTGGGGCCATTTTCACCAAATCTGGCATTATAAAAGGGCCTCATTTGGGGCACCCTTCCCCTCATACGAATTTGCCCTAGAGAAAGGAAAAAGAGAAGAAAGAAAAGAGAGAAAGGGAGAAGAGGAAGAGGAGAAAGGAGAAGAAAGAGAGAGGAAGAAGAAAGGAAAGGAGTGTGTGGTAGGAGGTAAGGCCCAAGGAAGCTTGAGGCCTTAGAGAAATACCTTTCCTTTCCCATATCCACAACTACAAGCCACTTCTATCCGAATGAGGAGGTAAACACCCATCATTTTTGGTAATATTTGGGTTTGAGGTAAGAAATGCATGTAATCCTAACATGCAAGTTCATTTGGATCAGGATCTCTACGAATCGACCCATGAGTTTGACAACTCTAGATCAATTCCTAACGTCTTCAACGATCCATAGGTGCAGACTATTATCCTTATGTGGCCTAGCACCGATTATAGTAGGAGTTTAATGATTTTGTTTGTTAGGTATGATGTATTGAAGAATCTAGAGGAAACCTGGGGATGACATGTTGGAATTGTATGAATTGTATGTTTATTTCTCTTTGATTTTAATCTTGCCTCTCTCATGATCTAGTGTATGGATGATTACATGCTCATGTTTGGTAAATTTCTTTTTCTCATATGTGTTGCTTCGTATTGTATATGATTCATTTTCTCTTATGTATTTGATCCCTTGAGGTGTAGGAAGTGCTTAACTTCCTCACCAACCCACACCACACACATACACCTTATTCATGATATTAATAACTTGCTTACTAGAGAAATTTGAATTGTATGTTGAGCAATATGAGAACATGGTGTTGAATATGCTCGATGTTATATTGGTAGTTGGCATGTTATGAGTCACTATTCCTATCCTTGGATTGGTCAGGAACACGAGGAGAGCGAAGGTGGTTCCGTTGGTAGGACCACCTTGAGGCTAAACCCATGGGTTTGGGCGAGTACGTGTGGGCGGCAGTAGTTAGGCTACATGGGTCGCTTGTACTCGATGTCGTTCCGCCACATACTTGCCTAGGCTCGTGCGGTTTTGTAATGCCCTGAAAATTGGGAGTCGCACATACACTCGACTCCCGAGTTTTCAGGTGTCACTTATAACCGATTTTCCTTAATATGCATTTAATCGGGTTTAAATGTGCAGCCTGGAGTTCTTGGAACATGAAGCACAAATGCACCTGTCGACTGAAATGAAAGATAACTAGCATATATATATATATACACACATATACATGACCAAGAAAAAATAATAAAGGGTCACACATGGTGTCACCCAACAAAATCACAAAAGAATAATATGTGTAAAAAGAATAGAGCTGAGCCTTCTGCGCAGCGATCCAACGTGCCATCTGCAGGTCCGATGAGGGCCCGTCATCAGCTGGAAGCAAGAGATCTCGTCCTCCTCGAGACTCGCATCACCAAGCTCTATGTAATTTGTACCTCCTGCATCTATAAGCGGGTCTGGTTGGTGTTTTAAAACACCGTCCTAGAGTGGGAGTGAGTGATCAACTCAGTGGGTGCTATTAGTCTTAAGTTGCAACAAACATTAGTTATAATAGGAATTTAATGAAAATCAATTATTCACAAATACCTAACTAATCTTATTAATGCACATGCATGGTGGATGATATGATGTATGCCCTTACCACAACTCTCCCTCGAGCGACTCCATCTAACGATCGCATATGTCAACACTCCCTCAGTGTGACCTCGACTGCCGAGTCGCCAACTTAACTAATGTCGTGCAATGATGATGTTAACCGGGTTTTTAGTTAAGTCCATTCATCTAGTAGATTTGAGAATCTGATACACCCTACATATCAAATGCCCTGAACTAGTTGCGAGGCCAAGGCCCCCCAATGTGTGAGGCCGAGACCCCGCTATCCTTGACCCCATCGGGTTTCCCCTATCCCCGACTTCAAGCACATGGGGGGTGCTGAATGTGGGGTCGCTCGCTATCACTATGGGGAGGCGCGTCACCCCAGCGTAGGCCGACAGCTCGGACATAGTGTCCCATTCCACCATGCCCGGCTCACGAGACCGTGGATCAATATTCCATCCGGTATCGATGAGCTACAACGGTGGTGAGGTGTTCCAGTTTCTATACATATGTGAGCAAACAAGGTTAACAAACTAGGTGGGTCAGCCAGTGGACTAAACCACACGAGCCCAGGCAAGTATGTGGCGGAACGACATCGGGTACAAGCGACCCATATAGCCTAACTACTGCCGCCCACACGTACTCGTCCAAACCCATAGGTTTATCCTCAAGGTAGTCCTACCAACGGAACCACCTTCGCTCTCCTCATGTTCTTGACCAACCCAAGGGTATGAATAGTGACTCATAGCGTGCTAACTACCAATGTAACATCAAGCATATTCAACACCATGTTCTCATGTTGCTCAACATACAATTCAAATTTCTTTAGCAAACAAACTATTAATATCATTAATAAGGTGTATGTGTGTGGTGTGGGTTGGTGAGGAAGTTAAGCACTTCCTACACCTCAAGGGATCAAATACATAAGAGCAAATGAATCATACACAATATGAAGTAACACATATAAGAAAAAGAAATCAACCAAACATGAGCATGTTATCATCCATACGCTAGATCATGAGAGAGGCAAGATTAACATTAAAGAGAAATAAACATGCAATTCATACAATTCCAACAACATGTCATCCTAGGTTCCTCTAGATTCTTCCATACAACATACCAAGCAAACAAAATCATTAAACTCCAACTATAGTTGGTGCTAGGCCACCTAAGGATAATAGTCCGCACTTTAAGAAGAGATTTTCATTCTTTGAGATCTTAGGGTTTGGGGATTTGGGTAAAACCACCATTTTCTAAATTAAAATCAAGAAAGACAACATTAATGCCTAGAAATCTACACTAAGTTGCTCTATTGAAGGGAAATATACCATTCTTACCTCCGCTTCTTGCCATGGGTGGGTTTGGTGGAGGTTTCCTTGGAGAATGGGTAGAGAGTTGCAAGGTTGAGCTTCCTTGGGCCCCACCTCCTACCACATACTCCTTCACTTTCTTCTTCCTCTCTCTTTCTCCTCCTTTCTCCTCTTTCTCTTCTCCCTTTTCTCTCTTCTCTCCCTTTGTTCCCTAGGGCAAATTCGTATGGGGGAGGGGGGCCCCAAATAAGGCCTTTATATAGTGCTAGGTTTGGTGTAAATGGCCCTAAGGGATGAGTTTTCACTATACTAGCCCTAGGGGAGTGTGTTTCTACCATTTGGGGGCCACCACAGGGCGTAGGAGTCGGCACCCACCGTTGGATAGTTGGCCCTAATGATGATCTACGCATGGATATGATCGACCCGCCATTTGGATGCACCGATCGGTGGATATGATTAGAAGTCTGTTCAACGGTCACCGGTGGTTGATCGGGGCCGCGGTTATACGGATATGAGCAGGGAAATATCCTTACTCCACGTGTGAAGTTTGGTCGAAAACCGACGGTCCGAACTCCTCAACTTTGCATAAGAGTGGACGACTCAATTCACTTAAGTTCCAGCTCCTTTCTTTATGGTATTTGCGCTTCTCATGCACTCATCTTTTAGCTCAAGTTGAGCGGTTCTGGACAGTACCCCGGTCCAATTCCTGTGATGGGCGTTAAGCCCAGTAAGATGGACATTATTCTATAGTTTTAGAATTAGTGACCCACTAACGAGCGTTCTAAAGCTTGTTTGGAGAATCGGTGCAGTTCTGGTGGCCCTCTGGCCATGAAACTTATAGGATAGGTGCTTTATGACCCGATGAAGAGCCATGTAAAATTTGGGATTGATCGGATATGGGGTTTGGTCGCACGGGTCCGATTTGCAATCAACGGTCACCGTTCCACTAATGAGCAGGGAAATATCCTTACTCCACGTGTGAAGTTTGGTCGAAAACCGACGGTCCGAACTCCTCAACTTTGCATAAGAGTGGACGACTCAATTCACTCAAGTTCCAGCTCCTTTCTTTAGGGTATTTACGTTTCTCATGCACTCATCCTTCGGCTCAAGTTAAGCGGTTCTGGACAGTACCCCAGTCCAATTCCTGCGATGGGCGTTAAGCCCAGTAAGATGGACATTATTCTATAGTTTTAGAACTAGTGGCCCACTAACGAGTGTTCTAGAGCTTGTTTGGAGAATCGGTGCAGTTCTGGTGGCCCTCTGGCCATGAAACTTATAGGATATGTGCTCTATGGCCCGATGAAGGGCCATGCAAAATTTGGGATTGATCGGATATGGGGTTTGGTCGCACGGGTCCGATTTGCGATCAACGGTCACCGTTCCACGATCGGGTCCCAGAGTTTGTGGATGGGCGTAGAAAAATACATTAGACCCTCATCATAAATTATGAAGAAATCTAATGGCTGAAATGTCTTACATTTCAGTTTTATTTACACGTGCCAGATTCCAATTTTAGCATTGGTGGGGCGCATCTGGGAAGTGTCAGATTCCACTTTTGGATGTCCATTGGGTCCGTGGTCCGCGATGGTTCCCAAGCCCAGTGAGATCTATGCTCTATTGAATTTTTATAATTTTCTTACCTTCCCGTGTCGCGGTATAGCCCGCATGGGCTATCGCTAAGTGTAAACGGCCATCTGACTTGGAGGCTCGCACTAGGTTCTATCAAGGCCCGTCTGGTCTATTCAATTGGGTTAATCTTGGTCTAATTTATTTGTGATACCTCACTATGAGTGGCTTAAATGAACGGTCCTGTGGTAAATCCTACGTGGACGCCCCAGGACACTGTTCTGGTTGGGCGAGACGTTACACTACACCTGATGTTCAAGTGATCGGGCTGATTTATTGGCTTCCTACGGCTGATTAATCGGACTGGTGCGGCTCTTTACTGGTACCACCCCTGTATACACTGACATTGAGTGCTAATGGTTATTAAGTAATATTTAGGTTAATTAAATAAAATTTAAAAAAATAAAAATTGATGAATTTTTAGAAATCCAAAACAGTAAAAATCCAGGATGTTACAGGTTTAGTCCACTGGCTGACCTACCTGGTTTGTTAACCTTGTTTGCCCACATATGTATGGAAACTAGAATACCATACCACCGTTGTAGCCCATCGATACCGGATGGAATATTGATCCACAGTCTCATGAGTCGGGCATGGTGGAATGGGACACTACTGTGTCCGAGTTGTCGGCCTACGCTGGGGTGACGCGCCTCCCCGTAGTGACCACGAGCGATCCCACATTCAGCACCCCCCATGTGTTTGAAGTCGGGGATGGGGGAAACCTGACGGGGTCAAGGATCGTGGGGTCTCGACCTTACACATTGGGGGGCCTTGGCCTTGCAACTAGTTTAGAGCATTTGATATGTGGGGTGTATCAAATTTCCAAATCTGCTGGATGAATGGACTTAACTAAGAACCCGGTTATGATCACTCACTCCCACTCTGGGACGGTGTTTTAAAACACCAACCAGACCCGTTCATAGATGCAGGTGATACAGATTTCGTGGAGTCTGGTGATGCGAGTCTCGAGGAGGAGGACAAGTTCTCTTACTTCCAGTTGATGAGCAGGACCCCGTCGGATCAGTAGATAGGTCGTTGGATCGCCGAGCAGCGGCTCAGCTTTATTCTTTTGGACATGCCATTCTTTTTTGTGAATTTGTTGGGCGTCACCTTCTGCGCCCGTTTGTATTCTTTTGGACATATATATATATATATATAGGTATAGTTGATTTTCTTCCATTTAAGTAGACTTGTGTGGTTGTGCTTCATGTTCCAGGAAATTTCAGAATGCGCATTTACACTGAATTAATCGCATATTAATGAAAAACCAGTTATAAGTGACCCTGGGAACTTGGGAGTCGAGCGTATGCACCACCCCCAATTTCCAGGACGTTACACCAAGCCAAGCCGAGTTCGAGCTAGGATCAGCTAGTGGCTAAGTCGAGTCGAGCTGTGCCAATCTCGACTTGGTTCGTTTCGTGTACAACTCTAGCAATATGTTGAATCTCTATTTATATATCGTGTAGCCCAGTCGACATTATCTTAAGAGAATCAGCCCAAGATGAAAATGACTTATCTTGATTTATAATATTAGGTGCTAGGCTCGGCAACAACTCAGGCATTATTTATACCTGAGTTTCATCTTCTTGTCTAGGATGTTCAGTAGTGTTAAAAGTGTTATGACCTCTAAAGTTATGGTCACCAGGTAATTTCATGTTGGTTGTGCAAATAATTGTTAGCCTTTTATACCAGTGCACAACAAATATTTATGACAACTTAATAGCTTGAAGTCCCACCCGACATGTCAAAATTATTGGCTCTCAGTTTATTTTTTATCATGTGATGTGTGTGGGCATGTGAGAATCAATTATGCGGCTTGATTTAAACCAAACAACTTTAACCCCAAGTGTTGAGATAGACAGATATGTTATATGTGATTGTATATAACTGAGACCTGAGAAGATCGATCACTTATTTAACCATTCACATAAAATTATTATAAGATGATCAGGCAACTGTCGGAGGGTGGGGTTCTTCATTCAAAAATGAGTTGCAGTTAAAGACTTTTAGTATATATTAAAAAAAGAACAATTTCTCTCTTTGCTTCTTAAAATTGTCTCTAGATTATTGTTTGTTAGTTAGTTAGTTCTTTATTTTTATTTTTATTTTTTTATTTTATTTTTAAAAAATTTTTGCAACTGAATTTGTCAAGTTAACTCACTTTGATTTGAGTTTTGCATGCTGGTTAAAGCCCATGCACACAAGTGCCCCGTTGGGATCGGATTATACTCGTTGTATCTTAGAGGCCAATTGCCTATGATTCCTATTGCAGTTTGGATGCAGTTGAAGGAAGGTAAATTTAGTTTAAAGCGTAGTGACCCAGTCACACCTACACTCAAAACAATAAAATTTGTTTACTTCTGTTTAATTTGATTCTTGTTTTTCGAATTTTCTGTCAACACTATTTTCCAACACATGTGCCACATATGGCATATGCAACATCTGCCACCATCTTCAAGTATTTCACATGTGCAAACGTCCTCCACATGTGCCAATATACCACATGTGCTGCCATCCATGTAAAGTACAATACATGTGCTAATTACCACGTGTGTGACATGTGCGGCCACCCATCTTCAAATACTCCATGTGTCAATATGCCACATGTGGGAATGTACACGTCTGCAGCATATGCAACCCTCATTCTCAAGCACTCCATGTATCCCAATGTACCAAATGTATTATTATGCAACGTGTTGCAATCCATCTTTTAAGTGCTCCATATCTGCCCCACATTCTAACATGCCACACGTGTCATTATAAAAAATAGCCCAGACGTTTGATAATGAATTACATATTACAGCATGATGTGTCTCACAATCTACCTTTAATATTATGTATAGGGATGTACATGAACCGAGTTAGCTCCATTATCTAGCCTGATTCGACTCAGTTCGAAACTGTGTTCAGCCAAGTTGAACTAACTTTTTGAGCTTGAAAAAATTTCAAACCGAATTTAATCATGCCCGAGCTTGACTCAGCTCAGATCGAGCCCCAACTTGAATCGAACCAGTTCAGTGATTCAGTTACTTTAGTATTGATGTTGCTCACCAAGTGTTTGATGAAATGACTCAACGAAGTATTGATTGGTAGCAAGAAAGGTATGTATATGAAACTATATATATATTGATATTGCCTACAAAGTGTTTGATGAAATATCTGTAAAATTGTTGTTGCTATTTTACATACAATGAAAATTTGAAGGTACAGTTTATGTGTTTGTGAAAATGCTATACATGCTCGGCTCTATCTTGGCTCGAACTCAGCTTGAACTGACCCGAGTTGCTGTTGGTACCGAGCTAAGCGGAGTTCGAGCAGCGGTCACCTAGTGGCTGAGCCAAGTCAAGCTCTGCCAAGCTCGAGTCGGTTCAACTTGTGTACACCTCTAAATTCATAAATTCATGTATATCAGCGTCTGTCTTCAACTAAAAATTTCAAGAAACTCTCGTGGGAAAACAGCCAATGAAAGAGACTCTTTCATTCAGGCTGTTCTCTAGTCTACAGGACCATTATTTCCATGGGACGTGGATTTTTAGTCAGAAGCTGTGTGGGGCCCACAGAGATGCCTGCCACAAATCCACCCCATTCATCAGCTTTACAATACAGCCGTAGGGTAGGCATCTATAAATCAGCCAGCCAGATCCAAAACTCATGTGGGCCACACCACGTTAGACAGCAGGGATTGAACGCCACCATTGAAAACTTTGTGAGGCCACATAAGGTTTTTTTTTTTTCAGGATGATATTTGTGCCTACAGTTTATTTGAGCTATGACAAACATGAAGGTTTCATCGGTGGATATATCTGTTCCCACTATTTCGTGTGGTGTGGCCCACATGAGTTCTAGACATGCCTGATTTTTAGCTTCATATTCTATTGTTGTCTCTCAAAACTGTTGGACAGAGTGGATTTGTCTCTGTAGGCCCCACACAGCTTCCACCGGGCACAGGTAATCCCCATCCATTTCCATGAGCTGGACAAGCTGAATGGATGCATGGAATCCAATAAAGAAAAAATGAAACGCAAAAGGGTTTACATTGACACCCCGCTTTCGAATGTTAAGAAAAATGAAGATTTAACATAAGCAATTATTGTACTTTGCCATGATAACACAATACAATATAGGGACTTTTATGGTAAAATAGCTGAGAAACCTATATTTGACCAAATAATGCCTCTGCCATATGAAAGTACATGGAGGTGCTTGTTGACTGTTGAGGTATAAAATTATTAAAATGCCAATCTTTAATTTTTTTTAAAAAAAATAGTGAAATTTAAAACTTGTGAGACCCACGTAGTATGTTATTACATCCAACCCTTTGAACATATGCACCACACCATAAATGATAACACAAACAAAATATTAAGTTAATTAGATCATCATTCATGGGCTACACTTGAATTTGTACTAATACATGCCTGGTCCACCTGGTTATTTTAGATTGGCTCTCCGAAAATTGAAGCATATCCAAATCTTAAGTAGAACACACCACAGGAAACAGGGGAAAGGAAGGACTATGTTTGAAAACTTCACAGGGCCACCAAAATTTTAGATCAAGCTGATATCTGTGTTTTCCCTTCGTCCTTGTCCCTTTAACCTTACGACCAGATCTGATGACAAATAAATATCACTCTAACCTTAGGAAGATTTCAACCACCGGTGTAATTATCTCTACTATTTCCTGTGGCGTAGTCCACCAGAGCTTTGGATATGCTTTAATTTTGGGATCGTGAACTAAAATAAAAGCCATGCACCGTTTGGCCAATAGGCCAACCATGCAGTGGGCCACAAGATCAACAGTCTCGATCATCACATGTCTGCCAACCAATGACACGAGTTGGAGCTTCCATCACACCAGGTGCATATCACACCATGGGCGGTGAGGTACCACAAGCAAATCAACCTAGGATTAGCCCATTAGAATAAACCGGTCGGGTCATGACAGGACCCGGTGCGGGCCGTCGAGCCAGATGGCTCATTTGCCCTTAGCGACAGCCCGTATGGGCTACACCGTGACACAGGAAGGTCAGAAAATTCTAAAAATAAAGGGAACCATAAATCTCACTGGGCTTGTGGACCATCGCGGACCACGGACCCAGCGGACACCCAGAAGTGGGATCTGACACTGACTAAATGCACCCCACCAATGCCAGGACCGAAATCTGGCGCTTGCAAATGAAACCGAGATACCAGGCTATCCAACCGTCGGATCTCTTCCACATTTACGGTGGAGGTCTAATGAATTTTCCTACACCCGTCCACCAACTCTGGGACCCGATCGTGGAACGGTGACCGTCGATCACAAATCGGACCCGTACGACCAAACCCCAGATCCGATCGTCCCCAAATTTTGCATGGCCCTTCATCGGGCCATGAAGCATCTATCCTAGAAATTTCATAGCCAGAGGGCCACCAGAACCACTCCAATCACCAGAATGGACCCCTCAGGGCCGTTTAAAGATCAGAACCGTTGACTCAAACCCCACAACCGTCCATCCGTTTGTTCCCAAATTTTACACAGGCCCTAATCGGGCCATAGGACATCTACCCACTAAATTTGATGGCCAAAGGAGTGTTAGGTCCACTCCAACTCCAAAAATGAGTGCTAGTAGCCTATTTTGAGAATTTGGGGAAACTCAAGGCCAAAGGGCCCAAGTCTAGGGAATAAACCTTAGCTCTCATAACTCTCCCTCATTTGCTACAACCACCAAGAGAGGAAGAGTGTGAAGGAGCCAAGAGGAGAAGATGGTGTGTGTGGGGTGATTTATGGTGGACCTTAGATCGAAGTGGGGCCCAAGAGAGTCAACCCTTCCGACTCCCTACCTCTCTTACAAGGAGAAACTCTCCTCTTTGACTTCAACAACCGTCTGTGGGTTGCCTAGGTAAGGTTTTCACCAATTCTTTTTGAAATTCATGTAGTAAAATGGAATTGGCTTGGAATTCTAACATGCAAGAGCTTGTTTTAGGGATTCCGGTCAATCGACTCAAAAGCCCTCTTTCGTAGGGCGTTCATAAGCCTCCAACGAATTCGAAGGTGCGGACTATTACTCTTAGGTGGCCTAGCACCAATTTTAGTATGAGCTTAATGATTTTGATTACTAGGATGTTATATTTGAAACTCTAGAGATAACCCTAGGAGTTATATATTCGTTGGAATTTTATGGATGTGCATGTTAGCTTTCAACTTGGTGTTGATCTTGTCTCTCACATGAATTGATGTATGGATGATAGTGTGCCCATGTTGTTTGATTCTTTTCCTCACATGTGATGTCTCATGGTGTGTATGATTTATTACCCTTGTGCACATGATTCTTGAGATAAGGAAGTGTTTAACTTCCTCACAAACCCACACATTCACACACACCGTAGTTATCGATAATTGTTGATTTGCTTGTATGAATATCTGTTTTTGTATGGTTGAAACGCATGAGAATATGATATTATTATGCTTGATAATACTTGGGTAGTTGTCATGCCATGGATCCCCTCACCCTCCTTGGGTTGGTCAGGAACTTGAGAAGAGATGGTTGTCCCATCGGTTGGACTATGCCATGGCTAGACCCGTGAATTTGGGCGGGTGTGTTCGGGTGGCTGTAGTTCAACTACATGGGTCCTTTGTGCCCGAGGTCACTCGTCTTACGGTCGCCTGACTCATGCGGTCTAACCTACTGTCTGACTAACCTTGTTTGTTAACCCTGGTTGCTCACACATGTATGGAACTTGGAACACCCTACAACCGTTGTAGCTCATCAATAACCCGCTTGAAATTGGTCCACAGCCTCGTGAGCCGGGCATGGTGGAATGGGACACTGTGTCCGAGCTGTCGACCTACGCTAGGGTACTGCGCCTCCCCGCAGTGACCGCGAGCGATCACTTTCTCACGGCACTCCTCATGTGCTTGAAGTCGGGGATGAGGAACCCGACGGGATCACGGACCGCGAGGCCACGGCCTCACGCATTGAGGGGTCTTGGCCTCGCACCCAGTTTAGGGCATTGATACGTGGGGTGTACCAGAATTCCCAACCTGCTGAATAAAAGGACCTAACTAACAACTCGGTTAACATGATCGCATTGCATCTGATTAGCTAGGGTGGTGACTCGACAGTCGAGGTCGCACTGAGGGAGTGTTGTCATACGCGATCGTTAGATGGAGTCGCTCGAGGGAGCGTTGTGGTGAGGGCATGCATCATATCATCCTGCATACATGCGCATTAATAAGACTAGTTAGATGTTTATGATTAACTGCTTTTCATTAAGATCATATTAAAATTGATGTCTGCGATAACTTAAGATTAATAGCACCCACTGAGTTGATCACTCACTCCCACTCTGGGACGGTGTTTTAAAACACCAACCAGACCCATTCATAGATGCAGGTGACTCGGGACTGGAGGAGCCTGGCGAGGCGAGCTTGGACGAGGAGGACGAGCTATCATACTTCCAGCTGATGGAGGGTTCTCTGCCAGCTTGATTGGCGGGATTGGGTCACTGAGCAGGGGGCTTAGTCCTATTCTTTTGGACTCGCTATTCTTTTGAGATATTGTTGGGTAGCATCATATGCGCCCCTTTTGTACTTTTGGTCATGTATATGAATGTATATTTGTTTTTCGCTCATTTCAGTGGGCTGGTGTGGTTTGGATATGCTTTAATTTTGGGCTCGTGAACTAAAATAAAAGCCATGCACCGTTTGGCCAATAGGCCAACCATGCAGTGGGCCACAAGATCAACAGTCTCGATCATCACATGTCTGCCAACCAATGACACGAGTTGGAGCTTCCATCACACCAGGTGCATATCACAATTTTAATTAGTATATATTTCGGGTGATGTGGCCCCTGAAAGTGGGGCCCACATTGATGTATTGTATATCCATGTTGTCCATTCGTTTTCACAGCTCGTTTTTGGGCCTACGCCCTAAAATGAAGCTGATCCAAATATTTGGTGACCACGGGAAACAAGATAATTGACCATTAACAACTTCTTGTGGGCCACAAAAGTTCTGGATCAAGCTGATATTTGTGTTTTCCTTTCATCTAGCGCTGTGTAACCTTATCAACAAGTTAGATGGCAAATAAACATTATGGTGGGCCCCATGAAGTTTTTAATATGGTGGCACTCACCAAACCGGCTCCTTACTGAGTTACTCAATGGGCACTTGTTCGTACAAAGTAAACTCAGTTGGGCTCACCGTGAATGTATTTTTCCTATCCAATTTGTCCATCCGTTTTTTCATATCATTTTAGTGGTTGAGATTAAAATTGAGGTATATCTAAAGCTCAAGTGGACCATACCATAGGAAATTGTGGGAATAATGATTTCCACAATTGAAACCTTTCTGTGGCCCACAGTGATGTTTATTTTTCATCCGATAATATATCGGAAAAACATGCCTAAAACATATAGAAGCACTTGGTGGGGCCCATCTAAAATTTAGATGCATCTGAAACTTGGTTTGACCCCTCCTCTAAATGGGACACAAATAATGGATGGGCTGGATTTGTGAACCACATCTCGATAGGCCCAATAAATGATTATGAGTGTTTTAATGGAGGGTAACCCTCTCAACTTTTATATGTGGTGTGGCTCAATAAGTCATCGATTGACTTGATTTTTAACCCCGAGGCCCACCATGGAATGGTGCATCTGACTTGTGCATCTACACACGTGCGTACCTTTACACACATGTCACCGGCGTTTAATCATGGACGTGGAATCCCATGAAACCCAAATGGACAAATTTGTGGGCCATAACAAAGAGAAATATAAATCAAAGTAGAAAACTGTTTTTATTTTTCATGTCTCACCGGGGTTTTGGATCAAAGTAAAAATTGAGCTCAAGAGTGTTTCATGAGGTGCTACTTTAAGTAGACCGATCAGATTTTGGAGTCCAATCATGTATGATAGGTTATCAAAAAAGTTTGCACAAGTTCCCTGCAAACTGGCGTGCAGGTGAGCATTCTGTGTATATATATATATATATAGGTTCTAGGAATCACAATCACCTGCTCAAATATGTTTTCCATATTGAAATGTACACGTGATCCATATGCTGGAAATCCAAATGGCCTCAATTAGTTTTGAGTTGGTAAACGTAAGCCGTCCGTCTGGGTCAAACTAGATAGATGGACACGATTGATACATCACCGTGCCACGTGTACCGTGCAACATCCTAGCCTAACCATGCGAGATCATTTTGCCCAGCCAAATGGGTCACATGGCCAAGAGATGGTATATGTGTACAGGTGTGGCCCACCGGATGAGTGGATTAACCTGGTTTTGCCACTATGTTCTCTTCATATTTCTCAACTTTTGCACGTGTCAATCTTAGACATAAGCGACACTGTGGGGGGAAAAGAGTCTAGCAAGAGGCAATCACCATGTCATGGTTGATGATTGCTGTTAGCTTAACAGTTACGAAAGGATAATGAGAAAGGGTTCACCTGCAAAAGTGCTTTTATCTATGGCACTCTATTTCCTCTTTTTTAAGTGAGATAGCAGTTACACCTGTTTGGGATCTGGACCATTCATTTGTTGGGCTCTATAATGAACGAACCATGCCCTAAAATTCAAACGGGTTAAGGTTGTCTTTGCTTCCCCGTGAAAGATTTCCTCCATGAAAGTGAACCCTTTTCTTTTTCCTCATGGTACATTTGCAATCATTAAAAATCTTAAAGTGCGTTTAAGAGCATGTAAGGGGATAAATCAAATCCACATCTAAGATACAATATTCCTAAATTCGGTAATGTGAACTTTGTTAGGATTTATGAAACTTGATTATTAAAGGTGTATTGCTCATTCAACCATCACTTTCGTAGGTTGAGCTTGCTAAGAGTTGCAGAGGGTAGTGCATCCTTCGAGGTCCTGCAGGCTGCGGTGCATTTCTATAGCTCGAATAGCAATTTTGTAATTTCACATCAAATTTTATGCAAACTCTAATTTATTTGTGGGTAATATATATTATGTCA
This sequence comes from Magnolia sinica, assembly GCF_029962835.1. NCBI lineage: Eukaryota > Viridiplantae > Streptophyta > Magnoliopsida > Magnoliales > Magnoliaceae > Magnolia > Magnolia sinica. The sequence continues at coordinate 6,295,776 of NC_080585.1, read as the reverse complement.
TTGTATGAGGAGTTTATTTATTTATTTATTTATGTTTTTGTTTTAAAAAATAAACCTTACAATGGATTAATGCAAATCTATTGTCGTATTAAAAGAGAACCATGCAAATCTTTGTAGTGTGGTATCTTTTTTTCTTAATTTCTTTTGATTTCAATATTATTATGCACGTGATCGAGAATGAATCGTTCTTCCAACAAGCATCTGTAACGTAGACGCAAGACTTCTTTATCTTCAAAATTTATACTTAACTTCTTTAGTATTTTTAATCTATTTTTCCAAATTTCTCTAATTTCTTTAAAATTTTCAAAAAGGTTACAAAGCAAGAATAATGATAGAGAGGAAGAGGAAGAGAAGCCATTGTTGAAATTATTATGTCACTGAATGTTCCAATATAAATTTTTACCAACCAATAACAGACATTTAAAGTTCCTTTTATAAACATATACATGATGTTTTTTCATTAATAAATATTTTTACACTATTATTTAAATTCAAAGTTCATAAAAAATAATGATGCTTATTCTCCGAGGCTTACTGTGATTTACAAACGGAGGGTCCGTCGTTTGTTTTGCGGGAATCATTGATAAGTAAAGTAATTCTATTATTATTACCATTTTACCACTAATTATTGCATATTTTCAAATAAATATGATAAAAATATTAAATCAACCACAATATTAGTACATTTTGGTAATGATATAATATCGAAGTAATATAAAAATATTGCTATTATCATTTTCCTTCATAAACCAACGTAGGATTTAACCGTCAAATACAACTGAATTCAAAAGATGGATAAAATAATTTGTAATCATCACCTATTTTCTTTAATTTGTTATTATTCGGCAAAACAAATAAGCTTAAGAATCACCAAAATTAAAAACTCCAGTTTTCATTATTCGATTTATTTCTTATACTTAAAAAACTCAACAGTAGAATACTAGTGCCAACGGTTGGATCTTGGCATCTTGCAGCGCATGCCCATGTGGGGTAGAGCTCCGCTTGAATTAGATATAAGTGAGCAATGATCAAACACAGCGGCAGCGGCCTCAATTTCCTCGGCCCACATTTTATATTTGCAGAATATCCAATCTGTGAAAAATGTGGACCACACCACGATGATCACTGAAGATCTGGAAATCAGACAGATCATCATATCCATTGATTTTGATACTCTCTTCTTATCACAGATTGGATCGCCTGATCTTCATGTACGTGATCATCACGGTGTGGTCCAAAATTTGCACGGATTTGTATAGTTTAGATCTCTGGCATGGTGGTAGGAAAACAATAGCTGTATCTGAACTCCTGATACAAACGATGTATCTGATCTTTTCTCTTTCCAAACAAATACTTTGAAATGATGGCCCACCACCTTTTTCGTACACCTGTTCACATTCTCTGCACATGAGGTCCATGCCTCAACGATCCAAGCTGTTCATGCCATGGGCCCACCTAATTGAAGACGCCCCCCAAAATCCCCGAGCTGGAGAATCTTTAACTTTTATCATTGCCCGACAGATGGACAATATAAAAAAGAGCTCGCTCATCTGCCGCTGGAGGCACGACATTTTCGTGCCTCCATATTTTTGATCATACACGTGGCACATTATATGATGAGCCGAACTGTGCAACCTGCTACAGAAACGGTCCACATTCAATGAAGAGACTCAAAATCAAGGGTTTGGCATCTTTACAATTCAGTACTTTTTTTGTGGGGTCACCCATCAAACGGTTGGCTCCCATGTCGTTTGGTTGGCTTGAGAAGAGACCAGAATCGTGTTTTACGCAGAGCACAAGACATTAGCTCTGTGGGGCCCACCATATGTAAATCCAATCTGCCTATCAGGTGAGAACTTCTACTTTAGAGGCATACACAAAAATCACCCTGATTTAAAATCAGATGGGCCACATGGATGTGAACAATGTAAAATTGCTCCTACAACTTCTTAAATTCTCGTGGTGTGGCCCCCATGAGTTTTAAAACAGGATAATTTTTGTATTTTCACTTCATCCTGGTTATCCAAACTCGATTAATGGGTGTGATGAAAGAAAAACACCATGGTGGCCCAACACAGAAACTTATGGGTGGCATCCATCTTTATTGTTCCCTGTCGTGTGGCCTACCTGAACTGTGGATCTATGTGATTTTTTCCCCATGGTCTATGATTGAGTATCGAACCTAATAGACGGAGTGGATGTTACATGTACAGCATGGTGGACCCCACAAAGCTTGGGTCGTAAAACGGGTGCTGTAGAGGAATCCAGTCCCTTGAGAGGGACCCTGTTGTCAGGAAGCTGGGGGAAAATAATGATACTAATGCCCAAAAACCCGTGAAACCGTTCATGGATGCCTGACAAGGGGCCCATCTCAATTAATTCATTGGACCAACAAATCCATTTTCTTTACCTTTTGAGAAAAAACTTCGGTACTCTGGCAGAGGCTGATGGATGATACACAGGCACTTAGAAATTGCTAGCGTGGAATAGAAGCAAGTCAAATTGACTGTCCAATTATGGGTCCTAGTTTAAATGTACCATAAACCATAAGTTACCCTGACCATTGGATTGGTGGACATTTGTTGCAGTTAAAATGGAAAAGATCCAATGGTCCTGTTTCAACCAACAAGTATCCAAGGAAATGAGGTCAGGACCGTTCAACCACTCTGATCGTGGGACTTGTCACTTAGCGACGGTCCTTTTCATATTTTATTTATATATGACACGTGCATAATTTCTAACTGCCTGCGTATCAAGTGTCATACCCTACCCGAGTATCATAAACTGCCCTTTACTTTTTTACCCATGAGTCCCCCAACTCTCACAAGGAACTGTACATGTTCGGCTCAAGTGTTTCTGCAGTGTGGTCCGGTCTTTAGTTTGTACGGGTGGGGATGCCTGGTTCAGTAATTCAGGCCGTTGGAATGATGGACCCCACCTTTAGTGGTCCATGTAAAAATGGTTCCCCACATTGGAATCTTCTAACCATTGGATCTTTGTCCTTTCAACTTAAAGTGCACAGCTGAAGTATTTTATTTCTTACCTATTTGTGAACCCAAGCTGAAGGGTGACATTTCTACTCGGCCAGATTTTTGTTGCATGGGCCATCCAAAGTAGGTCCAATCAGGTCAATGGTTTGGGTCAGTGAACAAGGGGTCCCACTTGTTGTGAACAGTCTCTTTCAACATCAAGAAGGACCGCAGTACATGTGGTAGGGTTCTGCATTAATCTGAGCCGTCCATATGGTGATACCTATGATGGATGGACTATAAAATTTTTAAAAAAAATCACAAAAAATAGATAAATGTTTTGATCTGTTAGATGATTTTCTTACAGTCTCTTCTAAGGCCATTAATCAGCTGGATAACACAATCTTGTGAATGAATTTTTTGGACCATCGTCCATCTACAATACACGCAACTATGTGGATGGTACCGTTTGATATGTAAAGCTGCTATATGTTCTACTGGAGAGATGGGTCATCTGATAAAAAAGAAAAAGAAAAGATCATGTAGGCCACGCTACCTGTACTTTGAGGTTATGGGTAGAATTTTACATTGTTCCCGTTGGTGTGGCCCACCTGAGTGATTATCAATTAAATTTTTTTTCAAGTGCGGTGAAGATGAGTGTTATCACCGGATGGACGGAGTGGATTTCACATATACAACACGGTAGGCCCCACAAAGCTCGACTGTTTCAAAACTGGTGTTTTAGAGAATTTTGGTCGCTAAGAACTTCAAAATGGTGGTGACTAACTCTCCTCGCCTGTGCCACACGTGTAAAGCTATCCAATCCGTCCAAAAAGTGTCAAATTGTGGATGGAGGATATCTCTGAAACTACACTGATCAAAAGACCATAAAAATTCAAATAACAACTATCAAATGAATGGTTAAAATAATGAGTGGTCCAATTTCAATGAGGAAAGTCAGAAGATTACTATAATAGTCTCCTGAAAATTTTGGTTCATTCTCCACCCACAATCGGTTCAGATATTTGGACGGTCTGGATCTCTGTACAACTATGCCACGTGTTGGGTTGAAGAATCACCACCATTTATTGATGGTGTTAAACTATCAAAGGAGGTCTATCGCGAATGAGGAGTCTTGTATGATACGTCGCCACAACTTCCCAGGTATACACGTGCTTTGAATTGGCACATGTGTGGAAAACAGTTCGCAACTCAGACCGTTGGTCCCACAAAGTTCAGATGGAAGATCTCAGATAAGACCAATTTGAAGACTTTTTCTATTGAATACTGACTGTTATTGCATTTCTCTTACGAACTGTTAATCTGTAGCAAAATATACGGATTATATAAAGAGATTTTCAGAAAGAAAACAGATCAATACTTAGTGGAACACAACAAACCAACGGTACGGATTAGGCTATGGACCCCTCTAATTATTAGAACCGAAACACGTGTGGACTGTACAAAGATATGAGCCACGTACCATATAATTTCGTCCTGAAAGATACGGCCGTGTGCTCAAACACCTGAATTCTGTGAAAGTGGAAATGGGTCTTCACCTGGCGCTGTGATTTTTCGGAAAAGTCAGGCTTTTAAAAAAAAAAAGAAAAAGAGAAAAAAAACCTGAGTTTTGTGGGGACAGTGGAAGTGGGTTTTCTCCAAAATGTATGATTTTTAAGGAAGGATGGGATTTTGGGTTTTTAAGTTCAGGAATTTGTTGATGAAAAACCTGAGTTTTGAGGGGGAAAATGGTATTGGGTTTTCTCCAAAACGCTTGATTTCTTAGGAATAATGGGTTTTGGGTATTGAAGTTTAGCTCTCCCTTGAAGAAAAACTTGATTTTTGGGGGGAAAAGGTAGTTGGTTTTTCAGGATTTTGGGTTTTGTGGTTCATGCCTTTGGTAAAAACTATTCTCTGGTTTGTAGAAAGAGAATAATGTGGGTTTTGTTATTCAGGCCTTGTTTGTCTAATGTCAGTCTTTTACAAGAAGAGAAGTTAGTTTTCAGTTGAAATTGTGATTGTCATGAGCAGAGTTTTGGTTCTGTAATCAGCCGATGTTTTCCTTCCTTCCCATTACTGTTTTCCGAGTTTCGACTGCATGGTGATCTTGCAGACTCCATTACAAAAGGGCTTGCAGTATTTCCTTCAAATGAAAAGATTACTCTGCTGGAAGTTCATGGCTTTATTCAGCTGGTTTTCTCATTTGCTTGTTGTCTTTCTATTGAGAAATCAGCTTGCGGCTGCTCACCATGATGATAATTCAACCATGCTAGCTCTTCAGAAGGAGCTGGTTGGATTCAGCTGGGACGCCAACAACTTAGATTACTGCTCGTGGGCTGGTGTACGCTGCAATTCGAACCGGTCAGTCGAAAGGCTCGAGCTCTCCCGTTGTGATCTCCGAGGTAACATCTCGCTAATTTCCAATCTCAAAGATTTGAAGTGGGTAGACCTTTCTTATAATAACTTTCATGGGCCTATCCCTTCTGCTTTCGGAAATTTAACCATGCTCGAGTTTCTTGATTTGTCTTGGAACAAGTTCGAAAGCTCGATTCCTTCTCAATTGGGGAGTCTCAGAAACCTCCAATCTTTAAACCTCTCTAACAACCTGCTCTCAAGCAATATACCCGATGAATTGCATGGTCTAGAAAGCTTGCAAGATCTTCAGATGTCTGGAAATAAATTGAATGGGTCTATCCCCTTTTGGGTTGGCAATTTAACCACCTTGAGAGTCTTTGCTGCCTATGAGAATTTCTTAAGCGGCAGGATTCCTGAAAATCTAGGCTCCGTTTCTGAGCTCCAAATGTTGAATCTTCACTCGAACCAGCTAGAAGGACCCATCCCAGACAGCATTTTCGATTCTGGAGAGCTGGAAGTTCTTGTATTGACACAGAATGAGTTGAATGGGAGTCTTCCGGAGTCGGTCGGGAAATGTAGAGGCCTTTCGAATCTGCGGATCGGGAACAACAAGCTTGTAGGAAGTATTCCTGTAGCCATCGGCAATCTCAGTAGCCTAATGTACTTTGAAGCAAATAGCAACCTCCTCTCGGGTGAGATCATTGCAGAGTTGGTGCAATGCTATAACCTCATCCTCTTGAATTTAGCCTCAAATAGGTTGACAGGAACTGTTCCTCCTGAGCTTGGAGAGCTCATGAATCTTCAGGAATTGATTGTTTCAGGCAATAGTCTTGTTGGGGACATCCCAAAATCTCTTTTTAAGTGCAAGAACCTCAGCAAGATCGATCTAAGTGATAATAGATTCAACGGTAGCATTCCCAAAGACATTTGCAACACGTCGAGATTGCAATTTCTGAATCTGGGTCAGAATCTGATAAGAGGTAGGATACCGAAAGAGATCGGTAACTGTATAAGGTTGCTCGAATTGCAAATGGGCGGAAACCATCTGACCGGTAATATCCCGCCCGAGATTGGTCTGATAAAGAACTTGCAGGTAGCTCTGAATCTGAGCTTCAATCATCTTCATGGGCTGATACCCCATGAGTTGGGGAAACTTGACAAGTTGGTTTCATTGGATGTATCGAACAATCGGCTCACTGGGACCATTCCGTCAGAACTTAAGGGCATGATCAGCTTGATAGATGTTGACTTTTCAAATAATCTGCTCAGGGGCCAGATACCGACTTTTGGGCCATTCCAAAAGAGTCCGAATTCAAGTTTTTCAGGCAATAAGGGGCTCTGCGGAGATCCGTTGAGCTCCTCCTGTGAGAGTTCTTCGCGTTCCAATCGTGGGGCTGACCACCACAATGTTTCATACAAGATTATATTAGCTGTTGTGGGTTCTGTTCTGATGGTTTTCGCTGTGGTGGCCATCGTCATTGTTCTGTTTATGATGAGAGAAAAGCGAGAAATGGTCACCAAAGATCCCGGCGTTGTGGTAGATGGAGCTGTAAGTCCTCCGTCAATAGTAGCAAGCAATGTCTTTGTTGAAAATTTGAAACAAGCCATCGATTTTGAAAGTGCTGTGAAAGCAACTCTGAATGATTCAAATAAGCTATGTGTTGGAACTTTCAGTACTGTTTATAAGGCCGTTATGCCGTCTGGACTGATTCTTTCCGTGAAGAGGCTGAAATCCATGGATCGAACAATAATACATCACCAGAATAAAATGATCAGAGAGCTTGAACGGCTAGGGAATCTCTGCCACGGTAATCTGATGAGGTTGATTGGTTTTGTGATCTGTGAAGATGTTGTTCTCTTGCTGCATTCCTACTTTCCAAATGGAACGTTAGCTCAGCTCCTCCATGATCGTGGTCAAGCTGAATCCGAACCGGACTGGCCAAGAAGACTCTCCATTGCTATCGGAGTAGCCGAAGGATTGGCTTTCCTCCACCATGTTGCAGTTATCCATCTCGATATTTCTTCAGGTAATGTGATCTTGGATGCTGATTTCAACCCATTGGTTGGGGAGATTGAGATATCGAAGCTCTTGGATCCGTCAAGAGGCACAGCGAGCATCAGCGCGGTTGCAGGCTCATTTGGGTACATCCCCCCAGGTACATGACCTTTTGTTTGTTCTAATACATCAGGATCTGTACAAGTAGAACAGTTGGTTTAGTGCTCCATGCCATAGTTCTGATGGGTCCAACAGTCCACTGGTATGCCCCAATCACATCCCAGATTACAAGATCCTAATCTTTCAATCAGTGGCCTATGAATAAAGTCCCAACATTGGATGGCTATTGGCTAAGATCTTCTGATCTGAAAGACTGGAGGCAACACCATGTTGACAATGGGTCCCATCAGATTGTTTGGACCACCAAACCATGAGACTGACTTGTACAGACTAATGGATAAGGAAACTCAATTGATCTTGATGCATCAGAATTTGATCGTCATTCTTCCTGAATTTGATTGCTTGTTTGGTCTCCTTCTGTTTTTTTTCTTTCTCTCAGAATATGCATACACAATGCAAGTTACGGTACCGGGAAATGTTTATAGCTTTGGAGTTGTGTTGCTTGAGATCCTTACGTCCCGGTTGCCAATCGAGGAGGCCTTTGGTGAAGGGATGGATCTGGTGAAATGGGTCCACACGGCACCATCGAGAGAGGAGACCCCGGAGCAGATACTAGACTCAAGGCTAAGCACCGTCTCGTTCACATGGAGGAAACAGATGCTTGCGGTTCTGAAGGTGGCCTTGCTTTGCACTGATACCTTACCAGCCAAACGCCCCAAAATGAAGAAAGTGGTTGAAATGCTCATAGAAGTAAATGAAGCCTGATGGTGGTGTTTAAATTGTTTCTGCTAATTTTGAATCTATGGGTTCATCGGTATGACAGTTACTAAGTTCTGATCCCGTTTGGGCATTGAGCTTATGCTATATGAATTCTAGGTTGATATCTCCAGATAAAATTAGGGGTGCCAATTATCAGGTTCGGAAAGATTTTGAACTACTGTTGTTGGGTGTATTCAAAATTCATCGTTTGTTCAGTGTTCCGGGCACGACCCACTTCCAGCCTTAGCTAAAAGGTCATGAAGACCGAAAGGTAGGCGTTTTGGATGGAAAAGTTAGTGGAATCTGATGGATGAGGTGGACTACTCTGCGTTTGGGTGCGCCACTGAATTGAATTGCAAATAACTAGTGCTGTCAACTGGTTATGAGTAAAATTGTAATCACTTTCCTTAGCATTCTGTTGAGAGTAGGCTATAAATTGCAATTTACATTACTTTCAAATTGGACTTGAAAGGAATGTGACTGAATTAGTGGCTACTTTCTCATTAGACCAAGGAAGTTAGTTGCAGTTTGCTCCTTTTCCCATCATTCCATGACTATCACAATTCAATTCAATAGTGCACCCAAACACACCTTGATCTTTCAGGTTATCTGCTTGTGTTGCATTGATGGTTTTCAGGTAGAAAGCAGTCATTTGTAGTTTGGATTGGTCTGAGAATAGCATTGAATGGCTGGCGTTTTTATGGTGGTCTAAATGGCCACGGGCCGCTTATCTCTTGAAACTCTTTCGGATTATGAAGAAACACATGCCAAGCAAACATTTCAATGGGCATGGCGTTTCGAGATCAAAGAAGCAGCAGATGCCTCTCTTCAAATCTTGTGAGTTTTAACAGAATATTGATTACTTCAAAAAACACTTCATCTTTCTATGTCGGATTTTACTGATAGTATGCTGCTGGTCTATAAGTTGGCAAGCAACAGTCTTAAAGATAAATTGCACAATCTATATTTCCTAGCCATTTTTTCCCCATATCTTAGGATATCATAAAATGCAGTTGAGACTACCATCCTTTCTGTTCTACAGGAAACGAGCTAACGATTATCGTAGATCTTGAGAAGGGAATGATCACCATGTGTTCGAACGCATGTTAATTACCATGTGTTTGAGCCGTGTGGGGCCCACTCACGATGTTTCTGTGGAGTCCAAATTGTGCATGTGTTAGGCCTCATGTTCACCAGAGAACTAAGAATGATCCTCATCCAAAACTCTGGTGGGACACACTGCAGGGAACAATGTACAGTCGCACCTGAAACCTATACATTTATTTGGTGTGGGTCACCTGATTTTTGGAATGATCTGCATTCTGGTGTGGCCCTTCATCCTGGGTGGGGTGCACCTGATGAATGGGTTGGATGGCATTTAAACAACACACTGGACTCTACATTCCATCAAGAAGTTTCTATGGTGGGCTTCACCCTCCTTAGTATCTCCCATTGATTCCTTTTGTGTGGCCTGCTTGAATTGTGGATCGGAACGTATTTTGGCATCTAGGCCTGACATCAGGAGACATCTAATGGATGGGTTGGATTGCATTAACACTTCATGATGGCCCTACACAGCTCGAACTTATGGTCATCACCATTCAATTGCATGTGACTAATCCCCTCTTGAAAATGCCTTCAAAACTTGTGGAAAATTCTCTTCAAATAATATTCAAGCATGAAGTTGAACGGATGAATATCTTGGACTTCTTCCAGTGCCGAGAGTTGAATATCCTGGACTTCTCCAACCATTGATCTGATGGGCCATGCTATTGATCAGAAATCTCTTAGGTTGGAAAATCCTCTGTGTTTGCTGATTAGGGCCTATAGTTCCTCTTTTTCATCCACCTTATCCTGTATTCCTGCACCAGTCCTCGTTCTGATTGCGACCCCATTCAGCTTGTAGCAGATCAATCCAGTGTTGTGATTCAATGAGGGATTAGATACCATAATCTACTCTAATAAGAGGCCGTTCATCAGGTAGGGCCTTAGTCGATAAAGCATCGTGGTGTTGATGTGATCATGGTTTTAAGACTCGTACGAGGCTGATGTGATCCACCTGAGTCGACTCGGACTAGGTTAGACCATATGCAGTTCAATACCTTGGTCACCTCAACCCATTTGAGTTGTGCCAATTCAGCCCTGACCCTGGCAAGGCCCAATGCTCAAGGCAACGAGTCAGTCCTTGTGGCTTAGGCAAAGCCTCAATAGGACACGAGTATATTACCCATGTCATAAGTTTCATGAATGAGGCTGTTTTCCTCATATGCCAACATAGCATGCTCTTAAATTCTGCAGAATGGTGGGACGTGATATGAATTATATGATCTTCAGGTTGATGATTTGCATAGCATTCTCAAACAGTCTATTTCTACAAGTGGGCCTATTGTTTGGTGATCTAGATTGTTTAAATGATGGGCCTAATGGTGGAGTGTAAGCCCTTTTTGTCCAATAATTTTATATATTTCTTTCATTAGTGTTTTGTTTATTACCACACATGTAATGGATATGATTGTGATGAATTTAGTTGGGGGATTTCGTTGAAGTTTTGAAGCTTAACTCATCCTATTTTTCATGGATTTAGATATTGTCAGACACTGGATACACACACACACACACCACGGATACTCAAACCCATGTCCTTAGTGTTGAAACCGATAAGGTCATCATTGGTCCATGAGTAGGGATGCAACAATGGTGTTGGTCTTGACTTCGGCCAGGTGGGATGCATATGAGGTTTGCGGGTGTGTCAGACTTGATTGGGTCTGATTCAAATCATGACCACCAACCCCTAGTGTTGAGATGGAGCGGTGTCTGGTCGTGGTTCAACCTTCCATCTATTCAACCAACTGTCGAGTGTGCTATCATGTGATTTGTGGAAGATAGGGCTCTTTCTCCAATGAGTTTTTTTTTGCTTTGAAAATCAATGACTTTTGAAAGTGCATCAATTATATGGTAGAACAGTATTTGAATAGAAGGTGGAAGCATAAATAACTAAAACTTACCACTAAAATTGGATCACCAACTTAATTGAAAGCAACCAGGTGTTTCGTAGAGTAGTGTGATAATGAGCGAGGTAAAGGTAATGCTAAGAATTACAACTATGGTTGAATCAAATATGAGCATATGTGGACAATTCCTAAGGATAAGATTATTTTTTTTAAAAATCTGACATGCAAGTGCAGATGGAAGGAAATTATAGCTATTGATTACGACTATAATCAGTCTAACATATGCACAAGGACGAACTAAATTACTCCTAAAAACTACTCCTATGGCTGATGTGCGGTGGAGATAATAATTTAAATTAAGATAGACAACATTACACTGGTTGATAGTTGATTGAATTTGGGTTTGATGGTGGATTCTTCTCTCCACATCTGTCTTTGCCATTTATAGTCTTCTTGAACGAGTCGCGAAGATAACCGCATGTCCACATGGCATCTTTGTGTGTAACCAGATGTAAATGAGCGGTTACCTTTTCTCGATCGTGTTTTGCCTTTGTCAAATGCCAAGAATGTGATTTAGCGCTTACTCATTTAGAGATTGTGTATTTTATATTAGAATTAGAATGATTGATCAACATGACTTCCAAACATATTTTATAAATAATTGATTTCAAAATCATCATGTACATTATTTTTATAAAATCAATGGCTTAGGTTTGTTTTTAAGTGATCAATCATGGTTGTGGAATATGATAGGCCTTGGACAATGGGCTTTTAGGCAATGCATATAAAGAAATGTGCATAATATCATAAGATGGTGATTGTCGATATATACCTGGTGTACATGTAAAATGTTCAAACTGAGACAAGGTTGAATAAGAGTAAGTACTTTCATGGCTTGGACAAGTATGTCATGGATATTGTTTAACTTGGTGAAAGTACTAGTGTGGTTTAGACAAGTATACCGTAGATATTGTTTAAGTTTGACTTAGTCAAAATACTTGAGTGGTTTAAACAAGTATGCTGTGGATATTGCTTACCAGTTAATTGTGAGAATTATTGTAAAGAGATCCCTTTATCATAAAAAGAAGAAGAAGAAGTTAGGTGATATAGGATATAAATTTATAAATAAGGGAAAATAGCTTAGGAAGGCGAGCACTAATTGTCCCTATTGCCAAAAAAATGTCCTTGAATATAGGACCGTTCAATTGTTTATTATTTACAAAAATTGACCATTGCAATGGGTCCGTCGGTATGCCCACACACACATCACAATAGATACTTGAACCCATGATC